>NC_136067.1:1381696073-1382296073 GCF_964261635.1 Lissotriton helveticus
TCCTTCCTACCCCTCAGTCTGCGCTGCGAAACCCGTGGAAATTGAGAAACATCTGTACCTCCTTCGTGCACAGCCTGCTTACCAGCTTCTAGGCTCTCCTAGGGTAAGTGTGGTTTGTGAGTGTGTCCCTGAGTGATGACAGTGGCCTGGACCACATGTGCGGTGATATGGTAGATCATTTGAGAGGTGGTATGGACGGTCAGAACTGTCGGGTGGGTGTAGCTTGGAAAATGCAAACCAAAACGCAACTGTGCTGAGTCCGGCTCACGAGGGAACAATGGTCAGAAGTAGTGTGGGTCAAAGGTCATAGGTAAACTGGGGCCACTGCTGCAGCAAGACTTAATGGAACCGCGGAAGTTACGCTGCCTGGTCTGAACGCACCCCCCAGATCCTGTGACCAGCTCTTTTCAACACACACAAACACTTCACGGCACGTCACACACACCGCTCACGACTTCAGAATCATCCTTGTCTATGAACGTAGTTTGGTGGGACAACAGCAAAACTCATTGGAAATTGTAAGAGAGACGCACACAACCAGACACCAAAAGGAGGTTTTTCTGACGTGTACCCCCGCATGCATCTAAGCCTGGGCGGCCACATGGCTCTGTCTCAACAAGGACACTTCTACGACTCGTATGTAGCCTTTCATGTGACAGGCTAACCATTCTCGCTATGGAAATCATGGTTTGCATCAGTTGAACTAGTCAGACAAACTTATTTGATAGTAGTTCTCTATACCTGAAAACCGACTACGTGAGAGGGGGGGGACAACTTAAGCACTCCCATCTGGTGCAGACAGAGGAATTGGGCCTCACCTTCACCATCTAGCTGACCCCAACCTCCTGTTCTGTGACGGAACGTGGCACTACCAGCGAAGAACGTTGTTCAACCAGAACGTCCACCTGGTTTTCACTTGCCACCTGAAGTGCGTGCATGGAAGAATCGCACAGCTGTATTTAGCACCAAAAGAACCATACACACCTTGAGTTAGTGTTTCAGTACAGGCACACCTACGCTCTTAGATGAGGCTTCAGAAGGCAAACAATGAGGAGAGATGCACATATATGCGGCTTCTGGAAAGGCCAATTGCTACTTAGTTCCACATCCCTTATCCAACGTGTTTACTAGTACCCTCACAGCTTGATAAAGGCAAGTGTGGGTTAAAATGCAGGGAACGACTCACAGGAGCAGAATACTCTTGGTAACATGTTTAGAGTTGTTTGCCATTACCTGTCTCTAAACAGAACATCTGTTCAGTTATTTGGCATGGGCTCCTGTACACTTACCTCACCCAGTACCAGAACCCCAAGGGAGTGCCGACCCTGCACGTAAATCGGCCTGCATCCAAAACCTTGCGTTCCAGGACCATGCTAGATAGAAGGGAAATCAGAATTCAGAATGGAGTATTTCAGTCCACCATTCTCCATATATTGGGACTGAAGCCCTAGTTTGGCTTTTTTTTTTAAACTGATTTGCCTGTTTGACGTTTTTGCTGACCTTCGGAAACCCCAACCTGTGTATTTTTTATAGTGCAACTTCACTTTAATTGCCCCATTTTACACATATATTCGTGTTTAACCCGTTAACCGCGGTGGTAATTCCGCCGCGGTGCGGGCGTTTCCGTGCACGGGTGGGGCCGCGTCGGCCGTTGGACTTGCGCAGCACTACAAAGGTAGTGCTCGCGACGGCCAACGTCCGCGGCAGCACGCAACGGGGTAAAGCAAATCTTCATGCATTATTTGGGCCAAACTTGTGAGTAATAAATACAAACCAATTGTCACAATCAAACACTGCTGCATTTGATAGGACAAGTAACAATAGTGCTGGTATTCATGCTGATCTCTGGTTGTATGTATTCTGTAAACATTGGGAAAAGAAATCCCAGCCTTGCCTTTGAAACGCACTCAGGTCTTGTGACCTGGGGTTTAGCAGAGGTGCTTTGCACCTTGATCTGCAGCACAGATTCCCCAACCATCCTCTGTATAACTTATACGTTTTACAGATTGGATTTAGGATGCTGAAATGGCAGTTTACGGGTACTGCTGGTTGGTGCCTGTCCAGTGCTTGCACAGAATGGCATAGCAATACCCTGTTGTTTTGTCTCCAGCACTGCAGCAGCCATTGTGATCGTGGGTTTAGCGTTGCTTCTTCAGCAATAATAGAATACCTTCTACTCTAATGTTAATTGTTGCCTCACAGGAATTAACGGCAGTGATTGTGCTGCATGTTATGTTACTGAAATATCTAATCCCTAAGGTGTTAGATATTGCAGTAACACATGACGCAGTCAGTCAGTCAAATTTCTTTGTTTGGTTAAAAGCAGGTTAACCATGAAAGGTACAAACAAATGGAACAAGTACATTACAACATACAAAACACAGTCCCTCCAATTCAGTCCTGTACAACAACAATTAATGTTCTATTTTTTAGAAAGTGTTCTATATTTGTTTGCAAGTTGAGGAAGCAGTGATGAACGTGAATGAGAAATCTGCTGCAAACACGCAGTTTGTCCCATCTAAAAGAATAGCAGATGGTCAGCTTCTATTCTGGGACCGAAGATGCTGATGGAAAGTTTAGCACTTACCATCAGCAACCTCAGGTCCAGAATGGAAGTGCATCAGGCAGGCATCAGGTCAAGATCTTTCAATCTCGTCTGGCATATTTGAAGGCTGCAGTGGGCCTGGAACTATTTTCAGAGTTGTGGTTCTGCCATCAATGCTGAGTGACTGAAATCATAGGGTTTGGGAAAAATCCAGGGGTAGTGCAAAATTCCAGTGTCAATACAAATGACCTACACCATTCAGCAGGAAAGTGGTATGGTTGTGGTATGTAGATGGTGGGGATGCCTTTTGGAGCACACTTTCACAAATATATCACTAAAAGATGGCCCAGTAGTGCACTATCCTTCCCAAATTGCACATTTCCATTGAAATGGCCGCAGAATTTGCACATTCATGCAATACTACTGATAAAATTATAGAGCATTCAGATGATAATGTGTGGAAAATGGATTTCTTTAACACTTCTGAGTTGCAAATAAATACTTCATTTGTTCTCTCCCAACAGCTGATTTATTTTGAAATATTTGTACCATTTATTTACATTTTATTGTGTCACCTATGTGTTTACATCCTACAGCCTTTCCTTTCAGACTCCCTGTGCTGCACAGCACTAATGTCTTAGACTTCCCATTATGAAATGTGTTTAAATATTTCAAGCCTACACATTGACAATAACTGTATAAACTGTCCTGCTTTCTCAGATTTGCTTTAAAATGCTCCGTTTGCCCACTCTTGTTTTCAAACTTTTCTTAGGGAGCAGCCCGTTATGATGGTTGGACTCACTCAATTCATTCATGCTGTAACACTCATAACCTACTGTTACGCATCACCACTTACAAAAGTCTCTAGCCGACACTGCTTTTCATGGGGGGGGGGGGGGGTTGATATGGGTGGCCCCGGAGTTTCCTTTGCAGTGAAATATATGGAGGCAGGCGTTGAGGGTACATACATACTAGAGCAGAGCACTTTAGATGGACATGAGATAGCAATCCTGAATTTTTATGGTCCCACAGTGGATGACCCGGTTTTCTATGCCACATTGAGAGATATACTGTCCCCTGTAGTGAGGGTAGATGCCTTTAGGGTGGGAGACTAACTGTGTGATTGACGGAGGACTAAACCACCAACCTCCCCGACAATTGGTTAACCAAGAATGAGTGCTAGCTTGGCAGAAGTGATGGCACAGCTGGGGTTTGGAAATGTTTGGCGGGACACACACCTCAGGGAAACGGAAATACACCCTCCACTCAGCCACACATGGAACATATAGTAGGCTATATAGGATCTTAGCACCACATCAGATAGCACTGAAAATACAAGAGACTACGCACTTGCTAAGATACATGTCAGATCACACACCATTGGTATGCGAGTTCCGGTTGGGGGGGGGGATGCCCCGGCCCCCCTATTCCTGGAGGTTCCCCTCAGAGATACAAGACTGGGTAGGAAAAGAGACAATGACAAAGGCCCTGGGAGATTACAATTATTTAAATTGGACCATGGTGGGAAGCCAAGCGGTAGAATGGGATGCCATCAAAACACGGTCCTGAGGGGAAGGTATTGGACCCTCACATGTGGAGTGTGGCGCTCCCTTCAGGAGACACTCATAGGGAAGGAAAGTGACTTGGCTGCCTTGCACGGTGAGGTAGGAGAGGAAGATAAACTGCAGGAAACTCAAACGGAATTACTGAGACAAGTTATGGACGCACGCAACCGTTAAGAGAAATACACACTGACATCATACCATCAACGGCAGGGAGATAAATCAGGAAGACTCTTAGCCAGTATCCATAGGTGGGAATTGCCCCATCCAGAGGTGCTCTACCTTGCGAACCCCTGTGGAGGAGAGGCGTGTACCCAGAACAATATAGTAGAGGTGTTCAGGGGGCATCTCTAAAAAGGCATATACTCACTTGAGAGACCCTACCCAGGAGCAATTAGATGAGTACTTAGGGGATTTGCAGCTCTCTCATTTGAGTGAGGAAGGGAGACAAACATTAGATAACCCACTGACAGTGGACGAGATACAGTCTGCTATTAAATCTCTCCCATCTGTAAAAGCCCCCGGCAGTGACGGGTTCACTGCTTAGTTTTATAAAAGTGTTCAGTGGTTGTGGTCCCCCACCTACAGGAAGTGTACACAGAGGCATTGGAAAAAAAGATGCTCTCCTTGCCCTTTCGTGAGGGTATCAATGATCCCAAAGCTGAGTGCGAAGCTTTCTGATACTACTATTTCTGCTTACTAGCAGTTGGAAACCCCCATACCAGACCAAATCATCCTGTCCCCACTGTGATGAAGTAGTGGAAAGTGTCCCACACCTCATGTTCGCTTGTACTGCGTATGTAAAACCGAGGAAAAATGGTTGATTCCGGTTTGCTGCCAACTAGGAACCAGAAACCATTGTGAGGCCCTGAGATACTACGCACAAACACTAACACTACTCTGGTTTGTGGGGTGGCCAAATTCCTCAGGTGGTCATGGGTGATCCGCTTGAAAAAGATATCTCTGGGATGAAGTTCCATCTCAAATGGGTTTTAATGTTGCATCAAAGCTGTGATTATTTAATCCAATCTTAATCAATATGTACTGTATATGTTTACCTCTAATGATTTGATGATTTTATAACTATGTACTCTCCTTTCTTTGAATGAATTGTTACTTACTGATTGTATAAGAGGGGAATACATTTCTATTGTTGTGTTTTTAATTTTGTTTTTAATTCTTTTAAAAAACAATCTGGAAAATGCTTTTATGATATCCTTATATCGAAATAAAGCTTTGATGATGAGCTTTCTGATCCGGCCTCCTACTGCCCAATCACGATGATAAATCTAGACATCAAAATTCTATGTAAGACTTTGGCCCAAAGAATGGGACCGGAGATGGGCAGTTTAATCCACGCTGACCAATGTGGGTTCATACCCGGCAGAAACACCACAATGAATCTTAGGCGGCTCTTGCACGTTATCCATGAAGTGGAGGACAGTGAGCAGGATCTTGCCTTGGTATCCATTGATATAGCTAAGGCATTCTACATGACATGGTAAATTGGTGCTTCCTCCAGGTGGTTTTGAGGGTGGTGGAGTTTGCACCCCGATTCCGGTCCTGGGTGGGTCGGATCTACCACGGGTCCCCTGCCAGAGTGCGGCAGGGGAGGGTGATCTCGGATCCCTAGGAGATCCAGAGGGGCACCAGGCAGGGGTGCCCATTATCACCTTCATTATTCGCTCTTGCCCTGGAACCCCTGGCCATCAGGATTAAAAGAGACAGGGGCGCTTTGGCATACAGATCAGGGACAGGGAGCACCTGCTTTTGGTATATGCCAATGGCACTTTATTTTATCTGACAACACTGGCAGTCTCACTCCCATTCCTCTTGAAATATTTTGAGCCCTTCACGAAATCTCTGGTCTACGAATCAACATGACTAAATCCCTGAATTATACACTGGGTGCCCTGCAGGGTCGGGACCCCACTGCGTTCCCCCCCCCCTTGCCCCAGAGCTGGTAGACAGATCATTTCATATGTTTGAGGGTTGTGGTCACCCACACTATACAAAAACAGAAGCAATGTAACATAGATCGGGTGATGGAGGGGTTGACTCGTTCGGTCTCTTTCTGGAATACGCTCCCCTTATCCCTCATGGGGTTCATAGCGGTGGCCAAAATGGTGTTCCTAACGAGATGCCTTCAGCATTCACTAGACACACTACTGAGGTCAGTGTTCAAAAGACTTCACTCCTTGCTATTAAAATTAGTGCGGGCAGATGGCAGGAACAAAGTAAGCGAGACATACTGCAGCAACCAATGGAAGAGGGGGGGTTGGCACTACCTAATTTTGAAATGTATTACATGGCGTCACAGCTACAGCACGCAACACATTGGGTGACCAAAGAGAATAATTGGGTGACAGACCTCCTGGTAGATAATACAAGAGAAAGAACTCTACCTCACCTGCTGCATGGAGGTGCGAGACGCGCAGAGTGGATCAATATTTGATCAGACACACAGCAATACTGTGGCAAAGAGCAGTGAGGGTGGTCCTGAAGTGTGCCCCCTTTGCAAGGGAGTTTTTGTTCTGGGACCTCCCAACATTCCTGCACCTAGCATCAGAGGTGGATATCACTGGTTGGAAGGATGGGGGATGCACAACATTAGCAGACCTATTCCCCAACGACACATTGATCACTTTTGAGATGGCACAGGAAAACTTTGGGATGGGGTGGGGCGGGGGCAATTCCTTCTTTATGCGAGCATCACTAATATAGTCCGGGATATTTGGCCCACATGCCCGGAAGCTCCAGACTCCTCGGGCCCTTATTCAGGGCACTACTGGAGCTTGGAGGGGGAAGACATTTGATATCCCGGTTACACAAAGCCATGATTACAGATATGGCCAAAACAGAGCCATGAGCAAGAGTAGCCTGGGAGAAGGACTTAGGTATGCCAATAGAAGACGCAAGATCGATATAGGCCTGTACACTGGTCAAGAAGGCCTCATGTAATGCAAGGTTTAAACTGGTTCACTTTAATTACTTGCACCGCACATATGCCACTTTGGTTTGGCTACACCGCATAAACCCAACTAAACCAGACACGTGCCCCAGATGCAATGCTACCCCAGCATCCTTCATACACTTAAGACCAACAAATATCACCCACAGCTGACTACAAGTTGAGCACCTCAATCTTAAAGTCCCAAAATTATCTCAAGTTCTGTGCAAGAGGCCTCCAGGACCTGCTGTGCTTTGATCCCACTGGATTTCCAGATGAAAACTTCAAATAGCGTTGATGCAGCACCAGGTAAATAGTCACAAATCGAAAAGTAGGGATATTTTGACATTTCTTTTATTTTTCTTCTTTATACGTAATGCAAAAGCAACATCCTTCATACACTTAGCCTGACACTGTCCAACGGTCCACACTTATCGGAGTCAAGAGGTTGAAACAGTACAGAATATTGGAAGCATGACACTGAGGCCAGAACCTACCAGATGTTTGCTGGGGATATTGAAACAAGGCAAAGGTGGTAAAATGCAGTGGAGAATCGTACAATTAGCACTACTACTGGCAAAAAGACGAGTAGCCATTGTATGGATGGGCACTACGGGTCCCATTAAGCAAAGATGGACGAAAGATGTCAAAGAATGGGCGATAGCAGTGGAAGTCAGGCTACGGGGTGTAGGGTGGATGAAAAGGATCCGACAACATCGAGGGATGCCATAGTAAGTTCCGAGACTGCAGTGGGAGGGCGAGATACAAGTTGATCCGGATCTGAAAGGGGAAGTGCTCCAGACATCAGATAGGACTCAGATATAGCGAAAAAGGTACCAGCAATATTTCCAGTGCGGAAAATAGAGCCTGAAAAACAAGAGATCATGGGGGGGGGGGGGGCTTCTCTGACAATTGCGTGGGAAGGGGTGGGATGGCTACAAAGTTTCTTCTTTTTTCATATACGTTGTAAAGTATAACATTATAGATGTAACCTTAACAATTGTGAAATGGAAATAATAAACATATTCGTTAAAAAAACACAGTTGTACTCCAGCAATGAAATATTGGTGCTGCTATTGAATCTCGCTCTAAAGGAAGTTTAGGACTTAAAATTGTCTCAAGATAAAAGGGTTTCCATTAACTTCAAAAATCATCTCATTGGATTCTAAACTGGAGACCATTACATGCAGAATTTTGCAGCTGTAACAGCACCTTTCTGATGTTAAAGATCACCAAGAGGAGCAGCAGAAACATGAACCCTAATTAAAGACGTAATGGAGCTCAAAAACAATAGGAGGACCTGTCAATTTGGGGAGTAAAATTGTACTTTAAATGTGTAGAGCAACTGGAAGAAAGTGGTTGTGGAAGATCTCATTAAGAAACTCCATGGGGCTGCCGACATGCTATTTCCTGTTCTCTGCAACTCAGATCATCGTTAGTGGTGTAACCTGGGGATAATGCAAGCAAGGAAACTAGGCCCCCTTTGGAAATAAAATGTTGTTACAAGGAAGTGCAGCACACTCATCTCACCCGTGGACCCCAATGTTACTGTACCTGTTACCCTAATGTTATTCACAGGTCTCCAAGTTTCTCATTCCACTCATCTTGCCTACTCGCCCCCCTGTCTACGCCCCTTCATCTATTTAAGGCTCTTCTCTTTATCTTTATCCCCTTCCTCAGTCTCTCTTCCCCCCTCTCTTCTGTCTTGCTCATCTTTCCTCCCTTTTTTCCTTACTTCTGATCCATTTCTCCTCAATTTTCCCATTTTTATCTCATTTCTCTTTCAACCTTCAATCAATCAATCAGGGGTTGGTGAAGCGCGCTACTCACCCGCGAGGGTCTCAAGGCGCTGGGTGAGGGGTAGGTCTAGCAGCTCTGATCAGTTGAAAAGCCAGGTCGTGAGTGCCCGTCTGAAGGTGAGTAGGGTAGCCGAGCATCTTATTTCAACTGGGAGAGCGTTCCATGCTGTGGGGGCGGCGTAGGAGAAAGCTCTCCCTCCGGCTCTGCTTCGGTGGATGCAGGGAACCTCTGCCAGGGTGAGGTCGGGAGAGCGAAGGTTCCTCTTGGGTTTGTGGCAACTCATTCGGTCGTTGAGGTATTTGGGTCCGATGTTGTTCAGGGATTTGTACGCGTGCGTGAGTAGTTTGTAGGTGACCATCTTCACAATGGGGAGCCAGTGGAGCTCTTGTGGGTGCGGTGTCATGTGTTTCCGGCGTGGTAGTCCTAGGACGAGTCTGGCGTCGGCGTTTTAAAGTTTGCAAAGTAGTGATTTGTTGATTCCGGCATAAAGGGAGTTGCCGTAGTCAAGCCTGCTGGTGATGAGTGCGTGTGTGACGGTCTTTCGGCAGTCTGAGGGGATCCATTTGAAAGTCTTTCGTAGGGTTCGGTGGCAGTTGAAACTGGCGGCGGCAATAGCGTTGATTTGGCGGTTCATGAGAGTGAGGAGTCGAGGATTATGCCGAGGTTCTGAGCGTGGCCTGTTGGGGTCGGAGGGGGGCCGAGGGCGGGAGGCCACCAAGAGTCGTCCCTGGATGAGGGGCTGGGAACGAAGCTGAGAACCTCGGTCTTTTCGGAGTTGAGTTTGAGGCAACTGTCCTTCATCCAGGTGGCTACTCCACTCATTCCCTCCTGGAAGCTCATTCTGGTGCCTTCGGGGTTGCTGGTGAAGGAGAGGATGAGCTGGGTGTCGTCGGCATAGGATATGATGCTGAGTCCGTGCTGTCTGATGAAGGCGGCGATGGGGGCTTATTTCCAGTATATTAGTGGTGTATCCCTGAAGAGAGACCACCCCCCATCAAAGTTCCAGCAGAGTACACAGATGCTGCCCCAGGCCTCGCAGGACCCTTGTATCCTCCAAATTCTGGTTGGTACACCTCCCCCCCCGTCCCCCCCCAACCCCCCCCCAGGCAAGCGGCAGGGGAGGACAAGGTATTTAAACCCTGTTGCCCCCTGCAACGCTCTCAGTTCTGAAAATGCGGCATAAAAGGAAGCATTGTCTCCTTGGGTTCCCCCGAAGATGTCTAAAAGAGGCAGCATGCATGGTTTGGGCAGTGGTCAGTGGAACTAGACATGGAGCAGAAGGCAAGGTGAGTTCATGTGGTTTACTATCTAATTTCAACCCTTTAAAGTGTGCGTGTTCTTCTCCAAACCATTGCCTGGGGAAGGTATGGAAGCGCAACAGACAATAGCACCCTTCCCAGGGACGGGCTGGGATAGCAAACCAGCCCTGGCAATTGCGTCCGACCAGCCATGGGGAGGGAGAGGATGTACCCAAAGTGGCGGGACCACTGCTGCTACGCTGTTGTTACAAGGGTTGATTTTGCAGTACTGCTGCAAAACCGGCCCCGGTAAAACAAAACGCCCCCCACCGATCGAAAACTGGCCCCCACTGGGGAAACACTCGGAACCCGCTATGGCCAGCCCAGCCCTGACCCTTCCTCCACCAGCCCCATATCCCTGAGTAAGTTGCCACAGGGGAGCTGGGACCATCGAGACTGGGGGTGGAGAGCCATTGTCATGTGTGGGATTTTCCTCCTGCACTCTCTCCAGCTCCCAGGCTTGGATTTGCGCCTCCTCCCCACCCTACCACTAGGATCCCCTGAGCACCAAAGTGCTGTCTGACAATGTTGGGGATCTCAAGTGGCCCAGTGGCAGCAAAGCAGAGCTCATTTGGCGTCTGATTTGCATTGGTGAGGTGGAATATGGACACGCTGAGAAAGAGCTCTTGGTGGCCTTATGCCTCTACTCTGCCTCTGGCAACTCAGTTTGTCACTCTACGTTGACATATTCAAGTTTATTTGCCTCACTGTGCAAATTATGAAAAAAACATAGAAAAACCCTTATATGCCATCCAACTTTATTCACTGAAACAGTGACAGAATGAAAAGGAATCTAGGATGCTAAAGCGCACTGTGCTTGGGCAAAAAAAGATACATTTTGTATATTTCCATAAACACATTATCTAAAAGGAACAAGAAAACATGGCCAGACCCATGTCAAAATCTCCTCAAATATTGGGATGCTGTGAAGGCAGTAGAGAAAAGAAAATTGAGGCACGATCACCATGATGTTAAACGCTATAAAAATGTAGTCAACGTGATTTCACGCATACCAAAAACAACTCCTAAGACAACAAATGTCGAAAAAATTGTACCTGTCAAGCCAGCCTATTTAGGGAATGAGGTGACTTGGGACGGTCTTGCAACAGCAGCCCAAGCATGATGCTTTGTATCTTGATAAATTACTATTAATTTTAGCATGGGGTTGAAGGCAGACAGGTGAAGGTGTACCTGCCTGCTTCTGTGCAATGCATTGCAGTGTGTGTGCTGCACAATGTCACTGGTTTGCCCTCTCTCAAGCGAGGCCATGGTTAATCTGCGATTATAATATATTGTGCATTTATTTACTGTAGAAGGGTTTAGCATTTGCAGTGTGTAGTGTAAGCACTGTGTTCAAGGAAGACTGGGCCCGGTGCAATTGCACTGGCTGCACCAATGGTAGCTACGCCCCTGAGCATCACCATAAGTTTAAGTTTAAAATATTTGTTAAGCGCAACATACACCTGAGCGGTTTCTTGGCGCTGAGATAGCAAACAGCCTACGAGGCAGAGTCAATCGCTAAGACATAAGCTGAAGAGGGGGACAAAGGTTTAAGACAGAAAGGCCTGAGTGAATAAAAATGTTTTCAGTGATTTGCGGAAAATGGAATACTGGGTGAGAGACCTAAGGTGGAAGGGAAGGGAATTCCAGAACATGGGGGCGAGGTTAGAAAATTTGGAACCGCCCTGTTTTTTTTTCCTGTAGCGAGGGACTGCTAAAAGATGTTGGGCCGAGGAACGAAGGTCTCTGCCAGGGACGTAAGATTTGATGGCTGAAGATATAAAGAGAGGGGCCAGGCCAGTCCTGGCCTGAAACGCCATACAGCCTAATTTGAACAAGGCGCGTTCCCGGACGGGGAGCCAGTGGAGGGTCTTCAGGAGGGGAGAGGTATGATGGAATTTGGGGAGACCAAAGGCAAGGCGGGCCGCCTGGTTCTGCACCAGTTGTAGTTTGCGCAGGCTGTACTGTGGGATGCCATTAAACAGGATGTTCCCGTAGTCCAGGCGGGACAGGACCAGTGCGGACATAATTAATTTGAGTGCAGAGAAGGAAAAAAAACGAGAAATAGAGCGGATAGTACGAAGAGTGAGAAAACAGGAAGAAACCACCGAACCTATCTGGGAGTGAATAGTGAGTTTGTCATTTAGCTTGATGCCAAGGGTCTTAACAGAGGGAGCTGGGATGGGGAGAGGACCAAAGGAAGGGGTGCCAAAAAAGAGAGTTCCAGGGACTGGAGCAACCACCTGTAACCACAAGTTCCGTCTTATCGGGATTGAGCTTCAGGTGGTTGAAGTTCATCCAGTACCTGATGAAGGATAGAGTAGATTGGAAGTTAGAAATAGAGTCAGAAGAAGAGGACAGATTAAAGATGAGCTGGAGGTCATCGGCATAGTTATATACCGTGACCTCCAGCTGCTGTAGAGCAAAGATGAGAGGAGAGATGTAAAGATTAAACAGTAAAGGAGACAGAGAGGAGCCCTGGGGAACACCGCACTGGACCTGGCAGGGGGTAGCTGAAAACTCCCCAAGATGAACCGCCTGGGTCCGGTCCCTCAGGAAGGAAAAGAGCCAAATGAGGGCTGAGCCTCCTATGCCCGCCGCCCTGACACGGGAGAGTAAGATGGAATGATCCACCGTGTCAAAAGCGGCGGACAAATCAAGGAGGACCAGCGCCTGAGATTGACCTACATCCATACCTTCTCTGAGGGTGTCGAGCACTGACACCACCACAGACTCTGTCGAGTGCTTGGGTCCATCCATCTCACCTACCAGCCTCCTGGGGAGAACAAACATTTATCTGATGAATTTCCGGCTCTCCTCGCTGCCTCATCCATCCAACATGCCCATAGCACCCTCTTGATTGACTTCAACCTCCCAGACAACACAAGCTGAAAAAAAGCAAGAGACCACCCCTCAGTGGTGGCTCATCCACTAAGGCGGAGGAGCATCGCCCCACTGCCTAGAGCACTGCAAAAAAGGATAAATAAAATGATAACAACACAATGTTATTATCATTTTATTTTTCCATGCTCATGCAGCTTTGTGGGCGAGGCTGCCCTGCTTTAGAGCAAGGCAGGGGTGGAATGATTTGCCCACTCCAAGGGAGCATGAATGTTTGGCCGGCCCTCTTGGGCCAAACAAACACTCATGCACACTTTGCATGTTCTCCATCCAGGCTGAATTACAGTCTGGGTGGAGAAAATGCCCCAAGCTCCCATTCCCTGGCTGAGCACTGAAAAACGACACTCAGACCAATCAGAACGCTGCATTGCAGTGTTGTGGTTGGTTAAGGCAGTGTACATATTTATCCACCACATGGTGGAGCAGTTTGCCTATTTTTTGTAGCAGAAATCCTCAATGGAAATATAATATACTTTTTAAATACTGTACGTAGGTATGGCTGTCAATAGCATTTGGTAGCATTGGTTGGACTTGGAATGGTTCCAGGTGCATTGGACTCACAAAAAATACTTTAGGCCCTGGCACTTCATTATTTACAAATTAAGCACTGACCTGGGTGGGTGCAGAAGGAAGAAGGAGAGTACACAGAGGACCGAGGAGAGAGGAGGCAGCCTTTAATTTATTTTTTACCTCGCCCCACTAATGTCATCGAGAAGCGATAGCCACTGCCGCCCCCTCAACTCGATGGACACACTCAATGACATATAGCATGCCACCGAACCAACCTAAGGCCACATCCTCAACCTAGGCTTCTCAACATCAACTCTAATCTAATGCAAACCACCTGTGCCCCTGGACTGGACTGACTGCTTTGCCATCCCTATCTCTGTGCTCAGCGTCCGACCAACAAACCAAGGTAAACCCCAAAGAGAAGACCAAACTTTGGATCCCACAAAGGCTTCTACATACACGACCTAAGGCTTAAATTACTCTCACCCTGCCAAGTCCACGTCCTGTGCCAAACAAGTGTAACACTTTTTTGGAAAACTATAAACCCCCACACTCCAGCTAAAACACAGAAATTCCGGCCACAGCCTTCAACACACCGGTGCTCTAACGATTTTGCTCACAATAAATGGATCAATCCACAGACAGGGAAGACAATAGAAAAACCCCCACTCCAGATGACCTTATGATATTGAAGTCCCTCCATGCATCATGCAGGCAACTCATCACATCTGTCAAAGCAAAGTACTACACCAACAACATCATTGAAGCCACCAACAGAGGCAGAATGCTTTTTAAAACAATGAAGCACAGTATCAAACCTCGGATGGAACCACCTCATGCAACAGAAAAGTGCAAGGCCATTAACCTAATATTCAGTTAAAAAGTACAAAAGATTCGACAGCATATCAACCTCAAGCTGGGCAGAAGACCCAAACTGTTATCCACCCGATAACCAGCCATAATACACACTACAAACTCAGCACAAAAGTAATGGTAAATTATTATGTCAGTAGATAACTTGACACATATAGATCAGAATACATTTATCCTTTGTAGACAGTTAGCTACTTATTCCAACTATTTGGAAATAGTTGACATTGTTCAGTGCAAAAAACCTTGATAGCTGTAATGATGTAAGAAGCAGAGAGAATATGTTGATAGGGTGAGCTTGGAAAGTTTATTTTCTACCATAGGAACTTTGGTCCTTCCTGCTCAGCTCACAAGGTTATTGACCAGTCTTTAAGCAGAGACTCAGTCCCATGTTATGGTCAGGTGCAGTAAGAGAATTATGAAAAAACACTTTTTAAGAATAGGCAGTGGTCCTACTCTTAAAGAATGTTAATGACATTTTTGTTTTTTAAACACACCCCATTTACTTTCAAGGAAAACTGGCTGTATTTGGAAAAAGATGCTTTATTTAAAAGCAATCATAGACATGGTGGTCTACTGACCCTATCAGGCCACAGTTCCTGTGATGGCTGTGATTCCAAGATGGTCACAAATTGCAACCTACCACATTAATATTCATGAGTTAGGTCAGTTTGCAAACTACTAGGAATCGGTGTTTTGCAAACCGACCTAATACTACATAGGTTGGTTCGAAAAATACTGCACTGGTCGTAAAAATGTTGGTTGCAAATTGCGACCAGTATTTTCTGACCAGTTCTACATACATCTGGCCCTGTGTTCCCAAAGCTGATATTAGGAATACTGTAGAAAGCTTTAGCAAATGTTAAATCCAAGACGTTGGCATTTAAAACCATGATTCATGCTTTATTATAGGTGATCCGCAAGGCATATAATGTTATTTAGGAATCTCTGTCCTAGTAGTTCTCTGATTTATAGGATCTAACTTATGTCCCTGATTGAAAAAAATCTCCACAGTACTCTTTGATGATTGAGACATCCCGCTCTCTATAATTGTTAGGGTGGCTCTAAACAAAATAAGATTCATTTATTTTTTAATATTCTACCAGGCCATCCATTCGATTATGTTATTACAAAAGTTGGAGTATAGGGTTTCTGAATTTCTTTGGAGTAGCATAACTCCAACATTAACACTTGGCACTTTGTTTCGCCATGTAGGATGGCGGCCTAGCCTTACCACACTTTAAGTTTTCTATTATTTTGCATCCTTAACATCATATATTACAAGATTTAAGCAGCTTGCTATAATGGATAGATATAGAAAATGATCAATGATATAACCTTTGCCAGCATAGGTCAAATGACAAAAACCACCAAAAACATTGGTCAACGTGTTTTTAAAAGAAAATGTTCCCATTCCTATTAATTAAAACTAGATTAGAAGATTATATCAGTGATTTTGCACCCCTAACAGAAGCTACAGTGGCAAGATTGCACAGTATAGAAATGTGTATGGAAGGGATTTGTAGTATAATCACCATGAAACTACTTGAAAATCTAAATATTGGCATAGATTCATCAAACAAAAATCCGCTCGCAAAGGGGCAGATTTTCAGAATCTGCCCCTTTGCGACCGGGATTTTTGCATCATCCCAAATGCAAAAATCGCAAATTGAGAATTCGCTAAATTGCGATTATTTGCATTTAAGGAATCTCAAACTGAGATTCCTTAAATGCAATGCATGAAAGTTAAAAAAAAAAGCGAATTCGCTAATAGGGCACGCAAATTACCATGAAGTACAACTTCATGGTAATTTGCAAAAACGTTGAAAAATGCACTAAAGTGCATTTTTCAAAGTTTCATGTTGCGCACACACATGCCCTAAGGGCATGTGTGTGCGCAACATATGTGCTCAGATCAATTTCAGGGGTGCAACAGGGTGTCCTTTGGATACCCCTGCACCCTTGAAATCGCAATCTCAATTTGCGAATCGCTAATTGCGATTCGCAAATTGAGATTGTCTTCCCATTCATTCCGATGGGCCTCTAGGCCCATAGGAATAAATGGGGAGGTATTCCTTAATTGCGACTCGCAATTTGCGAGTCGCAATGAAGGAATTCTAAGAAATCGCTATTTTTTTAGTGATTTCTTGATGCATTCCATTTTGCTATTCCTTAATAGCGAATCAGTATTTTTCGCTATTAAGGAATCGAAAAATGGGTTCTTGATGCATCTGGGGGATTGAGCATAAAGTCTAGGTCTGTCTATCATATAACTAAATCAGCTGGCATTTTGCTGATATTAGATCCGTTCAGTTTGGAGAAACTGCACTAATTAAAATATTAGTTCATGAAGAACCGTACTCGAGGATAGTGGTATGGCATCTAACACTCAATGAAATCACTCGACCTGGCCATCTGGAGAATATTACTAAAAAATGAGTTATGGAGACAGGTATAGCGAAAAAGTATGTAGTGCGGTAAATAAGCTAAATCTCTCTATCAGAGGTGGCAATTTTAGAAAATTTACTTTTTTTTGCAAAGTGGTTGGTATAAAGCACCATAGTTGTTTTTTTACCCACAATCGAATTCAAAATTCATCCGTCATGATTTAGATGCCTAAAAGAAAAGATGGATGGGTGGCTTAATCTAGTATGGACATGTGCCTTTTCAATGAAATATTGGGAAGGCATGTTTAGTTTTATTCAACACAGGTTTACTTGGGTTGGATCCAAGCAGAAGCTCATTAAGAAAGAAGGAAAATGTGTTTGATCCTGAAAAACCATTTAAATAGAGTGTCACTTATTGGGTACACTACATGGTCACTGTATATATGTAAGACTTTTGATATGATTGTAATTGGTGGGTTGTTATCATTCTACGTAATTTATTCCCATGAAAAAAAATGTTTCATGGATGGGTTACTTGGTACACTCCATGTCATTTCGGTTTATGCAGATGAAGTTCTGCTGCCCAGATATGACCATAGTCAAGACCTGGTCCCAGTGATTCAGTTGTTTTACGTCTGGTATTCTGTCAGAACTGAGAGTAAACTGCAACAAGTCATGTTTGTTCCCCTTGTGGCCGGGCACTAACGAGTCCCAAAGTCTGCATGTCGATAAACCTCTGCAATGAGCACATTCCACATTTACATACCTATGGGTTTGGGGTATTTATCAGGGGTGCATACAACAGCAACCTTTTGAAAACCGTTGTGAGGCTCCAGACGTCTGTGTTCTTTCACCAGCATTTCCTGCTCTCCATTATGGGGTGGGCGTTATTTGAGATAATTATGCTTCTGATGACTCACACAACAGCGGTACTTCGGAGGTGCTGTGGCACCGTAGGGGCTTCTGTTGTAAGTCACGGTCATTGGGTCACGTACTCCGCCAGCGAGGATCATGGCTAAGGTGCAGGTAGTGGTGATGCATCGATTCTGCAGAGATGCGCTGTTTCTGAAGTGACGCTTGGAGTCGATGTGTCGATTTCTTGGTTGCAGCACTAGAATCACCTTCTAAGGTCTAGGAATGGGCACCCCATGGTAGGTCAGAACTCACAGCAGAGGAGCCCAGGTGCTGGTAGTAAGATGCAGGTGAATTCTTTGTTGGCCCTGAGACTTCCAACAGGAGGCAAGCTCAACTAAAGCCCATGGTGAAACTTTAAAAAGCAGGATGCAGAGAGCAAAGTCCAGTCCTCTCACTCATAGGCAAGAAGCATAAGACAGCAAGCTGGCCCAGCAAGGCAAGCATCAAAGTGGCAGTCTCTCCTGGCAGTCCAACAGCACTTTTTCCTGGCAGAATATCCTCAGTCCAGAAGTGTTTCTACTGTTATGGTGTCAGAGGTCCAGTTCTTACACCCATTTGGGCCTTTGACGGTGGGAGATTTCAAAGAAAGGTCTTTGTATTGCACAAGACCCTGCCCTTCCTGGCCCTGGCTCCAGATACACTACAGGGGGGTATGCAGTTATTTGTGTGGGGAAAGGCACAGCCCTACTCAGGTGCAAGTGTCATCTCCTTTCACCACTCTAGCTCAGGAAGACCCATCAGCCTGGTGATGGGCCATTTGGATATGCAGGGCGCACCTCAGCTTCTTTTGTGTTTTACTGTCTAGAGCTAATTGACAAAGCCAACAGTCATCCAACCCAGATGTGTATTCTAGGGACAGGCAGAGGCATCGAATGGTTAAAATAGAAAGTGCCAACTTTCTGAAAGTTAATGGGCAAAGGTGCGAAAGTAGCAACACCTACTGCTGCACTGCTATGATTAGGACAATAGTCCTTCACATTTAGACCATTTTAAACATTTAACCAAAGTAATCCAATTGTATTCTCATTTTTTAAACGTGTTATGTAATCCATATTTTCCATTCTTGTGAAATCACTCCGGAGACAGATGAGTTGAACTGGAATGGTTTATTCTTCATTTTCAAATGCCATATGCTGTTTATCCAAACTTAGACATAGACACGTGATGCCAACTGTCCTTTGACCCAGTGCAATAAAAGACCCAATGCATTTCGGACATAATCAGTTCTTCGTCAGGGGTGCTGAAATAAATCATAAAGAACTGTTTGAACAATTTCACAAAACACATACGCACTAGATGATGGTAAAAACTGATACGTTTTGTCACTGACCCTCACAACCCTCGTTCACATCCCCCTTCCGATGTCATAATAACAAGAATAAATGAAACAAAACAGTGCCCTCCAAATTACTCATGATTCGTAACGATCACAGAAAACAAACAGTGTTCTTTTATCTTAAGAGGTCATGCCTAACAGGATAACGTGTGCGAGTCTCCCTTCGTTATCAAAACGGAATCAACTTCCCTCTCTAGCGCCATGATTATATTTTAAACTTGCTGGCGCACGTTTCCCCAATTAGTCCCCAATTAGTGCAATCCCGTGACCTCTTCACCACACCTACCCGAGAAAAAAATGTCAGCCTACTAAACCCATAATGCACCAACCCTGTTAACAAAAACGTAATACCCCCAAGCTGCATAATCAGAATCTACCTTCAATACGTGAAATAAATGCAAACATATACAAGACATATACATGCCAAGAAAGCATAAACCATCTCATAATCTAACAAAAATTGAATGAAACAGTGACCGTAGTGTACTCTCAAACTAACTATAGTGCTTCCTTTCAGCGAAACGTTAAACAGTCCAAGATTCATGCCGCTGTTAAATACTCTGAGTCATATGATGTAATCCTGTCTCCTTCATGATGCTTTAAAGTTATGTTAATACTTTTATCCACTGCTCCGTTAACTCTGGGGTGCATCTCGCCTGTGGGACGAAGTTAATTGCAAAGCAAACGTGAAAGTGATGGCGAATGCACTCCTTCCCTTTTCAATCATTAATTTTAGCTTTGACTGCCAGATGAATGCGTGCATAACAGTACTGTGTTCGTCCCAACACGGTGCATCAAAAGATAATGGACAAAGGTGGGAAAGTAGCAACACCTACTGCTGTACTGCTAAGATTGGGACAATAGTCCTTCACATTTAGACCATTTTAAACATTTAACCAAAGTAATCCAATTGTATTCCCATTTTTTAAACGTGTTAAGTATTCCATATTTTCCATTCTTGTGAAATCACTCCGGAGACAGACGAGTTGAACTGGAATGGTTTATTCTTCATTTTCAAATGCCATATGCTGTTTATCCAAACTTAGACATAGACACGTGATGCCAACTGTCCTTTGACCCAGTGCAATAAAAGACCCCATGCATTTCGAACATAATCAGTTCTTCGTCAGGGGTGCTGAAATAAATCATAAAGAACTGTTTGAACAATTTCACAAAACAAATATGCACTAAATGATGGTAAAAACGGATAAATTTTGTCACTCTCCCCCACCCTCACAACCCTCGTTCACATCCCCCTTCCGATGTCATAATAACAAGAATAAATTAAACAAAACAGTGCCCTCCAAATTACTCATGATTCGTGACGATCACAGAAAATAAACAGTGTTCTTTTACCTTAAGAGGTCATGCCTAACAGGATAACATGTGCGAGTCTCCCTTCGCTATCTGAAAGTGGCATTTTCAGACCTGCAATTTAAAAAACAACTTCACCAAAATATGTGCTTTTAAATTGTGAGTCGAGAGACACCAAACTCCAATTTTCAATCAGCTCCCAATTGAAAGATACCTGTGTAAAATGCTGCAGAGCAGCTCCTATGCTTACCTATCGGAGAGATAGGCCTTTCTTGTAGCAGTTTTTCACTATCAGGATGTGTAAAACTTAAAAGCACTTGCCCACCTTTTAAATGCACAGAACCCGACCCCTGGGGCTAGCTAGGGCCCACCTTAAGGGTGCCTTACATGTAGTAAAAGGGATCGTGTTGGGCCCAGCAAGTAGGTGTACTTGCCAGGTCGACATCGCAGCTAAAAACTGCGCACACAGGTTCTGCAGTGGCAGGCCTGAGACACGTTTGGAGGGCTACTCATGTGGGTGCCACAATCAGTGCTGCAGGCCGACTAGTAGCATGTGGTTTACAGGCTCTGGGCACGTGTCATGCTCTTTACGAGGGACTTACTAGTAAATAAAATATGTCAACCATGGAGAAACCAAATGTCATTACATTTTAGATACAGAGCACATGCAGTTTAGTACTGGTCACCAGTCCAAACACCAGCAAAAAGTCAAGCCCACAATCAAAAACAGAAGACTAGAAGCAAAAAGAAAGGGGAAACAACGCCAAACAATGCCATATCTAACATGTGTCCCCCCCCACCCTCTAGCAGAAGGTGGGGAGAACTACTCAACCTCCTGGGAGTTCTCATCACTAAGGCAGAAAAATCTGGAAAGACCATCAGCATTGGCGTGGTCTATTCCAGGGCGGTATTCCAACATAGAGTCCAATCCCTTTAGGGAGATGGACTACCTCAACAGTTTAAGGTTCTGACCCCTCATCTGCATTAACCATCTGAGGGGCATGTGATCTGTCTGAACCCAGAAGTGAGTCCCAAACAAGTAGTGTCTTAGCTTCTTCAGCGCCCAGACCACAGCAAAAGATTTCCCTTCTAATGCACTTCACCTCTGTTCCCTGGGAAGTTACCTCCTACTAATGAAGGCTACTGGTTGGTCTAGGTCATCTTAGTTTAGGTGTGAGAGCATGGCCCCCACGCCATGCTCTGAGGCATCAGTCTACGCCACAAATTCCTTAGAGAAATCAGGAGCCTTAGCACGGGCCTCATACACGTGACTTCCTTCAGGGTGTCAAAAGCGGTCTTGCACGCCTCTATCCAGATCACCTGACGTGGCTGCTTCTTGAAGTCAGCTCTGTCAAGGTGGCAAAAATGGTGCCATAGCCCTTGATGAATCTTCTGTACTAACCAGTGAGACCTAAGAAGGTCCTCGCCTCTGTCTGAGTCTCAGGGGGTGCCCACACCAGAATGGAATGTATCTTTTGTTGCAGGGGCTGCACCTTGCCGTCCCCTGCTTTGTGTCCCAGGTAAACCACAGACCCCTGCCCTATCTACCACTTACTGGCCGTGATAGTGTTTTTCTCTTTTTCTCTCTATTAATGTTGTGTTATTCTAGTGACACAAATACACCTTGGCCTGCATCCAATTTAGACAACATCTCTCTTTATAGGACTTTGAGTTGTATTCAGTCTTATATTGGATCATTGTTTTAGGTTGAGTCACTATGCAAATGGTAAAATATGACTTGAGCTACAGTTTCATATAAATGTTTTACATATTGAGGCTATCAAAGAGCTAGAAAGAGTAATCATGATTCTCGTGATGTGATTGTAGGCCACAGCTTTGTGTATATGTATCTCAGTTTTGGTTTATTTGTTTTGGTTTATTGTTTACATATGTTGCTAGCAGTCTTAAATCACTGTAAAACTTCAATACAAATTTGGTAAACACAAAAAAAATTCATTAAAATGATTTCTATACATAATTTTGTAACTTTTAATACATTATTAATAAACATGAATTCATCTTTAAAAACGTAATTTTATTTTGATATAATCTACTTAAATTGATTCAATTTTTAATAAATAATTAGGTTGATAGTGCTGTAGCATTATTTTAAATACATCCTACTTTTAAAATAAAGATATCAAATTAATTTAAATTGACATTTTACAAAAAATGTAGACTATATTTTTTTTACATGAGAAACATCAAATATGGTCACAAAGTCACTACCAATAGTAACTTATACAGTCATATATAATCTTTTGCTGACTCCAGCCCCTGTGTAAGTGTATGGAGACATGTAAGCCTACACATTTGAGTAATTTTACACTACTAAGGGGCCGATTTCGACATTGGTCAGAAGGGTACTGAACGTGATCCAGCCGGAAAAAGTTCGAGCTGAACGTGTTTTTTCCGCCCGACTCGTACACCTGTACGCGCGAGCAAGTACGATGCGAGCAATGCAAAATTCACCGACCGAGTTGTTTCCTGGTCTGAACCGCTCTGTACGACTCGTCCGTAAGCTGACCGTGCTGTTCAATGGATGCGAATTTCGACCGAGCCTGTATGATGAACGCGTCGGACAGCCGGTGCGAGCTGAAGTTTCTGGCTCGCAAAATGTCCGGGACATTGCCTTATGACTCGGACTCAGGGGAGACCCAAGGGTCTCTCCAAAACAGGCATGTACGGTGCGGATGGCACCGACGCGTACCCACTGTAGGGGGTGCCCTTGTGAGAGACGTACAAAATCAGTCAATGGCAGCCCATGTACGCGTCATACGACTGACTCCCATTACTTCTATGGGTGTCCGACCGAACCGAGTCCGGCAGTCTACGGCCGCATCGTACTCGCTTGGTCGGACTGCAGGACTCCGGCTCGGTTGGAAAACACTCCGGATCCGGTCCGGAATCTGCCCCTAGATGGTGAATAGACATTTGTAGGTTTACTCGTGTTAATTTACCTTTGTGAATAGCCCTGAAGACGCTTAGAATGGTGAGTGGTCGAACAGGCAGTAGAATCATGGTTCTTGCCTGGTAGGTGTTCCTGCTGGAATGATCACTGACAGAATATGGACAACAACAATATCGATCTACAGAAATATCTTGACAAAACTATCGTTGTCAAAAACATCAACCTCCTATCTACATATCTAAATTTTAATTAATTAATTAGCATTCATTTACAAATGATTAATTATTTAAAAATAAATTACCTCCCACCCTACTCCCCTAAAACCCTACCACCCATTTCTAAAAACACGACACAATTAAATAACAAATAATTAATTAATTAATAACAATTAACATGCAAATTATAAATAATTATAAATAAATTAATTCCCACAATTAACAATATGTGGGCCAGATGTAGGTGGCCATTTACCGACCGGTAACGGCCGGTAAATGGGTATTTGGGATGTAGGGGGCCAATTTTACCGATTCTGTAAATTTACCGAATCGGTAAATTTACCGAATCGGTAAAATACAGAATCGGTATTTTTACCGATTTGGTAACTTCGAGATGTAGGTGGGACTCTTCTGAGTCCCAGAGGCCTTTCAGATTCGGTATTTTACCACCCAATCCAATTGGGTGGTAAAATACCGAATCCAGGTGTGCATGCCCCCTAGGGCATGTCTGTGTGCCACATGGCACACATGCCTGTATTTGGGGTGCTAGAGGGTGTCAAAGTGATACCCCCTGCACCCTTGCTTGAATCGGTATTTACCGAATCAGTAAATAGCGATTCGGTAATGCCCATTGATTCCTATGGACTTCAATGCCCATAGGAATCAATGGGCATTACCGAATCGGTATTTACCGATTCGGTAAATACCGATTTTTACAGATTCGGTAATTCAATTACCGAATTTACCTAAATCTCCCTCCTTCTATTTTACCGATTCATAAATACCGAATCGGTAAAATTCGGTATTTATGAGTCGGTAAAATAGATTTACCTACATCTGGCCCATGGGCCTGAGTACGATCTCACTCGGAAGTCCTACGGCTGACTTGCACCCGTAGAGATTTCTGAGCAACTCGGGCTCCTGGGCTCCGAGCGACAGAGTCCAATGTGCTGCAGTGCTGATGGACTCAGGTCGCTTGGAGCCCCATTGAAGTCGATGGGAGCCTGGTGAACGTTGCGTACATAGGCTCCAGAAGACACCTAAATAAATGACACTAATAACATAATTAATAATTAATTAATCATAATTAACAATCAATTAATATTAATAATAAATTAATTCCCACAATTAACACTATAAAATATTAAATAAATAAATATTAATAAATAACATTTTAATAATTTAATTATAATTAAATTACTCCCCACCCTATTCCCCTACAAACCCACAACCCGCTTCTAAAAAAATGACACAATTAACATATTTACCAATGAATTAATTAATAAAAATGAACAGCCAATTAATAATTAATTAATAATAAATTAGGGGCTCATTACGATGGCGTAACGATTGCCACCGCCCAGCGGTGGCGATCGTTACGCCATGGTGATGAGAATTACCCACCCCCATATTAGGATGGCAGTAGGTATCGCGGCAGACGCAAAGTCCATCCGCCGCTTTTCCGCTGGTGGCAATCGTTGCAATTGTCTGCTGGGCAGAGCTAGGCCACAAATATGGTGGCCCAGGATGTGGGTGTGTATAGGCCTTTCCAAGGAAAGAATGACAGGGATTGGCTTTGGGGGCCTGTTGTGGGCCCCATCTGGGGGTGGTGGGGGGGTTCACTGGGGGGTACCCATGGTTCTCCCCTGCAGTTCCTTGCACCAACAGGCACATGGTGCAGGGAAATGCTGTGCATGCTCTTTAACCATTGTGGATGGAGCTGCAGCCAGCAGCACCGTTCGCAATGACTGATGTCCGCCCGCCGTCATAATGAGCCCCTTAATTCCCACAATTAACATTATAAATTCTAAATAAAATAAATAATATTAATTAAAAATTAATATTTAATTGATTATTAGGGAGGGTGTTGTCCTAAAGGCTAGGGCGGTCGACCTCGAATCTGGGGAACTGGGTTCGAGTCTCTGCGATGACGCTGAACATCCAGTGATTCTGGGCAAATCACTTAATCTCCCCGTGCCTAACAAAAAAATATGAGTGTGTCTTCATGTAACGCAACTGGTGCTATGTAAGTGCTCTGATACCCGATACCTTGGGGTCAAGTTTGCGCTATATAAAACTCAGTAAAATAACAAATAAATGATAATTAAATTACTTCCCACCCTATTCCCCTATTAACCCACAACCCGCTACGGGACTAAAACGCAACTGGAAGAGCAAATTGCCTCCCCAACAGGCCGAATACTTAGGTCTTACTCCTGTATATATGAGTCACAAGGAAGTTGTACTGATGCATTTGTGATGAGATCCACACTTGCTGTGCATCCCTGTGTATGGTGTGCTCGGCCTTGATCCCATAGTAGTGTTACCCAGCAGTATCTCCTTATTCTCCATCTTCTTTTCTCTTCTGTCACCTAAGCTACTGGTCAAATGTGCATATGTCATTTATTAGATTTTGTATTATTGGTCGAAAATCCTAACTTGCAACCAATGGCTCCGGCCCTAATGATAGCTTTGGAAGGTGCCCTTTATGATTGTCCTAGACCCAATGTTCTCCACTTCAAACTCTGGGACAATATACATATTCTGAAATAAATATGTACGTAACAGGATCATCCCAAACCACCACACTTAGGGTCCGATTCGGATCTCGTTGGGAGAAGGCTCCGTCTGACTCGGATCCGGAGGACTTTCCGACCGACTCGTGCTCCGGGGCTCTGAGCGCCCAAGTACGATGCGAACAAGCGCTGACAGGCACAGGTCGCTCGGAGCCCTATTGAAGTCAATGGGAGCCTGTTGTACAATGCGCACATAGGCTCCCATTGACGAAAAAGGTATGTTGCGTACAAGGGCGCCCCTGTAGTGGGGACGCGTCTGTGCCACCCGCACCGTACATGCATGTGTAGGGAGGACCCTTGGGTCCCCCCCGTGATCGACTCGTGAGGCTACAGGTAAAGGGGGGTCCGGCACGGACCCCTGAAGTCTGCTTCCCGGAGCATTTAGGTGTCGAAGGCTCCGACTCAATTCGTCTGACCAAATCGTGCATCGGACTGGTTTGGTTAGAAATCGTCTGCATTGCATGGCAAGGTTTGCTTACTGTCGGTCGGAACACACGCGTATGGCTCATACTTTTTCCAGCCGGATCGCGTTCATAGCCCTACTGAGCGAGATCAGAATCGGCCCCAAAGTGTTAAGTTGAAATGTCCGTGACAGCTTTGGTATGAGCTTCTGATTTTCAGTGCTAGACCTGAGATGCAGGTACTATTAGGTGTATAACCAATTTCAGTGTGGTGCTCTGCATCACCGCACTAAAATGCGTGTCACGTATAATGCATAGTGGCAGTCTCAGGTGCACACTCACTGATGGCTGCAAACTTGTGTGTGGCAGCTGGCTGCAGGCCCTGCCTGTGGTCTACCTGTGCCGGCGTGCTGCTTCCGTGGTCTTGAGGCAGTATTCCCAGCTGAGCTATGGCCTGCCAGCCCCAGGCTCTCTGCTACAGTGTATCACCAGTGGCCACAGTGCTGCGTGGCTTTGAGTCAGCCTTCCTGACGTCACAGCTGGTTCCTAACAGATACTATCAAGGGCACCGCGGGGGTATGTCATATCCTTCTGGCTGCCACAGGGGGGAGTTTATTCTTCAGGAAGGTCGCCGCAATCATGGGGCAGCACTATTGTTCGCACTTGACGGCTCGGCCACACTCTGCTGTAGGCCATTATAATCAAGGCCGCCGCAGCATTCAGCTAAAATGTCCCAGCCAGCCGAAGGAGTTAGTGCAGGGGCTGGGTCACGGAGAGCCATGAATGACCGTCACTGTTGGTTTACAGCCCGTACTCAGTGAGGGCAGCAACAGCCTGGACCAAAGTCTTAGGCAGATTGCCGCGGGGGTGGCCCACTCGTGGCATTAGTACCCAGCAGCCTTGTTGCAGTGTGAGTCCCCGACGTGCCAATCACGCTTCCGGCTGAAAATGATCACAGTAAGCAGACCGTTGTTTTAGCCACTTGCCACCCTGTTTGTCAGTGTTAATACAATATGGTGTCAATGTTAACACAATATGGTGCTGGGATGGGCAGGATCTGGATTCTGAGGCCCTTGTGCTGGGTCCCTAGCCCTCATCTTTGCTTTCAGTAATGTTTGTGCCCGTCGCCTGAGCTTTAGGTGCTGAGCCGGAGCGTCACTATCAGCAGAGCCTGTCAGTAGCTCTGTGATAGTCTGCCTGCGGCTGGTGTGAGCTGGTGCCTGCTGCAGGGCTGGGCAGATAGCGGCTCCACTTGCCGCCTTGGGCAGACCGCTCAGCTCGGGGTAATGATTATTAGGGTTGAGCAGGGCTTTAGGTGGGCCGGGTCCTGCCCGTGCTCAACACAGGCAGCTCTGAAAAGCAGATGTCGAAACAGGTCTCCATCAGGCTCTCCATTTTTGCCTTCACCGTCAGCGTGAAAACAAATCTTCATCCTGCAGCAATAACACCCTTCACTGACATTGATGTAACTTCAAAGATACTAGTTATGTTTCTTTCACAGTCTCACCATGTCACAACTGAATCTTTTAAATGTTATATATAATACAAGGAAGCCTTAGTTGTTGCTTCTTTATCTAAATCAACTAACAAGCATTGACAAAGCTAAATAGTCCTGGCTTGTTGTAGCAGTAGTGTTACTTGTTGTATTATATATCTGGATGCAGTGACAGAAGCAGCAAAATACCAGTTGGGCGGCACAATATGCTAACACAATTTTTTAGCTAGCAAATCTTTAAGCCACACCCTTAATTACATTGGCCAATTGTCTTTGAGAGCCACCCCAGTTTTTTCATTTCACTTAATCCCTTGGGGTTGAGGCTACTAAACTAGTATTACATAATAAAACACAGCCTGGCTGTTACCTATGCGTGCCTCAACCTCACTCTCCGGTGTAATTTCCATTCCCTCGTCTTCATTGCTTGACTTTGCTTGCGAAAAAGTGTCACTCATAGTCTTTAACAAAAAAACTAAAAGTCAAACCAGCATGTAGCCAACCTGGTGCACACTGACAGCTACACAAGTAACAATTCCAATGAGGCGGCGTGGCCTGACTCCAATACAGATAGACATGTAACTGCGGCGCTCCCGGCTGACCACTGGCATCTATTTATTTATTTATTGAATTTGTAAGGCACAACAGCTACCCAAAAAGGGTTTCCCGGTGCCGGGCGGACTGGGTGTAGTTTTGAAACGACAGTAGCTAGAGTTACTGGTTAAATACCCAGGTCTTGAGGGATTTGCGGAAAAGTGTGTAGATGGTCTCTTTGCGAATGGCTAGGGGAAGAGCCATAATGACAACCACGCCGATCTCGCCCCAAAAAAAGATGCATGACAGGTGATCCACTGTCTCCCCTACTCCCTGAGGAAATTTAGGCAAACTGTGGATTGGCGCCCGTGAGGCCTGTGGCTCGCTTCCGACTGTGAGACTTTCTTCCAAGATGGCGGGTCTCCGAGTCTTGCCCAAGTGTCGGATGGTGGACGAAGACTGATGCTGCTGGTGTAGGAGTGGGCCAGACCACCAGTGGCTACTAAATGTGGCACCTAACTGAAGCAGTGAGGGGGCGGGGCCAAGAGCGCTGCGCCAGCCGCATTAGCTGTGGGTCGCGCCCTGCTGTGAGCCCTGGTGCAAGAGGGGGCTGGGATTTGGCCGCACAGGAGTGTGGCCTGAAACCGAGGTTAGAAATCTGTTGCGGGCTGACTCCGTATCTCCTCCCTCCTCCTGGGCAAACACCTGCGTCCATGGTGACACCGCCCAGAACCGCACTGGGAGCTGGGGAGCTACTTAGGGGCTGGCAAGCAATCCCCACATAGCGCAACACACAACAACAAGCATTTGCAATGCAATAGGTCTCGCATTTGCGAGAGTTTAAGCTATTGGCATTGTACATGACAATGCCTTTTATTTATATATTTTGATAGTTAATACGTACATAAAAGGCATTGTCATGTACAATACCAATAGCTCAAACTCTTGTAAATGCGAGACCTATTCAAAGAAGCGCCCCATTTGTCCCAGGCTGCTTAGAAAGTGAAAGCGTGCATGGCGCGCTGAATGTTGCAGGAAAGCATGTTGTGCCTGCAGTAGGGGAAACTATTTAAAGAAAACAGTGCTTACAGACTAAAAAAGACTCACTGTGTAAGAACTGAAGTAAAAGGGCCAGTCCTCGTGGGAGGTTACAAATGAAGACAAGGCAGTACTAAGGAGGGATTAACAACCCTATTAACGAATCAGAAGCCAGCATTTATGAAGTACAATGACACAAGCCAATGACAATTATGGGCAGATATTGGGCGGGGCTTCTAGTACATACTCCAATACAGCATGGATAACAGAGCAGCAAATGCGCTGCCCAGGCTTTACTTCATAAACAGTGTAGTTTTCCATGCAGCTTCTGCACTTTTGACCTGGCAAGCACCTCGTCCTTGATTTTTTGCTTTGTGAATGTATGTTCCATGTTGTTTTACATATTGTATCATAGTTCCTTCAGTTATGTGTTGCAATGTGATCTTAATACAATAAAGAATAACGTTTTTCTTCTCAAGAAAAATGTTGTAAAAGCCGGCCTGTCTTTCCAAATATGGCTGCATCAGCAGACCATAAACACTGACGTGTCTACGTCCAACTACAGATTGACTGATATTTAGGAAAAAAGTTTCAGGGTCCAAGCACAAATGCAGAAATATTCTATGCTTATGACTATCAGTGAGGGTCTTACGATGCAGAACCTCTGTTTTTCTCTGCCACCTTTGTGCCTCAGCATCTTCTCTCCGCTTCCTTCTGCCACGCTGTGTTCAAGGAGTAAGGAACAAGTGGGTAATAATGAGTGGCATAATAGCTGGTGCAGTTTGGACGGAGGAACAAGGTGATGCTATTGGTGCAGAGAGATGGAAAAGGCATTTTAAGCTGCAAGCGAGGGGACTGCTAAGAGTGTGGAACGATTTGCAAAACAAGAAGTGGTATTTATAACTCTTGAATTTCAGATTGCAAGCCGACCAAGTTAATGTTCAAGTGAAGAAGCCTGAGAGGCTGAACAGGACCAGAGTGGCAAAGTTGAGGACTTTCCTTAGGGGAAGAGAAGTAGAGATGAATTTAGCTTTAGCCATAGAGAACGTTTCATAATACTTGTGACTGTCAGCCTACTGAACTGCCCTAGAACCAACCATGGTGGCAGCACTGAATTATAAGCAGTAGGAGAGGCCTTTTCCCTGCTGCCAGTGGAGGGCGAGCACCTTACTAATGTCCCCCGAGTAAACCTTCTGTTTAGTGTTTGCCAATTTAGCCTTTTGTTGGAGGGAAACATCTATTAAAACAAACACAAGAATAACAAGTTAACAATACAGTATGTAATTTTAAATTTGTATATAAATGTTTTATGTCTTTTACGATTTTTAACAAATCTAATAAAGTGTATTTGACTGACTGACTGACTGACTGACTGAATACAGTATGGGTTTATTACAATACTGTAGTGAGGATCAGTCACTACAGGAGAGATCCGTTCACCTCAAAGGAGATACAACTTGATGTCTCTCCCTTTAGCTCGGAATCAGCTGTATTTATTCTGCCATTGACGTAAGCAATGCTCACACAGGACATACAAGATAGCATCTGTAGATTAAGCAATTTCTCAAAAAGAGAAGTGCATGTGGGTGGGCCTAGCCTCACATGAAGAGCGTGGAAACCCGCCTGTGGGTTTCGGTTCTCAAAATCTAAGCGGAGCAAAGATATATTCATTTAACTGCACAGCACATGGTTAAATCTGTTTTTAACACTTATCGTTTTAGTTCATCCGACCTTTTACGTGTGGTTTCTTCCATTAAGCCATCTTGCCGGTTAGGTGTACAGCTGTAGTTTCTGTGGAAGCTAAGAACGTTGTGTAAGTGTGACACGTGGTTTTCAACAGAAGCAAGTTACCAGCTATCTGACCAGTAGGTGTGATCGCAGAAACATACACATGTGCGTTAGTAAGACAGGATATGCACCTGGTATTTCTTCCTATTGTTTAAAGATGTAAGAAACCACAGCACTTCTGAGGACGTAGGCTCTTATGTGATTGGTGCATTTTGGCCCATCTCTCTCACAGATGGAGCTTGTGCTAACCTATTTTCATAGTCTCTATGCCTAAACGCTACTGGTGTCCGGAGTCTGACGGAAGATATGTTCTATATTTCATGCAGAAGCTCAACTTGCTGACCGCAAGCTATTTCCTGACCTGGCAGGTTATTTCCTGACACGTCAACAAACTGTGTGACATGATTAAATCAGCTTAACTCGTCTTTTTGTGGCATGGTATTTTGAACTATTTCTTGTGAAGGCCTGTGTTCTTTACTGGGGCCTAAGGCTGCTTTTAACTTTATACCTTTGCATGGAAGTTATAGGTCTCAGTTCTGCGTGTTTGGATATTATGTATCCTGTTTTTTCCTACATCATTTTCCCAGCATCCCATGTCTTTGGACACTGCAAAGGTGTGAGAAGTTGGCCTGATAGGTGATGTTTCCAATTCTGGAACCACCGGTTATCAGACCAAACAATCCCTTATGGTGTCTGGTTGTAAGTCAACCTTATTAGACAAGCTATCCTAGGGGTAGCATGGACTAAGCAGCCTAAAGGCTTAACTTAAGAGGTCGTGTTAAGCGAACTGTTTTACCACATACAATCCTGTAATATCAAATGAAAGGACACCACACAAGTATATATTATAAAAATATATGTATTTATTACTAAAAACAATCCCCAGTATTCTTTATGAATAAAGGGGCACAAGCGTTAAATCAAAAGCACAGTTTAAACATATAAAGTTGCACAAATATGGATGAGGGCGGGGGGCCACTCAAACCATATACTAAACAAGTGGTATAAGAGATACCAATCGAACAGTGGTTAGGCCTAGGGCCTAGGGAATCGCTGGGAGCAGTCGGGACAAGCAATGCTGAAGTCGGGAAAAGCCCGCGGGATTCGGGTGCAGTGCAGAAAGCGCACGCATGCACCAATGTTAACCAATGGTGCGTAAAAGTTGTAAAGTTAAAGTTTAAGGACACTTCCGCTGAACCTAGAGGAACAAAACTTAAGACACAGACCCTAGAGATGTGTACCAGTGTGGGAACACCGGCGGAGCAAAGTTACCTCACCCACAGGACGCGGGTGCACAGGGTCGAAGTTGAGTCGGGTTTCGTCACGCAGGCTCTTGGTGCTTGAAGCTGAAAGGGCTGCAGGCGGGGTGAAAGAGAAGTGTCCGGTGGAGTCCAAGGGTGGACTCAAGTCGAAAAGTACCTGAAAGCAGAGGGGACAGAGTCTGGGTCACTCAGCAGTGACCAGGGAGGAACCAGGACGGAACCAGGCAATGTCGGGCGCAATCAGGTGGTCGTCGAGGAGCTTCTCTCCGCTGTCACGTGGGCTCCGGGGCATCTACGGCGTCCAGGAGCAGGTCACGATCTGTCCCACGCAGGCTCTCGCCGTCGGCGCTGTCGGCTTCAAGATTGGAGCAAACAACACTTGGCAAAAGCAATCCACGCGGAACCGGGAGATTGCTTCTCACTCAAACCAGGAGGGTCAGAGTGGGGGCTCCTTTTCAGGGGAGCTGGAGCAAATCTGGAGCAACCAGAATCGCAGGTCGAATTTCAAGTTTCGTCGGCACAGGGGCCACAAGCTTGCTGGCAAGTGACCGGGCCAACGCGTTGAGCCAAAAGAAGCAGAAGGGCCCCACGCAGCACTCGTCGAGTGTGGAGGGCTGAACTTCGGTGCAAGTGTGGCTCAGGGTTAGGGCTTCTCAAACCCCGGTGTACAGCTTCGAGGGTCACTCGTGGGCTGCACGGTCAGCGTCTCGTGGTCTTTCCAAGATGGCGTGCCCCACGCTTCCGGTCGCCTCCACGGGTCTCAGCTCTGCAGGGACTGTGGATCGGGCTGTTAGAAGGCAGGTAAGCTTGATCTCATTGATCTCTGTTGCTCGAGTTCCGGCGGGAACTGCGACAAAGCAGACGTCGATGGCTGGATGGTGCCTGTTTGCACAGGGTGGTCACTCCTTGACCACAAGGGAGATTCTTCGGGCTTCTACGTCGAGTAGGATGGCGAAGGGTCCAGAGTTTCGTTTCTTATGTTTCATCAGGATAATCTGAAGTGCATTGGCACTGCTCCCACTCTTATTCGAATCTGGGGGGCTGGATTACCTGCTAGGTACCCTCCTAAGGGTGGGACCCAGGAAGGGGGTGGATACACCTCTTTCCTTTGATCCAGGCCGCCCTGGCACGAGGGCTGGAGTGCCCCAGAACCGGTTTGGCCGGATTATGCAAGGGGCAGCCTTGTGCTCCCCATGCAGTGTCTGGTTTCTTTCAAACCTCCCTGCTACAATCCACTATCTCCTGTCTGGGGGGGTGTAACACCTCCCTGCGACAGGAAACCCTTTGTCCAGGCCCCATTTGGCTGAGTTTCGGTCAGCTTCAGGGGGTCAGACTCGTGTCTGTGGCAGAGGCATCCATTTTGTGGATCCAAGGTCCTTTTAGAAATTAACCGCATTTAAGTAAAGTAACATGTCTTACCCCTCTAGAGGGGTGGAATGCTATCCCCGTCGCCAGAACTGGCGAGGGGATAGTATTCCAAATTGTATGACACCTTACACGACATGTTTTGATAAAGCCAAACCAAAGTTGCTATATAACCGCGAGGATTATAAGGCACTTAAGAGTATATGGTATGGCATTATCCTGAAACGGCTTAGGGAGTTGTTCCCGACAGCTGCAGACAGGCTCAGCTCATGCTAGAGCTCCATCTCACATTAAACCACGCACTCTGCCTCCAGGATTGATGAGGCCTTCCATAGGAGTGGCTCACAGGTTAATATGTGTCCAGATATAGGTTTAGATATAGGTATACTATATCTAAGTAAGGGGTGATTACACCACCTTACCCCAGCTGAGTGATCAGCCAGTTGTGTCAATTTAAGAACCAGCCAGGGGTGGCAAAAGATATGCTGCAGCCCCTGGTAGGCCTTGGTGGCCCCTATGCCCTGGGCACCTATAGTGCATTATACAGGGGCTGACAAGGAGTCAATTTCCAATTGTGGTATGTGCCTATAGCACATGTATCATTAATTTAGTGAGAGAACAGCAGGCTGAGGGTCTGATCAGCAGGCCCACAGCCTCAGTAGTCGAAAACCAGTGAAGCAAAAAGCAAAAATTTGGGGTGACCATAGGATAGCAGACCCTACTCTCCTACACAACCCCCCCCCAAACGCAGGGACATTAAACTAACCTTGACCAGATAAGTCTTCATGTTCTAAGTGGAAGTACCTGGAGAGACCATCTGCATTACCATGGTCAGTCCCTGGGCGGTGCTCCACTGTAAAGTCCATCCCCTGTAGGGAAATGGACCACCTGAGCAGTTTGGGATTTTCACCCTTCATCTGATTGAGCCATAAGAGGGGCTTATGGTCTGTCTGAACTAGGAAGTGAGTTCCAAACAAGTAGGACCTCAACTTCTTCAGGGCCCAAACCACAGCAAAGGCCTCCCTCTCAATGGCTGACCAACGTTTCTCTCTGGGGGTCAGCCTTCTGCTAATAAAAGCAATGGGCTGGTCTTGACCATCTTGATTAAGTTGTGAAAGCACAGCTCCCACCCCCAACTCAGAAGCATCTGTCTGTACAATGAACTGTTTGGAGTAGTCAGGACTCTTCAGGATAGGTGCAGAGCACATGGCCTTCTTCAGGTCATCAAATGCCTTTTGACAGCTAACTGTCCACTGAACCTTTTTTGGCATCTTCTTGGATGTCAAGTCATTTAATAGTGGCACAATGGACCCATAGTTTTTCACAAACTTTCTGTAATACCCAGTCAGGCCCAAGAAGGCTCTGACTTGTGTCTGGGTAACTGGAGGAGCCCAGTTCTGTATGGTCTGGATTTTGCTCTCCAGTGGTTGAACCTGACCCCCACCTACTAGGTGGCCCAGGTACACAACCTTACTCTGCCCTATCTGGCACTTAGTAGCCTTGATAGTTAGGCCTGCCTTTTGCAGAGCCTCCAAAACCTTCTTCTGGTGGATCAGGTGATCCTCCCAGGTGGAGCTAAAGACAGCAATATCGTCTAGATATGCTGCACAAAAGTCATCCAACCCAGCAAGGACTTGATTCACCAACCTTTGGCAGGTGGCAGGGGCATTCTTCAACCCAAAGGGCATCACCACAAACTGATAATGCCCACTGGGGGTAGAGAATGCTGTCTTGGCTTTTGACTCCTCAGCTAGTCTGATTTGCCAGTAGCCAGCTGTCAAATCAAATGTGCTCAGAAACTTGGCAGAAGCCAATCTGTCAATGAGCTCATCTGCTCTTGGAATGGGATGTGCATCTGTCCTAGTGACAGCATTGAGACCTCTGTAGTCCACACAAAACCTCATTTCTCTCTTTCCATCTTGGGTATGAGGTTTTGGCACAAGGACTACTGGGCTGGCCCATGGGCTCTCTGATGGCTCAATCACTCCAAGCTCCAACATCTTTTGCACCTCAGCCTTGATGCAATCCCTGACATGATCAGGTTGCCTGTAGATCGTATTCTTGACAGGCAGACTGTCACCAGTGTCCACCTCATGGGTGCACCAGTTAGTCTGGCTGGGTGAGAGTGAAAACAAATGCCTGTGGGCCTGCAAAACTTGTCTGCAGTCCATCTGTTGCTGGTCAGTGAGGCTGCCTGCCAAGGCTGCTCCATCAACTGAACCATCATCAGGGTTCTGAGAAAGCAGGTCTGGGAGAGGGTCACTCTCTTCCTCCTGTTCCCCATCTGTGGCCATGAGCAAGCTCATGTCCTCCCTGTCTACAAATGCTTTCAAACGATTCACATGGATCACCCTGTGAGGGCTCCTAGGGGTTCCCAAGTCAACCAGATAGGTGACTTCTCCCTTTTTCTCAATGATAGGATAGGGTCCACTCCACTTGTCCTGGAGTGCTGCCGGGGCCACTGGCTCCAACACCCACACCTTCTGTCCTGGCTGGAACTCTACCAGAACAGCCTTTTGGTCATGCCAAGCTTTTTGTAATTCTTGGCTGGCCTCCAGGTTTTTGGATGCTCTCTCCATGTATTCAGCCATCCTGGAGCGGAGACCAAGTACATAGTCCACAATGTCTAGTTTGGGCTTTTTGAGAGGTAACTCCCATCCTTCCTTCACCAAACACAGTGGACCCCTCACAGGGTGGCCAAACAAAAGTTCAAAAGGGCTGTAGCCAACCCCCTTCTGTGGGACCTCTCTGTAAGCAAAGAGCAAGCAGGGTAAAAGAATGTCCCATTTCCGCCTAAGCTTCTCTGGTAATCCTTTTATCATTCCCTTGAGGGTCTTGTTGAATCTCTCCACAAGCCCATTGCACTGTGGGTGATAGGGCGTGGTAAACTTGTAGTTCACTCAACACTCCTTCCACATTGCTTTTAAATAGCTAGACATGAAGTTAGTACCTCTGTCTGACAAAACCTCCTTTGGAAAGCCCACTCTTGAGAAAACTGCAATGAGGGCTTTTGCCACCACAGGTGCTGTGGTGGTCCTCAGGGGAATAGCTTCTGGATACCTGGTGGCATGATCCACTACCACCAGTATAAATCTGTTCCCAGATGCTGTTTGAGGATCCATGGGACCCACAATATCTATTCCAACTCTTTCAAAGGGTACCCCCACCACAGGTAGTGGTATGAGGGGGGCCTTTGTTGTGCCACCTGACATACCACTGGCTTGGCAAGTGACACAGGAGCGACAAAACTTTCTGACATATGAGGCCAGTGAAAGTGTGAAACAAGCCTGTCCCACGTCTTGTTCTGGCCTAAGTGTCCTGCAAGGGGAATATCATGGGCCAAGGTAAGAAGGAAACCCCTAAACTTCAAAGGTATGACCAACCTCCTGGTTGTACCAGGCTTGGGGTCTCTAGCCTCTGAATAAAGGAGTCCATCATCCCAATACACAGTATGGGTACCTTGGGCATCCCCAGCAGCCTCAGCAGCAGCCTGCTGTCTGAGGGGTTCAAGGGAAGGGCAATCTAATTGAGCCTGCCTCAGGTCTGCCCTTGAGGGTCCCCCTGTCCCCAGAAACTCAACCTGGTCAGGTTCAAGCTCCTCAGAGACAGTCTCCTCTTGGACTGCAGAATCAGTTTCCTGTGAAACCTGATCCTCAACCTGGGGCAAGGTGGAAGGCTCAGCCTTTCCTCTCTTGCTCCTCCTCTTGGGTTGTGGTTGGTCTATTGTTCCAAGATCCACCACTGGTTCAGGAAGGCACTTCTTAGCCTGAGTCCTTGTTACTGCAAGGACATGTGCTGAAATCCCTAGCATTTCTGCATGAGTCCTGTACTCCACTTCTGACCAAACTGAGCTTTCAAGATCATTGCCTAACAGACAGTCTACTGGGAGGTCTGCACTCACAACAACTTTCTTTAGGCCATCTACCCCTCCCCAGGAGAAGTTCACAACTGCCACACTATGGGAAGTAGTGGAGTTGCTTGCATTGGTCACTAGGTAACTTTCACCTAGTACAATCTGTCCAGGGTCCACAAAGTCAGGTGTCACCATTGTGACACTGGCACATGTGTCCCTGTAGGCCTGAGCCAGTTTCTCATTGATTAAAGGCGTCTGCCTATATTTGCCCAGGTTACTGGGACTCACTGTAGTGGACAAAGCTAGGTCCACATCATATAGGAGAACTGCCTGAGTAGGGATTCTGACTAGGCCAGATCCTACTTCAGTACCCAGGGTTAACCCTACTACACCCTTTGGCTGTGTTCCACCACTGTTAACTGTACTAGGGGGTGCAGGTGCTTTAGGAGCTGCAGTGGTGGGGACTGGATTTGTCTTGGTGCATTCACTGCCCCAGTGTGAAACTGATTTGCAGGTATTACACCAAAGTTTCTTTGGGCCATTATTCTTCTTTTTCTTGTTTCCATTTTGGGAACCACCCTCCTTATTATTAGTTTGGGGGCCTGAAGACTTCTGGTCCTTTTCTTTATCTTTCTGATTCCCACCCTTCTGGTCTGTTTTCTTCTGGTCACCACCTTGGTTCTGGGGTTTCTGCTTAATCCTTGTTCTGACCCATTTGTCCGCCTTCTTTCCCAATTCTTGGGGAGAGGTCAGATCAGAGTCAATAAGGTATTGATGCAACAGCTGGTTTGTACAGTTATTAAGGATCTGTTCTCTCATGATAAGATTGTACAATCCTGTATAGTCTGAAACTTTACTTCCCTGCAACCAACCCTCCAGAGCCTTAGTGGCACAATCTACGAAATCAGTTCAGTCTTGAGTCTGTGCTTTTTGGGTGTCTCTGAACAACAACCTGTATTGCTCAGTGGTTAGGCCAAACCCTTCAATGAGAGCACTCTTCAAGACAGAGTAGTTTTTGGCATCCTCAGGTCTAACTGTGAGGAGCCTGTCCCTCCCTTTCTCTGAAAAGGAGTACCATAAAATTGCAGCCCACTGATCCTGAGGAACCTGCTGTACCAAGCAGGCTCTCTCAAGAGCAGTCATCCATTTGTGGATGTCATCCCCTTCCTTGTAGGGGGCCACAATGTTTGTCAGGTTTCTATTATCATAGCTCCTGTCTTTTTCTCTAGGAATATTGCTGCCACACAATTTCTGCTCTCTTGCCAAGGCAAGTCTAGCTTGAGCCAAGGCTACCTCCTCCCTCTCTATTTGGAGTTTGACAGCCCTCATTCTGGCCCTATGCTCTATCTTCTGAGAGGCAGTCATACCTCTCTGAGATTCTCTTGAGGCACTAGAAATATGAGAGTCCCCTGAGGGAGATCTCACTCTTCTGTTGCCTGGGAGAATGACATGGTGGGATCTGGGGAGGTGCTGGCCCTCTCCATTTCCCAGTAGGTCTAAGTTGGCCTGGTTAAGCCTGGCAACTAGGACCTGGCTACCCCTCTGATCCTGTTTTTCTGGGTCCTCTACATCTGAGTCCTCCTCCTCCTCCTCTTCCTCCTCTTCTTCTTCCTCTGGAGTGGTATCAGTTACAGGGGGGTTCACTCCATCTCCTGACTCTAAGGGAACTGCATTCGCCTTTTCTAAGTCATCCTGTTCTAGAATGGCTATCAGGGAAGGACTGGTGGGACTTCTGCCCCTTTTTAACCCTCTTGAGATGCACAAGGCAACCAAGTCTTTGTGGGTTAGTTTGTCATAGCTGGACGTTGCCTGGGTAAGGTCAACTGTCACAGGAGCAGACCCTGAGGCTTTTCCTGTGTCAGACATGACTCTAGTGTGGTGTAAGTGATGCACCTACCTACACTAAGTGTTTCCCTACTGTACCTTGCTAGTGAGTTGTAGTCAGGGTGTGCTAATCCCTTTAATCTACAACTACTAAGTTCAGTAGAACTTAAATATGCTAAGCTTTTGCTTTATATGTACCTAGAGGTACTTGATGTGATCTTTCAATTTGATAAAAGATTGCAATGGTAAAACAACAGCAAGCTCAAATCCACACCGCTGCTCACCAATGTGAGAAGTTGGCCTGATAGGTGATGTTTCCAATTCTGGAACCACCGTTTATCAGACCAAACAATCCCTTATGGTGTCTGGTTGTAAGTCAACCTTATTAGACAAGCTATCCTAGGGGTAGCATGGACTAAGCAGCCTAAAGGCTTAACTTAAGAGGTCGTGTTAAGCGAGCTGTTTTACCACATACAATCCTGTAATATCAAATGAAAGGACACCACACAAGTATATATTATAAAAATATATGTATTTATTACTAAAAACAATCCCCAGTATTCTTTATGAATAAAGGGGCACAAGCGTTAAATCAAAAGCACAGTTTAAACATATAAAGTTGCACAAATATGGATGAGGGCGGGGGGCCACTCAAACCATATACTAAACAAGTGGTATAAGAGATACCAATCGAACAGTGGTTAGGCCTAGGGCCTAGGGAATCGCTGGGAGCAGTCGGGACAAGCAATGCTGAAGTCGGGAAAAGCCCGCGGGATTCGGGTGCAGTGCAGAAAGCGCACGCATGCACCAATGTTAACCAATGGTGCGTAAAAGTTGTAAAGTTAAAGTTTAAGGACACTTCCGCTGAACCTAGAGGAACAAAACTTAAGACACAGACCCTAGAGATGTGTACCAGTGTGGGAACACCGGCGGAGCAAAGTTACCTCACCCACAGGACGCGGGTGCACAGGGTCGAAGTTGAGTCGGGTTTCGTCACGCCGGCTCTTGGTGCTTGAAGCTGAAAGGGCTGCAGGCGGGGTGAAAGAGAAGTGTCCGGTGGAGTCCAAGGGTGGACTCAAGTCGAAAAGTACCTGAAAGCAGAGGGGACAGAGTCTGGGTCACTCAGCAGTGACCAGGGTGGAACCAGGACGGAGCCAGGCAATGTCGGGCGCAATCAGGTGGTCGTCGAGGAGCTTCTCTCCGCTGTCACGTGGGCTCTGGGGCATCTACGACGTCCAGGAGCAGGTCACGATCTGTCCCACGCAGGCTCTCGCCGTCGGCGCTGTCGGCTTCAAGATTGGAGCAAACAACACTTGGCAAAAGCAATCCACGCGGAACCATGAGATTGCTTCTCACTCGAACCAGGAGGGTCAGAGTGGGGGCTCCTTTTCAGGGGAGCTGGTGCAAATCTGGAGCAACCAGAATCGCAGGTCGAATTTCAAGTTTCGTCGGCACAGGGGCCACAAGCCGGCTGGCAAGTGACCGGGCCAATGCGTTGAGCCAAAAGAAGCAGAAGGGCCCCACGCAGCACTCGTCGAGTGTGGAGGGCTGAACTTCGGTGCAAGTGTGGCTCAGGGTTGGGGCTTCTCAAACCCCGGTGTACAGCTTCAAGGGTCACTCGTGGGCTGCACGGTCAGCGTCTTGTGGTCTTTCCAAGATGGCGTGCCCCACGCTTCCGGTCGCCTCCACGGGTCTCAGCTCTGCAGGGACTGTGGATCGGGCTGTTAGAAGGCAGGCAAGCTTGATCTCGTCGATCTCTGTCGCTCGAGTTCCGGCGGGAACTGCGACAAAGCAGACGTCGATGGCTGGATGGTGCCTGTTTGCACAGGGTGGTCACTCCTTGACCACAAGGGAGATTCTTCGGGCTTCTACGTCGAGTAGGATGGCGAAGGGTCCAGAGTTTCGTTTCTTATGTTTCATCAGGATAATCTGAAGTGCATTGGCACTGCTCCCACTCTTATTCGAATCTGGGGGGCTGGATTACCTGCTAGGTCCCCTCCTATGGGTGGGACCCAGGAAGGGGGTGGATACACCCCTTTCCTTTGATCCAGGCCGCCCTGGCACGAGGGCTGGAGTGCCCCAGAACCGGTTTGGCTGGATTATGCAAGGGGCAGCCTTGTGCTCCCCATGCAGTGTCTGGTTTCTTTCAAACCCCCCTGCTACAATCCACTATCTCCTGTCTGGCGGGGTGTAACACCTCCCTGCGACAGGAAACCCTTTGTCCAGGCCCCATTTGGCTGAGTTTCGGTCAGCTTCAGGGGGTCAGACTCGTGTCTGTGGCAGAGGCATCCATTTTGTGGATCCAAGGTCCTTTTAGAAATTAACCGCATTTAAGTAAAGTAACATGTCTTACCCCTCTAGAGGGGTGGAATGCTATCCCCGTCGCCAGAACTGGCGAGGGGATAGTATTCCAAATCGTATGACACCTTACACGACATGTTTTGATAAAGCCAAACCAAAGTTGCTATATAACCGCGAGGATTATAAGGCACTTAAGAGTATATGGTATGGCATTATCCTGAAACGGCTTAGGGAGTTGTTCCCGACAGCTGCAGACAGGCTCAGCTCATGCTAGAGCTCCATCTCACATTAAACCACCCACTCTGCCTCCAGGATTGATGAGGCCTTCCATAGGAGTGGCTCACAGGTTAATATGTGTCCAGATATAGGTTTAGATATAGGTATACTATATCTAAGTAAGGGGTGATTACACCACCTTACCCCAGCTGAGTGATCAGCCAGTTGTGTCAATTTAAGAACCAGCCAGGGGTGGCAAAAGATATGCTGCAGCCCCTGGTAGGCCTTGGTGGCCCCTATGCCCTGGGCACCTATAGTGCATTATACAGGGGCTGACAAGGAGTCCATTTCCAATTGTGGTATGTGCCTATAGCACATGTATCATTAATTTAGTGAGAGAACAGTAGGCTGGGGGTCTGATCAGCAGGCCCACAGCCTCAGTAGTCGAAAACCAGTGAAGCAAAAAGCAAAAATTTGGGGTGACCATAGGATAGCAGACCCTACTCTCCTACAAAAGGTGTGGCGTAATATGAGCAGAGTACAATGCACCAGGAAAGTTTATCTCATTGATGTCTGTGAGCACAATGGAATTCATAATGGGATCTCTGCAGTGGAGTATAAAATGGAGGTTGAAGGTAGCTGGCCAGATGAGCAATTGGTAGCATTCCTAAAGTATATGTGTTCAGCAAGAATCAAGTGTGTGAAACGACTGAAGGCAGTGGTTTCTTGAGAAGGACAAGTATAGCAAGTTTTTCCTTTTACTGTTAAGGGTGCCTTTCCTTTTGCTCCCATGTTCGGGGTCTCCCTCTCAGCAGGAGATTCCCACACCAACTCTCTTACATACAGATTCATACAGACAATGACTACCAATAGAAACCACAATTAGAACTGACAAATCCTATCTGGAAACAAACTATAAGAAGGGGACTGAAACCATAAGTTTGCGGTCACGGACTTCTCACTGACCAGAGCTATTCTTTAACCCAAAGGGTGCCCTGGGAGAAATGGCTGGGTTGCCAGAGAAGATTGTTTGCCACACATCTACAGCAGAGAGCCCTGCTGGTGGGAAGACAATCTGTGGTTGAGGGCCACCCATCGCTTCTGGAAGAGCTGTGCACCACTTCAAACTGAACCACCACTGGCTTTGTCCACGCTCAGTGCTTCACCTGTGCCAGCAGATTTAAGTGCGTCTTATGACCTTTGACACCCACTATGGTGACTGTGAACCCCAGAGATCCTGGAGTGTAAGCTCTAGGAACATCTCTAGTAGTCCCCCATTGGAATCACGCCTCACCAATACTGAAGACTCCTGGGGTGAGTTCTTCTTCCGTTTGGGTGGCAAATTTGTTTTGGTCCATTGTAGCTGTGAGAAGAGCTGCAACCGCTCCGAAGGTCGACTGCAAGTGATCTGCAATTTTGAGAGTTGCCTGGGAAGAAGCTGCCTGGCATTGGCTGCCTTTCCTAGTGTAAAGACACCAGCACAGCATAACATAGGATAATGTGTATTTGTAAAGGGTATGTTCACCCAAGGGTATCTTGGCACTGAATAACATATTTTTATTGTTACCCAACCCAATGGTACTCATTTTATCGAACTCAGAAGGATGGAAGGCTAAGTGAACTTGCTGAGATTTGAACCTGTGACCATGAGGTCGAACACAGGCCCCTATAGGGGACGCGTTAGTCCACTGAGCTCCCGGCAGACTGCCACAGCAGTGTGTAACATTCTACTAATAACTACATAGTATGTGAACGAGTTCTGAGTCTTTAACCTCACAGCACCTTCCTGAGTAAGGGAACACCAGAGGTAAACTGACTCAAAAACGTGACTAAGATCAACCATTACCCACCAGATGTCAAAGAGGCAGTTAGGGGTCAGCTGCTAGAGAGAGCGGTCGGTGCAGGAAAAGATTGGTATATGCATGTTCTCCTCAAAGAGGTATTAAGAGAACTAAAGACAGATACTAGGTGCTGCAGAGCAGCAGGGTGGGATCTAAGGACACGCCTTGCAAGAGGCGGGGAGAAGAGAGCTGGTACCACCAGGTGACACTAGGTAGGGGCCACTGAGGCAAGTGCTCTGCCAGGGATGTTTGGGAGTACAATGTGGCTATGTCAAAGACGGAGGAGTACACAAGGAGACAAATGGAGTAGTGTTGAGGTGAGCGCTTACGAGAAAGTTAAAGGTGTGGATGAGAACAGTTTTGGAAAGGTATTGGTGGCAAAGCCTGGCTCAAGAAGTTATATGAGGTGAGATAAAGCTTATCCTATGCAAACCGAGAAGCGTAAGGATCACATTGTGTTTTCAGGAGCTGAAGGAGGAAGAGTGATCTATTGATTGGAAAGTGAATAAAATGACAAAGAGGTTGATGAGAAAACCAGAGATGGAACAGCAATTGAGATTTCAAAAGCTTTGGTAAATAGCATTGTGAAGCAAATACGTTTGTATTTCTATGTTTAAACTGTATCTGTTTCAATTCTTAACATCCACTTCACTGGGCAGAAGAAAATAAACGTTTTTCAAAACCACCTACAAACACCTATGCAACGAACTATTGTCCAGTAAACATCATTCAGATTTTTCCCCCCAAATAGGATTCCTGTTTCAGAATCATTCCTATGGACAACTTCCATCCTCTAAAGTTTCTTCTCCTCATTTTAGAGTTGTTGCCACAACAGGTTAAATGAGGACATGACTACTGTCACTGGCAGCTTGTACTTAGTGTGTGGCAGTGAGGCCCACAGTCTACATGCACCCAGACGGCCCAGTAAGCGTTAGCTGACTTTCTCCTATATATCGTTCATTAGAAATGCAAGTGAACGCTTCGTCTTTCAGACTTTATTTTATCATTTCAGAAAAAAGATCCAAAAGTGGCCTCCTTCCTGCCTCACAAGAAGCATGCTGCATGTATTAATTAATATCAGCATCTTCACTCACTGTTTTTATTAAGCAGTGCTATCATTGGCTCTTATCTCAAATTCATTTTATGGAGTATTTTCGATTATTGTTTAAATATTATGAACTCGGTGCCACGTTCTGTACACTGGCATATGGCTTGATTTCCTTCCAAAAAGCCCATCCCTCTAACCTGACCCCTGACGGATGAGGTCCCCTGTTGAAATACACTGGGGTGCTAGCAACTGAACTTTCATCTGCTGAGGGTCCTTTCTTGCACACTCGTTCACCTGTAGTGGAGCTGACTGACGTCAGTGGGACTGACTGCAACATTCGTATGGTCCCTGAAAGGTCACTCGCCTCCGTTTTCATGTAATTGTAGTCCTGCCTGCACTCCTCTGGCCCAGAGAAGATTCTTGACAATGTCTAATGGCTGTAGTTTCAGAATAATATCTGGCACTCCCAGCCCAAATAATATTGAGCAGGGGGATATGGGACAGTTGTGAAAGGTGCACTTCCCAGGCTTTTGTGCTCCACTCTGTGTACAGACAATTAAAACCAAAACTACTGACATGTACTCTGAAAATGTTAGCACACGTGTATAACACTCCTTAATCAAGAAACGTACCAACAGCATAATTACATTTCATTTTCTGCTCAGCAGGTTGAAGTTTCCCAACAGGACCTGGACGTGCCATCCAAATCCCGAGGTGGAGCCCCTCCCACTCCTCGCTGAAAGGGCTACCAAGAGAGAAGTTCCACGGGCTGAAGGGAGGGCTGGGCGAGAAGCATTCATTCATTCATTCATTCATTCGTTCACCCACACGGCAGCTTCCCATGGATTGGAGTGCACGGGCTAGGGGCAGGGGAGGAAGCGCTTCTGTTTCCACACCAGCCTGGTTGTCTGCAGCAACATTATTAGGAGCGTATGGAAATTGAAGGGCCAATTCACAGGAACCAAAACAAGCACTGACGACCGGTGGCCAGGGCACAAACTAAACATTAAAAAAAAAAATCAGAATAAAACAAGCAAGCAACAGCTCAAAGTAAACATAAAAAAACAGAATAAAACAATCACTGAAGGGCTGCGGCGACGGCATAAAGTAAACATCTAAAAGAGTGCTTCCACACAACAGTTGAAGAACCAAAGCCGGTGCGCCACAGCCTTGAAGGGAAGTGAAGTACAGGCAAAGCCAACCAGTTAGGAGGCAGCAAAGAGGAAGGACAGTGGAGTGAACCAATGGTAAGTATGTGGTAAGTAGCAGGGGGAAAAAGTCAGATTATTGATAACAGCAGGTCTTGCAGACAGCGCATGCGCTGTAGTTCGACCTAAAAAATGGCGGATGCCTTGGGGGGAGCTCCGCGCATTGAAGGTCTGGCGTGGGACAGTGCATAATAAACGCGGGACAGGCAGGTTACCTGAAGGCGTTGGGCTGCATGAGGGAGACATAAAGGAGGCAGAGAGGCACACGATCATGTGTGCAGGCCGGGCCTACTACTTGTAATCAGAGTGGGATAGCTGATACGGCTCCGAAGGGGCCCTGCTACAGAAACAGGCTGCTGGATGGGGCAAAGCCTGCCAAAACACGGCCGATTATGGGAAGTGTCCTAAAGTGATAGAGTAGGACATGAGCACACCAGGCCTACATTACACTGTGCCAAAATGATTCCCTCACTCCAGGCTTAACTATCAGGAAGCCCTCCAACCTCCCTCCAGGACCAACTATCAGGGAGCTCTCCAACTGACGAGGAGATAATGACAAGGCCATAGAAATTCATTACTAGAACACAAGGATGTGCCTCCTGAGGGACCTGCTGCCAGCAGAGACTGCTGTGATGCTTTGCAGGGGGGTACAACCTGTATACATGTGACTCTCACTACGAGGTAAGAGCCACAGGTATACAAGAACCTTTGGCACCTGGGGGGCGCTTGGTGGTGCACACGCAAGATGGCCGCATACCAGTGAGGCTCTGGCGGGCCGGTTTACATATCCGCCAATATCCTGCTTAGTAACGAACATGCGCTGGCAAGAAAGACCATCACGGAGAGGCACGAAGGCTCGGCACCCGCTGCAGCATCCAGCGAGGACTGCAAGAGCCATTAGCGCCGGAAACCACCTTCCTACGGATTCACTGGTCCTACGGACGTGAGGAAGGTCGACATGTCTTGGGGCGGACATCACACAATGCTGCGGGGTCTGCGTCTGACAAGGCCTGGCATTGCAGGTATCGGCAAGTGCGTGCCTGGGAGAGGACGACAGTTGGAGGAAGACTGCACACTATCAATACTCTACACTGGCATGACAAAGGGGCAGAAAACCAGGGCAACTGAGGAAACTGCACTATACAGCAGGCCCCTCCCTCCCCCCACCATTACTGAGGACAAGGCCGCAGCGTAAGGTAGGGGAAGCGCGTCTACGCCCACCAAGACTCTACATTGCGGGTGTGAACGACTGAGTTGACTGGGAGAAGACGGCAACCGACGGAGGGTTCCAGGTGGCATATATGGAACATCGATGCGTCTGAGGAGTAGAACACAGTGGCCACCGAGAATCTGTGACATATAATAGCCCTACCCCCCGCCACCGCAACATTATATACATTGCTCTACCTCGTACAAATTGGATAATAGACATAGCCTTGCAGACGCGTTCCCCTTCTGGCCTGAATATACTCTGAGAACCCCAGCAGAGCAGTGATGCAAGGCAGCTCTATAACCAAGAATTGCCAGTATAGCTCTGAAACAGTGCAGTTTGACGGCCGGTGGAAGCCTAATGAGACGAGTGAGTGCCAGGAGTATCTAGAAAGAAGCTTGGTTGAACTCATAACCCTCAATACCAGTGGACGGGCAACATCAACTTTCTGAAAGGCAATACGAAGCAACTGCACTTTGCTTTGTTATGTTATATTATGTTATGTTATAACCTATTTATAAAGCGCGCTTTGACCAAGGTTTCATGGCGCTATCTCAAGCTGTACCGAGTTGACTGTTCTGAGTTGACTGCCATAGGATCGGTTTACTCATGTGCCTGTATGAACAGCCATGTCTTAAGCTGCCTTCTGAATTGAAGCAGATCGGGACAGGAACGGATCTCCCATGGAAGTGAGTTCCAAAGTTGTGGCGCCAGATAGCCGAAACGGTACCCACCATGCCGCTTGCGTTTAAACTTTGCGCTCACCAACAAGTTTTGATGTTTAGAACGGAGATCACGGGTTGGAATATATCTCAAGATCAATTTGTTAATAAAAATAGGACTATAACAATTTAGGGACTTAAATGTAAGACAGGCGGTTTTGAAGGTGGCCCGTTGAAGCAGTGGGAGCCAGTGTAGCTTTTTTATCAGGGATCTGGCCGATTGCCACTTAGGCTGTTGATAAATCAATCGTGCCGCCTGGTTTTGTACAAGCTGGAGCCTCTTAATCTGATAAAAGGGAAGGCCTAGATAGATTGAATTTGCATAATCTAGATGGGACAGGACTAGGCCAATCACAACTTGTATCAGTGCTTCCTGGGTGAGCAAGTGATGTATCTTTTGGATTTTTCGCAGTTGGAAAAAACATTTAGAGACTACTGAGCCCACTTGGGCATTGAGAGACAGATCTCCGTCAATAGTCACCCCCAGGCTTTTTACAGAAGAGGAGGGTTTGGGGAAAGGCCCTAGTTCTGCCGGCCAATAATGAGGGCCCCAGGAGATACGACTATCTCCTATCAGCAGTACCTCCGTCTTTCCGGGGTTCAGCTTCAGATGGTTATAATCCATCCAATGACGGATGAACACCATAGTATCCTGAAAGTTGGTGATAGATTCAGTGGAATTATCTATGGTGAAGGAAAGCTGCAGATCGTCTGCGTAGTTGAATGTTGTTACTTTCCTCTGTTTTAGAGCTTTAATCAGGGGGAGAAGATAGATATTAAACAGATTAGGGGACAGGGAAGAACCCTGGGGAACCCCACATGTGGTATTCAACCCCGATGCCGTGAAGTTAGCCAGGCGAACAGCCTGTGTACGGTCTTCCAGAAAGGAGGTGACCCATCTCAAGGCTTTGCCCTGAAAGCCTGCACGTCCGACACGGTCCACCAAGATCTTATGGTCCACCGTGTCGAACGCGGCTGACAGATCTAAAAGAACCAAGGCTTGAGGGGTTCCAGTGTCAGCCTCCCTACGGAGCTCGTCCAGGACTGCCAAGATGACCATCTCAGTCGAATGACCTGGACGGAAGCCGGCTTGATGGGAATCCAAATGTCCAGACTCTTCTATAAAGGTGGACATGGATATCACGACATGTGCCTCCAGGACCTTGGCTAAGTATGGAAGCAAGGAGATGGGGCGGTAATTAGATGGTTCTAATAGGTCGGCGCCGACCTTTTTGATCAGAGGGACCACTGTGGCGTCCTTGAATGATTTAGGGACGCAGCCATGAGTGAGTGATGAATTTAATAATGCTAGGGCAGGTTGAGGAATAGTGAAAAATACTTCCCTCAGTATGTGTGGGGGGCAGCAGTCTCGAGGACATCAAGGAGATAAACGATTCAACATTAATCGTAGGAAAACTGTCCATAGTACAGGTATTCCTGAATGAGTCAGGCGGGATCACAACTGATGGAGAGCATACAATGCTGGCTTTAATTGTTGTGATCTTTTCTGCTTTCATTCTCCAACAAAAATAGTGGGTCTTTGTTGGTATATAACGACCGCAAACTAGGAACCCCGCATTGGCTGCAGACATCTTGTGCTTGGCGATGGGGAGAACAGATGGGAAACAAGCAAAGCTAACCTTTGAGCCCAAGAATTTGTCGCACACACAGCAAGAAGATCCTGAACACGTTGGAATGGACCAACCCCAAGAGGCTTCAGAAAGCCAGGATGATGATGTTAAAGCACTCTTACTTGCCATGAAGCATAGTCTAACTTCAATAGAGACTACAATGGACTCTATGACAACCCGCATGGACTCCATAGTACACAATCTTGAAAAACAAGATGAGCGCATTACAGAGAGGGAGTGCTGGATTTCGGATCTAGAGGACACCTCGACCAGCAGTCATATGCAAATGGCAAAGATGGATAAATTATTGAGAGTGATAGCGGCCAAAAACAAAGATCTGGAAGCACGCTCTAGGCGCAATAATATACGGATACTAGGGATACCGGAAAGCGCAAACACTGGTCTGATAGAAGAGTGCACGGAATGGTAACTGCGTACTGTTTTTGGGTCAGACACCTTCTCCCCACAAATGGTGGTGGAGCAGGCACCTCCATCGCTGGGTCCCCTACCGCCCCCAGGCACTCCACTGCATCCAATAATTGCAAGACTCTTAAATTACCGCGATCTAAATGTCTCCTTGAGACTGGCTAGAGAGAAGCGGCAAATTCATTTTGAAGGGAATGAATTCACAGTGGACCCAGATTTTACAACTGCCATGCAAGAAGCTAGGAAGAAATTCATACTGGCTTACATGAAGCTGAGACAAGCGCAAATAGATTATGCTCTTACATACCCGGCACACTTCAGAGTTACTGATCAGGGCAAGCAGCACTTCTTTGTAAATGTGCAACAAGTGGATACATTCCGGATGTGTACTCTGCGTAAGGATTTGCACAAAAAAATCAACAGACTCTCCTTAGCGAGCAGCATCCCCTTTGCTGGAGTGACTGCAACTCGTGTGTGAGACGAGTATTAAATAGAATAACGTCATTTATTGAACTCCACTCCTCCATGTCAGCCAGCTACTGCAGCACAGCAAACAGCTGCATTCCAGTAGCTGATAGAAGATGGCAATGTTAGTTATGGACAACAGGACCGCTACGGGATACATCAAGAAGGTAAGTGTAACACTGAGACTTACTAAAAATAACAACCAGGTACCCTTCCACCCCAATAGACACCCTACAGGTTAGGGGGATGGGAGTGACTGTGTCGGCCCCTGGAATACCTCAAAGTGAGATTCCCCCCCCCCCCCGGTTTAAAATTACATTTTAATTCACAGTTGGGGAAAACCTGGGAGGAGAGGGAAATGTGATTCTGGCAAGGTTGGGATGCCGTTGTAGGAGGGGGTGGGAATTGGATTGAGTTTGGGAACTGGTACAATGCATCTAATATGGTACATTATGTCACTACTAATACATCCACATATGCGATCAGGATTACACCATGCTCCTTCATTCTAATATTCCTCTCTGAACTACTATGACACACTCTAAACCTTTACAGGAAATGCAGCTGCTTACCTGGAATGTCCGAGGGCTGGGGGATCCACGCAAATGCAGACAGTTATTGGCATACTTGGATTGCCATCATGTCCAAATGCCTTGCTACAGGAGACCCACCTTGATCTCTGTGGAGCTCCCGCCTTCACTGCTAAATGGGCGGAGCACTGTACTTTCTCATCGTACTCTACATAGTCCAGAGGGACAGGAATTCTGATTAAAAAACACACCTGTACTTTCCAATATGAGTTATTCAGGACCAGCTAGGCAGATATTCTATAATGTGGGAGAGTTAGGGCTCTACGTCGGTTACACTAGTGAGCTGTTATGGTCACAGACAGACAAAGCTGTCGTTTTTACTACACTTTGGGGAAAGATTCTAGAGATAGGATCTACACATCTGCTCTGAGGAGGTGACTTCAACACGACATTGGATCCATTAAGAGATAGGTCCAACCCCCTCCTGCACCATTACACCAAAGCGCATAAGTTAATACAAGGCATACTTACAGAAAATGGCCTCAGATATGCATGGAGACACTTACACCCCAGGGAGTACTCACCGTTCAGCAGTTCATTTGTTCTGGTCCAGATTGGACTATTGGGTGGTCTCTAGGGGTGTGGGGCCTTGGATTACCAGAGCAGAATATCTGGCAAGAACATATTCGGATCACTTACCGGTTCTTCTGACATTGTCCCCACCAGAGGTCAGTCCACCACATAGGAATTGGAGCCTTATGCCATTGTCACTATTAGACACAGTTTTCCGTACAGAATTAGGTCCAGAGATTACTTAATTTTTTCAACGTAACATTGGCACAGTTACACAAGCAGCAGGCATACTAGGGGATATTTGCAGAACACTACAATTTCTAGAAATGGAGTTGAAACAATTAGAACAAGAAATGAGTAGAACTTCAAGTAGCAACATACAAAAAGAGCTCAGGGATAAATTAACGGACTGTAAAGACATAGCATACCGGGAAAGTCTATTCCGGGGGAAATATTTTAGAGCCCTTAAGTATGGAGAGGGTGAGCGACCCAGGAAGGCGCTGGCAGGTGAAATTTGTTGACCTCGTTTCTCTAACTATGTGTTGGAGATTCAGGACCACAAAGGTAATACCGATAGAGATACTGCTGATATGCTTCAAGTGTTCACCACACATTATACCTAGCCACATACCTATATGATGTGGCCCTCGGCGGGCTTGGAAACATACAGCAAGAATTTTTTGCTGCGCCTTTAGAGGAGGATGAAATTTGCACTGCAATAATGCAGATGAAGTCTGGAATGGCGTTCAGGCCAGACAGCCTTCCAATAGATTGCTACAAGGCTTATGTGGACCAGCTTACTCCAGTACTGAAAACTGTGTATGAGAAGGAGCAAGAGGTCGGAGTCCTTCCTCAGACCACAAGGTAAGCACTGACAATTTAGCTCCTAAAGCTTGGGAAACATGCTAATCAATGCGACTTGTATTCTCAAAAATTCTCGCTAAAGTATTGTCCAATAGATTAAGCTTTCTGATGGAGAAGCTGGTATTACCTGACCAGGTAGGATTCATTCCGGGAGGGCGACATCCCACAATCTTCTCACCCTTTTCTATATAATGCAGGATATCGACCAGGAATTAATGGCCATGGCAGTCTTCCTTGAAGCCACGAAAGCTTTTGACTCTGTCGAGTGGGACTATTTAATAGGAATCGAATGTGAATTCCAGTTGGCTTCCTTTCGTGGATAAAGCTACTATACAGTCTTCTAAAAGCAAGAGTCCTAATTAATGGAATAAGCTCGCCGTCCTACTTAATAATGCAGGGTACACCGAACAGCTGCCAATTATCCCCTCTACTGTTTGCTCTTTCTATTTAACACCTCGCGGTCAAATTACAACAGTATCATCAGGAAAAAGCTCTGTGCTACCCTACATGACACATACTAATTTCCCTCTGCACAGATGACATCACATTGATTGTCACTAATCCGCATTTGAATCTTAATCCCATTCTGAGGGAGTGTATTGTTTTTAGAAAAATATCCGGCATTCATAATAACTGGGGAAGAAGTCCTGCGTAGGATGTTCCCTACCTTGCTCCTGTGCTATCTACAATAAACCTATCTTATACTTCAATTGCCTGGAGTCAACTTTACACTGGGGAAAGTCACAGATTTTCCCATTGACGGCTGCTACTACACCCTCCTCACTCGACTATCCCACAGAACGGTGCGCGTAAGAGGTGAAGTACCTGTGTGGTAATTTAGTGATTATTGGATTAAGCATTAGCAGAAGACATCTCGTGTTTAGAGATTATCTTGTCCATTTACGGAATCCATTTTGTATTTCTGTTGGCCATCTTGGCTTCCATGTGCTTGGTCCTACCTTACTGTCAACTGCTCTTGAAATCTGCCTAGAGACAAGTTATCTTTATCCTCCTCTGCTTTGCGCATGCTCTGTTTATTCCACAACTGTTGCTACCTTGTAACTGTCAAGATGTGTTTACCAGAATAGGCCGACAGATAGCCTTTCCCACTTATTGCTAGCACACTCTCTGAATGACCTTATATGTACTGTAACCAACATTCTGTGCCTTGTACCGCCTTCATATGAGCCCCTGTGTGGGTATAAAAGGACCATGTTCCTTCTAGTCAGTGTACTACCTCATACTTTACCGAAGGGTGCTGTGTGAAAGTAGTTCCACCTCTTGAGGTTTAATAAACTCTGTCTTTTCAATTCCAGTTTCTGTGCCAACTTCTTACTATTGGTCCAAAGGACTTTATGCAGAGAAGGGCGAATCCCTTGCACTAGTAGGCCTGTCTGAGGCTTGCTTCGACACCTGAGAATGAAAATCATAACAGATCGTGCAGAACTAATGAGACTCAACCATGGCACAGCATTAGCTTCCATAACCAACTCTGTCACACAAGGTGTATCTTTACCCCTTTCAATGGTGAGGAGAATATCTCTTATCTAGATGGTCATACTTACTAAGTTATTATATCTATTCATGAATATTCCACACTGCCCCAGCAGACATTTTTCTGCTGCTTTAAAAACAGAAATGATTCGATTAACATGGGGGTGTAAGCAATCGAGATGTACTCACCAGGCCCTATTCACAGGCGGGATTCGAGATCCCCAATTTAGAGCTTTACTATTTCTGTGCCCAAGGTCACTATGCGACATATTGGTTCCCCCCCCACCCCCATACATGCCACATATAACAGTGGAGCAAGGATACATGGATCCAATCCCTCTGGCAAGAGCCATATTACTCCCAAACCTCAGGTAGATCCCACGACAGGAGCATTCACCATTAGCGCCTGGCAACATTTGGTTGAGATGCAAAAATTTCCAATAATATACTCGCCCTTACTGCCGCTCACATATCACCTGCATGTCCAGATGCTTCAAGATACTAACTCAAGCAATTGCTTCGCAAGACAAACATACAAAGTTGGGGGGACCTATACAAAGATGGAACTTTCTGGAGACATGAAATTTTTTTAACAATATAGACCCCACACACATGGATATATTTCTAACCTTGAGGATGCAGCAGAGCATTGGGGCGATCACGCCTACCTTCCCACCCTTGACTGCATGCACTACTACAATCCGAGAAGCTCACACACATCTTCTCTTTATTGTATCATAATGTACAAGCTTCCTATACATCAAGGCATGACAAGGCGTGTGGGCAATGGTAAAGGGAGATAGGGGCTGAACTGTCGGACAAGCAGTGGGATTATTGTTGTATGCAAATGGGGCAAATATCAGCTAGTAGTCATCTACCCATAATTCACTTCAAGTTTCTACATCACACTTATTACACACCAGTCAAGATGCATAAACTTCGATTAAGAGACCATGATAGATGTGATAGATGTGGAACCGAGAGTGCGGATTTTTACTCCTTGCATGGGGCTGTGATAGAATAAATCAATATTGGCAGCAGGTTTTTACAGTGATGGCATAAATGATAACAGTATCGCTACCAGTGGGGCGTGGCTACTCGCTTGGACATGATGGCCGCGTAGTTGCTCAGCTCCCGCAGCTTCGCCCAAACTTTAACACATCCTGACTTTAATATTCTTTCCTCAAGGCTTGAACTCCGGCACGAAGACGCAGCAGGTGCGGGGGGCCGCTTGAAGTGCTTGTCTGTGGTCCTGAAACGGCTTGCCAGCGAAGAGACCTAATTGTCATTGCAAGCCAGGGACTGTGGTAGAGGCCATAGCTGCGGCGGTGAGGAGGATCTGGGTGTGTATGCGGCTGCTCGCTCGGGGACGGGAGACTCCTTCGTGCCAGCGGGGGTCGGTGAGTGCAATGGGTCCGCTCTCCCCGTCTCCTGCCGCCCTCTCCTACCTAAAATCCAAGCCCAGCACGCGCCGATCGGACCTCCAGTTCAGCCATGCGCGGCCGCCATTACTATAAAGTTTGCCAGTGCGGGGCGCACATTAGAGAAAAGCAGGGGCTGCCAACTTGCTCACACGCGGTGCTGCACACACCGCTACCGCCTATACGCCGCCTAGCAATGAACTGGTGCTTCTTACATACTCTTGAGCTCCTGAGACACCGGCGCTTTGCAGACCCATGGGACACTGACTTTGGGGGTAACTGTTGATTGAGGGATTGCCACCACCATACACTGCTCACTTCTACCACTGAGTGTTTCCAGAGTCCCCTGATACGCCCCTCTGCAGTGATTTACGTTAAAGGTCACTGGTGACTTGGGCACCTGCAGGATAGTCTGCAGGGGGCACATAGCGTGGAGGGCATCACCAGGAGCCTAGTACAATGTCCAGTGCTAAAGGCACCAAGGTTCCCTCACAGAACAGACTGGATTGCTTAACTTACCAAAAAGCAACCTCCCCTGAACCAGCGACCAAAGAAAAGTCGAGCAACGGGGCAGGGAGTACACCACCTGAGCACACTCTGAAAGATGTGATGGACGCAATTGCGGGTGTGCCAACCTCAAAGGAACAACGTACCGATGCCATAACGGTGGAAATCACCCTCATCAGGGAGGACCTCTCTAAGATGAGCGAAAAGGTGAAACAACTCGAGGTCACCTCCTATAGTCTGGTGGACGACGTGTCGCAGCTGCAGACCGAATTTCGGGAGCTTCAGGCCTTTAAGAAGCAAGCTGAGGATAAGCTGGACCACTTTGAAGGACGCTCTTGAAGGAATAACGTGTGCATTATTGGGGTACCCGAAAAAGCAGAAAGGCAGAGGTGGACCTGTTCGAAGAAGAAACACCTCAGCCCCAAAGGCCTGTTGCGTTTATTCGTGGACGAGAGGGCCTACAGAGTCCCCGGAGGGAGGCCTAAACCGGGGGCGCCTCCATGACCAATTCTGGTTTGCCTGCTGAATTTCAGGGACCATGATGTCATCTTACAGAGTGCTAGAGTGGCTCCACCGCTTAGATTCGATAATGCCACGATCTCCTTTTATCCGGATATTACCCAGAACGTACAGAAACTAAGGCATTCCTTCCTTGCAGTCAAGAAGCAACTCAGAGACAGGGGAATAAAGTACTCAATGCTCTTTTCGACTCGCATACAGGTTGAATCCAATGGGAAGGCCTGGTTCTTCGACCGCCCTGAGGAAGCGATGGACTGGTTGGAGGGCTGGCAAAATGCGAGGGACCATAATGCCAACTGAGGTTTGGTAACAGACGGGTCAAGGTGAGACTGTGGTTACAGACCTGATAACATATATCTCTGCATGTGCACCGGTTGGAGGAGAAAAACACTGCTGTGATACCGGGGGCTAGCATCCCTCCCCCTCCTTTGGTCAGAGAACACTTAATATGAAGATCATTAGGTCACTAGAGTAACCTAGCTGAGGATAACACTTAGACTTTTTCTTTTGTGGTTTGGGCTGGCTGCGGAGGCGCTTGCTCCCCATAGTTAACTTCTTTTATAGTTCGCAGGTTGGGTGACAGGCACTCTGCACTGTTATTATATCTGAGCAGTTCGGGGCTCAAACTGCAAGGTAGCAGTGTGGGGGGATTTGGGGTTGAGGGGGCGGGAGAAGTTTAAAGAATTTTCCTTATACAGTTTAATTGGTTGATAATCAATAGGAGATAGCTGGATTTTTTGCACTCAATACACATAGATAATAATTGTATTCATGCTAGCACAGCTAAAATTACTTAGCTGGAATGTTAATGGACTAGGAGATAGATTGAAGCGAACACTGGTCCTCCAATACTTCAAGCACTACTCCCCGGATGTAGTGCTTCTTCAAGAAACCCACCTGAAGGTAATCACTTGTAGAGCCCTCAATCGATGGGGCTATAACATGATCGCCCATTCTGGCTTTACCACGAACGCACGGGGGTGGGTATTCTCCTAAAAACTACGTGTCTCTTTACTCTGCAACATACACGGTCCGATGACGGGGTAGATACGTGGCTGTCACAGGGAGGGGCGCACCCTCAATTCAATCTCAGTCTACTTCCCCCCAGGTCCCCAGCACACAACATTCATGGCCTTGGGGATGCTTCTCTTGGGACTCCCTGAGGGACCCCTTTTGGTGGGTGGAGACTTTAACGCAGTGGCTTCTGGAACCATGGACTGGCAACCCCTGAGGGATCTGATTCAGTCGAATCGCTGGTTTGCTGATTTCTTGACTCCCTGGGATTGACAGACATGTGGATGGCATTTCATCCTACCGGTATACAGCACACCTTTTTTTCAGGAGCCCACAAGAGCTTCTCTTGCATTGACTACTTGTTTACCCCGGCGACACAAACATCTTACATCCAGGAGGTTAAACATCTAGCTTGGGCTATCTCGGACCATTTCCCCCTCTGGGTGCAAATGGGGCTAGGAGAGGCACAGAGGGGTAGAATTGCACCAATCAACCCATGGTATCTGCGAAACCCACAGGTCAAAAAAGAACTTTTAAGTTCTAGCTGGTATTACTTGCAGGAGAATCAGGGCTTGGTTGAATCCCCTCTGATATTATGAGAAGCACAGAGAACTAGAGAAAATTGAGTCAGACATTTTAGACCTAGAGAGACTTTTAGATGAAGATCCATCACCAGGCACGCTGCACCTCCTGTACTTAAAAAGGGAAGAGTACAAGCACATAGCCACCGATAAGGCCAAGGAGTGGGGGGCAGAAAGAGATGGCAGGATCTATGAGTGGGGAGATAAGGCCGAAGTTGATTGCCTGGCTCAATAAGAAAGAACGAGCCAACAGATTAGTCTCTGAATTAACGGTTGACGGCGGCAATACAATTAGTGACCCCATGGTAATAACGGAAATATTCGCGGAACACTTTAACACAATATACCAAACCACAACGTCCCTGGGGGCGGAAGATTCTAGAGCCCTCCTGCGAGATATCATAATGCCCACGCTCTCCCCTGAAGATAAGCTTTATCTCGATAGTCCTATAACAAATGACGAGATAGCGCAGGCCATTTGATGTCTTAAATCAGGGAAGGCCATGGGTCCCAATGGGCTCCCCATCGAACTGTATAAACTATGCCCAGACCTGCTCTCCCATGCCTAAAGGCAATGTAAGAAGAAAGTAGAAATGTGGGTGCCCTTCCACTAGACCAGCATCTAGCCTCTCTGGTGGTTATCCATAAAGAAAGAAAACCTAGGGATGGATGCTCTGTGTACAGACCCATCTCCCTTCTTAACGCTGAGCCCAAAATTCTTGCCAAACTACTCGCTACCAGGTTAATTAAGGTCATAAGCAGTCTAGTGCATGCTGACCAATCGGGTTTCATGCCACAGCGGAACATGGCCCTAAATTTGCGACAAGTACATGGTCTCTTGGGCAGGGCTAGCACGATCCAAGAAGACGCCATTATCTTATGCCTTGACACCTCGATGGCATTTGACACAATAGAGTGGCCGTATCTCATGGCAGTGCTTAAGAAGTTGGACTTCGGACCTACTTTTGTATCCTGGATCAGATTACTATATGCGGCACCACAGGCGCAGGTAGTAGTTAACAACAAGCGCTCCAAGGCCTTTGAGCTGAGCCGGGGTACCTGTCAGGGGTGCCCGCTGTCACTGCTATTATTTAGTCTGTCCCTGGAGCCCCTGGCGGCCTGGATCCGGCAGGATCCTGTTATTTGTGGACTGAAATGGTCACAGGAATGGGAGGATCGCACTTCGCTATATGCAGATGACATTCTCCTCTTATTAACTTCCCCCCGTAGATCACTCAGAAGTATACTAGACATTTTTGCAGCATTTGGACGGCACTCCAGGTTCTCCATTAATCGGGATAAGTCACTACTGTATGTACTTCAGGGCGCCCCCTCGTTTTTTTGACGACTGCCCCATTCAGATCGCGCATGGTGGATTCCGTTATTTGGGAATATTCGTTACCCCTGACCCCAAACTAAATTATGACAGGAACCTGCGCCCACCTCTATAGAGGTTGCGGCGAGATATCGCTGCATGAAAGACGCTACATCTCTCACTCCTGGGGCAGTCAGCTTTATTTAAAATGATGTCCCTACCCCGCTTCTTGTATGCATTACAGAATGCGCCCAATCCAGTGCCAGCTAGTTATTTCAGGGAAATAGAAGGTCTTCAGAGGGAATTGATCTGGAGCGGGCGACCTCGTATAGCAAATAAAAAACTGGTCCTCAACTGGTATGACGACGGCATAAGCCTCCCGGATATTAACAAATATTACTGTGCCTCCCAACTTGCTGCCATCAACCAGGCTACTTACCGCGACCCCCATGATCCAGGATATGCCATGGACAGCTTGCTTTTGCCGGGCGGAAACTTTCAGGTGGCACTGTACTCCCCGCAGGGAGAAAACTGTCGCTAACTGGTCCAACCAAACATGCGGTGAGGATCTGGCATGACGTCCAAAATAGTATGGGATGGAGGGATAAACTGACTCTTGCCACCCCTCTCTAGGACTCGGAACAACTGGGTCTGCTGCAGAATTCCAAGGGGTTTGATAGATGGGACCTCATAGTCATATTGCGTGTCAGTGATCTTTGGTCCAAGGGAAAGGTGCTATAATTTTCGGCACTGAAACAAAAATATGATATGGCGGATACAGAATTCTTCCATTATTTACAGATCCGCCATGCACCTTACGCAAACATATCTAAGGGTGCAAGACTCCCTGACTCCTCCCCGCTGGAGGATAGGCTACTAGATGGCTACGTTCCAGAAAAAATGGTTCCCCTTAGGAAAAAGAAACTATTACACAATACCCCTGACCCCCTTGAGAAGCTTAGGGAGCACTGGGTGGCAGACGGCCTTGAAATAGATGACAATGAATGGCGGGAGGTGATCGCGTCCCCCACGGGATGTGGCTATCTCCGCCCGATTGAGGCTGGTCCTACTCAAGATCCTTCATAGGATTTATAACACAGGACCACAGTTGTTGCGCATGTGAAGAGAGGGTGGGAGTGAGTGCCGTAGGGGGTGTGGGTAGGAGGGCACGTTTATGCACATCCTGTGGGAATGCGATCATATTCAGAGATTTTGGCAAGCTGACCATCGGACCTTTCGGATAGTCCTGCTGCCTCCTTAACATATGGGAGCCAACAGACCTTAACACCTCCAAGAAAACTTGGGTAACCTTGGGTCAAGTGGTAGCAAAACGGACATAGCACAGCACCGGGGGTCTGACATGCCACCTACACTATCAGAATGGAAAAAAAACTGGAATGGTGCATGTTTCGGGAAAAGACAGTATACATTGCCCTGTGGTGTCCAAAAAAATGGTCCTCGATTTGGGGCGCCTGGAATGATTACAGAGGAGGGATATGTGAGGCACCTGTGCTACCAACAGAAGACGCGGACCTGTCTTTGTAAGTCCAAGCATTCAAATCTGTTGTGATGTAATACTGTAATCTGCTATATGTGTATCGTGGAGGATTGAAATTTGGTATTTTCTATTGCAATGCCACTGTCTCATTGTACTTGTATGGTCAATAAAAAGAATTAAAAAATATATATATATCGCTACCAGTGTCCCCAATACTAGCATTTCTTGGATACACCTACCAGATAGATATAGCCTATAGGAGGTACGTCATACTAGGGTTCCTTCTGGTTTAAGCGAAGAGTGGCCTGCAGATGGGGACGGGGGGGAGGGCCCCCAAGTTCAAGGAATATCTCTGAGATATGTATTCTGGCAGGAATAAACACTGACATACGCGGAATTGCTACCGCCTACATCCCGGCCGAAGGACATATGGGATCCACTGAAAACATATTTACTAATTCATCCTTTGGAGGTTCCCAATACCCTAACGCCAAGATAAATGAAACTATCATGCTCATCCGGGACATTGCCCGGGGGAGGTGGTGGACATCACTCGCTTTTGATCCAGATGCGTAGCCAGGATAGGGGCACTGCATATATGCACACAGAAATGTAGCCAAGATGTATAAGGGAGGTGTTATAAGGGGAAAGGGATATATGTATTTGAAATAACATAGAAATAGAAATTATGCCGGTATAGGCAGTATGGTATGGAACCTGGGGGACTTTCCTTGTTTCTTTTTTTGTTTGTTTAAATAGACAAACTGATGTATGTACGATAAATGTAACACCTTCACTGTACATGTACTAATATTGGATTTCATGTTTATATACCAAATAAAAAGAATAAAAAAAGAAAATTAAAAAAAGAAACATTAGCACCCGAAAGACCATCCTGAGAGGTCAAAGCTTTGGGTGCCGCCCTCACAGCTGGCAGGACTACTAAACCAGGTCACACAGAGGGCAATGAGAATATAATGCTCCAACTACCCTGTCCAGTGCGGGTTGGCACCAGCAGGCAGCACTCACATGAGCACCAGGGAATGTGGAGAAAAGGCACGCTGCTAACTGAATGGATTTGCATGTACTAGGGTACGAAAAACTGGCGCTGCCTGGCACCTGAATCAGAAAAGTACTGACGTGAGTGCACACTTGGGATCCCTCCTCCCTCCCCCCAAGGCCCAGAAGAGGAGAGCGGATCTCGTTGAGGATTGCATCAGGGAAGGACAGGGGCCCTCAGAGAATTCACAATGGGTAAATACACTAGAAAAGGATGTTGCAAACCCCGGAGTATCCTAGGAGCCCAACCCTTCCACGTCTACAACAGAGGCGGTGCTGGGACACACATTATATGCTGAGCCCCCGAGCGAGTGCTACGCTGGACACAATACTACAAGCTATCAAAGCATGACAGGAAGCACTCAAACTTAGATTTGATAAACTTAAAACAGACCATAGCCTCCTAAGAGATGACAACAGGAAGTTGGGAGAACACATCACTACCGCTGACCGCATCCTGGAATCAGAAACACCAGTCCTGAAAGCAATGAAAGAGCAAATTACAACAATAGCATGTAGGGTACAGACATTGGAAATACGTGCTGAGAATGCTGAAAACAGGGCCCGATGGATAAAAGGCTCCCAGAGCATATTGAGTGTAGACATGACCCCCTATCTGGAAAACTGGCTTCACATGGACAAAGCCCAGAGGGGCTCTCAACCTTTTTTACACTGGAAAGAGCTCAACCGGTGCTTGCCCGTATGCCGCAACCAGGAGCAGTCCCTCGTCCTGTTGTTAAATGACTTCACTACACAGACCGGGACCACATCTTGATGCAAAAAATGGGATCATCAGAGTTGAAAACAAATAAGTGATGATCTTCCCAAAATTTACGCGGGAGGTCCAGCAACAATGAGTATCCTTTACAGAAACAAAAAAAAAAAAAAAAAGAAGCATGGGCATTACTTATACAATGTTGTTTCCAGCACGATTCAGAGATGTTAATGAAGGCACGACTCGTTTCTTCACAGAACCAACACAGGCCTGGAATTGGATCGACCACTTACGCCGGCACAAAGTGCCCACAGATGCAGAGAAAATACTGCAACATCTAGGACCACCAATGAAGAAGGTGAAACACAGCATATCGATGTCACCTTTATAAGCCCAGGTGTTACAGGAGCATCAAGACGTGGTGGCTGTAGTACCAGTAATGAGTGGACTGGGGTCGAGCCCTCCATCAGATCAAGATGAGGAAGAGAGGGAGGAACCCGACTCTAATCATGACACACTCTCTTCCTGTAAGAACACCACCTCGCTCCCACATGTCACACCGGGAACTGCAGATGAACTGATCTAAAGACAACGAACTTGGTGAGGTGTAACTGCTATGTTAGGATCAATTGACTCCAGTAAGAGAGGTGGGGTCACTACTCAGGTAAAGACAATTTGGGGGAATGTAATGGACACGTGTCACAACCTTATTATGACATAACTGGATGGTAAACGGTGTGGCTGGGAAGCGTCTGACTGAAGAGGCCCCCCTCCACTTCACTCAGTTTGAAAGAATGAGATTGGTACGACTGTTGACAACAGTTTGGCAAGTTTAAACGGGGTGCTTTCCCTTCTTCTCCTGGGGATGGGGAGTTGGGATGTTATCGTTAAATTGTTAGAGCACTTGTACTGTGTCCGCCACGTGCCTAAAGAGCAAATCACTACCCAGGGGCAGATAACAACAGTCAGCAGACATAGTGCTCACCAAAAATTACTTGCTCTCACCCCCCACTACGGGTGACGAGAATGGCATGCACTTTCCAAGACTCGCAACAGCAGTGAGGTCTCATGAATGCCTTGCGACAAATGCACCAGGGAACTAGGGGCTATTCTTTTTTCACCGGAATACATGATCTGCATTTCTGACTGGACACCTTTCTATGACCCCCTGAAGTACAGGGACACATATGCCACTCGGAAATCTATGTCATACGATATCTGACCATAACCCATTATTGGTCACATTGGACTGGTTCAGGAAGAGACCTGTGATCCCAGACTGGTGCCACAAAGTGGAGGCATTAGAGGACACAGTATTTCAGCAGATAATAGGGGATGCCATTCGTGACTATTTTGCTGATAATGCTCAGAGTACAGCCTCTGTCCTGACAGAATGGTATGTCTTCAAGGCGGTCATTTGGGGTAGATGCATATTTTGCAGTGAGAGGATTTGCACAATGTATCCATCATGGATGCAGTACTTTAGCGTTTGGTACGGTTGCTTTGGTAACAGCCTCAATGGTTGGTACTGGAGTCCCGACAATTATGCGTATCCCCTGAGCTACTGCTCTTTCTCTCACTACAGCAGACTTTACTGCTGTGAGAATCTTCTCAGTGGATGCAAAACACATTTCAGCATTCATGTACAAGTGGGATTTGTATGTAATGGGTACTGTTGCATCTTCATTGAAAGTGATGTAGGTGTACCCTGCTTGAGCCGCGACTACACGGATCACCAGGTTTGTGGAATTTACATGTGTGTGTAAGTGTTTGGAAGCTATCATGTCAGCTTTTATGGAACGGAGAATTTCTGTGTGTTCCTATATCCAATGATGAATTGAAAAAATCGGGTCTAATTAGGTCATAGAATGGTTTTACCTTTTCTGTGTATTCAAAAATGTATGTCCTGCCAAGATTTAGGAATCCTAAAATGGATTGTAATCCTTTCAGAGTCTTTGGAGGTTGAAGCAGCGCACATTTTTTAAAAATAAATAGCTGCCAGTCTTTTCCCTTCACTTGAGAGTTTATATTGCAAAAACAGGGCATTGAGGTGAGCAATTTTTAAAGTTTAATTTGTAGCCCAAATTGGAAAACTTCAAAATTATATTGTTCACCCTCCTCAAGTGCTCCAACAGTTCATCGTCCATCAGATAAATATAATTTATATAGAACAGTGCCTCCTAATCACAATTTTGAAGTAACTCTGATACTCTTCATGAAAAGAACCCAGGGCTGTTCTTACAGCCTTGGGGCAGTCTACAAAATTGGTGTTCTGTACCTAGAGCCGAAAATGCTGTCAAATATCTGGTTTCAGGCGCTATATTCTGGCAGAAAAATCTATTTGAGATATCTACGGCCAGATGTACGACCTGCTAAATAGCACCTCGCAAACTCACAATTTGCGAGGCACTATTTGGCATGTACAACAGTGTGTTTAACACTTTTTGCGATTCCCAATGGGGTCACAAATTGTGAGGCTCATGAATATTAAAGAGCCTCTCGCAATTTGCAAGCCCATTGGGAATGACAGGCCCTCCCAGGTATGGTGTCCTGCTGGGTTTAGCAGACCACCATGTCTGGGACTGCTTTTAAATAAAGTCGTTTTTTTTGTAATGCACCCCATTTTTCTCAAAGGAAAATGGGATTCATAAAAAAATGAAACATTTTTATTTCATTTTTCAAGGGCAGGTAGTGGTCCCTGGGACCACTGCCTGCCCTTAACAAATATTTTCTAAGCCACTCACAAAGGGAAAGGAGTCCCCTGGGGACCACTTCCCATTTGCGACTCCATTACCACCCTCTTGAAGAGCTTGCTTTTTGCGAGTGTTTTGCAACCGCAAATGCGGTCGCAAAACATTGGTACACAGCTTTGCAGTCGCTATTAGTAAGGGAATGCCCCAAACTAATAGCGAGTCGCAAAACCTATTTAGCGAGTTGCAAATAAATCATGACTTCCTAAATAGGCTTTGTACATGGCCCATGAGGTTTTTGCATGCGAAGACAGGTCGCAAACCCGTTTGCGCATGAAAAAACGGGTCGTACATCTGGCCCCTAGTGTTGTCTTGTATTTTTTTCACACAATGTTATTCATTAATGCAGCACTGTGTGCATTTTGTACTGCAAATGTTTATGTGTGTATGTTCACATGCCTGTAGTTTAAAACTAGACGGTATGAATTGCTGGGTTTCATTACGGGAAACAAAGGATTATTCATTGAAGAGGTGCAATTCTCAATCACACCCTGGTATTCAAGTTGACCACAGACCTGCATGACTTGTTTCTTTGCCTCGTGTTTTATTTATGGAATTGGAGTAGATTTTAATGGGATTTCATTGTGAAGTGACTCAGCATCCCACCCTACGTGATTGTGATAAAGTGCGGGAGCTAGCGCTAACGCCCACTCCTGCGTGTATGAATGTTTTAGTGACTCTGGAATGAGGTAAGAGAATGCTGGTAAAATCACATCTTCACCTTTGGGGCAATCCATGACGAACTCAGCGGACCAATCTCTTTCAGCCAAAAGGATGTTTTATCCATATGTCAGGTTCTGCCATAAGAGACCTTTCACTTTCCTGGGTATGTCCCCTTCCATTTGGGGTGTTATTTTGTGTAAATGATGTGGGACGCTCCCTTGTATCATGTGTTTACACTGTGATATGTTCATTCAACGCTGCTGTCACCAGAAATCCCATCAGGTTCTGGCAAGCTACTGTTACTTGTGCTGCGCTGTCTAATATCGTGAGAACCCACATACCCATTCCGAAGCTGCGCCCTCAGTAGCCTGGGCATGTCTTATTTTTAGGCCAGCTACCTTCTTCTATTAAATTGTGGTTTAGTTTTGGGTTTTTCTTCTTCTTTGATAATGTAGGCCTTAGTGCAATGTGTCTCGCTTTTCAGCTTGACTCGCTCTTCTGATCTGTGTTCTGACCGTCCTTACCTCTCTGAGTGTTTTGATGAACCCTAAAAGTAACGAGAGGAACGAGTATCAGTATCCTAATACCTGTCAGGTTTTTTAATATTGTCACTGTTTCTAAGGTTATACCTCTGCTCAGAGGGCTCCAGGTGAGGAGACCCATCCTGTGATCTTGGTGAATTCTGCTTATTTGTTTTTGGTTGTTTATTATGCCATTTATTCTTAGAAGAATCGTATGCTTGGTTCGAGTTATCCTTTTCAGAATTGCCTGCCACTTGTGGTTTCCCAGGTTTGGCTCCCAAATTATCTCTACCCAGAGAAGCATGGGTTTCTTCGATAATTTTAGGAAGTTCTCGCTCCTGTTGCACAGCAGTGCATTCCCTTAGTCATTGACGTATAGCCACCGCTGCTGCCTCCCCTTTTATGTTACATAACATAATTGCTGATACTTGGGCAAAATTGCTGATCAGTCTCATTCCTAAGTCCAAGGCAGGTTCTGCCCCGTACTCATTCTGTATTTGTTTCAATACATCAGGTATCACTGCTATTGAGGGGGTACCATGGATTCTGATGTAGACTGTATTGAAAATTGTACCCCAAGTGGTAAAAAATCCTCAAGCTGGGGGAACCATCCCCATTGGCAAGCAAATTGTTAACATTCTGTGTTGTTCCTGGGGGCCCGTATGGGGAAATACTGCTTCCAGTTGAGCTATTTTTTGTGCTATCCAAAACTGAATTTGCTCCTGCTTGGGGGGCAGTCTTACCATAATCGCATTCAGCATTTGTGGGCGGATGGTTGGGGTAGTCAATTGAGCTTGAACAACTGGAGCAGTCTGTGCCGGTTGAAGTTTGAGTGTTCGCATGACGAACTGTGTAAGGGTTCTGTAGAGTTTTACTGTGTCTCTGTAAACTGCTGCTGGCAATGTGTAAATTTCTGGGTGCAGTGTGTAAGCAGCCATGATGACCAAGTTGCGCTGTCTCTGATGAGTGGACCGAGTCTCACGTTTGCTGTGGTGTGGGGAGAGTACCTTTAAACCAATTAGTATGTTCTTTGTAGGTTAACAGGACTTCAATGTCCATGTATGGAAAGTATTCTTCAGCTATTTTATCTTCAATGTAAGTATGAAATGTTGGGGTGATTGTGTCTACAGGTTGGCATCTAACCCAAGAATAGAATACCTCTGTTCTGAATGCCTCATGTGCTTTAATCACGAAGGTAATTCCACCACCCTTTGCCGGGAGGCTGTAGTTTAGTAATTTCATAGTAACTGCATGTCTGCAATTTTCTAAAATTTTAAGAGCACCTCACACCAGAGTCTCCATTGATAGACATTATTGGAAGAATTATTAGGGAAAAGAGATACGGTTTGCACAATATGGGGAAATGCAATCCTTCAATCTTGATTTAACCTACAGTCAATACATAGGGTGTACCTACTCAGCTGAGGCGGAATTCCCCTTCCCACTCCAGACGTCTTTGGTTAAATCTGTGTAGAGGTCGCTGAGAAAGCACGACCGAACTACTCAGATTCGAGCTTTAAATTAGAATCATACCAAAGTTGGTGGCGCCATGTTGTGTAGTTCCTAAAAATACATAGGATCTGAACATTTGTTGGGTAACATAAACTAACGGTTGGTGCCAAGACTGATTCCATATACCCCCACAGGATATGTCGGCCTATAGTCTTGCTAGCTTACAGTGCCACAATAAGCCCCCACCCTGAGTCCTTACCAAGGAGCAAATAGTTTCTGGCAACCACTGAACATGATAACCCTGACCCCTCAGGGATTGTGGAAACAGAACAGTACTTTTCGCTCAGTCACTTGTGCTCACTTGTTCTCAGAGAGATACACAGAATGAACAATGGAGACGTTTTCCAATAAGTATTCATTGAACCAGCTCCAATCTAGTGTTAAACATATATGCTGCAATGATCAGAAGACAGAAGCAAATGTAAGAAATTACTAGTACCAAAAGAGTACATAGTAGATATATTTCTACCATGGCGCTAAAGCAATGAATATATGCATGCATATATAAAACAGTAATCTCAGCGTACTCCTACTAATGCGGACCCTATCTAAGTGTACATAGATGTATGGAGGTGTAAAGCATATATGTGGTCGTAAAAGCCAAGAATCCCCTAGGAAAGTGCCAACTCCATTACCTGGTGGGAGAGAATGAAGGACACCATCTTGGTCTGGAGTTGGGCACCCAGCAAGGGATGTCTGACAACTGCATGCTGGACCTTCCGCATGCAGGGACCTAGGGTTTCAGCGTGGAAGCATCTCCTCTGTATGCCCAGTGAAGTTGTAGTTCTTTTATACCCAAAAGGTACCCACAAGGGTTCTTCTACCTCTAACAATATGTTATGGTTGCAATTATGTAAATCAACCTAAATCAATCATTGCAACTGTTCACAGTAGGCCTCTCGTCCAAGGATGATGATGGTGGTAAATTTTGTACAGAGTTATTATACGGAGTGTGCAGGGGATTAAGATATAGTACTAAGAATCCTCATGCATAATAAATGATGGAATTTTTCAAAGAAAACCACATGACATTTATTCAACTGGGCATGACATTTATTCACATAACTGGGCAAAAGGTCAGTGCCAGAACCATTATGTAGAGAAAGGTAGGACGAATGTAGGTGAAAGGTTGTCTTACTACTTAGGCCTAGCTTATGAATAGGCTTTCCTGTTTTCAGTTTCTATTTTTGGTAAATTCTGGTGGGTTTTTTTCAGTTTTTTCAAATGATTTCAATAACTTAAAAAAACAGTGGTTATCAGTGGTTACACATTTTCTTACCATTAAAAACAACAGAAACAGTGTTTTTCCAGTGTTTATGGCACTTTTTGCTTTTATTATTGCTTGCTTTCTACACTGATAGTTCATGGTATATAGACAGTGTACGTCCAGTATAAATGAGGTCCACATACATTTTCACAAATCATGTTAATCGTAGTACGCCGTACAATACTTCTTCAGTGAGTCTTTGGTCATACACGCTCACTCTTCCCTTCCCATGTAAACTTGTATCTGTGAAAAGGCCATTTCAACATTGGGAATTGAGACAAGCAATGCAAAAATAAACAGCATACCATTTTCTAAATCCGCCCACTGACATTGCTTTCCGTGCCTATACTGGTGCACCTGAAGATTGTGATTCTTTGTAACAGGTTCTGCAACATATGCGTTGAACTGGGCGCATATGCCCTCAGAGTTATTTAAGCAGTCAAAAATGAGGCAGTACTTTTGAAACTCAGGAGAAAATGTCCCTTTACGCAAGGGATCTATAACTTGTGCAGAGTACCAGAGTGAGGCTTCATTGACTTCAAATGCCATGGTTGGTGAAGTGCTATTTCACATACATAGTAAAATAAAATGTCTTGAATTGCTCCTCAACATTTCTTTGCTAACCAAGTGGCAAGCATTCTAACATGAAATATGTTGCAGTGCCAAGATCACTAAAACTGTTGCCCAGCCTACTCTCATGGAGATGTTTCACATCTACACCAATTATGCTGAACACTTGGTGGACAAGGGTGTTTTCAAACTCTAGTTTTTTATTATGTCCACTACAGCAGTCATACTTTCCTGTAAAAATCTAAGAATGCAGTAGAGTGTACTTTTTTTCAAATCACTATCAATACCTGACCAAAGATCCTCACATTTTTTACCTTTGGCATTATCACTCAGAAAAAGTTCTGTAAACAGTTGCCACATTGATAAAATAGCATTTATGGCTTCTAGCACAGTGAACCACCAGCTAAGTGACACAGCTAGGATGACTTTTTCTTCGATGCCACACAAAGCACAAAATGAGAAATATTTGTGTTTTAGTTTCAGTGAATAACAAAACAGTGCACCAGAATGGACTAAAAAGTCAATAGCATTCTTCATGATCTCTGAAGATTGTAAAGATGCTTTCAGAATACCATCTAACAAGTGGCAAGGATCTCTTACTGAGAAGCACTTCACCTCAGGTATCGATTTTGACAGATCATCACACAACTTTTTCATATACGTAGCTGAATCAAGGCAAATACAAACAAAATCACTCCAATCTTTGTTGAGCTTGGTAAGAAATATTTGCAGCAGCATTCCAAGTGACAATGCGTGCCATGTTTTCCAAAAGTCTGGTGTCATGTTTTCACCAGTATCCCAGATGCTTTGTGACTGCAATCTTTTCACAAATACCTGTCACTATACCTTGCATTGAATGTTTTAGCCTGGGGTGTTTGGCAATTCAACTACTATCAATACTGACTCACTAGAAAAGGGGGCTGATGTATCAAGGGGTTTTACCCATTCTCTGTGGGTAAATGTGATGGTGCATATTGGGGAAACTTCTTATGAAACCAATATTTTTCCTATCAGTGATAGACTCAAACTTAGCGAAAAAATCAAATATGATTTTGATATTTCCTGATGCTCTGCAGTTTATAAAATAAATAAACAACATTTAAAACATGCTTCTAACCCCTGTATCTTTAGACAAAAGACTACAAAACTGAAAAAAAGGAAGAAACAATATTTTTGTGACATTCCTAAACAACAAAACTCAAGCAGAATAATGTTAGCCCAGTCTTTCTTACTACTACCTTATTTAACAAAGTTAAATTGTATTCCCCTTAAGGAAGAAATAAAAATGACTCCTTCATTCTCCTTTTCCTTTCTTTGAATTGCATTTAGTTTGTGGTTGTGCAGGTTTTTTTCACTGTTTATATGTTTACATTGGTGAGAGCTATTTCCCTTCTAGTGGGGTTTTATCAGTTGCTATAGGTTTAAACCTAAAACCGGACAGCCTTCAAATACTTATGGTATTTCTTTGTTAGGTCTTGCCTACATAGCGCATGCAGTGTGCTGCCTGGCATATTGTTTTTAAGTCAGGGGGCATACAACCTGCGCAAAGCATACTACTAGTGGCTTTGAATTGTCATCCTCCTTTGCAATATTTAAATTGCTTAGCTCTGGTAGGCTTTCCTTCCTTTCTTGTGTTAGCTCTTCCCTGGAGCATGGAGTAGGTACATGTGTTCTTCTTGTCTTTGACTTTCGTCTTTTTGCAATGCAACGTTTTTATTTTTATTTTGCAAACGTTTCTCTATTATTCCTTCTCATGCAATGTGCTTTCCAACTTTTAACACAGGCATACCCTATCTGCCATCTCTATTGACACTTTAGTTACACCCACAACTGTACTACTCCACTCTAAGCTGCTCCACTCTACGCCACTCCACTCTAGCCTATTTTACTCCAATCTCCTCTGAGTCACTCTATTTTAGGCCACTAACTTTTAGCCATGCTGAACAGAAGCTACACTGCTGTACAACATGACTAAAAGATGTTGGCTAAGCCATTAGATCTCACACAGGCGAGACCTATCGGATTTGCCTATGCTTGTTTTTTACGACTGAGTGCGGATGAGAGTGTGATGGAGTGGCATTGTTGATATTTGTTGCTTGTAGCCAAGTGAAGTAAATGGCCGGGTGTATATAGGGCCCGATGATGAACAGGTGGTGTAATAAGTAGGCAGATTTATGTAGAGAGGACGGCAAATCAGCAAGGCCCATAGAGACTAGTGTGCTGGATGGAGATGAGCAGGATTATTTTCCGATACCCATAAAGTTCTCATACGAGGAAGTAGTATCGGCAATTAATAACAGTAAAGGGAGTAAAGCCCTGGGTCCCGATGGGATTCCGAATGGCATATTTAAACTAACTATTGATCTATGGGCCCCACTTTTAACTCGTGTTTTAACGGCCTGCTGTTCTAAAGGATTCATAAAAACCTGGTCCGAATCGATAATAATACCTATTTATAAAAAAGGGGACCGAGAGAATCCAGCTAGCTACAGGCCCATATCACTCCTGGATGCACTAATGAAGATAGCAGGAAGGGTGGTATTAAATAAATTACAAACTTGGGCTGATGATAACAACATCTTGAGCCGGGTCCAGTACAGTTTTAGGGAGGGTATGGGCACTGTGGAGCAGGTCCTAAACTTTGTGTTATTTCAAGGGAAGTATACACATGCAAAGAGAGGCTGCTTATACACCATATTCGTCGATCTCACAGGTGCTTTCGACTGTCTCGACCATAATAAGCTCTGGGGAGTTCTGGAAGATCTACGGGTGGAACCTGCGATTGTACAATTTCTTCGACAATTATATGCAGGAGCCACCGCAAAGGTGAGACACGGCCTTAAGGGAGCGTAGAGAGGGGTGTCAGACAGGGCTGCGTCCTGGCCCCATTTCTTTTCTCCATATATACGAACGCTTTGGAGGAGGAGATGGAGGCCGGGGTAGTGGATTCACCTAGATACAGCAACAAGCATGCCGTCATCCTTTTCTATGTGGACGAAGCAGTGCTAATGACCAGAACAAAAACAGGCGCCCAAAAGGCACTTTCTAAAAACATCAAGTTCATGGATAAAAGGGGACTAAAATTAAACACCAAGAAATCATGTGTGATGATGTGTGGGAAAGGACGGGCTAAATGTAAATCTATTAAGGTGGGTGATGTTACTAATGAACACACCAAAACATTTTCCTACCTGGGGGTGTTCCTTGATGGGTCGGGCTCATGGGGTCCAGCGGTTAGGAGCAGGACATTATTATTTAAACGCTCAATTGCAGCACTGATGAACTTTGCCCAAAAATTAGGAACGAGGCCACCGGAGATTCTCCTAAAAATGTATGCATCAAAATGCAGAAGTATAGCACTTTACGGGGCGGGTATTTGGGGCTTTCAGAATGTGGCGTCCATTCAAATTGCAGAAAATTGCTTTTTAAGATATCTTTTAGCGTTACCTCAGGGCTCCTCAGTTTTTAACTGTCACGCTGAGTTAGGAATGGAATTTATAACAGACCTCATAAAATTACAACCTATTTTACTCTGGCAGAGAGTTTGGTCTGTAGAAGCGTTGGGTCTTAATCGAGAAATTATAAAGGACGTAATGACATTGGACAACTCTAGACATATTCCATGGTTAGATTATGTCAGGAAAACATTTACGGATCTCCATAGACTAGAACTGTACAATAATCCTGAACTAATCTGCATGATACCCAGAAAGGAGTTGAAAATCTTATGCATGAACCATTTTGATCTGGCGAAATTACCAAAATATATGTGATTAAACACCAAATGACCTTGACTTGTAATAACATTCAACATTATGTGCACCATTGCACAAAGGGTTTTGATAGATTTATTTTAACCAGGTTCAGATTCTAAACATTCCATCGATTGGTAACATTTCCATCCAAAAATGACTGGTCAAAGAACCTGGAGTTTTGCCCGTGTGATAATTTATCATTGCAATCCACATTACACGTGGTTTTATTTTGTAAATATTACGAGAATGAACGTAAAAGGTGGATTAAGCAACTTTTGAAGCAGGGCACATGGAGGCAATGCCGGCCAGCGTATTTATTCCTACAACAGCTGGAAAATGAAGTTTGTATAGCAACTATGTCTGGTTTTTTAAAAAGTATCCTGAGGAAACGTTTTTTTTTAACACATTAATTGTAGCACTGAAAGGATTCAGCCTGTTACTGTAATTGTATAATCGTATTTTTAATGTATTTTTATGACATTTATATGAAATGGTTTATCGTGATTGCTGCTTTTATGATTTTATGTTTGCTCTAAAATCGAATAAAGCATTTCTGACTGACTGACTGATGTAGAGAGTAGGAGTGGCTGTAAAAAGTGGGTGGATGGGGGTAGAATAGTAAGCATCTGGATGGCTGGTATGACAAAGTAGGTTGTAAGTGGTGTTGAATAAACAGATGTGAAAGCAGTGGTGCCAGAGATTGAACAGTTGGGAGTGAGGGATGATTTAAGTGGCTAGAGTGATTGTTGTTGGATGGTGTGTGTGGCTTGTGTGATAAAAGGCTCTCAATGATTATTAGTAGGTGGTATTGAATGGATGTGAAGAATTATTAATGAGCAGTGAGTAATGGCACTTGTCTATGTGGCACTGTGAGTAGGCTATGGGTACCTGGTGGCTCTTAGGTTCTTACTGTCTTCCCTCTCCTTTAGTTTATTTGTTCCCCTGTGAAATGGATCCACAAACAGGAAAACACTTTTGTTGGAAAAAAATAATTCCAAAGTGCAGCCTCGGGACAGAGAAAAATAAAAGGTTCAAAATATGAAAAATAAATAACTACATAAAGCAAGACAGAGTAGTCGCAAAGTGGCCAGAGTGATTTTATTCACACCCAACCCCATTAGCACCACTTTATAGAGTATGCCAGTGAAGCGTTACTTTTGTTTTCTCGTCTTTCTTTGAACAACATTGTTTTCCCCAGGTTGGAAAGTGCACCATTCCTGGAGGTACAGCAATACCTGGTTGTTAGGTGGATTGGAGAATAAAATGTGTATCCCGCCTCTTTGTTCAGGGATGTGGTCCATTTGAACTATACTGCCAGTGGTTCCCAAACTTTTTTGATCCGTGGCTCCCTTGACCTAATTAGCAGTTGGCCGTGACTCCCCACCATTTCTTTACCGGTGGGCGGGAGGGGGGATGTAAGCACGACCTCGGGAGTACTTACTGTCGGCTTCCTAAAGTCATTGGGATGCAATGAAGGTATTATAATCATATTTGTAACAAAATAAAAAGATAACAGTTGTTTAATAAAAACTCGTTAAGTGAGAAACGATACTACAAGATTAATAGCCATATGTTTCCATGCACCTTTTTTTAACCACACAACAATTGTTAAATTGAAACTTCTGTTTAATAAAATATCTCTTCCAATGAACAGGAAAAACAACGAAGTCCAAATTTACCTTAAAAATCCTAGTGAGATGGATGTGCTTGTTTTTCCTTACATAGCTCCTTAAATCTTTGAATTATTTTTGAAATCGCAACACACATTTCATTTTCAAGGTTAAGTTTTGCCCTATATTTTTATTTTATCACTGCAACTGCTGAGAAACCAGCTTCACAAAGGTACGAAGTAGCAAACGGGATCAAAACATGCAGGGCTCTCTTGCTTATCATTGGATATTCATCTCCAGTTTGGCACCAGAACTCAAGCAGTGACTGAGACTGAAACCTTACTTTTAATGCTGAGTCACTTGAAACATCAATAAGGTGTTCTGCTTCCTCATTGTTGAAATGCTGAGGTATCTCAGCATTGAAGGGGTCTCTCACCAATTTTATTGGCTCCACTTCGTCCTCTGGAAAATATTTGTCAAGGTAACAACGCAGTTGAGACAAATATAGAACAAAAACTGCTCTCAGTTCCTCTTTTAACGCCATCTCATTGTCCTGCAGAAACTGGTCCAATGAAGGAAAACATTTATAGTCACATTTGCTTACACTGCTTTTCCAAAGGATCACTTTCTTCTTAAAGCCTGAAACTTTGTCTGACAGTTGCAAGATGTTAGTATTATTGCCTTGCAAGGACTTGTTCAGTGCATTCAGTTTTTCAAAGAGATCAGAAAGAAAAGCCATTTGTATTAGAAAGTCTGCATCAATAAACTTGTCACTAAAACAATGTTCATCACTGTGTAGATATGAGTATATTTCATTCCTCAGCTCATACACTCTAAGCAGGGAGTTACCTAGAGACGGCCACCGAGAACTGCTATAGAACAAGAGGCAAGAGTGTTTGGCACCCATATCCTCACACAGTTTAGCAAAAAATCTTGCTTTCAATGGTCTTGTTTTAATATAATTTATCACTTTGATGACTATTTTCAGAATACCATGTAGTTCTTCACTGAGGTTTCCTGCTGCCAGTGCTTATACGTGAATTATTCAGTGTGTCCAAACAGCATTAGGCGCTTTAGAGCGTATGCAAGCTTGAAGTCCTTGGTAGCATCCTGACATTGAACGACCCCCATCTGTACAAACTCCAACACATCTCTCCCAGTCAATTTGATTCTGTTGCATAAAATCATCCACAACTGCATACAAGTCTTGACCTGTAGTTACACCTTTGATTTCTTTGCAGGACAACAAATCCTCAACAATCTGTTTTTGGCATAGAAACCTGACATAGCAAATAAAATGGGTGTCTTTGTGGTTGTCTGTTGCCTCATCCAACTGGAGTGCAAAGTCTTTGCCTCTTAGATTACAGATGAGCTGATCCTTAATATCTTCAGCCATATCATTTATCCTCCGGCTTATAGTATTATTAGAAAGAGGCACTTTCAACAGCTGTTTACCCGCATCTTCGCCAAGCATGATTGTTACCATTTCAACAGCAGCAGGCAAAATCAGCTCTTCTGCAATTGTGTGGGTTTTGTTTTCTCAGTGCAACTAGATAGGCCACTTTATATGAAGACAGGAGGGCGTTGCTATTAATTTTGGTTTGTTTAGAGAAAGTGCACTTTTGTAGCTTGGCTTCTGCAACTTTTCTTACAAAAAATCCCCTTGGCTTTCCGACCACATTTGGGTGAAGACTTTCAAGATGCTGCTTAAGTTTACTTGGAAGCATGGATTCCACAGCTAAAACTTTTAAACAGATTGCACATTGAGGACGCTCCTCATTATTAACCTGAACACAAGTGAAACCATAATCCAGATACCTGTCATCGTACTTTCTGTACTTGGCATTTCGTTTCCCGTCCTCTTTTTTGTCAAAAAGACCAGCAACTTCACTTTGCTCAGACGAACTTGGCATTAGAAATATCTTCATTGTCAATCAGAAAAGTTCCACTTGTCTGAATTAATCAGATGGAGAAGAGAAGAATGAACAAAAATATCTAAGAAAGGTCTTTCTATCTGTAAAGTACCTGGTCGTCTTTTCTTTTCCTTTGCTGAAGTATGTCCAGGTTTCTTCCGGGCCTCATCCACAGTCTCCACGGAATAATAAGCCTGAAGTACAAAACATCCAGGTAAGACAAGTATAAGAAGAACCAAAGTTATTCTCTTTCTAATGATGGATCTATTCTTTCTGTTATTTCCCAATAGTAGCCCATGATGATGGTGACCATTTGGACATATTATTCTTATTGGTACCCCGCACACACAGAAAGAGCATTCAGTTTTTTAATTAAATCTAAGGTCGCACATTTTTGCAAATAATGAAGACAGCCAAATTGCAGCTATGTGTACATCAGGCTGTGATTTGTAACAGCAAATAGCACACTTCAACAATTCCTGGGTCCATCCAAGGACATATCACAGTAGTACAGAGTATCAGTATGCTACAGCACGGACATATGGTTTTTCTTCAAAATCATGGCAGTTTAACAAGTCCCAGGCCCACAAGAGTAAGAATAGAAATACATACAGAACAATAAAATGGCAAATGGAAAGTTTGCTGCAATTGAGTGCAGTGGTTGCAACCAACAATAGGAAATATGAGTAACTCTGACTTAGTTCATATAAGCTGGGTAGAAACCACTTTACATACCTGCTCGTACTTCAACAATGGCTGTTCTGCCTGGAGAAACTGGTTCAGTGGGTTCAGCTGGTGAGATCGGCTTTTCCTCAGCAGCATGCTTCTTCCCTACAACCAGGATTAAAGCAATGAGACAGTTAGCATTATCACTCTAGTTTTCTTTCTCCAACCAAAGCGATTAATTTTGTTAATGCAGCATGCCATCTAAATAAATATTGATCTGTTAATGCTTCAAATGGCAAATGTTAAAAAAAATTACTTTATTGAGAGCTTCATTAATTATTATCTGTTCCTAAAGTGCAGTACAAAGAACAACGTGATGGTTGGAATGCTTGAATTAATCTCATCCACTGGCAATCACTAACTACTAACTACCATTTTTTTTTTACCACATTACCGGAGGTGGGACCTGGAGAACGTGGTGCAATTTGAAAATGAAATAACGCACCAGAAATTGTGCAAAATTAATAAATCATTGACGACATGGCCTAAATTGTGCAAAATTGCAAATTATAAGGTGGTTCATCTTTTGTTTTGAATGTAGTGCTTCGTTTCACATTTTTACTATTTCTTTTTGCTGTAAATAACGTGCTGTCCTGTGTATATAATTTATTACAAGGCTACACTGAAGTTTACTTGTTTATGGACACAAAATACCATTATCAGTTGTGATATCAATTTCCAGGTTCTGGCTTAAAAACACACAAGCTAAAAATCTGTGCTTAGCTGTGTGCAGCCCGGATGGTAATTTGCTGCTTCTGTCATTACATCCAGATATATCATACAACAAGTAACATCCCACCTACAACAAGCCAGGACTATTGGCTTTACTTTATCAATGCTTGTTAGTTGCATAAGATAAAATAAATAATCAACAACTATGGCTTTGTTGTTATAATATTGAAAATGCTTCAATTGTGACATGATGAGACTGTCAAAGAAACATAACGAGTATTTTTGATTTTACATCAATTTCAAGGATGGGTGGTACTGCTGCAGAATTAAGATTTTTTTCACCCTGATGGTGAGGGCAAAAATGGAGAGCCCGAAAGAGACCTGAAAAGCAGGTGCTGAGACGGAACTGCCAGTATGCACTGGCAGGACACGACCCACTTAAACTGACTTAAAGCCCTGCATTTGACATTTATTTTCCAGAGTTTTATTCAGCGCGAACTTGACCCGAAGGTATCAGAGCGCTTTACATTGATTAGCACTAGTTGCGAGGGACACATTCATTTTTGTTCAGCACTGGGGAGATATCGATTTGCCTAGATTGAAATCACAGGATGTTGAGCATTCCAGCTGAGACTCAAACCTGGTTCAAGGTCGACCGCTCTAGCTGTGTCAGAGGCCACATCCTCTCCCCAGTTGAGAAATCACAGATGCTTAACCCATGTGTGCATGGAGAACTGGATTATTCGGAGTGCACACCCACAAGTTGCTGGGGAAGTTACCGGGTTTATAAATCTATGCTGGCATTTACGGAAAGTGTTTACTTACTAATTGTCCCTCTTGTGCAAAAGTACGATTTACGCTTTTAAACTTTTACTCGCTCCGTGGAGCCCGCCTTTTCACAGTACAATTATTATTCAAGCACCATGCTGATCTTCGGCCCAACCTCCGTTTTACACCCATATCACCAGCATTATTTTTACAGTAAAAATAATGCTGGTGATACGAGTGTAAAACGGAGGTAAGGCCGAAGATCGGAATGGCGTTTGATTAATAATTTTACAGTAAAAAGGCGGGCTCCATGGAGCAAAGAAGTCAAGAACAAAACAGACCATACAGGAATCCCTCCCATGGCAATTCCCACACCAACAGCCCTTGCAGTAGTGCTAACTTTTGTGGCTCGGTTGCAGGTATAATGATCCCTGTGTGAGTGCAGTGTGGGCCGAGATACAGCACAACTATTGAACCCACCTGGCACCTAATTTAGAGCACCGGGAGTTTGCTGTGGACTTCTAAGCCAATGGGCCCCAGCACCGCATATTTTACAAATTAAGAGGCATTCCATGCTCTTGCGTCATCACTTTGAATGCCGAGGCCCGGGGCGAAACAAAAGGGCAAACGCTTATTTGCATCACGGTGTCCACGATTTTCAGATCAGCAAGCCTGGTGACTTCCTATATGGCCCGTCCGTGCCCATACCTGTCTAGGCCCCGTTTCAGACGTTCCTGTTTGGTCCTTGACTGTTCACAAAACCTCCCGTTGGGGCCCGCCCTAACCCAACCGTGGCCTTTCAACAGGACTCAAAATTAACATTGAAGTCTGATTGCACCTTGATTCCACGCAGGCCCCGCTCCAGGAATTTTTATTTGGGTGGGCCAAGGGTGCATTTGGGTGGGCCACTGGGACTCAATTTGTCACATATATTTCTGGGCAGGCTGCTTCAGGGCCCTCATTTATCTCTTCTTACTCTTGCAAGGCCCAGTAAAACACACTCTTTTCCAAATCTCTTTCTAAATGTTATTACTCTCAAAAAGTTATTTTTCCTTGTAATGTTCCTATGATGGGAAGAGGAGGTTTCTGAGGTGGGGGTATCAGGCAAATGACACTTCTCGGGCTCCCTCTGTGCGAGCCTTCAGGAGAATCCCTCTTCATTACTACCTCCACCTGACCCCAGACTCTGCAACACACTCCCTTACAGGCTTGAATATCCACTACTCCTCTCCAGTGCACCTTATGCCACAGCTGACCTTGGGCCCCAGCCCCATATCAGGCATCATCGGGCTCCACTTTAATTTTGCCCGGTAAAAACATTAGAAAAATCACCTTCAAACTTAAAACATTGAATATAGCAGTAAATGTAATTAGCACGCACTTTAAAGTATGTTCCACAGTAGCCCGTATGACCCGACTGCTAATTAAATAAACAAAAACAGAAAGGCCATGACAGGGCCGGCTTTATCGCTGATGCGAAAGTCTTTTTTGGTGCCACACCAATAACCTCTTTCTCCGTAAATACCTTTACTACCACCTTCCAACAGTGCCCTTCATCCCTCCATGACCCCCCTATTGACCTCCTCCTAAGATTTCCTCACTGCCTCACGCCACAAGTGCCCCTCATATCCCCATAGCCCCTCCCCCTCATGACCTCCTCCTTGGAGACCAGTACCCCTTATCTCCCTGTAGCCCCTCCCACTCAAGACCTCCTCGTCTGACTCCTTCACTACCACCCTACACCAGTGCCCCTCATCTCACCCTAGCTCCCCCTCCACCCCATGACCTCTTCCTCGGATTCCCTCACGGTCATCCTCCACCAGTGCCCCTCATCGCTCCTTAGCCCCTCCCACTACCTCCTCCTCGGATTCCCTCACTGCAACCCTCCAACAGTGCCCCTCATCTTTACCTAGCCCCTCTCTCATATGCATTTCATTTGTTGTATAGCGCTACTCATATCAGTGTAGTGTGTGTCAGTACTTTACATCACACACATTACACAGAGACAATGAATCATTCAAGTATGTTAATCAGTCTATAGGGAATGTCACATAAGCCAATGAGGATTACAAGGTGTATGAATCACATGTCATCCATACTGGTGGGCAGTATATTTTAAAAGGGTTTGGTATAGGGAAACAAAACCTTAGGATGTAAAGACTATTCCATGGGGGTCAGCTTTACTGATAAAAATGTATATCAGTCCAAACATACTCATTTTAGCAACATTAGAATAATGAAAGACTGGGGAAGTTCTAACTATATCACAAAATAAAAAAAGCGACGTTCTAACTATACCATTCATGTTTGTAGGCAGCTCTTAGATGACAGTTCATAGGTCACTGTCCTATGATACGATTGTAACTTCTGAACTCCAAGTAACACAAGGATCTCTGTGACAAAGGCAGTAACCCACTGAGCTATCCAGATACAATACAGTTCATCTGCATTTAAAAACTACTAACAAACAAATGATTGCTCTCCAGAAGGATCATTAATCACCAGCGTTATCTGGGCATTTTGTATTGTCTTATTGCTGTCCTGCATCGGCCATGATAAAGATAAAAACTGTTTAAATGAAGCATACACGAAGTATGTGTCCTGCTGGGCCTCTGCAGATTTTAAAAAGAAAAAAATGTAGTAACACATTCTCTTACCTACTCCATTAGTCTAACTTTGTGTCACAGCCTGATGTGATAAGCCACTGCCGGGTTAGGAAAGGTGACTAAGAAGGTGACTAAGAATAAACAAACTTCTTTTCGCCTGAGCTGCATAGAAAAAGAAATATCAACGCAGCAGGACAGTAGGCAAAGGTTACCAAAGGTTACCAGTGTCAAAGAAAGGATTTGTCACCTTTCGCCATGCCGAGATGAAGGGGTGAAAAAAGTAAACAAAGCCTTGTTAACATGTTAATAGTCTTTAAACACCTGTGAAGTATTCGGGTATGGGGCTGCGATAATCTCTAAAACTGTCTGTGTGTGTGCGCCCGGGAAAGCTGTCTCGGCCCGGGCTGACACACACGACCTGCGCGTTGCGCGCCTGCCTTCCAGCCCTCACTGCTGAGGGCCAAGGCTCCTGTTTGGGTGGGCCTGGCCCACCCGGCCCACCCGCTAGAACCGGGCCTGATTCCACGTGTATCACTGGTCATTAATTTACTACTAACCTTAAATGTGAAGGAGAGGCTCCCACGAGGCACGGCGGACAGCAACAACGGGCGGACAGCAACAACGCACCTGAAACGGTCAGAGCTGCGTATAAAATGGAGACTATGACTTCTATGCCTGTGGAAGCACGTACTTCCGACGGGTATATGTACGTACGTATCGCGCCAGTTCTCTCGGGCCAAACCATGTTCACAGATTATGCAGGGAGTGCAGGGGGCACATAATTTGCGCCACGGCTGACACAAAAGTGCACTTTCCCACATCGTGAGCGGGGCGCCCCTGGCACCTCATAGCGGCGCACCGGGGTGCTGTGGCACACAGTTTGGGAACCACGGATATAAGCAATGAACATTGAAACGGGTCCCTTCTGGGCCCTGTGGCCATGTCCTTAACTTTTCAAGTAAAAGCACTCACTGATTTCTGAAAAATGAGTGTAAAAACGTTAAGGTAACCATGCTGTTCATTGTTCCAGCTTACATTTCGCATACTGTACCTAATCTTGCATTCCCTATGAGTGTTTGCTTTTTCCAGAATGTTGTTACTTTTATTTTTTAGGCAGTATATTACGTTTGTCTAGTGCATAATTTGAATTGAGTCGCATCCAGGTGTTTATAGTGGGGCACAATTGGGTTATAGCTGAGCTTAAGGCAGTGCAAGTTTCGCTCAGTGGGGTCGTAACGTGTTCAGTGGAGGAAAGGAGGTGGCACTATGGCCAGATCTGCCGAATTTGGAACTGGGGAATCAGGTTCAGCCTTTATGACCAGTCCACCAGACCACTCTCCTGAGGAAGCACATTCCCATGCTAGACCTTAGAAGGCCAGCTAGACCTTGGAAGCCCTGATGACTTAGCACCAGCAGGTGGACCCTAGCAGTGGCAATTGTGGGTTAACCTTGAAGGCCTGTCTGTAACTCTTTCTGCAATGTGTGAATATCGCACTTTGATGGAAATGCTGATGCTTTGTACACTACCAACTGTTATAAAAAACAGTTTTTTTTTAAAACCTTGAAGGCATGTCCACCACAATCCATACCGAATTTCACCTCCAGTCTTGCGGGAAGACCAATGAAGGAGCACACCCTTGTTTCAGAACTAGTAGCAGCAACTCACCAGGGATCGGCAACGCAGGATTTGGACGCACAAAAACTTCACAGTCTTTCTGCTTCATGCACAAGCACTTTTAACATGTGCTTCCTGCTTTGGGGGCACTGGAATTATGCTGCAATGGAGGACAAAATTATGCTGCTGTGTTGACTAACTTATGCAGCAAAAAGAAGGCTTCAGTGTACTGCGGTATACTTTCTGATACTTTAATATTTTTTAATTTTTACACATACTAACAGTCTCTGCAAAGATTTTGCCTATTTGGTACCAGTGTAACATACAAATGCAGCAGTGAGAAAGGTGACCAGTCAAGCTTTGCAAAGGGCCCTCCACTTATCAGCAACACAAGTCCCATTTTTAGCAACTTTTGATTCCGTTTGAGCTACAAACAATTTATTAGTTAAAATTGTCAGATTATGGAGCAGATGGCGTATTATGTGGCAAATATGGCAGAGCCACAATTATGTGGAAAATATTTGCAAACTAGGATATTTTGCCATTCATGTATGAGCTGCTCTTGTGGAAAAAGGGAGGAGACGTACTAATGACAGAAATTCCATGGTTCAGAGACAAATGGCTTTTGATTCCATATTTAAGCGTATTTGGGGCATTCTGTGATTGGAAACATATTCCACTTTGTGAATACATTTAAATGTTAATAGCTCATATTAAACCTTAAATAAACATGTGCATCTATTGGTTGAATTAAATAATGTAATTAGCTGTAACTGGTCTGTGAAATGGCAAACAAATACTAAAACTAAAAATGTGATGTTTTGCTCTTTCTGGCCACGCCACTGACTCTGCCCACTGACCCAATAATAATGTTATTCCTGCCCTCTAATTCTCCGCCTGTAGTGCCCCTACTCTTTTTTACCCACTTGGACCACTGGTTTTAGCGCTTTAAGATTTATTTATGTATTTTTTAACCATCAAAGAACAGGTTACGCACATCATTCCTTCCAAATCACACACACTCAGCAACCGCCGTCTGTTAAACCTTTGCCTCATGGGGTAGAAGGTACCTCCTCTGGTGGAGTCCCAATCTTCCTGACCACATCCGTAGTCTCTTCTGGGAGGACCTTGATAATATTGGCGGCCTGGCGAGCGTCCTCTGCCTCGCCCGGCCCTGTTAAAAATGTCCTGCGTGAAAGACCCTTTTGATTCCAGATTGGGCTTTGTCCAAGGAGGTAAATGGCCCATATATTTAGAGACATCCTAAACGAATCTGTCTCCAAAGAGATTACCCTACGCTAAGGGACCAGGTTCTGCCGCTGCTAGTTTCTTTAAATTATTTTCCATCCTCATCAGTAAGGATTTGCGTCTCTCCGTAAAGATGGAGCAGTTGGTGTTCTCCAATAGGTATATTGCTCTTTGTGTCCAGCCCGCTACACGTCCGGGTCCACGGGTGTGGCTGACTCCTTAGCCACCAAAGCCACCTCAAGGATTTTGGCCAAAGACCCTGCCACGTCTAAGAGCTTGTCCTGGCATCCCCGCCAGGCACGGTCAATCCCTTTCTTAGGATCCTTCGCAAACTTTTTAAGGAAGGTGAGGGGGCTGGCATCTATATCAGGTGTCTCCGCCATCTTATCCGGAATGTCCGGACACGGGCATTCCGAGCGTAGTCTATTGCGCACTTCTTTGTCGAATCCCTTCCTCAGGTTCTCATGAAGATAGTCTGCTACTTCTGAGGCAGGGGCCCAATCGGACGGGCTTGGGTGCACAATATCCGCCGGATTGAAAGTGAATGGAGTGTTAGGGTTATCGGGTGTATTATCTACTATCCTCTTAGATTTTTTTCTTGGGGGAGGCCTCCTCATCAGTGGTGTCTGTGCCTGTGGTGTCCGTGTGCATTTTCTCTTTGAGTTTCGCTTTACCACCACCGGTATTAGCAGGGTTTTAATACCCATGATCAGGAGCACGTCAACATGAGGCCATGGTCCTGACTTGGGCTTGCTTGTGTCTTCCCCCAGTTGGGGATCAGAAGAGGCTTGAAATCCAAGCCTCTTAGCAAAAGACTCTAATTGCTTAGAAATTGGTTTCAAGGCAGCTGCTTAGGCTTGCTGCACAGAGCTAGGAACTGCCTTCTCTATGGCCCTGTTGACCGACTGCTGGACTGAGGCGTCCAGAGCGTCAACAATATTCTTTTCTAGGAGACTTTCCTGCTGCTCCTCAGGATAGACCTCATACTCCTCATATCTCACCCATTCTTCCATTGTACAGCCTTAAGGGTGTCTATATATATATTATATTATATATATATTTTTAAACAGATTTTATTTGTCACAGGTCACATATATCACATAGCTCCGTAACCCGGAGACTGCAGCACACATTAATGAATTTACAATAATGCCATAGACTTTTATACCAACAAACAACCCCCCACCCCACCACCCCCTGATTGCGTATATGCCGTCCCAACTAAATAATTACATGACCAATATAGCACACTGAGTCTGTCCAGCACCTGACAAATCACAATCATCCTCTCAACTCAAATGGGTACAAGGGATGCATCATCTGGCGGCGGGTCAAGCTCCAATCCCCTATAGATATATTACATTATATTTTGATGCAAAAATAAAGATTAAAGAATATTGGAGGAGTCAGGGGGCAGCCAACCCGATGCACACAATCATTTTTTGAGTAATGTACCTAGCTCCTCAGAAAAGCTGTATTCCAAGTTGTTCCAGCCCACCAGGGCGTAAGAGCCAATATCTCAGCATCCGGAGTGTGTGCTCACTCCAAGGGCCAAACTATGTTTACAGCCGGTCAGGCATAAGGAAGGAGTAACTGCTCCGTGTAAAACTCGAGGCAATCTGAGCCTCGGAGTAAGCAGGGGTCGTGTGCGGCATGCGTAGCCAAAAAAATGCCCAAATGTAGCCCAATTGAGCTTCGCACGTTGGAGCGTTATTGGCTCAACCCCGCACTCGGCAATTAGGGGAAGCCTTTATGATGAATGCGCGATAAACGTGCAGTGAATAATGAAGGAAAACTTCCCTCAATCCACATAAAACGCAGCCAGTTACATCAATTACATCGTGGTACCTCCGCTCCCGCGGGAGTGTCCTAATTAGTGCCCGGTGGGGCTAAATCACTCAGCGCTATCCCTTGCACACAACAAAACAACAAGGCAGTCAGAATTCAATGGTACATCGTGAAAACATTGCGCATATCTTAACAACCGAATGCGCACATAGCATAAACATTACGTATGCATAACAACATAGCTACATATAATGAATAGTCAGCACATAACTCTGCGTTAGCAGCAAAGAAATAGGCTCAGGAAGAGGAAGTGCGGACCCATAGGGTCAAACAGGATATGATGTAGATACAAGCATGATGGGATGTGTAGTTTATTTGTGTTATAAAACGTTTTCATTGGCTGCTGTGAGTAGCAATAAATTGAAAGATAAGCATAATCTGAAGCCTCCGGTCCTGTGATAGAAATCGGTCGCACCACCATAAAGGTTTTTATGGGAGTTGCACAAGACGAGCATTGTATTGAACAGCTGACGTCATGAGGTAGCCCCGCAGCCTTTCTCACTGCTTGAGGCAAGGAGACACGACTTCTATGCAAGCAAGCTCATGATCACGCCTTGTGCATGCCGTCTCCTGTTTTTAGGTCTCGGCCTGCGATGGCTGCGCAGACATGCACAGTCGAGCTGGCGAAATTGATTGACTTAGAGTACGTTTCACTAGCTAGGTTAAGCCCCGCCCCTCTTTTCCATTGGCTGGCGTCACCGTTCATGCTAAACGGTGGCCAGCCATTAGAAAAAAGGTACCAGTGACGTCCTTCTTTCTCTTTTAGCCCCATCCTTTTCAGACTGGGTTCCTTGACTTACTGCTGTGGTAAAAGGTTTCTTAGCTTCTTTATGGGGCGAAACAGATGGCCCCATAAAGAAGATGATAAACCTTTTACCACAACAGTAGGTCAGGCTGAGGCCGTCCGAGCGGGACGGCTCTGAAAGAGAAATTTATTTTATTTTAGTATGATGGCGGCACCCACGCATTACTTTTACAATGTTATTAAGTAAAGCGCGGGTGCCACGATTATACTAAAATAAAAGAAATAGATGTTTTGTCTATTTCTTTCATTTTGGTATAATCGCGGCACCCGCGCTTTACTTGTAATATTTTAAAAGTAAAGCGAGGGTGCCGCGATTATACCACAATGAAAGAAATAGAAAAAATATCTATTTCTTTCATTTTGGTATAATCGTGGCACCTGCGCTTTACTTTTAAAATGTTACAAGTAAAGTGTGGGTGCCGCGATTATACCAAAATGAAAGAAATAGATGTTTTTTCTATTTCTTTTATTTTAATATAATTGCGGCACCCGCGCTTGGCGCCATGGCGGGAGTAACCAGGGTGAGAGTAACCAGTATCGAGGCGGTAACGTGCAAAACCCAAGTGTTGCAGCAGCAAGCCGATGAGGCAGAGGAGCGAGCTGAATGACTTCAACGGGAGACCGAGGAGGAGTGACGGGCCCGCAAACAGGTGAGAACCGGGGGCTTGAACATGGCACTGCAGGGGAAGCGGGGAAGTCGAGAAGGAGTTGTCAAAACGCTGCCAGGTAAAAGTCGGTGGGAATGAGTAGGGCGGCCCAAGAGGGGACACCGTATGGACTGATTTGGGGGCTGATGGAGGTTGGATGGAGCTGCGGGTACAGGGCCAGAGAGTCAGGGGTGTGGCTGCATGAAGATGAAACTGGGGAAAGGTGAAGAGCGTTATAAATCTTGGTGGCCAGGGGGGTAGGATTGCATGCGAGTCAGTGGATTCATTTAACTGAGTGAATGAATGGTAAGGAATCGAAGGCGGGCTGTCACGGTTCAGGCAGGCGAGAGATGTGGAGTACCCGTGTCACTCAAGAGGGGACGCCAGGCATTCGGTGGGGAGTGCCTGACAAACCAGAAATTCGCTGAACCCAGCAGCATAACCGGGATTACGTGCCACAAATATTTGTCTTGGGAGAAAACGATGCTGGGTTACCTGTCCGACATTCCCCTCTAATAGAGGAAGTCACGAGCAGACAATGTTATAACCACTGCACAGCAGAGAGGCATGTCTGTTATTGCAGTCTAGTACAGCAGTAAGCAGCTGATGTGTATTATACTGCTGTAATGCAGGAAGGTGTGTGGCGGTGGAAGAAGGCTGCACAAAGCGTGAGTTGATCTGAAGACTGGTGTAATAGCCCGTACAGCACGACTCCGTGAGAAGTGACTGTTTCTTTGTACGTCAGCCAGCCAAACGAGACTGGCGAACAGCAGACGTGGATGGAGTTCTGGTGTATATCCTTGTACATCGAGAAGCAGCTAAAGAGAGGGCTATTACCCATCACAGTAGGGTACCAGACACAAATGGTGCATAGAAAGTGTGGTTCATTGTTCGTTCCTACGAATCTGCTAGGGTTTATTTGAAAGTTTATTAACGTTTTTGGGGTGGCAGCAATTAAGGGATAGCATTGGAATCTGTTAGTAGAGCTGGAGAGTAGAGTATTTTATGAATGGATAATTGAATAGAAAGACCCTTCTTCCACTGATGGTCGAGGGGGCGGCAGTCGCCTTTTCACGTCTGTTGTACGCGTATATTGTTTTTGTTTCATCGTATTTTGGGTGGAGCCTGAGTGGAAACACCTTTGATTTCTAATCCTGTGGTCAAAGATCAGCCATATAACATTTAAGAAAAGGAACTGAAAATGTTCTCAAATGTTTGACGTGAGACATGTCTCAGCATCTAGGGTATTGCTGGTGTCACTGTAAGGGGCCTCATTAAACTTGCTGAACTTCCAGCATGTGCAGATGTTGCCAGCCACTGCCCCATTTACTTTTGAAATGAGTCCACTGTGTGATTTTATATTGATTCACTGGTCTATATTCCAAAGGTCATGCTCTGAGAAAAGTAAGCGTGTCTTGATAATCATCAGAGGATTCAATGGTTGGAAGGAGTAACAATTCGTGGACTCTGAAATGAATGTTTACTCCAGCCCCCGGCCACATAAGCTGCAGTTAGAGGCAAAAGTAAGGCAAAAGTAAGGCCTATTTGGGCCTCTTTCTACCTAGACTCGCCAATGTGATTGTAGTTTAGCCGGAAGTCTCTTCTGTGGACAAGTAGGTAACCTGCCGCTGATCGACTTCGGATTAACTAGAGACTAGTCTGACCCCTAAGAGTCGCGGTGCTGTTAAAAACATGCACTAAAATACACGCCTTGCAACTAGGACGTGGTGTGTATTGCATTGTTTATTGATGCACCTTCTGTGTCCCATTCGCTCATAAAGGTGACCTGCCTGATCATTACCGACATGTAAAGCCCTTTTGGCTGGCTATCAACGGTGGCACAGAAAGGTGAATTTAATGTCTCACCAAATGTTACATATAAGCAGGGGGTGTCTTAAGAGTAACTTGCTAGTCATGTCGATTCAACCAATTTTAGAGGAAACGCACATACCATGGTGTGGTCAGAATTAATGAAAGAAATAATGCACTTACATTATTGTGGGCGCGTTTGGGAAATGGCACACAGCTTTATTAAAGTCGCTGGTCGCTGTGTAGGGGAACCTGGGCCTATATATATTTGATCAGACTTTTGCGCAGAGAGCAAGACAGTGGACTGAAAATGGAGGTGGGTGCAAGAGAAAGGAACGCAGCGTCAGAGAAAGTGTAGGCGGAAAAAGAAGCTGCAAGGGTGATCTAAGCGACGGAAGTGTAAGATATTGGACGAGATGCACAAGTTGGAATGAAGATTACACATATTTGGTATTCGACAGCGCCCTAGAAAAACAATGCCTCGCACCTTTTTAGGTCGAGCCTAGACATGCAAGCAAGCGAAGCTTGCTTGTGTCTGGCTCGAAATCTATTGTTACCCGTATTTGGAAATGTGGACAAGAAATATGCACGAGCGCAGATTGCATCTCGTGGGCGCGCACGGCTCCGTGCCCCTCTCCTGCCTCGGAAGCTCCAACACGCATGCGCATACCCAGAGACACACACACACACACGAGCACCCATGCACGCACCCATACATATAGAGAACCCACCCACCGTCGCATACACACACGCGCTGCATACACACACTGCATACACACACGCTCCCCCCCTTACCTCACCAGAAACACACACGCGAGCGCACATACACACACGCACGCATACAGAGACACCCCCGCCGTTGCACACATACACACACACACACGCAGGCAGGCATGCACACGCACACGCACACACACAAGACCCCCATTCTATGTACTCACGGGTCATTACTGGCCGTGCTCCAAGGTTCGCAGACACCGAAACTCCGCTCTCTCGTACTCTCCTGACGTCACTGATTGCCGCCGGACCGACCAAGCGCCGTTTCACTCCGCCCTCGAGACCCTACACCCTATTGGTTAACTGGACACCACGTGATTCGTGCTTGTTTTTATCACTTTCCATTCACAGACTGCGTGCGGCCTGAAACACAAAATATTTAATCCCGATCTGTCTACTATTCCCGAAGATAATACGCCTTGATGATTCTGCCCAGATCGAGGTGTTTATTCAATATTATTCCGCTGTTTAAACTTTGGATTAAATAAAAGCTCGGATATGCGCCACTCAAGGCGTCAGGTGTGAGTTGTTGTCAACGGTAAAAGGTGGGAAAAAAAATTACACTGCCATAGACTGTCATCAGGATGCAGCTTTCTGTAACACATTTTAAAGTATTTACGTCAATAAACAGAATATTAGACTTTTAAATCCATGATCCCTTTCCTAAACTTTGCATACAGAAAGGCCCTCATTGCGTGTAGACTTGTTAAAATCCCAGCTATTTTCGGGGCCTCAAATTACGGTTACCGGGGTCCCGGGAACTTCAGGTGCGGGGAAATAACAATTTGCATTGTTTGGGGATAACATGGAGCAATCAGGTTCTTCGCGTCAATTACAACGTGTTTTTCTCCAAAGTCTGTGTGTGACCTTCAGCCTCAGGTGACTATGTGAAAGGCAGATGTATCCACTATCTGGAACGTAAAGGAGATTGGACGCAATGAGAAGTTATGAATTCCAAGGCACCACATTGAGAGGATTCTGGGACACAATAACATTTCAACATGCCTTAGATAAGTGAAATACATACCATTGAGGGCATATTAATTTAAAATATATTGTATGTGTTGAGTGGTGAGAGTTAAACAATGATTGTAATTAAAATAGGAGGCATAAAACAAATGGTGAAAACTCCGAAAATAAAGATAGACACAGCTTATAGAATACAGATGTACTTTCAATAAACAGATTCCTTTGCCGGCCTGCAGCTGCAGAGCTGTTAAATCGTATAGACAAAATGCAGCAAATTAAGTGTAAAGATAAATACCTATACTCTAAAATTTGGCATCAAAACTGGACCATTCCAAAAACAGAGATGTGGAAGTTTCAGTTTGGTATCTTCCTCTGTCTCCGCCTTTTATCAATGCAACGAAAATGTGGTGAGTCAAAGCAGCGAAGAACAGAAGAGTGAGCTTTTTTAGCTAACTAATCATGAGAAGAGAATTCTGATTATTTGATGTGAATAATGTCAGGTGTTAATTTTACTCCAGACGGGTTCATTCAGACAACACAAGCAACAGACATCCACAAGCAACAGACATCCACAAGCAACAGACAACCACAAGCAACAGACATCCACAAGCAACAGGCATCAGATATGCACAAACATCAGACATCAGACATGCACAAACATCAGACATCCACAAGCATCAGGCATCAGACATCCACAAGTGTCAAGCATTCACAAGCGTCAGACATCCACAAGCGTCCGACACCCACAAGCAACAGACATCCACAAGCAACAGACATCCACAAGCGTCAGACATCCACAAGCGTCAGACATCCACAAGCGTCAGACGTCCACAAGCGTCAGACGTCCACAAGCATCAGACATCCGCAAGCATCAGACATCCACAAGCGTCAGACATCCACAAGCGTCAGACATCCACAAGCGTCAGACATCCACAAGTAACAGACATCTACAAGCGTCAGATATTCACAAGCGTCAGACATCCACAAGCGTCAGACATCCACAAGCGTCAGACATCCACAAGCGTCACACATCCACAAGCGTCACACATCCACAAGCGTCACACATCCACAAGCGTCACACATCCACAAACATCCAGAGCATCAGACGTCCACAAGCAACAGACATCCACAAGCAACAGACATCCACAAGCGTCAGACATCCACAAGCGTCAGACATCCACAAGCGTCAGACATCCACAAGCGTCAGACATCCACAAGCGTCAGACATCCAAAAGCAATAGACATCCACAAGCAACAGACATCCACAAGCAACAGACATCCACAAGCAACAGGCATCAGACATGCACAAACATCAGACATCAGACATGCACAAACAGACATCAGACATGCACAAACATCAGACATCCACAAGCATCAGGTATTAGACATCCACAAGTGTCAAGCAATCACAAGCGTCAGACATCCACAAGCGTCCAACACCCACAAGCAACAGACATCCACAAGCGTCAGACTTCCACAAGCGTCAGACTTCCACAAGCGTCAGACTTCCACAAGCGTCAGACATCCACAAGCATCAGACACCCACAAGCGTCAGACATCCACAAGCGTCAGACATCCACAAGCGTCAGACATCCACAAGCGTCAGACATCAACAAGCGTCACACATCCACAAGCGTCAGACATCCACAAGCGTCACACATCCACAAACATCCAGAGCATCAGACGTCCACAAGCAACAGACATCCACAAGCAACAGACATCTACAAGCAACAGACATCCACAAGCAACAGACATCCACAAGCATCAGACATCCACAAGCATCAGACATCCACAAACATCCAGAGCATCAGACGTCCACAAGCATCTAGAAGCATCAGACGTCCACAAGCGTCAGACGTCCACAAGCGTCAGACATCCACAAGCGTCAGACATCCACAAGCGTCAGACATTGACAAGCGTCAGACATCCACAAGCGTCAGACATCCACAAACATCAGACATCCACAAACATCAGACATGCACAAGCGTCAGACATCCACAAACATCAGACATCCACAAACATCAGACGTCAGACATCCACAAGCGTCAGACATCCACAAGCGTCAGACATCCACAAGCAACAGACATCCACAAGCGTCAGACATCCACAAGCGTCAGACATCCACAAGCGTCAGACATCTACAAACATCAGACATCCACAAACGTCAGACATGCACAAGCGTCAGACATCCACAAACATCAGACATCCACAAACATCAGACATCAGACAGCCACAAGCGTCAGACATCCACAAGCGTCAGACATCCACAAGCGTCAGACATCCACAAACGTCAGACATCAGACATGCACAAGTATCAGACATGCACAAGCGTCAGACATGCACAAGCGTCAGACATGCACAAGCGTCAGACATCCACAAACATCAGACATCCACAAACGTCAGACTTCCACAAGCGTCAGACTTCCACAAGCGTCAGACTTCCACAAGCATCAGACTTCCACAAGCGTCAGACATCCACAAGTGTCAGACTTCCACAAGCATCAGACTTCCACAAGCGTCAGACTTTCACAAGCGTCAGACATCCACAAGCGTCAGACATCCACAAGCGTCAAACATCCACAAACATCAGACATCCACAAACGTCAGACATCCACAAACATCAGACATCAGACATGCACAAGCATCAGACATGCAAAAGCGTCAGACATGCACAAGCGTCAGACATCCACAAACATCAGACATCCACAGACATCAGACATGCACAAGCGTCAGACATCCACAAGCATCAGACATCCACAAGCAACAGACATCCACAAGCAACAGACATCCACAAGCATCAGGCATCAGACATCCAGAAGCATCAGACGTCCACAAGCATCAGACATACACAAGCATCAGGCATCCACATGCATCCAGAAGCATCAGACGTCCACAAGCATCCAGAAGCATCAGACGTCCACAAGCATCAGGCATCCACAAGCATCCAGAAGCATCAGACGTCCACAAGCATCCAGAAGCATCAGACGTCCACAAGCATCAGGCATACACAAGCATCAGGCATCCACAAGCATCCAGAAGCATCAGACGTCCACAAGCATCAGACATACACAAGCATCTAGAAGCATCAGACGTCCACAAGCATCAGACATACACAAGCATCCAGAAATATCAGACGTCCACAAGCATCAGACATACACAAGCATCCAGAAGCATCAGACGTCCACAAGCATCCAGAAGCATCAGACGTCCACAAGCATCAGACATACACAAGCATCAGGCATCCACAAGCATCCAGAAGCATCAGACGTCCACAAGCAACAGACATCCACAAGCATCAGGCATCAGACATCCAGAAGCATCAGACTTCCACAAGCGTCAGACTTCCACAAGCGTCAGACTTCCACAAGCGTCAGACTTCCACAAGCGTCAGACTTCCACAAGCGTCAGACATCCACAAGCGTCAGACATCCACAAGCGTCAGACTTCCACAAGCGTCAGACTTCCACAAGCGTCAGACATCCACAAGCGTCAGACATCCACAAGCGTCAGACATCCACAAGCGTCAGATATCCACAAACATCAGACATCCACAAACGTCAGACATGCACAAGCGTCAGACATCCACAAACATCAGACATCCACAAACATCAGACATCAGACAGCCACAAGCGTCAGACATCCACAAGCATCAGACATCCACAAACGTCAGACATCCACAAACATCAGACATCAGACATGCACAAGCATCAGACGTGCACAAGCGTCAGACATGCACAAGCGTCAGACATGCACAAGCGTCAGACATCCACAAACATCAGACATCCACAAACATCAGACATCCACAAACGTCAGACTTCCACAAGCGTCAGACTTCCACAAGCGTCAGACTTCCACAAGCGTCAGACTTCCACAAGCGTCAGACATCCACAAGCGTCAGACACCCACAAGCGTCAGACATCCACAAGCGTCAGACATCCACAAGCGTCAGACATCAACAAGCGTCAGACATCCACAAACGTCAGACATCCACAAACATCAGACATCAGACATGCACAAGCATCAGACATCCACAAACATCAGACGTCAGACATCCACAAGCGTCAGACATCCACAAGCGTCAGACATCCACAAGCGTCAGACATCCACAAGCGTCAGACATCCACAAGCATCAGACATCCACAAACATCAGACATCCACAAACGTCAGACATGCACAAGCATCAGACATCCACAAACATCAGACATCCACAAACATCAGACATCAGACAGCCACAAGCGTCAGACATCCACAAGCGTCAGACATTCACAAACGTCAGACATCAGACATGCACAAGTATCAGACATGCACAAGCGTCAGACATGCACAAGCGTCAGACATGCACAAGCGTCAGACATCCACAAACATCAGACATCCACAAACGTCAGACTTCCACAAGCGTCAGACTTCCACAAGCGTCAGACTTCCACAAGCATCAGACTTCCACAAGCGTCAGACATCCACAAGTGTCAGACTTCCACAAGCGTCAGACTTCCACAAGCGTCAGACTTCCACAAGCGTCAGACATCCACAAGTGTCAGACATCCACAAGCGTCAAACATCCACAAGCGTCAGACATCCACAAACGTCAGACATCCACAAACATCAGACATCAGACATGCACAAGCATCAGACATGCACAAGCGTCAGACATGCACAAGCGTCAGACATCCACAAACATCAGACATGCACAAGCGTCAGACATCCACAATCGTCAGACATCCACAAGCAACAGACATCCACAAGCAACAGACATCCACAAGCATCAGGCATCAGACATCCAGAAGCATCAGACGTCCACAAGCATCAGACATACACAAGCATCAGGCATCCACATGCATCCAGAAGCATCAGACGTCCACAAGCATCCAGAAGCATCAGACGTCCACAAGCATCAGGCATCCACAAGCATCCAGAAGCATCAGACGTCCACAAGCATCCAGAAGCATCAGACGTCCACAAGCATCAGGCATACACAAGCATCAGGCATCCACAAGCATCCAGAAGCATCAGACGTCCACAAGCATCAGACATACACAAGCATCTAGAAGCATCAGACGTCCACAAGCATCAGACATACACAAGCATCCAGAAGCATCAGACGTCCACAAGCATCAGACATACACAAGCATCCAGAAGCATCAGACGTCCACAAGCATCCAGAAGCATCAGACGTCCACGAGCAACAGACATCCACAAGCATCAGGCATCAGACATCCAGAAGCATCAGACTTCCACAAGCGTCAGACTTCCACAAGCGTCAGACTTCCACAAGCGTCAGACTTCCACAAGCGTCAGACTTCCACAAGCGTCAGACTTCCACAAGCGTCAGACATCCACAAGCGTCAGACATCCACAAGCGTCAGACTTCCACAAGCGTCAGACTTCCACAAGCGTCAGACTTCCACAAGCGTCAGACATCCACAAGCGTCAGACATCCACAAGCGTCAGACATCCACAAGCGTCAGACATCCACAAACATCAGACATCCACAAACATCAGACATCAGACAGCCACAAGCGTCAGACATCCACAAGCATCAGACATCCACAAACGTCAGACATCCACAAACATCAGACATCAGACATGCACAAGCATCAGACATGCACAAGCGTCAGACATGCACAAGCGTCAGACATGCACAAGCGTCAGACATCCACAAACATCAGACATCCACAAATATCAGACATCCACAAACGCCAGACTTCCACAAGCGTCAGACTTCCACAAGCGTCAGACTTCCACAAGCGTCAGACTTCCACAAGCGTCAGACTTCCACAAGCGTCAGACTTCCACAAGCGTCAGACATCCACAAGCGTCAGACACCCACAAGCGTCAGACATCCACAAGCGTCAGACATCCACAAGCATCAGACATCAACAAGCGTCAGACATCCACAAGCGTCAGACATCCACAAGCGTCAGACTTCCACAAGCGTCAGACTTCCACAAGCGTCAGACTTCCACAAGCGTCAGACATCCACAAGCGTCAGACATCCACAAGCGTCAGACATCCACAAGCGTCAGACATCCACAAACATCAGACATCCACAAACATCAGACATCAGACAGCCACAAGCGTCAGACATCCACAAGCATCAGACATCCACAAACGTCAGACATCCACAAACATCAGACATCAGACATCCAGAAGCATCAGACTTCCACAAGCGTCAGACTTCCACAAGCGTCAGACTTCCACAAGCGTCAGACTTCCACAAGCGTCAGACTTCCACAAGCGTCAGACATCCACAAGCGTCAGACATCCACAAGCGTCAGACTTCCACAAGCGTCAGACTTCCACAAGCGTCAGACTTCCACAAGCGTCAGACATCCACAAGCGTCAGACATCCACAAGCGTCAGACATCCACAAGCGTCAGACATCCACAAACATCAGACATCCACAAACATCAGACATCAGACAGCCACAAGCGTCAGACATCCACAAGCATCAGACATCCACAAACGTCAGACATCCACAAACATCAGACATCAGACATGCACAAGCATCAGACATGCACAAGCGTCAGACATGCACAAGCGTCAGACATGCACAAGCGTCAGACATCCACAAACATCAGACATCCACAAATATCAGACATCCACAAACGCCAGACTTCCACAAGCGTCAGACTTCCACAAGCGTCAGACTTCCACAAGCGTCAGACTTCCACAAGCGTCAGACTTCCACAAGCGTCAGACTTCCACAAGCGTCAGACATCCACAAGCGTCAGACACCCACAAGCGTCAGACATCCACAAGCGTCAGACATCCACAAGCGTCAGACATCAACAAGCGTCAGACATCCACAAACGTCAGACATCCACAAACATCAGACATCAGACATGCACAAGCATCAGACATGCACAAGCGTCAGACATGCACAAGCGTCAGACATGCACAAGCGTCAGACATGCACAAGCGTCACACATCCACAAGCGTCAGACATCCACAAGCAACAGACAACCACCAGCATCAGGCATCAGACATCCAGAAGCATCAGACGTCTACAAGCATCAGACATACACAAGCATCAGGCATCCACAAGCATCCAGAAGCATCAGACGTCCACAAGCATCCAGAAGCATCAGATGTCCACAAGCATCAGGCATCCACAAGCATCCAGAAGCATCAGACGTCCACAAGCATCCAGAAGCATCAGACGTCCACAAGCATCAGGCATACACAAGCATCAGGCATCCACAAGCATCCAGAAGCATCAGACGTCCACACGCATCAGACATACACAAGCATCTAGAAGCATCAGACGTCCACAAGCATCAGACATACACAAGCATCCAGAAGCATCAGACGTCCACAAGCATCAGACATACACAAGCATCCAGAAGCATCAGACGTCCACAAGCATCCAGAAGCATCAGACGTCCACAAGCATCAGACATACACAAGCATCAGGCATCCACAAGCATCCAGAAGCATCAGACGTCCACAAGCAACAGACATCCACAAGCATCAGGCATCAGACATCCAGAAGCATCAGACGTCCACAAGCATCAGACATACACAAGCATCAGGCATCCACAAGCATCCAGAAGCATCAGACCTCCACAAGCATCCAGAAGCATCAGACCTCCACAAGCATCCAGAAGCATCAGACGTCCACAAGCATCAGACATACACAAGCATCCAGAAGCATCAGACGTCCACAAGCATCAGACATACACAAGCATCAGGCATCCACAAGCATCCAGAAGCATCAGACGTCCACAAGCATCAGACATACACAAGCATCAGGCATCCACAAGCATCCAGAAGCATCAGACGTCTACAAGCGTCAGACATCCACAAGCATCAGGCATCCACAAGCATCAGGCATCCACAAGCATCAGACATACACAAGCATCAGGCATCCACAAGCATCCAGAAGCATCAGACGTCCACAAGCAACAGACATCCACAAGCATCAGGCATCAGACATCCAGAAGCATCAGACGTCCACAAGCATCAGACATACACAAGCATCAGGCATCCACAAGCATCCAGAAGCATCAGACGTCCACAAGCATCCAGAAGCATCAGACGTCCACAAGCATCAGACATACACAAGCATCAGGCATCCACAAGCATCAGACATACACAAGCATCCAGAAGCATCAGACGTCCACAAGCATCAGACATACACAAGCATCCAGAAGCATCAGACGTCCACAAGCATCAGACATACACAAGCATCCAGAAGCATCAGACGTCCACAAGCATCCAGAAGCATCAGACGTCCACAAGCATCAGACATACACAAGCATCCAGAAGCATCAGACGTCCACAAGCATCAGACATACACAAGCATCCAGAAGCATCAGACGTCCACAAGCATCCAGAAGCATCAGACGTCCACAAGCATCAAGAAGCATCAGACGTCCACAAGCATCAGACATACACAAGCATCAGGCATCCACAAGCATCCAGAAGCATCAGACGTCCACAAGCATCCACAAGCATCAGACATACACAAGCATCCAGAAGCATCAGACATACACAAGCATCAGGCATCCACAAGCATCCAGAAGCATCAGACGTCCACAAGCATCCACAAGCATCAGACATACACAAGCATCCAGAAGCATCAGACATACACAAGCATCCACAAGCATCAGACATACACAAGTATCCACAAGCATCAGACATACACAAGCATCCACAAGCATCCAGAAGCATCAGACGTCCACAAGCATCCAGAAGCATCAGACATACACAAGCATCCACAAGCATCCAGAAGCATCAGACGTCCACAAGCATCCACAAGCATCAGACGTCCACAAGCATCCACAAGCATCAGGTTCAAATATGTCCTCTCTATGTTTCAAGCTTTATTATAAATGTCACAAAAAGATGTTAATATTTCACTTCTGTTCTTGGATTTTCGTCACAATAAAATACACTGAACATAATGTTTACAAAAGTTATTTACAAAAGTTTAAGCTATTGCCATTATAAATTACAATAACTTTTATTTAAGTATTCATTATTAAAAAAAATTAAAAGCCATTGTTATTTGTAATATCAATACATCTAAGTCACGTAAATGCAACACATATTGCATTACAAATGCTATCGGTGTCACATTTGCAAAAGTAAAAAAAATTGGCATTGTAAATGACAAAGCTATTAATTTCGCTATTTTCAAAACCAACACATACATAAAAAATGGGTCATTTACAATACCAATAGCTCAAACTTTCCTAATGCGAGACCTATTGCATTGCAAATGCTTGTTCTTTCGGTCTTATTAACCACGGAGAAGGCGAGCATATGGAGATAACTGGAGCCATGCCCCTCTGACAGAGTTTAATGAAACGGGGCCAGAGCTGCTGTCATGGTATTCATAGGTACAAGACAAATTACTGTAGTACCCCTGACAGAAGTTGTACGTGTTTTTGCGCGCGCACTTGTGAGTCAGTGAGTATTTTAGTGGCTATAGTAAGCCACTATATATATTCCTGTACGGTTCATCTAAATGCTTTGAGACGTGCATGACATACACATAATAACCCTTTCGCCCCATCAGTCCTTTGTCGACTTATTACAGCTAATCTGCTTTTAATTGACTTTTGCGAGGCTTCTGTAACACGACTAAAAAGAAATAAATCCCAGCGTTCCCTTCTAACCCGCTACTCACTACCATTCACTCTCTACTACTCTCTACTACTCTCTACCTACTAATCTACTACTCACTCTCAACTACTCACTCTCTACTACTCTCACTACTACTCTCTACTACCCATCTACTACCCACTCTACTATTCACTCTACTATTCACTCTCTACTACTCACTCTTTACTCACTTTCAACTCACTCTCTACTACTCTACTACTCTCTATTACTCACTCGTCTACTCACTCTCTACTACTCTCTACTACTCACTCTCTACTACTCTCTACTACTCTACTCTCTACTACTCCACTCTACTCACTCTCTACTACTCACTCTACTACTCACTCTCTACTACTCACTCTACTACTTTCTACTATTCACTCTCTACTACTCTACTACTCACTCTCTACTACTCTCTACTACTCTACTCTCTACTACTCACTCTATACTACTCTCTACTACTCTACTCTCTACTACTCCACTCTACTCACTCTCTACTACTCACTCTACTACTCACTCTCTACTACTCACTCTACTACTTTCTACTATTCACTCTCTACTACTCTCTACTACTCACTCTCCACTACTCTCTACTACTCTACTCTCTACTACTCACTCTCTACTACTCTCTACCATTCACTCTCTACTACTCACTACCTACTAATCTCTACTACTCTCTACCTACTACTCTACTACTCTAGTCTCTACTAATCACTCTCTACTACTCGCACTGAAAAAACAGCGTGACCTTACTCCAACCCTTTACTCTTTGTCTAAAGGCACTAGTGAAAAAACATTCAAAATGCAATAGGTCTCATCTTTATTACACTTAAAGCAATTCTGTTTGTAATCAGGTGGCTTTTTAGCTTTACTTTTATTAGTGTTTGTAAAACTTTCATGTACATAACATGCATATATATGCATATATATATATATATATATATATGCATATGTATGTGTATAAATATATATATATATATATATATTCACTGAAAAAACCATAGGTTATAGACCATATATAGTTAGGAATTAGCATTTACAAAACCTTGAAAATTCACTGAAAAAACCATAGGTTATAGACCATATATAGTTAGGAATTAGCATTTAGAAAACCTTATTTTACTCACACAAAACCATTGAAATTCCATATATAGTTAGTTGCACTAACTATATATCGCGCACCCGCAATCCACTGCTGATGATGTCACATATTACATCATTCATGACATGGTCAGTGACATCACTGATGACATCACTGATGACATCATCTAGTGTCTGTGTGTTTTTGTAAAGTTTAAATACGTTTTACATATTGAAGAATGACTGGATGGATGGAAGACTGAGTGTGTGTGTGGCTGGCTGGGAGGTGTGTGACGCTGTGCATATCAATGTGTACTTGTATCAGTGATTGTATAAGAGAGTAAGTATGTGTTAGTATATGTGTGAAAAGTATGGTGTTCTGTGTTTAACTATAGATGAGGAAATCGAAGTGTGATTGATTCTTCACAGGACTGACTAGGTGTATGAGTGCATATGATAGTGTTCTAATAATAACTGACTGTATGTATGAGTAATTGTATGGGTGAATGAGTGAATGTGTGTGTAGACGTACGAATCAGTGAGTGCGTATGTAGTAACTGGTATTGGTGTGTCATGATGTCATCAGTGATGTCATTTGAGATGTCATCAGTGATGTCATTTCAGATGTCATTAGTGATGTCATCAGTGATGTCACTGAAGTATGGTGTTCTGTGTTTAACTGTATAGATGAAGAAATGGAAGTGTGATTGATTCTTTACAGGACTGACTTGGTGTGTGAGTAACTCCATGGATGAGTGGCAGTGTGTGACTGTCTGCATAGGTGTATGAGTGCATATGATAGTGTTGTAATAATGAGTGACTGTATGTATGAGTGATTGTATGGGTGAATGAGTGAATGTGTGTGTAGACGTAGGAATCAGTGAGTGCGTATGTAGTAACTGGTATTGGTGTGTCATGATGTCATCAGTGATGTCATTTGAGATGTCATCAGTGATGTCATCAGTGATGTCACTGACCATGTCATGAATGATGTAATATGTGACATCATCAGCGAGTGGATTGCGGGTGCGCGATATATAGTTAGTGCAACTAACTATATATGGAATTTCAATGGTTTTGTGTGAGTAAAATAAGGTTTTCTAAATGCTAATTCCTAACTATATATGGTCTATAACCTATGGTTTTTTCAGTGAATTTTCAAGGTTTTGTAAATGCTAATTCCTAACTATATATGGTCTATAACCTATGGTTTTTTCAGTGAATTTCATTGGTTTTTTAACAGCTAATATCTGTAGCTGTAAAATGTATTCTTCTTTAAATCCAAAAATATATTTTATATGTTTATTAATAATTTTTTTTTTTTATATTTTTTTTTCTTCGTTCCCGCTTCGCGAATCGGGAAGCTTCCCGTTAGCTGACCTTGATGCCGCGAAATAGACCGCGAGCCGGTAAACGTTTCTTTACCGCAACTGACGCGTTAGAAAACAACATCGTGACGCCTCCCGTCCGCATGACGTTTCGCGTTGTCGCGTGATACGTCATATGACGTGCTACGTTAGCGAACTGGTACGCTTACCGAGTCGCAAAGCACAGGTTTCTGGAAGCAAACCGGGAGGCCCTGCAAAGCGCTTAACGTAAACACAGCAGGTCATGTGACTTGGTAATAACACTTTTCATTGGTTCATTTCACTTTTGGTTTCCTAATGATGTAAGACTAGGTCATATAATCTAAAATGAACACTTTTCATTGGTTGAGAACTATTGTTTTTCCCAAATGATGAAAATCCCTCCTTCTTTCCTCACTCTGACTTTCATCATTGTGAGAGAAAGACCCTTTGTTACCAGTGAGCAATGGCTTCTTTAGTAGCTTCAGCTGGTGCTTCCCCACCACCTCCACCACATCCAAGGAAGAGTGGACCACCTGCTCAAGTTATAATTCAGCAAGAAGAGGAAGAAGAGGAACAGGACGACGAGCACGAAGAGAGGCACTTTTTGCCTGAGGAGCCCAGGACGTCTCACCGGAAAGAAAACTTCATTTGGCAATTTTTTAAAATTCCCAAAGGTCAGAAAAAAGTAAATGCAAGATACGTAACTTGCCTTATATGTCAAGATAGACTGTCCAGAGGGACCGACAAAAAATACAGTTTCGGAAACTACACAATGCATCGCCATATGACTAGGTGGCATCCTAACAACTACAGTGCTGCACAGTTTCGTAACGACCTAGATAATCTCCCTATTATGGCCAGAAGATCTGTTGTACCGGAAGTAACGGGACCAGAGGGCAGGGAGATGGTGCCAAATATTCAAACAAGATTTCATGAAGTAAAACACGTCTGCGTACATTGCAATGGATTCATTTGCTACGGAGAAAGAAGCATCACTCTGATCAACAGAGCTATTGACTATCATATGCAAGTTTGTACGAAACGCCCCAAATAATAAATACTTTTTTTTTGTTTTGTTGCTCCTGTTGAGCCCTTTACAATGAATCGTTTTCATTGCCCCCTGCAAGAAAAACCCCAAAAAATATAAAACTGTTCAGAAAAATTCAAAAAAAGTTAAAAAAGTTCAGAAAAATAATAAAAAAAATATAAAACAACAAAAACAATAAAAAAAAAAGTTCTTTTCAGAACTACCTCCCCGTTATTAAAAAATTGGTACAATATTTGGAACTGTGCCAACCTCTATTTCTCGTAGTTCGCTTCCCAGTTCGCTCGCCGGTACGCGAACCGGAAGTGAACCGGAAGTGAACCAAAAAATTTTTTTTAAAAAAAGAACAGTAAGTATAAGGGAAGGAAACAGACACTTATGTTAAAAGAAAGACAGCTATAGGGGAGTAAACTAGAGATACTATTACCCGTAATCCACTGCTGATGATGTCACATATTACATCATTCATGACATGCTCAGTGACATCATCAGCAGAGGATTGCGGGTTTTTTGGCAACGTGCCTTATCCACGGTTTAATAACGCTGCCTTTTGCTTTATATAAGTTTTCAAATTGTATGAAATATATACCAATAGGTCGTTATGAACCTTTAGGTAGTGCTTTTCTTCATGAGGTCTGGTCGCTTCCATACACATACAGATGTTTCAAAGATGATCAAGAAGTTTATCTGAATGGAGAGGAATGCACTGAGACGCCAGATCATTCACTAATGTGTAGGCACATACAGTTACACGGTTCATGCAACAAACACCGACCAAATATGGCTTGCGTGTTGCAAGGCACGCCAGTTCCTGCTATCATCCCCACGTTCAAGTTGTTGGAAAATGGTAGTTATTTGATGCTCAATAATGAAGATTGTTCTGGGTTAATTAAAAGTATTCCTTTTATCGTAACAGTAAGTGAACGGGTTATTTGCTGCAGAAATGTTCTATTTCCTCCCACACATGAACATAGGGAGTTTTCAATCTGGCCACAAATACCAACCTTGGGAGCAGATTTCAACGGCATGGCAAGAATAAGAGCTCTTTTGTCTCAAAGAGAGGTGGCCTTGAGTTCGGCCCGTGAAACTTTCGTGCTTCACATAGCGAACACCCGTACAGAGGTGCAGACCCTTTTAAATACAGATTTGCCTTTCCATTTCAGCAAGATGGTTCGGACTATCTTTAACGCGTCCTCCACAAAGGGCCTGGCACACTTTTTTAAAGTTGTTACCAGTGGTCTCGTGACTTAATTTGAGAAAATCTTTGGAGTCATCCCTGCTTTCTTTCATTCTATTTTTTTCCACTGTGCTTCGTGGATTCCCATTTTTACTTGCATTACCAGCGGACGCTCTTGTGCTTTTTTACATTTTTAAATATGGATGTCCCTCCTGTGCAAGCTCCCGCCCTGCAGCTGCTGACACTGTTCCGCAATCGCATGCTAGAATATTATGGCACAATGCCGTTGGCGATATTAAGCACGGCATATGGATTATCTTTTCGATTCTCCTACTTCACCTGTGTCCAGCCTGTATTTCACTGCCTGACCTGTGATTTCGATTGGGCCATTGATTTGTGTCTCTGCGGACCGGTTTCTCCTGACGTCGACTTTAATCAGCTGATGACTCCTATCATTACTCACGAGTTGGTTTGTCCTGGCGAAAGGATTATGGCTGTGGCATTGATGCATGGACTAATTGGTCCCTGGAATTTACTGGCGGCAACACAGTCTTTCTTGGAACAGAGCTTTCTTGAAAACCCACCGAGCTGTCCTCTGATGGTGATAGAGGATCCGGTGCTGGGAGAGCACGTATGTTCTTTTCCGCTTTTAGGTTTAAAGTATTTTATTGAAGCAGGGCGGGGTAGGACACAAAGGGGCAAGGAACAGGTAAACCACAGGAACCGCACAGCAATGCGCATCATACAGCAAGTACAACAATGCAATTACAATTTCGCAAGAGGTTCCATCCTACTCGGGAGCATAGCTCTTGCACCTGTGGTCACGTACAAAGAACAAGGGGGGGGGGGGGAGAAAGGGAGGGAGGGACGGGAAGGGAGGGAGGAAAGAAAATCAGGGGGGGGACAAAGAGAGAATGAAAGAGAAAAGGAAAAGAAAGGATGGGAGGGGAAAGGGGGAAAGAAAAACGGAGGGGCGAAGGAAGGAGAAGCGACCCCGCTCCAAAAATCCACCCAACCAAACAGAACCCCCAACTACTTAACCCCAGCCCACCCCCTGTACTGTGCCATTAGCTACAGTCTCCTGCTGTTTGCAGCTCTCCAAGAATCCCCGCTACACAGTACCGGCCCCACCCAATCAAGCAGGCGGGTCCGGCGGCGGCGGCAGCCTTAACAACCTAAGATATCTAGGGCAAGTGATCTCCCGAAACTCAGAACATAACAGGCTATGAAAGGGCTCCCACAGTTCCTCAAAGGTATCAGTATCTCCCAGGGCTACTAAGGACATCTTCTCCATTCCAAGGACATACCATAACCTGTGCAGCCAGCCAACCATAGAGGGAAGAGTGGTAGTGCGCCAGTGTATGAGGATATTCTGCACCGCTGACCCCAGTGCAATCGCGATCTGTCTGCCTCTCCTAGATCTAAGGGGATACATCAGCCCATTCGGCAACCCTAGCAGAACATAGGCAGGGAATCTAGGCAGTTCTATCCCAAAGCAAGTGTCTACCTCGCCCAAAACCTCTTCCCAATAAGGAGCCAGCAGGGGACATTCCCATAGTATGTGTGTTAGTGTACCAGTATTGCCACAGTTGCGCCAGCACGTCCCTGGTATTGCCCTATCCATCTCGTGCAGTTTCTCCGGAGTACGGTACCAGTAGGTCGAGATTTTAGTGAAGGTCTCCGTGAGACCCGTGTGATAGGCCGAGTGACGTGCGCGGAAGGAGATGTGATCCCAATCTTTATGGCTCAACACGCGCCCGAGCTCTCGCTCCCAACGTTCCCGACCAGGGCTGTGAACATGAAAGGAGGGGGGCTGCAGCATTTTATACAGGTCTGAGATCAGTTTAGCGTCCGACGTGCGAGTAGTTAACCAGCGCTCATACGCCGTGATTTCCCGGTGTGCCGCGTCGCGCACTTGGGGCTGTAATGCCCAGTGGCGCACCTGCATGTATCGCATGCGCTCCGTTTCCGGGAGGCCATAATCCCTCCTCAGGTCCGGGAAGGGGACAACTCCCTCAGGGCAGTACAAGTGATACAAAGCGCAGCATCGGGCCACCCGCCAGCACTCATAAGCACCCTGCTCCATCCCGGGACCGAAGTCCGGGTTGCCAATGAACGGCGTAAAGGGAGAGGGAAAGGTGGTAAGCTCGCATCTGGCAGCCACCGAGTCCCACGTCCGGAGCGGGACCCGCGTCACCAGAGACGCATAGAGATTGGGGGGTCGATGGGCCCGCCTCAAGAATGGTACTTCCTGCAGCGCCCGACCCGCCACTGCCTGATCCTGGAACAGCCAATGTTTATCAGACTCCAACCGGCTCCATTCCACTAGATAGCGGAGCTGAGCAGCCTGGAAATATTTCCGCAAGTCCGGTATCCCCAACCCCCCGGATTCCGGTGACAGCATAGCGATGCTTCTCTTGATCCTCGGCCTGCGGCCCTGCCATACAAACCGCGCAATGGCAGTCTGCATCTCCGCAAGCCACCCCGTGGGGGGCTGGAGCGGCAACGCTCTGAAGAGGTAAAGCACCTGAGGCAGGAGGGTCATCTTCACCGTGGCCACCCTACCCAGTAACGACAGCGTGCCCTTATCCCACCGACACAATTCCTCCCTGATCTTCGCGCCCAGAGCCGCGTAATTGGCCGTGACCATCTCCAGGAGGGAGGGCGCCAACAGGATCCCCAAGTACGGGATCCGGTCCCTGGACCAACTCAGAGGGTAAAACCTCTGTAGGTCCGCTCTAGTAGCGTTAGTAAGCGAGATGTCAAGGGCAGCCGACTTCCCTAGGTTCACCTTGAAGCCCGCCACGACGGCGAATAAGTTCAGTTCCTCCACACAGGCCGGCAGCGATCTCCGCGGGTCATCCAGCGTTAGAATGACATCATCCGCGTACAGGCTAATCGCATGATGAAATCCACCCATCCGGACACCGACAATGTCGGGGTTCTGCCTGAACTGTGGGCAAATGGCTCCATGTACAGGGCAAAGAGCAAAGAGCAAAGGGGAAAGTGGGCACCCCTGTCTCGTACCCCGCTCAATGGGGAAGGGTCGAGAGCTGCCGCCGTTCACCCGGACAACCGCAGAGGGGAACCGGTAACAATTGAAGATCAGATTACGGAACTTCTCTCCAATCCCGAATTTGCTCAGGACCTTCTCTAGGTAGGGCCAGTGCACCCTGTCGAAAGCCTTCTCCGCGTCTATGGACAGGAGCATCCGCTCCCCAGGGACTCTGGAAGCCTTCTCGATGATGTGTGTCACCCTCTTTTTGTTATCTACTGTCTGCCGACCGGGCACGAAGCCCGCTTGGTCCGAGTCAACCATGCCCAGGAGGTGCAGCGCCAGACGTGCAGCTAATATGCTAGTGAACACTTTCAAATCTGTGTTCAGCAGTGAAATGGGACGGTAGGACCCACAGGCGGTCCTGTCCTTACCCGGCTTCGGAATCACGGAAACCGTGGCCTGGAGAAATTCGGAGGGGATGGCCCCCGGCTCTGCGAAGGAATTGAAGAGGCGGGTCAGTAGAGGCGCCAGTTCCTGACAGAAGGTTTTATAAAACAGCGGGATAAAGCCATCCGTGCCCGGGGCCTTGCCCAATTTGAGCCGGGATATCGCCGTGATCACCTCCTCGATACGGATGTCCCGCTCCAGATACCGAGCCTGATCCGGTGTCAACGACGGGAGCGGGACCGAGTCCAGATAGTCCTCCTCAGCCTGGGCCGAAGGGGCCTCCCCGGTGTAGAGGTCAGTGTAAAAGCCGCGAAAAACGTCTGCTATTTGCTCATCAGCCGTGACGATACCTCCGGTTGGGTCCACCAGTTCCTTCACCCGGTGCTGCTGGTGTTGCACCCTAAGTTTGTTAGCCAGGAGCCGCCCACACCGATCGCCCCCAGCGTAATATTTGTGTTTCAGGCGAAGCATCGCATACTCCGCCCGGTCCGTGTCAAGGGCCGCCAGGAGTTTCCGTGCCGCCTTCAGCTGCCTCCACACCCTGGGGGCCCCCGTCCTATGATGAACCAGCTCCAGTTCCCTCACCTGCCGGGTGAGCTCATCTCTCTTGAGCTGCCGGTCCCTATTCTCGGCCGAGGAAATCGCGATAAATTCGCCTCGGAGCACCGCCTTCAGTGCCGCCCACTGTGTCGCACGAGAAGTATCCCCGTTATCATTCACGGTTTGAAAATCCAAAATGGCCGCCCTGATCTGATCCACCACCGACCGCCTGTGCAAGAGCGTGTCCCGGAGCCGCCAGACCCCTCTCGGCCGGACCACCGGTGGCAGAGTGAAAGCGCCCTCCACCGGAGCGTGGTCAGAAAGAGAGAGGACCCCCATGTCCACACTCGAAGCCAAAAGGAGCATTGGGCCCGACACAAGGAGATGATCTAATCGCGCATAAGATCTATGGGCATGTGAGAAGTAAGAATACGCGCGGGTGTTGGGGTGGAGGTGGCGCCACATGTCACGCAGGTCCAGCTCCTCGAGTCGAGTACGAATCGAGCCCGAAAGCTCACCCAACTGGTGGCGCCGCTGCACAGACCTGTCCACTGCCGCGTCAAAAACCAGGTTCAAATCACCCCCCAACACTATGTGCCTATCAGAGGTGGATGCCACGTCCTCCAAAGCCCTGTGCAAGAATTGGTCCTGATGATCATTGGGACAGTAGATGGTGCCAACAGTCAGTGCTAAGCCCCCCACCTTGATCTGGTATACCAGAAGTCTCCCTTTCTGTTCTGCCACCTTGCACACGACCTCTCCCCTGAACCCCCTAGAAAACAAGATCGCCACCCCTGCCGTCTTGGAGGCGCTAGAGGAGAACAGCTGCGTGGGGAACTTAGGGGTACGCATCCTCGTGCAGTCCTTAGCCAGCAAATGGGTCTCCTGCAACAAGCAGATATCCGCCTGAGAGCTTTCCAACAGGGATAACACTGCCCGCCTCTTAACCGGATTATTCAGCCCCTTTACATTGAGAGTAAGCACTTTAAGAGCCATCAAGGGAGGGGAGCAATGAAGCACATATCAAGAAGCAAAGCCCCGCTGGCAAACACAGAAGGCACATACGAGGCCTCAAAACAGAACAACTTTGAACCATCCGCTGGCACAGTACAGTCCCCGAACCCCAACACCCCACAACTAGAAACCCCCCCCCTGCCCCCCCACAACCAGATCCACACCACCCCCCGCAACTGGTCCCCCCTCTAGGCCCCAGAATCAAAACCTCTGCCCGCCCGCCCCAACCCCATTCCCCACTTCTCAAACTTTCCAGAAAAAACATTGTCCCAGTCCGGCCCGAAACGGGCAAGGCCGTGGTAAATCAGTTTAGTGGACGTCCAGCCACCACCTCCAGCACTCGCCATGCCTCCCAGCCCACCCCCCGGATCCCCGCACCTGCAAAAGGAAGAAGCTAGAGTAGACTCCCCCCGGAGTGAGTTCAGGCCGTCAGGGCCACTTCGTCGGTCGCCGCCACTCTGGAGGCCTCCTGAACGGCGGCCGCCATGTCCGCCCGGATCGTGGGCGAGCCCGGACGCTCCGACGGAGGAGAGGTCCCCCCTCCAGCTCGCTGCCATCCGTCACGAGTGCTTCGCCTCCGCCGCGGAGCCGGGGTATCCGTATCCGATGCTGTGAGGCCCAACACCGCGCAGACATCCTGGAGGGACCGGAGCCGATGCAAAACACCGTTCCATCGAAATATCAGACGGAAAGGGTGCCCCCAAGAGTACTGTGTCCCGTGATCCCGAAGGAAGTCAGTGGCGATCTTGAACGATTTTCTCTTCTGCAGCGTGACTGTGGATAAGTCCTGAAACAGGGTCACAGGGTGGTCCCGAAATCGGAAAGATTGCTGCCCTCGCGCTTCTCGGAGGATCCGCTCCTTCAGGGGAAAGTCCGGGAGGAAGGCCAGAATGTCCGGGGCGGGCGCCGTAGCCCTGCGGGGGCGACCCACCCGATGTGCTCGGTCTATGCGGATCCGAAAGTCCTCTGACTCTCCCAGGATCGCACGAAAGAGGGCCACCAGGTATGCAGCCACGTCCTCACCCTCCTCTCCGGACGGCACGCCGCGGACCCGTATGTTGTTCCGCCTGGATCGATTTTCAAGGTCCTCGGCGTGGGCCTGTAACTCAATCTGTTGCTCCCGCAGTAGCAGGACCTCCTGCTGCAGATGGGAGATCTCCTCATCCCTGGAGTGACCCGCTTCCTCCACTGCGTTCACACGGTCCCCCAGGGAGTCCATCTCTCTCCTTACTTCACGGACCTCCCCGGCCACCTCACGCTTGAGCGTTTGAAAGTCCTCCCGAAGGGAGCTAAAGAGCGACTCGAGAAATGATCTCGTCACCGGGGGTTCTCCACCATCTGCTCCCCTGGTCGGGGCCGGGGAGGTCGTGGCGGTCTGGGCTCCTCCGCTGCGCAGGGTTCCACGGCCCAGCATGTCCGGCAAGGTTCGTTCGCCCCGTCTCTGTCCTCTAGCATTCGACATTTCAGCTGAGTAGAGGACGGTGAGGCCTACTGTCCAGCAAAGCGCCACACAAAGAGCACCAGGGAAGCCGAGCTGCCCAGCCGGGGATCACAAAATGGCCGCTCTGTAATGTCGAGGGGCCAACGCCCAAGATGGAGATCCCCTCACCGCGTCTGATCCGAGGACCAGAAATCCGGCCAGTGGGCGGAGTCACGGTGCGGTGGTCACCGGGACCCGCAGCTTCAGGGGAAAACCGCCCCGTGAGTCCCGCTCCCCCGCTCCACACAGACAACTGGCCGGAGCGGCCTCTCCCAGCGGGCCTCCTCAGTCCACGGGCTGGCGTAGCGAGGCAATGCCGACTCCGCCCCCGCTCTACACCCTCGCTCTGCTCCACTCCGCACAACCGCCGTCGGACAACTCCTAGCCGTTCACGAAGCCGCTGCTAACTCCCACTCCGACAGCTCATGCACCTCTGCGGGCTTCACACACGGGAGGTCGGGTGCTCCGTCATGCTCCGAGAGTAGGGAGACTCGCGGCTTCCGGTGCGCACACGGGCCATGCAGCGGGCATCAACCCGGGCCTCCCCGGGCAGAATCTCACCCCCGACGGCGCAAACCGGGCTCAGCAGTCGCTCCACACCTTCACCGTGGGCACCAGGCTCAGTCGCCGCGCAATCCGGGGGGGAATCAGCAGTTACCAGCGGTGCAGGAACTCAGGGGTCCGGGAGCTCTCGGCAAGTGCGACCTCTCAGCCCGCCATCTTGGCCACGCCCCCCTTTTCCGCTTTTAAATTGGATGGCTGAACTCTTTTCGGATGAAGACGGTGACTTCCTATTGGAGGCTGTTGCAGCTTATTTTGCATACACAGTTATGTCATAGACCTTTTTCATGTTTGATATGCTGAGTACTAGCATTTCATTGACAATTCATTGACTTATTTGTCAAGTTTTTATTATTTAGCTTGCCTATTGGCTTAAGACTCGATAAAGTACTTGGCTGTTTTATTTTTCTTTAGCATTAAATTTTTCTAGTTTTTAATGTTTTACCTTGCGGACCGTCCACATATAAAGTTGCAATCTGCTCTCATGAGATGGCACTTCTATTATCTTATTCAGTTCGTTTCCGGATCATGGGGAGGTGTCATCTAGGTCCTGGATATCTTTACACCGTGTTAAGTTAGCATGGGCTCATTACCGGTTTAAACGCCATTTTTCCTTTTTTGCAACTTCTGCACACGACACTTAGTTGTTGCTTTAGCTTTCAACCTAGTAGTTCATCGTGGTTTACATGAGAATAATATGTTATTGCTCTACTATCTGCTTTGCTTGTTAAACTATATCTGTACAGCGAGTGCTGAAGTTTCAAGAACAACACGATACAGAATTGTTATGAGGTCTGATCTCCACGACTTCATACTCATAACATAAGTGCAGCTTCTGCCAATTCTGGGCATGAGGCGGGTTTTATATTGCTTTGCCGAACACACATACACAACAGTTGATGCGGTTCACATGAAGAGAGAGCTGGTGTATGCTGATGTGATTCCTTCAAATCTAAGACACTAAAGTATGGGCACGCCCTAAACCAACACAAACAGACCTTCTTAGCAAATAATATAATATGTGTATTAGGGAGGGTGAGATATAAGCAGCCGCGGGCCGTGGAGGGAGTTACGGTGGGGCAGGGAGGCGGGGAGGGGGAGGGGCAGGGTGGAGCCCTCTCCACCCTGCCCCTCCCCCTCCCCCTCCCCGCCTCCCTGCCCCACCGTAACTCCCTCCACGGCCCGTGGCTGCTTATAAGTGTTGCTAACTCTTATTCATTTACAGCATGTTAACATACTGTCACCATTCGCTTTTTATGTACTAGTAACTATGCTGGTAATTTTGCTACTGATAATATGTGTACTTGTATTATCTAAGATACTACGCCTGAGAAGACGGCATTAGTAAATAAACATTTCAAATACACATGTGTTCTTCTTAACTCCATGTTCTGGTTTCTAAGAAATATATAACGACCGACTGTTCATGAGTTCCACGTATCCTGAGGTACTATACGTTCATATTCTGGATTGTCTAAACATTGAGAGTTTGTTATATCCAATGTGACACTGTACCTAGCTTGCTAAGGGGTTTTTGATTACTAAGGTGAGTTTTGGGGCACCCTAATTCGCCGAGGTTCCAATCCTCTGTCCACAGTTCTGCGTGAGAACAGAAACCCTGCGACAGGGGCACCCCCGACCCTTGCTGGAGCTTCATCACACTTGCGATACAACTCCAGCAATGCGCCACCTTTACGGCACAGATACATCACGCATCTGTGCTGGTTTTGCCCCATGATGCGCCGCATTGTAAATGCAGCACACCATAGGTGACGGAACAGCGGCACAGAATGACTAACACATCCCTGGTGATGCGCCAGTCATCATAAATCTATCCCTATGCTTCTTATCTTGTTAGAGATGAACCGCCATATGTATCATCAAAGTTTTTTGCATTTCCTAAATAGCGAACTTTAAGGAATAAATAGCGATTCTTTACCATTCCTAGTTTGCGATGAGCTATTTGCTAATTACAAATTACCCATTCATTTCCTTCATTTCCATAGGGCGGTTGGACTCACTTTTAGCTCGAACGGCTGAATGGATTTCCACCAAAACTTGGCAAAATTGTAGGGACTGGTAGCCCGATGTGCCTTTGCTATGTCTCAAGATATATGCTCCAGTGGTTTTTACGAAAATTAACTTTGAAAAATATATATTGGGCTACATTGGCCTATATATATGTTGGAGCCCAAATGTAGCCCAATGTAGCCCAATGAAGCCCAATGAAGCCCAATGAAGCCCAATGTAGCCCAATGTAGCCCAAAGATGGCCGCCAGAGACAAAAAAAAACAAATGTAGCCCAAATATCAGCCAGATGTAGCCCAACTATAGCCCAGTGACAGAATGACCAATCAGCTTCGCAAACCTCCGTTACGCGAAGCGGAGCGCTGTTACAGATATATATCTTTTTTTGAACGTTAATTTCTCAAAATCCACTGGAGCACATATATTGAGACCTAGCAAAGGCACATCGGGCTACCAGTCCCTAATATTTTACCAAGTTTCGTGCAAATCCATTCAGCGGTTCGATTATTATTATTTTTTTTTTTTTTGCCCCGCGGGGCCCTTTTAAAACCTCCACATCAAACCTAGGGGGTCAGCGAGGATCTACTATGCCCCCTTATGGTCATTTGCCCCTTCGCTTTGGCCTCCTCTTGTCTCTCGATCCTACCGAGAGACAAGATGGTGGCCGCTACGGACTGTTTGGAATGTTTACAGACGCCGGAGAACCAATCAGCTTCGCTTCACAAAGCTCCGCTGCGTGAAAAGTACGCGTACTGGAGCGCTGCCCGGTCCGCTGTTACAGATATATATCTTTTTTTAAACGTTAATTTCTCAAAATCCACTGTAGCACATATATTGAGACCTACAAAAGGCACATCGGGCTACCAGTCCCTCCAATTTTGCCAAGTTTCGTGCAAATCCATTCAGCCGTTCGGGCTAAAAGTGAGGCCAACCGCCCTATGGAAAACTCAATGTTAAAAACACGTTTTGGGACCCCCCTTTTTTCTCGACCCCCCCTGGACGAACCCCCCCCCCAATTTTCAGGGGCTGCTCAGAAACAAAATGTGCCATTTTCCTGAAAATTTCAGCCAATTCCGTCCACAAACGCCAAAGTTATTTGACATAGAATTTTCAAAAATCCCATAGAGAAAAAATCCTAACTATATATACCTACTGGCGACCGCCAGTAGGTAATATATACACACATACAGATATAGACGTATATAAACATCTGCATATCTATATAAATACCAATATTGATGCATCCATACAAATACATACATATGCATGGTATGTACATAAACGTTTAAAAAGACACTAATAAAAGCAAAGCTAAAAGCTACCTAATTACAAACAGAATTGCTTAAGCTTAACTAAAGCCGAGACATTGCATTCCAAATGCTTGTTTATGTAAGAAATCCAAGTTGCCTCGAGTGATCCTTTCAGAACAGTGCCATATGTGACAGTCAGGAGAAAGATAACGCAATTCGATCTCATGTTGAATGTGAGGAGGGAATTAGCATGCTTATGCTCTCGGCCTAAGTACTACATTAAGTGTAACTGATATTGGATTGGTATCTATTGAATTGAGCAATGTCCTATCCCTACCTAGTCCCAAAGCACTTTTTGGGTGGTCCAATTGCATTACTAACCCAGCACTTCATACCGCTTGCGAAGAAGTCGTGAGGCACTCTGATTTGCATCGATCGGGGTCCGGCCTACGTTCAGAGCAGACCTCGAAGTCAACAGGGGACGCAGCACGACGATTCACAAAATGAACCATGAATTCTGATAAGACATCCAGTCCCATAACCTGGAATTCAGGGCCCCCAATGCATGCAGGGAAAATGCCCCCGAGGACGGCATTAAAATAAAGATATAATTCGGGTGCAGAGGGCTGGCCACACAGTCTTTGGTGTCACTGCACCTGCTGCACCAATTATAGTAGCGCTCTGTCTTTTCTTCTCTCTTCCATATCTCCATTCCTCTGTCGTTGTCCCTCATTTCATGTCCTCTTCCCTGCCCTTTTCTCTTTTGCTTTTTGTCTGTCCTTATTCCTTACTTCTTTCGTCCCTCTTGTCCGATCTCCATTTTTGTGGCCAGTTCGCTTTTCTCTTCCTTTGTTTTCCTGTCTCTCTCATCCACAACTTTCTCACATTCTATCACATTTTCTTCCCTTCCTCAGTTTCTTTCACCCTCTACTTTTCTTATATTCCTTTTCTGTGCTGTTGTTCTCCTTTATTTACTATCCCTCCATTCTCCACTTGTGCCCACCATCCCCATGGAGTAAACACAAGCCAGGCCCAAACCAGCCCCAAAGGTAACTGTAGTTGGTGGAGTGCAGACTGTCAGGCTCCCATCTGTGGGACCCAGTGCCACTGCTCCAGCTGCACCACTGGCAGCTCGGCCATTGAAGACACCAGGACTGATCCTGGCAAGGTGTAAAAAGAAAAGGATTATCATCGCTTTCAAACATTTGCCATTATGTTAACCCCTTAACTGCTGAGGCATCCACCCAGTGTAGTGTCCTTGTTTGGCTATTTGTTGCAATTCTTGCTTAGGCCTCTGTAACTTTTTTTTCCACATAAGGTATCCACACCAAATGTGCATCATTTTTCCCAACATCCTGGGAATTCTAAAGGTAACCAGGGTTTGTGGAAGACAAATAGCTACATTTTGAGCTTTTTGAGGGAAATGGCAACAATGAATGGTTTCCTGTGCTAAAGTCACCCGCTTTCAGCAACATACAGAGTTGAATGAAAAAATCAGTTTTGTTTTTTTTTTTACCACAGTTGTGCCATTTTTGCTTTAAGAGGTAGTCCATTATTTCTACTTCCGGTGTGTATTGGATACGGGCGTGAACCGGGGAGCATCGTTTACAACGCGGTGTTTACACCGCAGTGCCTTTACGACGATGCCATTACAACGCAAGTCGTTACTACGACTTGCGCTGGATGGCGCTGTTGGACAAGGAATGTTGTAATTTATATTCCAACACCTTCCCTACTGTTACGTGGACTGGTGTTGGAATATAAAATTATAATATTCCAAAATCCGCACCCTCCAACGCAAGTCGTTGTAACGACTTGCGTTGTAATGCCTGCGATGTCAAGTACCGCGATCTAAAAGATCGCGTTGTACTGACATACATCCGTGTGAACCCCATGGGTGATACAGGAAAGCTATAGATTTGTGAAAAGTAGACACAAATCTGAATTTAACAAGGAGTCATGTCTGTAGATCCTGCAAGTGTTTCCCCAAAAAACTAACTGTTGAAATAAAGAAATACTCAAAGTGGTTAGGAAAAAACAGCAACTTATGACGTTTTCATCTTGAAGTTTTTGTTACGACAGCCGTTTAACAAGAGCACTATACTATTACTTCTGCTAGAATATTCTGGTTGTGAAAATATTTAGGGTTTGTAGGTTGCCCAAGGAACCCAGAGTCAACAACTGTGTTGCACCTTACAATAGTTTTTCATTGTGTCGAGTATAGACCAATTCATATGGTGAAATATGTAGGCTGACAAAATGAGTATCAAGGAAAGCATTTGAAAGAACCAGATAGGGTGCGGGATGGCAAGTCAAGTGAGGGAGCTACAGTTTGATAGAGTATCCACCATAAACAACGTTACCAAAGGTAAGTAATTTGTTTTTTTGATAAAATACTTCTAACCACAGATTCCTCACCTTGTGACTAGATACCAAAGTAGTACCCCCATTGGTGGGTGATCTATGGAGAGCCTCAGACCAAGAAGTGCAGCGGGACAGAACGGGCAAAATGTCCATCCCCAACAGATTCCACTGTCAATGTATGCACCGATGTCCACGCAACAGCCTGACCGATAACTAGGACAGGCAGTCTGCATGCTAGTGCAGTAGCAGTGATCTTGGTTTGAGTTGAATAAGCCCTCAATCCTTCAAGCCGCTGTTATTTCCATATTGCATCGCGGATTTTGATGCAGAGGACTACCCACCTAGAGATGGCTCGTTCCAGCATTTCCCTGCCCTTCTTAGCTCCAGACAAGCCCACAAAGAATTGATTGTCCACCGGGTGCTCCTTGATACGATCAATGTAGAAACAAAGGGCTTTCTTGGGGCCTACACAATGTAGTCTCTCCTCCTCTTTTGATGGGTAATGCAAGTCAAAGATAGTCAGAAGGGTGATTGCCTGCCCAACATAGAAAGGTGTTACTACCTTCAACAATAATGCAGCTCTGGTTTTCAGTACCAGCTTTGCCTGGGACAAACGGCAAGCCATGTGATCTGTTTTCAGGGTCAAAAGAAGATGGTGGACAGCTGTGCGTTAGCTTACCTGTAGAACACATTAGAAAAGTGAGCACCAAATTCAAGTTCCACTGTGGCACTACAAAGTGCTTCAAGGGAAATGTGCTGTAAACCTTAAAGAAATCTCATCACAGCAGGTGTTTTGCACTAAGAAGGCTGAACCAACAACCTCAAAAAAATCTAAAAGGGCAGACTAATTGCCTTTAAACATTGTCCAATACAAGTCCTTGCTGGGCCAACAACAACAAAAGAAAAGCACTTTAGACGGGTCGGTTGTAGCGGGTCAATCAGATGGGTGTTAAACCAAGTCACAAAGTTGTCCCAGTGCCTGGCGTACAATGATTTTGTAGATGGGCGCTAGGCTGCCAGAATCACATCAACATCATCAGGTGGAAAATGAAAGGTGACTGCCTGCCACTATCAGCACGTTGATAGTGAACCCCAAAGATTTTAGGTTTGCTGTTTTCTGGAGGCGAGCCCGCCTTTAACAGCCAGTTGTCAAGGTACGGAAAGACTGGTACTCCCAGCGCCTAATTTGAGCCCGTAGTTAGCTGTGGGGAGGGCACAATCACTTATTTTTGGGGACCAGTACTTATTTTTCTGAATCAGACTTTTACTGCTAGCAAAATAGGGGAATACACAGCAAAGGGAAAAAGAAAGCAGAAAGACAGAAGGAAGAGAAAGACGACAAAAAAATATCAAAAGTGAGAAAGCAGTAGCCGGTTAGAGTGAGATAAAGGGACAGGGAGTGTCTGGTAGTCACTTAATACCGAATGCTTGAAGTCTCCTGTGAGTACATTTCATGGATTATAGTAATCAGCTGAGGGTCAATGCACATCTCCAGCATTATAGACCATAATTTCATATGCTTACGCAGTCGAAGGCTGCTGTTTAGTCCATAAAAGCCATGTAAGTGCGCCCTCCCTTAGCTACAGTATACTTTGCAATAGTCAAACTAAGGTTTAAGCATTGGTCAATCATACCTCGACCCTTCTAGAAACCATACTGGGTTGGCATCAAAATGTTTTTTCCCCTTGCCCAATCTTCTAACCTATTCAATAAGACACGGCCTAACAGTTTTCCAGTGCAAACCAGAAGGGAAACTGAGCGATAATTCTGGGGGTTAAATGTATTGCCTTTCTTGTGTATTGAGACTATGATGCATGTTTTCCATGAAGGAGGCGGTCCCTTCTTGGCAATTTCATTAAATATGATGTTTAACAATGGGGCCCACAGCTCTTGATGTTCCAGGAAAAAGTCAACCAGGACCCCATTCGGGCCCAACGCTTTGGCACGACTACACTTAAGCAAGGCAAGACTCACATGATAGTACCATAGAGTCAAGGGATCGTCCCTCATCATATTCTTACTCCCAAAAATGCCTTCAAAATGCAGCACCCATGTTTCTTCGTCTACATGGCTATCCAGAGTTTTGTCTGAGCTGTTCTTAAAATAAGGAGCATTCACAACATTCCAAAAGTCCTTGCAATTATTAGAGGAGGCTGCTTGGGTTAGATCTTCCCATGACTTGTCTTTCATCTTCGCTTCCCTGTTCTTCCTTGATTTCTTATATTTCATGCATAACTCCTTTATCAGGGACTGGTCTCTGGGAGCTACCTTAAGGACCCTGTGGAGATCTTGTAGGGCCTGGGTGCAAGCCTCGTCAAACCAGCCAATTTCCTGTCTCTTCTTAGATGCAGTAGGCCGATTTAAGGATAGTTTAATTTCCTTAAGTAGTTCTAGGAAGTTTGGAATTAAGGTGTCAGATACTGCATTCAGATATAGATACTTCATGATCAGATCTACTTTATTAGTTACGACCTGCTGAATAATTTGCTTCTTATCTATTCTGTCCCATTTAAGCTGAAACCCATTCTGTCTAGCTAGGATTGGTTTAGGAACCTTTTCAGTCTGCTTTGGGTAAACTCCTACACTGGTGACCTCAAAAAACAGTTTGGCATGGTCACTGAAATTATAAAATGTTGTGATGTGTGAATAATACTCCCATAAGAGTGAGTAGAGGCAACTATGAAGTCAATAGTCGACCCAAAGTGGCCACGGAAAAAGGTGTTATCTAGACCACATCCATCCATTTTTCTTTTTTTTCCTTTTGCATTTTAGCCCCACTGTGATCACTAGTTAGCATTTCAGCGCTAGGACGCCCCCGGGCAACTATCTGCGCTTTACAAAACCCACTTTCATTTCATTTCATCTGGATCTCTTTTGTTCCAGACTTCTAGGTTCCAAGAAGTTAGTAGCCTATTTAAACTGTTACCATGTTCATTGTGTAAAAAATGCACCAGTGATTCAGTGACCCCTGCATATCTTCTACCCCACAGAGCATTTTCGATAGGTGGTAGCATATTTGAGCATTAAAGTCCCCTGTCCACAAAATATTAATATCCTTGACTGGCAATGCCCTTAGGAATTTTGTCAATTCTCTTTCCAAGGAGTCTCCAGTTGACTCCATACTACCCCCAAAATTATTATTATAATAGTTTACCAATATCCATACTGGCGCACATTCTACTCTAAAAGCTAGGAGGTTGAAGTAGGGATATTAGTGTTCGAACTTTATAATCTTGACATTCAAGGTATTTGAGACTAAAGTAAGCAAACCTCCTTTTGCTCTACCTGCAGGAGATGAAACTGCATTGGTTTGATAAGATCGGTAACCCTTGATTGAGAGGGGGTCTATTGCTCATGTTTCCTGGAACAAATAATGTCTCTGCCCTGCCATATTGAAAGCCACTCTGGTAAGGCCTGCTTGGTGGTGATACCTGCAACATTCCATGTGGCTATTTGCACCACGTGTTTCTGGTGTCCCGCTCTTTCCTTACAGGGCAATACACCTGTGTTACTGATTTGTTCCAGATCGCCGGTTACATTGTCAGTGTTTCCTCCCACTGGTAATTCATTCTGGCTCATGAGGGCCGGTACCTCCGGAATATCAGCTAACTCCTTAGGGCGACTTATAGTTCCTAAATCAGCCAGGGGTGCAAATCTATTTGTCAGCTCATACATTCCCTCAGATCTATAATGGCTTACACTGTCCTTTATGGCAGAGATAGGGGGGTCTAAGGGTTGATTTAAAACTCTCCAGTTGTTGGGTTGTTGGTGCAATCGAGGTGTGGGTCGCAGAACGGATCTATAAAAATTTGATAGCGGGCATCAGCGGGTTTTGCGGCCGGTCCTGCGGGGAATACAGGCGAGTGCGACGGCACTCTCCTCTCCAGCCATCGGTGCCCAGGGATTGGGTCTTGGCCCCCAGACACCTTCACGGGGGCCATGATGGCGAACCCCCAACTTGTTCTTGGTTGGAGCCCAGCGTTGGGATCCGGGGCGCCCAGGCACCTTCGTGGAGAAGCACAACAGCACTCCGCAACTTTCTCTTCTGGGGACAGCCCCCGTGACTTAACCCTACCCGGGGGCACACTGGAGACCTGCTGCAGACCCCACACGTTTCGTCGTCGATCCACCAGAGGTAAAAGGTCGCCTCCTTCTGGGGGCAGATCTTGTCACCTGCAGGTCGAGTTGCATGAAACCCACTGGAGGTTAAGGTGATTCAGTCCCAGGACCAGGCCACAACAGTCAGTTGAATTTTATCTGGCTCGTAGAGCCTGGGTGAAGAGCTGGCCTGGCTGTCCCTGGTGCTGAAGCAGTAGAGGCGGGAGGAGACGATGTTGGTGATACAAAAAGTAAAAAACGGGGCCACTGAGGTGGCGAGTTGAAGATCCTGCGGGATTCCCTCGAGGCACAGTGTCAAACAAAGGTAGTGGTAGCTGGACAGGCCACCAACCAGCCTTAGCAGCGTCAAACTCAACTTGGAGTTCCTTCGATATCCTGGGTCGGGGCTGGGGGAAGGAACGGTAGCCACCTGAAACTTGCTTGTGGTCTGGACTACTTTTCCCACAATGCATTTGACCATTCAATTTTGGGAGATCCTTCAGCAGGCCCAATAGCCAGTGATTCTTTAGGTCCAGGAGGGTGCCTTTACCTGCGGGCTGCAGGGATTAATGCCACTAGTCCAAGGAAGTTCTGGAGTTGCCTTTAGCTTTCAGAGGGGTTCCTCGTTCGTGAGGAACCAGTCTCTGGCCCGGGTAGAGTCGCAGTTGTGCAGTTGCAGGGTGGTTGCTACATGGGCAAAGTATCACATCTTTGCTTTGTGAAGGTCTGGAAGTTGCAGACGCAAGTCTCTTTGCCCTTGGTTGCAAGTCTTTTCAGATCTGAGGTTCTGGGGCCAGTGGTGCCCTTTTAATTCTAGATTTAGGGGTGCAGGTGTGAGTAGCCAATGGGCTACTAGTGCCCAGAGGTGACCACATCTGGGGGTGTGGGCCACCTTTGCTACCAAGAATCCTCTATTTTGCCACTTTTAAAAATTGTATAAACCTTTCCATGGCTGTACAAAGCAGGTAAGCCCACCCTAGGGGTCCGGCTAGTCTTCTGGGGGTGTACAACTCCCAACGACATAATTTTCCTGCCTACCCGGGAGCCAATTTAACTGAGAGCAGTGAGTTGGCCATTTCCTCCTTTGGGAGGCAGCCTGGATGCATATCAGAGGTGGTGAAAGCTTTGAAGCTCACCGCCTTGATTTGCAACTTCACTACCCATCCTGTAAGAGAGGGAGGTGTCATTTCTTTCCTGGCCGGGCCTTATTTCGGACTTCTGGGAGTGTTCACTTCTCCTGGTAGGAGGTCAGAGTCTTGTCTTGACAGCATCTGCAGGCTGTTAGGCAGGGCACAGGAAAGCCTGGGGCAACCTTTAAGGTAGCTACCTGGGTGCATGTCACATTACATCCGACATGGGAATCATGTCAGATATGAGGAGTCAAGTTGCTTGATACCAAACATGACCCTTTTCAGAGAATCCATAAAGGAGATTGCAACCTCAGGGTGCCCGTGTGCCAGCCCATATTATCCTATGGCCCCTGAACACTTATAGTAGCCCTTGATGAAAAGAGGCTAGTGCAGGGACATATAAGCTTGCACCCATGTGCCAACCCCTTTAAAAAAAAATGCACCCTGCCTCCTGGGCTCAGGAGGCCTACCTTAGGAGTGACTGACATACTTTAAAGATAGTGCTGTGACTTTGCCACTCACGGTGAAGGCAAAGTCGAGTTTGAGGAGTTGGCACTGTTCATGCAGTCTGCAATCTGTTTACTTGAGTCACTCAGGGTGGTACAATCAATGCTTCAGGCCCTGGTGACACCTTTAACTCACATGCCTTGGGTACCGCTTGCCAGGGACTTATAAGGGGTTTAAAGTCCTTGCCAATTAGGTTTGAAAGTTCACATACATATTATTTAGGGAGATAAAACTGGCACTGGGATTTGGTTAGCAGTCAGAACCATCAGCACTGGGGCACAAAGTGTGGAGGTGTTCATACAAAAAAGGGCACTTTCCTACAACTGGATGCACCCAACCTCTGAAGATGCACTGCGACCAAAGTGATCACGTTCATAAACTCCCAAGGGACACTGGTAAGGCCACAGATTACGCCTGTGTGCCTGCAGGACAGTAATATGGAAATAGGCATCCTGCAGGTTCAATGCTACCATCTAATATAAAGACAGACCAGTCCTAAGCCAGTGTGAGTATCTTGAATTTAGCCTTCCTCAGGAAGGTGTTGAGAAAAACAGCGCAACCAAAAAGTTTCACCAACAAAGGCTTCATCAGGGCTGCAGACATATAAAATACACACATAAATCATACATCAGATCACATAAATACATGTCTATTTACAAACAGACAAAATGATGTTACAAATACAAGAAAAACTACATCAACACATACAGTAAAAGTCTACAGCCCTGATGAAGCCTTTGTAGGTGAAACGCATCGGCTGCACTGTTTTTGGAAACATACAATAAAAAGAAAATCTACAAATGATTAAGTTCCACAAGCTGTTGTTCTATTCTAGCGTAACCTGTGTTTGTTGCCTCTTTGTTGTTGTAAAAAAGACAAAATGCTACTTACCAATATGCATCTGTTCTTGGCACGTACAGCTGTAGAGATGTATACTTTAGCATAGATCGCCATCTGGTGTTGGGCTCAGATGTTTGCAGTTCCTTTTTGTCAAAGAAGTCTTTGCTAGTCACAAGATAGATGACTCCTCCTTATGGTGACAGTGCGCATGGGCATCAAATTCATCCCCAGATTGTTTTTCGCCATGAAGGGTAATGATGGAGTTAGTAGGAATATAGAAAAGTATGTCCATGTGTAATGTATCTAAGTAAGATAATACTGAAACTGATAAAGGTATCAGGGGAGGTGGGTGGGCATATACAGCTCTACATGCCAAGAACAGAAGCCTACTGGTAAGTAGCATTTTTCGTTCGAGGCATATGACCTGTAGATTGTATACTTTAGCATAGACTATATAGCAGTTTTCCTCCTTAGTGGTGGCAACCTGTATCCGTTGCAGTGGACTGAAAAAGTCTTCTCAATACAGCCTGGCCCACACTCGCTTGTTGCTTTGCTTACACATCCACACAATAGTGTTTAGTGAAAGTGTGTGGTGTAGCCCAAGTTGCTGCTTTGCAGATGTCATCTAGGGGAAGGTTCCCTAAGAAATCCATAGAAGCCCCTCGTTTGCGTGTGGAATGAGCTCTAGGGGGAATGGTTAGCATGCGTTTAGCTTTGAGATAGCATATTTGGATGCACTTAACAATCCACATTGCAATTCCTGTTTTTGAAATGGGATTGCCTTTGTGAAGTGGTGAGAAAGATACATAGAGTTGTTTAGTCTTTCTAAACGGTTTATTTCTATCTATGTAGTATAGTAACGCCTTTTTGACGTCTACTGTGTGAAGAACATGTTCTGCCACTGAGTCTGGTAGAGGGGGGGAAAAACTGGGAGTTCAACAGACTGATTAAGGTGGAAGGCAGAAACTACCTTTGGTAGAAATGTTGGGATAGGTCCAAGAACCACTTTGCTATGATGGTTATCGCCTGGAGTTCACTAACTCTTCTGAGGGATGTAATAGCTACCAGGAAGGCTACCTTCCAAGTGAGAAATTGCAACTCACATTTGTGTAGAGGTTCAAATGGGGGACCAATGAGCCTGGTAAGGACAATATTGAGGTTCCAGGTTGGGGGAGGTGGAACTCTAGGGGGAATTATTCTTTTAAGTCCTTCCATAAGCGCTTTGATTGCAAGAACTCGAAATAAAGACAAGTGTGGTCTGTTTTGGAGATGAGCGGCTATTGCAGCTAGATGTAGCCGTACAGATGTACATGCCAAATTACATTGTTATAGATGCAAGAGATAACAGATAATATTTTGAATGGAAGCATCTAGTGGGTTGATTTTGTTAGTTGTACAATAAACAACAAATCGCTTCCACTTTGCTGCATTGCATGCTCTTGAGGTAGGAAGTCTAGCTTCTTTGATGACATTCCTACAATTTGGTGGGAGATTGAGGTAGCCAAACTCTAGGACCTCAGAAGCCAGATCGCAAAATTGAGTTGATTGGGATCTGGATGTCTTATTTCTCCATGGTTCTGTGTAAGAAGTTTGGGTGACAGGCGAAGCTTTTGATGTGGAACTACTGATAGCTCCAAGAGGGTTGTGAACCATGGTTGTCGGGCCCATGTTGGAGCAACTAGGATCATTGTGAGGGAATTCTGTTTGAGTTTCCATACCACTATCGGAATGAGCGGGAGAGGCGGAAAAGCGTAAGCAAATTTTCCAGACCAGTTTATCCATATCGCGTTGCCTTTGGACAATGGGTGTGGATACCTGGAGGCAAAGTTTAGGGATTTTGCGTTGTGATGTGTGGCGAACAGATCTATGTCTGGGTGTCCCCACTTTTGAAAGAATGGAAGAAGAACTTGAGGATGAAGTTCCCATTCGTGGATATATTGCGTGTCGACTGAGCAGACCTGCAATCTGATTTTGTACTCCGGGGAGATGTTCCATGAGGAGGTATATCTTTTGAGGAATAACCCATCTCCGTATAATTTGCGCTAGGCGTGAAAGTTGGAGAGTGTGTCCCCCCGCTTCTGAATGTAATACATTGCTGTCATGTTGTCAGTACGTATTAGGACAGGTTTGCCTAGTAGAAAAAGTTGGAAAGATTTAGTGCTAAAAAGATTGCTAGTAACTCCAGGTGATTTATGTGGAGTTGTTTCTGTCGAGGGGTCCATAAGCCCTGAACAGTTTGACTTTGTAGATGAGCCCCAGCCGGAGAGCGAAGCGTCTGTTATTAGTACAATCTGTGGAACCGGGTCGAGAAACGGCCGCCATTTGGAAAGGTTTTGTGCATTCCACAACTGCAGAGAGTGATGGGTTCGGCCGTCCACCAACACCAGATCTGTCAGCCAACCTTGAACCTGGTTCCACTGATGGGCCAAGCATTTCTGCAAGGTTCGCATCTGTAGTCTTGCATAACTCGAGCTGGCAACGAGTGCTGAAGGCAAAAATGTAATATTAGAGCCTGCATGGAGTGAATCCTGCCAGGATTGGGGTATGCTAGAGCTTTGGAGGTGTCTAGAGTAGCCCCTAGATACTGTTGTATGTTGGATGGCTGAAGGGGAGACATGTTGAGGTGTGGCGCGGCGGCCAGGGCGACTGACTCTGAAATCTGGGGATCACGGTTCGATCCCCGGTGCCGGCGGCAGATGAGCCCAGCACCATGTGACTCTGGGCAATAGCTTGCTTAATCTTCCCGATGGCCCTCAGCGCCTAGAGACCCTTACGGGTGATTGTTCGTGCTTTACAAATGTGGATTATTATTATATTATATTAATGTGAAACCTAAGTCGTGAAGTAGATGGATAGTTTTGTGTGTGTGCTGTACACAACTGTTGTGAGATTTGGCTTTTATGAACCAGTCGTCCAGATAAGGGAACACATGAATGTGTTGCCTTCTTAAATGAGCTGCTACCACTGCTAGGCATTTGGTGAAGACTCCAGGGGTTGTGGTTACTCTGAATGGCAGGACTTTGAACTGATAATGTTGTCTGTTCACTATGAACCTGAGATACTTTCTGTGAGAGGGGTGAATTGAAATATGAACATAGGTGTCCTTTAGATCCAGAGTGGAGAGGAAGTCTCTTTGTTGAAGTAGTGGGAGCACCTGTTGGAGAGTGGCCATGTGGACGTGGTCTAATTGGATGTAGAGGTTTAGGGGTCCAATATTGGCTTAAGAAAGCCGTCCTTTTTTGGAATAAGAACATAGAGTGTTGGGGTAAGGGGACCTGCAGCTCCCCTACCACTGCTTTGTGGTAGGGGAGCTGCAGGTGTTATTACCCATGCCTCTGCCCTTGTTGTTATTACTCCTGTAACCTCCCCTAAAGTATCCTTTGGAAAAGGAACCCTGATTGGGGATTTTCTAAGATGAGGATGGGTGAGCTGGTGTATTGGTTTTTGAGACAGCCCTATAGAAGGAGCATCGGAAGGAGCCTCTAGAAGAAGTGGAAGGCTTCCATAGACTGTAATCTCAGTGTCCTTTTTCATCTTTTCTAAAAATGTGTCCACTGCAGGGCCAAAGAGGTGCTCTTGGTCAAAGGGTTGATTAAGAAAAATAGTTTGCACCTCCTGTTTAAATCCCGATATCCTGAGCCAAGCATGCCTGCTTAACAATACGCTGGTATTGACTGCGCGGGACGCGGTGTCCGGGAAGCCTATAGCACATTTGATTGATGTGTTCGTGATTAATTTGCCTTCCTGTATGAGGTCATTGGCCTTGTCTTTGTATTGCTCTGGTAAGAGTTGAATGAGTTTTCCTAGCTCATCGTAGTGTGCCCTATCGTACCTTGCCAAGAGAGCTTGTGTATTGGCTATTTTCCAATAGTTTGCAGCATGCGACGCCAAACGTTTGCCTGGTGTGTCTAATAATTTGGATTCTTTACCTGGGGGCGGGGCGTCACCTGAACCTTGAGAGGTAGACCTTTTTATGGTCATTAGCCACTACCTGGGAATCTAAAGGAAGCTGACCCCTAATGTATATGGGATCACTGGGAGCAGCTTTGTATTTCTTGTCTATCCTTGGGTTAAGCACCCTAGTCCTAATAGGGTCCTTAAACACGTGAGCGTCTAATGAGCCCTTTTAACATTGGTAGGACGTGTGAGGCTTTTTGTGGCTGAGCAAAAGTCTCTTAGAAAAAATCCTCCTCTACAGGGTCAGAATGTAGATTTACTCAGTGATATGTTGCAGCCCTATTGATTAGTTGGCTCCTGTGGGGGATAATCATTTTCATGATCGTCTTGTTGTCGGATTCTGTTATCATCCCCTTGTCCGTTCCCATCTCCATTACCACTATCCTCAAGTTGTGGGAGTGGAAAAGTGTGTTCTGGAGAAATAAGGATCAGTAGGAGGGGGGGGGGGGGGGGGGGGGGTAGGGGGTGGAGCTGTGTTAGTGCCCATGTCCATTCTTTTAGCCGGAACCGGTGAATTTTGCAAATGGTCCGGTTTCCTTTTTGTAGGTTGTGTCTTTGGATGTATTAAATTGTTTTCTGGGTTGGATCAGGGACAAAAAGTTCTTCGGAGCTGAAGATTTATCCCTAGGAGGAGTCTTCGACTGTTTAGGAACAGGGATAGATACCGTTTTAGAAGCCTTTTGTGGTTCCGCCGACTTCGGTGTAGGTTGTTTCGGCTCCGGAGTCTTTTGCTTCGGGGGTTTAGGCGTGGAAGGTGTTTCCTTGGATTGTTTCGACTTACGTTTTCGGTGTCGAAGTGTTAACTTTTTGCTTCGGCTCCAAGGGTTTGTTTTTCAGCTGTTTCGGTGCCGGGGGGGTTTCCGGTGCCGATGGAGGAGGGCGTGGCATATTGGCGGCCTTGGACGTTGGTGCCAAAGATGGTTTTTTGGTACCGGTGTGTGTTTGGCTCGAGCCTGAGCCGGAAAGCTTGTCTTTGTTTTTCATAGCCGAGCCCGAGGGCGGGATATCTGAAATGTTCGACCGGTGTGGACCTGGGCCTTGTGGCGAAGGTGTTACCGGAGCCTTTGGTATGGGCTTGGGTGGGACAGGTGTCTCTGTACTCATGGTCCGCTGAGCTGGGGTGTCTTTGTCTTCAGCGTTCCGAGACCGGTTTCTCCTGGGCTTGTTCCGGAAGGCTGTCAGGGCCTGGATGGAAGATGTCCGCAATGGAGCCACTTCCTTTGAACATTTCGTGGCGTCAAGCCCGATTATCATGAATGGTCTTCTTAGACTTGAAAGATAGACAAGCCTTACAGGTAAAATCTCGATGCTCCGGAGAGAGGCAGAGATTACACTCTGGGTGTAGGTCAGAGTGTGGTAATTTAGCACCACACTGGGTACATTTCTTGAAGGGAGTCCGTTCCATCGACTTCCGCCTGAATCGGCACAGGTAGGCCTAATGGCCCACGTCAAAGTTTATCGAAGTTTTTTCGATTGTAGAAGATGCACGTAGAAAAAGGAAACACGATCGAAGAAATACCATCGAGTGGTAGGTGATTGCGTGCCGAAGGGGGTTTCGATAACGGCACCGACCCGGATCACAGTAAGTCACATCCGAACCTGATGGCGGAAACAAACAATCTGGGGATGGAGTCGATGCCCATGCGCACGGTCACCATAAGGAGGAGTCACCTATCAAGTGACTAACAAAGACTTCTTCGACAAAAACAACTGCAAACATCTGAGCGCAACACCAGATGGCGATCTATGCTAAAGTATATAATCTACAGCTCATATCAATCAATCAATCAATCAGGGGTTTGTAAAGTGCGCTATTCACCCGTGAGGGTTTCAAGGCGCTGGGGGGGAGGGGGGCGGCTCCGGATCAGTCGAACAGCCAGGTCTTGAGGTCCTTCCTGAACGTGTGCAGAATCGGGGAAGCGTCTGACGTTCACAGGGAGATCGTTCCAGGTTTTGGCTGCGATGTAGAAGGCTCTCCCACCTGTTCTGTGTCTAGGGATACGGGGAACCTCTGCCAGGGCGAGGTCGGCGGAGCGGAGGGGCCTCTTGGGTACGTGGAAGGATACTCTCTCGTTGAGGTAGTTGGGTCCGATGTTGTGGAGGAATTTGTAGGCGTGGGTGAGGAGTTTTAAAGTGACTTTCTTCTCGACGGGAAGCCAGTGGAGGCCTCGTAAGTGTTGTGCCATGTGTTCATGGCGCGGTGTCCCGAGGACGAGTTTGGCTGTGGTGTTCTGGATGGTCTGAAGTCTATGCAGGAGAATTTTGTTGATTCCGGCGTAGAGGGCGTTGCTGTAATCCAGGCTGCTGGAAATGAGTGCGTGGGTGGCGGTCCGTCTGCTGTCGGAGGGGATCCACTTGAAGGTCTTACGGAGCATGAAAAGGCAGTTGAAACTAGTGGAGGCGACAGCATTGATCTGGACGTTCATGGAGAAGGAGTCGTCGTGGATGATACCCAGGTTCCAAGCATGGTCTGTAGGGGTGGGTGGGCTCCCCAGGGCTGAGGGCCACCAAGTGGTGTCCCAGGCAGAGGTGCAGGGACCGAGGAGGAGGACCTCAGTCTTATCTGAATTTAGCTTCAGGCAGCTGTCCCTCAGTCTGGCTGCCACGTTCCTCATGCCTTCCTGGTGTCTTCGGGATTCTTCGAGAGGGAGAGGATGAGCTGTGTGTCATTGGCTTAGGATACGACGCGGAGCCCGTGCTATCCGACGATGGCAGCGAGGGGGGGCCACGTAGATGTTGTAGAGCGTGGGGCTGAGTGAGGATCCCTGGGGTACTCCGCAGTTGATTTTCATGGGTTCGGAGAGGGAGGGAGGGAGTCGGACCCTTTGGGTTCTGCCGGAGAGGAAGGTTTGGATCCAGTCGCGGGCGGCTTCTTGGATTCCTGCGTCATGCAGTCTGGCTGCGAGAGTGCGATGTGAAACGGTGTCGAAGGCTGCGGAGAGGTCTAGAAGGATGAGGGCTGCGGTGTGTTCCGGGTCAAGTAGCATGCGGATGTCGTCAGTGGCGGCCAGGAGGGCGGTCTCGGTGCTGTGGTTGCTGCGGAATCCCAACTGGGAGGCATTCAGGATGGAGTTCTCTTCTATGAAAGTGGTCATCTGAGTGTTTACGAGTCTCTCAGTGACTTTGGCCGCAAAAGGGAGGAGAGCGAAGGGCCGGTAGTTTTTCAGGTCGGTTGTGTCGGCTGAAGGTTTCTCGAGGAGGGGTTTTACTTCCGCCCGTTTCCAGTCGTCTGGGTAGATGCTGGATCTGAGGGAGACGTTGATGGTGCGCCCTAGTTCGGGTGCAATGACAGTGGCGACCCTGTGGAAGATGTGCTGTGGGCAGGGGTCCGTCGGGGCTCCAGAGTAGGTTTTCTTCATGGTCTCTGTGATGTGCTAGACGGTCGTGGAGTCCCAGGACGTGATGGTCGGCTTATCGGCAGTAGGGGGTGGTGCTCGTTGTTGGTTCACTGAAGTTGTCGTAGAGGGCCTTTATCTTCAGATGGAAGTAGGTGCTGAGCTTGTCGCAGAGTACCTAGGAAGGTGTGATGCCCGTGGCTTTGCAGGTGGGTTTTGCGAGCTGCTGTATGACGTTCAACAGTTCCTTGGCATTGGTCTGGACCTTGTCTCTTATGAAGGTCTGTTTGGTGTCTCTTATGAACTGGTGGTATTCCTTCAGGACGCGGGCTTCCGTGGTTTTCAGGTTTCATCAGGTTTTCTCTAGGCACCTGCAGGAGCGTCTTGAAGTTCTGGGGTAAACCAGGCGGCTTTCGGCGGGCATTGTTTGGCAGGGTGGCACAGGGGCGCAAGCTTGTCGTCACAGCAAGCGATCCAGCGGTGAAATTCCTTGGCACCGGAGTTGGCGTCAGTGTTGGTGCTGGAGGGGTCTTGGAGGCGGGTGGTGTTTAGGAGTTCCTGGGTGACCGTGCTCCAGTTCCTTTGTGGCGGGCGTAGGGCAGGTTTGGGTGCTGTGGTGGTGTTGAAGGCAAAGTGGACGCATTGGTGGTCGGTCCAGAGGAGCCCGGTGGTGTGGCAGAAGCAGATGTTAGTTCCTCCCGCGAAGATGGGTCGAGGGTGAGGCCCACTCTGTGGGTGGGCGTGTTGACGATCTGTTTCAACCCTAGGTTGTAGAGGATGCCGAGGAGAGCAATGGAGTCGGGTCGTTGCAGAGGTGGAAGTTCAAGTCACCGAGTAGAATGTAGTCATGGTGTGGGGTGCGGTGAGCTCGGTGATGGTAGTCACGTGGTGAGTGTGCAGTCCTGGCGGTCCGTAAATGAGGGTGCCGCGCAACGTGGTCCTGGGGCTTGTCTAGAACTGGAAGTGGAGGTGTTCCGTGTTTGAGTGGGGGTCAGTCGTGCTGTATGTGGATAGATGGAGTGGGGTCTTGTGTGCGATGGCCAGTCCTCCTCCCAGGCGGTCCTTTCTCTGGATTTTGTAGCCGTTAGGGATGGCGGTGGCAATGTCGGGACCAGAGGTGGCGTTGGTCCAGGTTTCCGTGAAGGAGACGTCGAGCACGAGGGTGTCGAGCAGGTCCCAGATCTCGATGGCATGTCGGTGCAGGGAGCACACGTTGAGTAGAATGCAGGTCAGGGTTTCGGTGGTGCGTGCATCGGGCGTTCCTTCAGAGGTCACGGGGGCTCTGTCAATGGTGAAGGATTTGCGGCAGAGTCTGCACGAGAACTGCCCGTGGGTGTTGTTCGGCAAGGACCCTGCGCAATCGGTGTGTCTTCCGGAGTTGAGTGCGTGGAGGGTGGTCAAGTCGTAGCGGTGAGGCCTGGGAGAACCAGGGGTCCTGGCGCTGGTCAGGGACGGGCGCAGACAGGTTTGCCTTAAGCCTGACCATGCAGCGGCCGCCATTATGTAGGGAGGGACGAGTGGCTGAGAGGCTGACTGCGGATTCTTTTCTCCTTCAAGAGTTTTGAATAGAAGGTGTCTGGTATGTTACTCAGAATAAAGTACTGTGTATAGAAGATACACTAAATATTCAACAGACTGCAAACAGTTCCCTGAAGATGAGCAGTCCTAGAGATTGCAAATGACGATCCCTGGAGACAAGAGAATCCCAGCTACTGTGGTAAGAGAACTCTGGAGAAAAGAGGTGGCCTCAGAACAGGAAAGGAGTCTTGAAAAAGGGAAATTTTAATAACTTTTTTTAGGTGGAGCCTCTTCAAGGGCACAAGCTTTCTGGTTGCAAAAGACCTATTGTTAGCTTACCAAGATATTTCAATTGGCTTTTATCCCACCAATTGGGTGACTGTCACTCATTTGCTTGCTTTTCATTTTATGGCTTGCCTTGTCAATCTTGTGTTTGTTCCTTCCGTGGAACATAATCTCTTTCTGGGTTTCCTTCTACTGCTTACTTTTAGGTAACTGCTGGTTTCTTCCTGATTAAACATGCCATGCGTTTCCCAGCCGTCTCCCTCATGTGCTGCTCGCCACTATGTTGCTCTCACTAGTCTGTCTGCAATTTTTATCCCTGCACTGCTCTAGCTTGTATCTTTGTGCTTAAGAACTCCATGCAAGCATGTGTTTATCCAGCTGTCTCCTGTGTGCACTTCTCTACCCTCTACAGTTGAGTGTGGCTCTCTCAGGTAGATGTCCTATCTTCGCACCCCATATACTAAGTGTTGCTCTCTCACGATTTGCTTCTGTGGTGTTCTCTGCCTGGTCCTCCATTACACCCCAACCTCCACAGTTCTTTTTGTTCCATTTGTATTTCGCCCGTTTAAACAAATCAAAAAATCTTTTTTTTCTTTATTTACCAACTCAAGTGGCACCCCCCCACCTTGGATCGTTCAGTAAAATATCAAAGCGAATGGCATCCGAATCAGTCTGCTAGCGCAAGGATGTAAACATGTTAGACCTTGGATCTTTTGGCACGTTTCCCCTGGCTTTTTTTCCTTTCTGATCTTCCGGTTTTTACTCTGTTTTGATGGTTTAGTGTCTCTATGCACTTTTTCACTGCTGTTCAGTGATAAAGTGCAAGTGTTCCTATCGTAAATTGTGTTATGGGTTGGCGTTTCCATGATTGGTATATTTGATTTACTAGTAAGTCCCTAGTAATGTGCACTGAGGGTGCTAGGGCTTGTAAATCAAACTCTGCTAATGGGCCTGCAGCACTGGTTGTGCCACCCACACAAGCAGCCCTGTAAAGGGTTCTCAGACCTGCCACTGAAGTGTTTGCATGCAGTTTGTAACTGCCATGTCGACCTGGCAAGTGCACCAGGTCCTAAGATTTCCGTTTCTTATCTATAATTCACTCCTAGGGTAGGCCCAAGGTACCCCTGTGGGCAGGATGCTGTGTAAGATAAAGGTAGGACATATAATGTTGTGTGAGACACGTTCTGGTAGTGAATTACAGGAGTGCCGTGCGCCCGCACAAACTGATCGGAACTGCACATACTGCCAACAATGTGGCATTGTTGCGAAAGACCTTCAAGAAATCTGTATGGGAGACCAAGAGACTAAAAGAACACTCTTGAGTGGCTAAAAATATTCACCCTGCTCAAGGACAACAGCCAGTCCCAGTTTTGGAGTTATATGAATAAACTCCGTTCCACGAACAAGATGAGAGGAAACGCGGTTCGTGAAAAAGATTGGGCCTTGCACGTGTCCCAACTATATCGCAGTGACACCCCGGACCCCGTGGTGATCAAATTACGAGATCGTGTTGAATCCATCCAAACAGAAACTCATGAGTTGACCACTGCAGTCGAGGTCACCATGCACCTGTGAAGTATGAAAAATTACGCCGCTCCAGGGCCCAACGGTCTTCCGGCTGGGGTATTTAAATGTACCCTGGAAGAGTGGGCGGACCTCTTGACTCCCCTATATAACAACGTGTTCACGACATTCCAGCTACCACACTCATGGTTAGGTTCGATTCTATGCCCCATATTCAAGAAAGGAGACCCCCACACTCCTGGCAAATTACCGACTTATTGCACTACTAGATCTTGAGGCAAAGGCATATGCCCGGTGTCTTCTTAGGGTGCTTGAAAAATGTGTTGCGGACAATAATATAATACCATACTACCAAACTGGGTTTCGGGCATCGGCCTCCACAATAGACAATATCACCACTCTAGCCATTCTAAGTCAACAAGCAGCCCAAAAAAACCATCTCCCACTTTATTGACTACAGTGCGGCTTTCGATAAAGTGTCTCGGAATATCTTGTGGAGGAAACTGAACAAGTGGGGGATTCCGCAGAGCCTCCTAGGAGCACTCATCTCCCTGCACAAGAACACATGGGTGCAAATTAAAACCGGCCCAAAGACAGTTTCTTCAAGAATCACTGTTGAAGACGGGCTAAAGCAAGGCTGCGTTCTTGCCCCTCTCTTGTTCAATCTTTATAGAGCCGATCTCGGATCATTCCTAGAGAACAGCAATCTTCTCCCGCCAAAACTGGGCCCTGCTAAAAAGCCTTTGCACACATTACAATATGCGGATGACATTGTAATAATGGACCAAGCAAAATCGGGTCTCCAACGAGATTTAAGTACGCTCCATACATATAACATCGGCAATGCTCTGAAAATCAATCAGGCAAAGACCAAGGTACTGATATTTGGCAGATGTAAGAATAAGAAAAGTTTAAGGTGGAACATTGGGCCTGCCAGGATCAATACAACCGTAAAATATAATTATCTGGGTGTTAACGAGAAGTCTAGACCTGCAGCTCACCTAGCCGCCTTGCAAAAGAGAGCAGGAGCAATTACATACTCCCTGACCCGGTTGAACCAGTCCCTCAGCAGTCCCTCTGCTGAAGCCATTCTGAAGGTGATCAAAGCTACTCTTCTCCTGCCTTAACCTTCAGGCATCAGGCCTTCCCCGGCGCATGCTCTGCCAGTCCCGATCTCGCCCAAATCTCTACCTATAAAAAAATCTTTTATCTTCCAAGTTTCATTCAGCGGGCAAGACTACGTTTGGAGCTGGGCCTACAAAGAATCAATTTATTGCGAGGCTGACACCTTGAAATATTTTATAAGGACACTAAAAGCTGGAGACAACACCTTAAAATCCCAGCTAAAAGAAACTCTTTCCAGTCCTGGCAACCCTTGGAACACTCAGATTGCAAAGGCCATAAGAGTGCTAGAGATGGACAACGCATCTCTTTTTTTTAGACACCATCCCATACTCAGCCTGGAAAAATGCCATTAACAGGCAGGTCAAATTAATCTCCCATCGTACGGATCTGCACTCCGTAAAAACATCTACCATTTTGCTCCCCTTGAAATCTTCGTATCTCCCTGGGAAACCGCAAGCTTACTTCCAGGAAAATACCACTCTGAATCATGGCTGCATCTCCTGTGCTGTTGCCCAGCCCTAGCTGCCCCAAGAAAGTCTCTCTTAAAACCCTTGTATTTAAGACGGGGCATTACTACATGCTGGGAGGCTTCGGCTCTTTGTTTTACGTCTACTGACACAAGTGCTCACAAGGTCTGGAAAATGTGCGAGACTCTTGGACAATCTTCTGTCACCTCCTTCGGCTCCCGCTCTCCTACCCCTTCCCTCTCAAAAACTCATTACAGATTTTTTCACCCCTGTGGTTTAGCACCTTTTGTTTTAATCATCTTTCATTCTGGCCCAACTTAGCAAAATGTTAACATTGGCAACTATAAGACTGTTTTCCTTATAAGCATAATGGTCACTAACCCTGGAGAGCTGTTTCTCAGCTTTGTTTTTTAATATGACAAATGAGCTAATGCTGATTTTTATAAATGTGCTAATGCTGTCTTTTATAGCAATGGTTTTAAGTAACTGCGCTAAATTAATAAAAACTTCAAACTTCAGTGTATTTCGTTTTTCACTATGGAAAGCCTAAATGTCCCATAGGATAGAAGGGGAGTTTGCTTGTAACATCTTATAAGCATAATGTACCATTGGGGAAAGATAGGGAACTAGAGTTTAGTATGCCTAGACTCAGGAAGTAAAAATGCATCTTTTAGTAAAGATGATTTTTGTATTCTGTGTTTGAGAATGTTACTTTTAGGAAGTAGGTATTTTCTTGTTTAGTCATCCTGTGTGCCTCTGCTGGGTTTGTGGATTGACTGTCTATCTTTAGAGTAACAGGATGATGGGCATGTGCATCCTCTTCAGACAGCCAAAGGGGGGGGGGGGTTGAGGTGTGTCCTGCCATTTCTAGATGAGTCAGGGCTGGGCTGAATAGACCTGGGCTGCATTTAGAGTAGTGGGAGGAGATTTCCTGGAACCTGAATGGATCTGGTCTGCCTTGGACAATGCAGTCTCCACCTCCTGCCAGGAAGTTGGGCCAGAGAGGACAGAACAGTTTTTTGCTGAGCACAGACACACTCTGTCACAAGAATAGAATTTTGAGTATAAATATTGGGGGCCAGACCCCAAAACGTTAGATTCGCTGGAATAAAGGAATCTGCCAAGAAGAAGAGCTGCCAGGAGGAGTACTGCCCCTTTGCTGAGTTGTCGCTTTGGTGAGTTGGCCTGCAGTTGCTGCTTCAGCCTTGGGCAGCGAAAGGACAGGACTGGAGTGAATTTTCACCAACTTGTTTCCGAGTATCTCCAAGGGCTTGTAACCGAGCTTGCCTCCTGTTCACGAAGTCTCAGGGAAGCAAAGACTTCACTCACCTCTGGGAACAGTCTCTGGAACCGTGGGTTTGAGTTGCTGCAGACCCGCTCTGTCGCCCGCACTGCGATCTGTCAGAACCGCATCGAGTACCGCCACACTTCGCACTACAGCCCTGGTCTCCCTGACGTTGCTGGACAACCGTCACCGAGCCACTGCCTGCACCATGACCTGAGAATACCGTACAGCGTACTGCTATGCATCGCAACTGCGCCGGTTGCCACATTCGGCCGCAATGAAAAAGGTACTGTTTACAAGTCTGTCGACCCTACTGCTAACCCGCTCCGACGCGGTCTGGGCCAGGGACAGACTAATTTGCATATAGCCAGGTTCTGAGCTGGGATGGGGCAGTGAGCTAAATAACGGTGATGGATCAAGCCCTGATCTTTGGACTGGGTAAGAGTGGTCTGCTTAATTCAGACACTCTGTTCATCACCACCCCCTTTTCTGAATCGTTTTTGGCCACTATAGGTGTGGCAGGGTATGCTCAGACATGAGTCCCTTTCTCACTGCTCCATCAGGATTCAAGCAAGCCGGGCCGAAGAGGCTGAAATGCCAGAAACCGGTCCCCGGTAGCTTGTCTCCTTTCTGGTGAAGAATTGGCTTGGTAGTTTGGTCTGCCCTGTTCCCATGATGCACTGGGCCAGGGACAGACTAATTTGCATATAGCCAGGTTCTGAGCTGGGATGGGGCAGTGAGATAAATAACGGTGATGGATCAAGCCCTGATCTTTGGACTGGGTAAGAGTGGTCTGCTTAATTCAGACACTCTGTTCATCACCACCCCCTTTTCTGAATCGTTTTTGGCCACTATAGGTGTGGCAGGGTATGCTCAGACATGAGTCCCTTTCTCACTGCTCCATCAGGATTCAAGCAAGCCGGGCCGAAGAGGCTGAAATGCCAGAAACCGGTCCCCGGTAGCTTGTCTCCTTTCTGGTGAAGAATTGGCTTGGTAGTTTGGTCTGCCCTGTTCCCATGATGCACTGGGCCAGGGACAGACTAATTTGCATATAGCCAGGTTCTGAGCTGGGATGGGGCAGTGAGATAAATAACGGTGATGGATCAAGCCCTGATCTTTGGACTGGGTAAGAGTGGTCTGCTTAATTCAGACACTCTGTTCATCACCACCCCCTTTTCTGAATCGTTTTTGGCCACTATAGGTGTGGCAGGGTATGCTCAGACATGAGTCCCTTTCTCACTGCTCCATCAGGATTCAAGCAAGCCGGGCCGAAGAGGCTGAAATGCCAGAAACCGGTCCCCGGTAGCTTGTCTCCTTTCTGGTGAAGAATTGGCTTGGTAGTTTGGTCTGCCCTGTTCCCATGATGCACTGGGCCAGGGACAGACTAATTTGCATATAGCCAGGTTCTGAGCTGGGATGGGGCAGTGAGATAAATAACGGTGATGGATCAAGCCCTGATCTTTGGACTGGGTAAGAGTGGTCTGCTTAATTCAGACACTCTGTTCATCACCACCCCCTTTTCTGAACCGACGCGGTCAGCAGGAACTGTTGGATTCTGTCATTTTCAGTATCGCAGTAGAACTGGACTCAGCTACCGACTCAAAGGAACTGCATTTTTAAAGTTATTCTTGCAGAGTGCATATTTTTAAGTACTGTATGTTGGATTTTTGTTGTTTTGGATATATTAAAATATTGGATATTTTTCTAAACTGGTGTGGTGTCCTTTTGTCGTGTTTTCACTGTGTTACTGTTGGTTAGGTGCAAATGCTTTACACACTGCCTCTGAGATGAGCCGGACTGCTCGGACCAAGCTACAAAGGGGGTGAGCAGAGGTTATTTTAGGAGTGTAACTCCCTTACCCAGACTAAGAAAAAGGGTCCCTACTTGGACAAATGTGCAAGCCATTGCCAGTTAGAGACCCCCATTTCTAACAAAGCATCAATAGAATGACGCAACAGACATGCAACTTTTTAAAATCTTTGATGATGCTGTACAACAAAGCAGATAGGTTCCAATGGAAAGCCCTATAAACGTCGTCAATACTTGCTAATACAGACAATACATACAACAATAAATATATCATTGCAAGTTCCACTTTTACGTCCTGAGGAGTCATTTAGGATAGGTGTCCAAATACATAATGTGCTGTAATGCCAAAATAATGGTGGTGTGTGCTCTACTAAAGTAAAATAACAATGAAGATACAAGTCAAGGTCACATAGGAGCTGCAACAAAGAAATGTATTCCAGATGAACACCACAATTTACACAAAAGAAAATCCATGGCACACAGCAAGCACCTCCCCAACAATGTTGCAAGCTCCCAAATCACTTTCCAAACTTGACATTCTCATCTGACATTTCCATTCCATCCATCCATGCTTTGGTGCACGCATATGAAGAAGTTCAGACAGAATACAACTCATAATATTCAAGCACTGGGTTTAGTTTCAGAAATGTATCTCCAAAAATGTAAGGGGAAAAGAAGAATAAGCTGAAAGAAGAGTACAGACATTAAAAAAGACTACATCCCCAGATCAACGTGGGAAAGTACTACCTTTATGAACCTGCGGTCCACAGTTTTTTTGTTTTCCTTTCATACAAAATAAATCTTAGCTCTAAAATGTCACTGCTTCTGCTGGGAATGATTTTTGATTGCATTTTTTCATTAGAAACATTCACTTCTCTGACATCGACATCATAAACCGATGACTACATAAACAGCCTAACCCAGCACTGCTTTGTCAATCACCTCCACTTCTGAAAATCTTTTTTAAATCTGCCAAAAAACAAAGTTTAAAAAGAAAACAACAGCATACAACCAATAATTGTTTTAAAACAAAGATGAATCCACATGCATGGCATAGAATTGTTTAACAAAATTTACATCAACAAGAATGTTTTAAAGTAAAAGTAAGAGGCATGTTTTATTGTATACATTGTGTTACAACGTATGTACTGAAGTATTGGAAGTACACTTTGGATGTAGTAGACATCTTTGAAGTAATTTGTTTGAATCTCAAATGTTGATATTTTTATCAACTTACTTTGGAATACTTCAGTTGATATATATTCACAGGTTTAAAAAGCAGCACAACCCTGTAAACGATTACTCCCCCTTCATGAATGAGGTAATCAAACCATTATTTGGTGCTAGCGAAGCAAGGGGGGTACATTAAGCCACTTCAAACAGGTTAACCGTAGAACAGCATAACATTATATGCCAGGGGCTATTATGGTTGTCAAATGTCCTCTACCAGAGTTATAAGACTCAGCCACAAAAGCGGTCCAATTCCCTAAAAGATGGCCTTAAAAAACCAAGGTAGCCCAAGGCAAGGGTTCTAACACTATTCAAACATTGCACCCACTAAGTGTAGATTGTTCTAAGTCACACTGGGGAAAACAGAGATAAGCATTGGAATGTCTGAGCAGAAGGTATATACCACTCACTATTGGTACTTCAACAACACCACTGTCTATAAAGGAATGTTTGGCATTCCAAGGTTATAATTGACATCAATGCTTCCTTGTCCCACCCACTGTGCGGGCAAATTTGTGCTTTTCCAATCAAGGTTAAAATCCTTTATTCTCAGCCTTAGAATAATTTCCAATTGCTCCCAGTTTACTGTAGCAACAAGTTTGAAAATTCATCACAAAATCAAACCACCTCCCCACCCATAAAACATGTTTGGGGCAGAAAACAGCCCTTCTTCTGGGCTTCAGGATAGAATAGTGACAAACCAAGCCAGCCCCCTCATGAGAATTAATTACACTTTTAACACAAATAGTCGCGAAAGATAATAACTTATTCAATAGTCAAGATCATAACCATTGCGTTGAAAGTAAAGCAGCCATGAGGCTGGCTCTCATTGATCATTCCACCCTTGAATTAGGTCCTCATTTGCAAGACAAATCAATGTAGGTGCTGCTCCATGTTCATTAAAAATGTTCAGCTATGATTTAGGAGACAGTCATGGTACTACTTTGCAGTGTCATCTGTTGAACTTATTATTAAAACAGCCTTAGCATCACTCTTATCTATCCCATATATTCCAGTTAAGGCATCCTAGTACATATGTAAGAAACATTCTGGTGTTGACCAATATTTATATGTCCGAAGCAGTGTTGATATACATTCAAAAGAAAGAAAAGCATGGTCACAAGAAACTCAAAACTTGTAGTCATCTCTGTAACGATCTCTCGAATACCGATATAAAATATTTTGCCAGAGGCAGCACAAGCGAGCCTGTTCCTGAAATGAGCGTAGATTGCTGAAAAGGAAAAATCATTTGGACTACTGTTTGACAATAGTGCACTGTATAACGACTATATAAGATGTAGCTTTAATACACAAAAGCAATCTGGAGAACGACAGAATATTTGATGAGTGCACAATAAACAAAGTCTCAGACCTATTTTTACAACATTTTAAAAGATTTACCACCCGTGTTTGTTTTCGAGGCGCCAAATCTCTCAAGGTGTATACGTAGACACTGCTATACACATATTTGCATCTGCTGCAGACTATTTCACGGGGGTCCGAGTGTTACATGAGCTCAGGAAATGTTAACGATGGTTTAGTAGTTGGTGTGCATTTTAATTTTTTTAAATCACTATCTACATACTGATTTATGTATGGCACTTCTTCACGTTTACCAGAAAGCAGTCTTTGTAATGGCTTCCCAATCAGTAGAACAGAAAGCCAAAAAAAACGGTGTGGAGAGACTGTCTTCCTTTAAAGCTGCAAGCTTTAAAGGAACATTAGAAGAGGGATGGTGTACTTTTAGTTTATAAAAATATACAGTGGCTCTTGCAGCTCGTAAAACAACAAACTGTCCAAACTGCTCAAGGCATAGTTTTCAGGCATAGAGCATCAGAAGTCCATCACACTGTGCCAACTTAACTAGTTTGCTCAGTCTTTTTGGCTTTCTTCGGACTTGTCGCTTCTTCTGCCGACGTCTTTTCGCTTCGTCTTTTCTTAAGGCCTTTTACTTTTCTTGTCTGCAATTTATCCAGGTCTTGTTTCTGCATATGGATTCGTCCATAGGTTGTTCCGAATGTGTCACGAGATATATTTTTCTTCTTCTTGATCTGCAGCAAGAAAAGGAAAATGTATAAGTTGACTCAAGAGAAATTATATTTTCTGAAGAGTTAGCATAGGCTACACGCCTCACAGTGAAGCACATAAAACATGAAGATGTGTATAGCGGTTACGTTAAGGGAAATTTCGAATTGTTTGAAACATGTAACAGCCTAGAGAATGGAGGAATGTCATATGGGAAAATCATGAATGAAGCATGACTGCTAAAACACTTTACTGCCGACTGCTTGTGACACCGAGGAGCACTCTTTACACATTTTACAATTTACCAGCAAATTCCCTTTCAGAAATACACAGCGCCTTTCAGTAACATGCCTACAACTTTACATTACTTGACTGGCACTATCCATCCAGGAGACTTCCATTAATGAGAATTGTGCACCTTTTACTACTTTCGGACCAATTTATTTTTTCATATTGAGCAATGTTCTCTAGCGCTGATTGAGCTAAAGCAAAAAACTACATTCATCTAAATAAACTACGAGCTTGCACCTCCCGCAAGAGACACCAGCAACATTTTAGAACAAGCATTGGGTCAGGGCTTAATGTGCTAACACAGGGGCTTCAGCACATTACTTCGAGGCATACAGGATGAAGAAGGAAAGGGCATAGAGGGCTGCAGCTGTAGAGTAGTACATCATGCAGTTCACTTTCAGTGGAGGTTGCAGGCTACACAGTGAGATGAATACACCACTCGGCTGAACCAAGACGTTAAAGTCTCAAGCAAACAGCGGAAAGGGGCTGATCAAAGAAAACCGAAGAGTCAAAGGACAAAACCTCTACTCTATTTATACTGTTAGCAATAGGTAACCTTGACAACTGCACTAACAGAACCTAGACCCGAAAAAAGCTGCGCTGAAAACAAAAAAGTACATGTTCATTTTAGGTGTAAAAACACGAGTGCGTAATCATGCAATCAAAATGATGGCAGAATGTTTGTGATGGTCTGCAGTTTGTTATAGATGTAACAATTCAGCCTTAGCAAAAAGAGTCGATGTGGAAAAATCAGTAGTTTGAAAAGTAAGAGTGAGAAATGACACTGTTCTGCAGATTTTTTTAAAATATTTATAGTTTTCAATAAACAATTGGCGCGTTTAGTTTTAAGAAAACTTGGTTACCCGGAAGCCACTAGTCATGGTTCCTAATGCTATTCTGATTGCACGATTCTGTGGCTCATGGTGGTGTTATGAAGAGCAAAATCGAGAGGTAGGGCAATGGTTTGCCCTTTAAATAGTTTTAATTTGAACAGTTAATGTTACAGTAATAAATCGCAAAGATTTAGCATAGGTGGCTTTGGATGACGGAACATACTTTAGACAACTATTTGACACCATCTTCTCCCAATTGTTAAATTTGTTTTAAAATGTTAAATCTAGATATAAAAAAAAAAGAACTTTAGACCAGCTGGGTACGCTTCACTTCACAATTTATTTATTTGGAGCATTTGAAAAAGAGGGTTTCATTCCTTGTATATCCAACTGATACCCAAGATCATACAGTAAGCCATCCGTCACGGAGTCTAAAGCAAATTTGGGGTGCACTCAAACGCAGGCTATCCCATTAAGGTAATGCCAGTTTGACTGCCCACAAAATATAAATAAACAAGCTATGGCAGAGCCAATAGGTCCTACTTTGCTATTGGGTGCCAGTCTATTGGGTTTGCCAACGTAATGGAGGTTTTTTGACACACTTACAAGATAGCCGTCAAAATAAATGCAGCTATCTTGTATTGGAGTTTCTAATAAACATAAAAACGACATTACAGGATGGACGGTGTATATGTGCGTGATTGCACTGCAGCTATTTTGGAATGGGTTGTTTTTCCCAATCCTTGTCAACCATAGGAGGTTGGGAGAGGAGTGGGGTGGTGTCCCATTGTGCACTGTGGAGACTGAACAAAGACAGTGAGGATGGAAGGTGGCAGTGCAGAGGTTATCAGAGAGCACCATGTAACAGTCCACAAAATGCCCTGGCTTTAATGACAGCCCACCCAGCCAATGACAACTAAAAAAGAAATGCCAGCAGTCAATGGCGGAAGGGTGCTGACCTACAGTGTACACTTTTGTTTTGTATGTATGTGAAGGTGTACTGAGAACCTGAGGTCCCCAACAAAGAATTACAGTGGTCTGTGGACAAGACTTAGAAAGGGATGGCAGCCATTACTTACACCTTCTGCTAGCATCTTAGAGAGGTCCATGCAAAACTATCACACCTGGAGGAATCTGGTTGGAGCATAAAATTATGCAGGCTACATTTTTTCCTCAAACCAGCTCTTTGTCAGTGTCAGTGTCTTGTATGACATTTGCATTCGAGGTGTGTTTTTCATGAAATTTCGCAAAACAAAAGTTTACATGCAGCACAAAGGGCTAACCCAAGATTACGTATTTTCGCAGGTGAAGCGTACACTTGGCCTACCGGCGGTATCGGAGTACGATTCACCCTACCTTCGAATGGCATATTCCAGGGGAAAGATAGGGTCTGAGGACAGTCAGAGCAAAGGCATTTTTGTTCTACGCAGGTGGTGATGGAGAGGGTGTTCTGAAGTGTAGATGCTTGGACTAAAAGCGGTCATTTTCTACCTAGTCATCCTAAATGATTACACAGCGAGGTAACAGTTAAAGGATCTAACCAAGCTGGTGGCCTGGAATGTTTTACAGAAAGGTGTACCAAGGAACCATAGGCACAGTGCGCTTGATGAGAGGGTCACAATGACTGGTATTTTATGTGACTTTCACCAGGAGTCAGAGAGGAGTAGAAGAGGTGACAGGCAGCTGTATTTTGGACTTTGCTGCAGGTTGGACAGTAACTGAACTGAAGGGCAGAGGTAGACAATTTTGATACAAAAGAGGCCGTTACTGCCTTTATCAAATGGGAAAAACATTAAAGATCTGAAACAGAAAAACACCTTCCTAAACTGGTGCTCTAAGGACAAAAGAAAGTCCAGAAGACTTCCATGTTAATTTACAAAGCTAAAAGTTGTACATTCAGTGTAGCCTTCTTAACCTCCAATGTCACTTCAAAGGTGTGAGAACAGAGCAGTACAGTGCTTGCAATCTATACCTTAAGAGCTTTCGGGCGTTTCATTGCCAGTTTATAAAGATCATCTGAAGCCAAATGTGTTCTCCGCACAGTAAAATCAAAGGAAGGTCCAATTTCTTCAAGTTCAATCCTCGGAGTCTTACAGCCAGATTTCTTCAACAGCACTCTAGGAGAAATGTAGCAAAGAAGTTATAAACACACGAACAATGACTGTTTACAAAAGTAGACTATTGCCTTGTGTGTCCATTTCAGCCGGAGTCGTAAACTTCACTTTGCGATCATACACAAAACATATTGAAAGTTGGGTTGACAATGGTTATTGCAAAAACATACTACGAATCATTGCAACTTTCAGAAAAAGTGGTTGCTTTGTTATCATAGTACGTCGTAGGTGGCAAATAACCCACAGCTGTGGAAGACAACACACCACTTCAAAACACAATATTGGCCTCTTGGTCTAAAGATTCATTGATGGGTATTAAGTGTCCCTTTCTTAGGACAAATACCCTCACCCACCCAAAGGTGGCATGCTTCATCATAGGGGATCTCCGCGCACTACGAACCTAGCAGTAGTGTGGGTTGCAACCCCCTCTCTAAGAGGGAGGAGCTCAGGGATGTTTTGGTGGAGATATTGAGGTGTACTAAACCTCTAGATGAGCTGGATGTGGTGAGAAGGGTGTGAAAGAAATGTGAAAAAGTGATTAAACTGAATCAGTGGTATGCTGGGTAACTTTATTCTGGCATCCATGGTTCAGGATTAAAACAGAAGCTAAAACAGGGAGTGATTCAATCTGTCAAAGCAAAAAGATGGTCGACATATTTCTGTCTAATACTTCCAAAAGGGATGTAGCGGCTCTGGTGGTCTCTAAATTTCCTCTGGTCCTATTTCTGTGTTTATTATATTGAACAGCCACGGCTGTGGACCTTATCAGGCTTGACAACACCGACATATACAGTTGACTTTGCTCTTCTTTTATTTTTTTTCACCTGAGCCCTACCAGTTTACCTTTTATCCCTGTCACTCCAGGATAAGCTGCAGCAACAATGACTGAATTTATCAGTCTAGCTTTTGATGAATCGACCGTTCAAGACATTCTTAATGCTCCAAGACTTCTTACCCAGCATACCACTGATTCAGTTTTAATCACTTTTTCCCATTTATTTCACACCCTTCTCACCACATCCAGCTCATCTAGAGGTTTAGTACACCTCAATATCTCCACTACAACATCCCTGAACTACTTCCTCTTAGAGAGGGGGTTGTCGCCCGCACTATGACTAGGTTCGTAGTGCGAGGAGACCCCCTATGATGAAGTATGCCACCTTTGGGTGGGTGAGGGGATTCAACCTAAGAAAGGAACACTTCAATACCCGTCAATGAATCCTAAGACCAAGAGGCCCTTATTGTGTTTTTTCAGCTATACGAGTAGGGAATCGGCCTCTGGTGGTCTCTAAATTTTCTCTGGTCCTATTTCTATGTTTATTATAATATATTCAACTTACCTTTAGAAACAGATGAAAGATTCAAATGACCTGGAAATTGCACATTTAATGTGAGAAATTCCAATATTAGTATCACCTACACAATGTGAAATCAGAGGTTCTGATGCCTGCAATTCGGTAGACCCGCTTTCTTAAATTCTGACAAAACCAAGGTCATCTGAATACCCCTTCTCCTTTTCCATTTCAACAGTATCCTTAACCTACTGACATCAACTAACGATTAAGACAGAGTAAAGGTATATCATACTTGGCAAAGATGTACATTGAGAATCAATGGTGATAAAGGAGATGTGATCGACTCCTTGAATAAATATAAACAAAAACCCAGCAGAAAAAAAAGCTTCAACAATTATGGCATCCTGAATGTATTTATTAACCCGTTGGCTGCTTCCGCTTTTTTGCGGCAGTGCGGCCGTTTTAAAAAATGGGCGCGGTCGCGTCGGCCATTGGCCGACGGCAGCACCAGCGAGGTAGTGCTGCAGTCGGCCAATGGCCGACGGCAGCAGCCAACGGGTTAAATCTGGAGGACTGATAAATGATATTTACTTGTAGCTCCGCATAAAAATCTTGCCATCCATTGCTGTGAAATGTAGAACATGCTCCAAGCCAGCCAATCGAATATTTGGAACTGTTGGACCTCTGAAGAAATCTGAAAAGAAAATTATGTAACATTGATCTCACAAGTTCCTATGAAGGTCCAACAAAGTTCAACACTCCAAAGCTACGACCATGAATAACGGGTTAGAACTATGGGTTAGAATACTCAGAAAACACAATGTTAAAATCCTTAGGTAGCAGGTGTTCCCTTACAAGAGACAATAGGTGCAAAAGGCCATCAAAACGACAACTATCAAATCTTTCACCCCCCATGCGCACAACCCTTAGGAAAGAGTAAAATTGAAATGAATTCCAAGTTACCACAAAACTCTGAAAAATAGTAAATCACATCTTGTACTGATGGCTGAAAGTGCTGTCTTCTGTGCACAAACGTCAGCTAACTGGTGGCTTACCAATAAGAAGGCTTTTTAACCTTCTGTAGTCTTCTGTTACTTCAAACGTGTCTCCAGCAAATACCAGCATGGGCTTTGTACCTTCTGGACATTTACTGTTCTGGAAGAAAATAAAAAAGTATTGAAGTAAAAACTGATTTATGACCTTGCACCATTTTGTTCCCAAACCAGTCTGCGAAAGGTCATTCTTCTACACTGACCCCCCTTCCCCCAGTGTAGGGGTTCTACACAATATTAAGTTGCCATAAGAAGACACTTGGAAATATCTGGTGAAAAAGTGGCTTCTTGGCTATGCAAACAAAGAGATTGAGTGATAAAACAGGTGTCACTTACTCTTAAATGCCTAGCCTTTATCCAACCCAAGGGAACAGTGATGAAAAGTCATCCAATCGAGTAATTCAGTCACCAATGAGAAATGAACTATTGTATTCTTGGAATCAGTTAAAGCTACCTTTTCGTTTTCCCGATACTATCCAACAACAGTGACTTACTCTTCCAGAATTTGCAGTCTTTCTTGTGACCAATGATTTGATACCCGCTGAGTCTGAGCTGTAACTACACCAAGCTCCCTGATAGAGGCTTCCTAACCAACATCCATAGCTGGACATTTCAATATTGCTTTTGAGCGATAAGACCAAATGAAGGTAACCTGGACAAACAGCTGACGATAAAAAAATACTCAACTTGCTCTTTAACTTCTCAAGTGCATCAGAATTCGACTACCTAGTTAAATCGCTACAGGGGGCATCTTAGATGTAAAACCTAGGTTTGAGTTTCTTAATGTTTGTAAATGAAAACCAAAAAACACAAAGCTGTTGCTTCCTTTGCATGCATTTTATGACAGCAATGCAACTGCTTTGACTCTCCTGTCTCAGCTGCTTCAAAACTTAACATTTGCATTCTTCTGATCTCCAAATTCCTTACAGTGGTAGGAAATTTCAGGACAAGATTTTGATGCTGGCAAATTTCCTCCCCTAAACACAGCTTCACTAGATCACTACTTATCCATGGTCTGGTCACAAAACAGTGTACATGAAAAAAATAACCTTAAATAGCTAATAGAGGCAGTTCCGGCAGAAACAAAAAAGGTACAAGGCGGAAAACGCCATCTACTGTACTAACAATCCCTGCTCACGAATACAACTTTCAAAAGTTACTTCAACTTGCTGATGGAATTCACATAATGCTTAATTCATAACTAAATACTTTTTCTTAGAAGGCTCTTGCCCACTTGCGGTGCAACCACTACTTGCATGGGCATCACCCAAAGTCTTGAGCGCCTTCACTACTCTTGAGGCAACCTGATAGTGTTCAGTTGGTGGCAGGCTTGCGACTAGTCCTAGAGAACATCGGGATCACACAGAGGAAACAGGACATTTAAAATAAAAATCAGGACATTTTCCTCCCTCCTAGAGCCCCAATTGCTGAAACGATTTACACCAAATGTGGTATGAAAGAAGAACTTTATTCAGATAGCGTGCTTTTCTAGTTTTGTTGCATTTCTGTCCTGTAATTTTTTAAATATCAGCGTTTTAAACACTTGCAGAGCAAGCTTTAAAGCTGTAACTTTTTTTATATATATGCCGTTTAGGGCTCGCAAATACTTTGCTAGTCCAGAAATTGAAACAAATCCACACATAAATAAACTGACAAGACGATAGAGACTTTTCTCCTCCTTTTTGGATCCGGGGCATGAAGGATGCGATTGCGGATCCGAGAAATATTAATGGCTGCTGCCACATAAGAGAATTTTGCTTGCAGCAGCCATTACATATTGTGGGGCACAGTCCCCTGTCCAACCCACCCAAAAAGGGCAATCTACGAGGGAATAATAGGCACACAAGGGAATTATGAGTTGAGGTACGATTCAAAACTTAAACCTTGTCTATAATTCAAATTAAATTTAACCCTTTAGTAAAGCTGATGTTTCCTGAGCATAACGAGGCCAAGCCCTGCGCCCATCACCCAGGCGGGGTTGGAAATTAAGTACATTATGAAAGAAATGAAATTAGCTGGAAACAAATATTTAACAACAGAGTCATGGTTCTAGCTCGAATGTAAAAAACCACTGACATTCACCAGTCATGGTTATCAACACAAGCCATAACTTGCAGCGCCCGCCATGCTCAAAACACCAATTTGAAAAAGGCATAAAAACAAGCTATCAAGAAAGAGATGTGGTGGAAGGCATGTGTTATTTAGAACCATAAATGCTGAATTTCCATTTTTTCTTGCATTGGAGCCAGAAACTCACTTTTTAACTGAGGGAGATGAGAGGGGCGAGAGGGGGCACTGCGCACGCGGGATATGTATGTATGTATGTATGTATGTATGTATGTATGTATGTATGTATGTGTATGTATATATATATATATATATATATATATATATATATATATATATATCTCAATCAAAAGGTGTCCTGAGGCGAGAAGACGCACACAGTAGGATAACAAAAGTCATTTATTTGCGAAAACCAACTTGCCAGGTATCTGAGTCAAGGTCCATTCCTAACGCGTTTCAGAGCGGAGAGTGCTCCTTCATCAGATATATATATATATATATATAGTTAGTTTAGGGACCTAATGAGCAAGCATGAAGATACACCGGACGTTCCACAGAGCACAATGAATTCCACACAAGCAAAAACACTAACACGATACTGTTATACCCTATTCACAGAAGGGGACTCTGCATGCAGAAAGGTAAACATTTACTGTGGCGCTGGACAATGCTTTCTGAAATGTTAAAGAAGCAGCCTACAGTCCCGTCATTATGATAGCCAGGGCTGGCTCTGGGGCAGTGCAAATGGTGCAGTCGCACATGGTGCTGACCCAGGGTGCTGTGTTTGGAAATAATATAAATAACGAACGGGTTTAAAAACACCTGCTGCGGAGTCCTTTGTGTGTCCAATAGTTTTCAGGAAACAATACAAATTTCAAGATAATTGTGGGGATTAAGGTTCCCGCTAAAAAGAGATCAGGGTTTTAGCTAGTGGCAGTTCGGACTCGTCATAAAGCAACACAGAGAGTAAAGTGCTTTCTGCAAAGAAAGTGTACCATGCAGATCACAGAACTATATTTTACAAGGATAGCTCAGTGGGTTACTGCTTTTGTCACAGAGATCCTTTTGTTTCCTGCAGTTCATAAGTTACACTCCTGATATAGCATTATGACCTATGAACTGTCAAAGAACTGCAGGTAAACTGAAGAGTATAGGTAGCTGATTAGGATTTAATAGTTCCTATTATCCACCATCCGGTACGTGTCCAGTACATACACAAAACATGTTTGCAGCCCAGCCTTTTTAAAAATAAAGTTAAAACAATTGTTAACTTAATATATTGAACTTTTTTTCCATTTTTTAATCACAAGTTTTGAAAAACGGGCATAGGCCGTGTAGTGGCACCTGCTAAATTTGTTTTTATTAGAGTTAATGAAATTTCATTCAACAATTTATAGCTTTATATGTATGTAAAGTGGTAGCTGCCACTTGAATTCCCATTCAGAGTGTTGTGAATAAGACGGACTAAGTGTACATGTGGAAGAAAAAGGCGAAGGTTATGAAGACATGGAGTCAATTGACACCTGCCTACCCTTTTCTCAACACCGTCGATCTTTTTTAAAAAAAGGGGGGGTGGGGGTTAAGGCTACTTACATTTTTAGGCATTCATTTTGACATTGTAACCACTCGTTACTTGAGGCAGGCTTTAGAAGTCAAATCACATAAATCAAGGCAATAATTGCAAGTTTCAGCTTTTACTTTCAATAGCGTCTGTCCAATTTTCTTCAAGGAAATATTTAAATAATATTTACATTCCCCCCCCTTCCTTGTATCGGTGCAAATGGTAAGCAATATTTTGAAGTTGAATTTTGTTTAGTGACCAAAGACCAACTGAAATGAAAAAAGGTCACTCTGCATTTGTGGCATACATGATCCTTTTAATCTATTTTGCGTCAGTTTCGACCCAACTGCCCTGAACAAATATTTGAGTTATGGCAGGCTTTAATCACATTTTTAGTCTCAACGGACAGCAAATGCTGATGATGTTAAAATACCAAAACGTGGCCGCAACAATATCAACGTACTCAAGTTAACAAGTAGACCGCTGGGTGTCGCACCAACACCATAATTCGGGGAAACATGAACGACTATTCAAAGTATTACCTTAATTTCGCTTAAAGCCACAAACTTCTCAACACCAAGTTCAATCATGTCCAGGACGTGGTGGTCAAACATGCGGCCTGTTGAAGGAAATAACGCACTTTTCTTACTTAACACAAGGAAAGAATGCACTTCTCTTATTTAATACAACCAAATACAGGCAAGCAATTCATAGTTCTTGTTACCAACATGGCTTACCAAAAATGAAGTTGTTTGGCCGTTTTTTGTTGTGCGAACCGAACAAAAACAAGGAACAATCCGATTTCTTTGAAAAGAACTCCTACAGTAAGGGGGAAAAGGTAGAACTTTTTTTAATACAGACTAGAGCAACATTCTTCCCGGTGAAAAGTTTGTGTATTTTAATATGCCTTGCATCTCCTTGTCTTCCACATGGGTGCAAGTACACATTTGAAACACAAGAACTCAGCCCCGGTAAATAACATGTCCTAACAGTCATATTTACCAATACCATCCACAACTGGCAACAACGAGCTATTATGGAGCGGACGCATATAAAATTCAAGAAGGGCCTCAACAACCCAAATAGAATGTCTGACAAAAGATTAAATTCAACCTGGCCACAATCCTGAAAGATAAGAAATGGAGGTTTTTTGCCCGTCTACTTCATCCAGACCAGCACTGATGAGCTCTCAGTAGCTCTCCAAGGGTCATCTTCAGAAAGGAGTAGTTTCTGTCCTGTAACTCCAGTTCTGTAGTAGGGGTATCTCTGTTATAGTCATAATCTAGTGAATAGTCCCGCCCATGTGCGCGGACCCTGGAGCAATCAAAAATAATCTCTTTAAGTTGTCAAAACATGCAGAACTGCACAGACACTTAAGAGAGAATTTAAAGACCGATAATGCAGCCTATATCCACAGGCTACCCTGTCCAGTACTTCGACTAGAAATTCCACCAAAAATCCACAAATAGCACAGCCTGTCCAGGGTTTTCTTACAGAGAAAACCTTGCCTGTAACAACAAAACCCTCTGGAATGATAGAGAGGAAGAAGTGGACAGACAAGCCCCATAGGCAGCCATTATGTGGCTCAAAACAGGATACTGTGCCTTTAAGAGAACTTTCCAGAAGCCTCACAGTATCCCAGAATGCACTGCAGGTCCCCTTCACCTTCAATTCTTTTTGAAGGCGTAACACGCCAGACCTGTAGTATTTCTTACATGAATATCTCTCTCCACCGGGGAGGAGGGCGGGCGATTATGACTGTAACAGAGATACCCCTACTACAGAACTGGAGTTACAGGACAGAAACTACTCCTTCTGTAGTAGGGGATCTCTGTGTATAGTCATAATCTAGTGAATAGAATGGCAAGCCCATCCGCACACCAAAGCGGCGGTGGAGAAAAGAGAAATAACACCACTACTGTGCGAACACATTTCGTAGCGAAGCATGCCCAACCCAAGCATCTGCCCTGGTCTCAGTGTCCAGACAGTAATGCTTAATAAGGTATGGACCGACTTCCAAGTGGCTGCCTTGCAGATTTCTGCAATTGAAACACTACGGAGCAAAGCAGTCGTGGCAGCTTTGCCCCTGGTGGAATGAGCCTTAGGTTTACCCCCTAAGGTCTTACAAGCCTTTTGGTAACACAATTGTATACAGGACACAATCCACCTCGAGATGGACTGTTTAGAGGTAGCAAGACTGGTCCTGAATAATCCATAATTGATAAACAATTGGTCTGACCTACGAATATCTACGGTTTTATCCAGATAAAAGTTCAACACCCTCCTAACATCCAGGGAATGCAAAGACCTTTCCGCTGTAGATGAAGGATTCTCAAAAATCGTAGGCAAAGTTATAGTCTGGTTGCCATGGAAGTCAGATATAACTGTTGGAAGAACTTTAGGGTGAGTACGCATAACAACCTTAGCAGCATGAAAAAAAGTCTAAGGTTCTTGGCAACACAACGCCTGAATTTCCTCACCCTGCGGGCCGGTGTAATGGCCACGAGGAACGCCGTCTTCCAGGACAGGTGCTGCAATGAAGCCTTATGAATAGGTTCAAAAACCACCTTCATCAATCCGGACAGCACCACGTTCAATTCCCATGAAGGCGAAGGAAGCCGGACAGGAGGGAACACTTTCTTCGAGCCTTCCAAAAAAACAAAAACTTTTTAATCACAGGGATCCGAAAGAAGGAAGTCTGTGAAGACCATTTCCTGTAGGCAGTCAGCGCAGCACGATGAACCTTAATGAAATGGACATTAAGGCCAGACTGCTCCAGGTGTAGAAGATACGGAAGGATGACATCTTCCTTACACGTCGTTAGGCCATAGTCCTTGAACTTGCACCAGATGCAAAACCTCTTCCACTTGTAAGCACAAGTAGTCCTAGTGGAAGGTCGCCTAACCTTCTTCAGTATGTCCATACAAACTTCTGGTAGATTCAAATGGCCCTATTGCACTATCTCAGGAGCCATGTCGCCAAACTCAAAGTCGAGAGGTTGGGGTGCAACATCTGCCCCCCGAACTTCGTAAAAAGGTCCGGCCTGCACGGCAGCCGTATGTGAGGAAGGAGAGACCGGTGAAGCAGGTCCGTGAACCACCACTGCCTGGGCCATTCCAGGGCAATCAGGATCATCCGTGCCCTGGGACAGCTTAAAGAGTACCGCCGGAATCAGGGGAATGGATGGAAAGGCGCACAGAAAGCTGTTCGACCAGTTAATCCATAACGCATACCCCAGCGTCCCCTGCTGGTAGTACCTGGAGGAGAAGTCTCAGCATCTGCTGTTTTCGGCGGTGGAGAACAGAGCTACGTCTGGAGTCCCCCACCTTGCGAAGACTTCACCTAGTACTTCGTCGTTTATGACCCATTCGTGGCTTTCATGAATCAGACTGCTCAGTGCGTCTGCTTGAACAATCTGCACACCTAGCAGATGGATAGCCGTGATCGACAGTCCTCTGGCTAGAAGCCAGCGCCAGATCGCCAGCGCCTCCTGAGACAGAGTGCGCGATCTCGAACCCCCTTACTTGTTGAGGCAAGACATCGTGGTCGTATTGTCCGTCTGTACAAGCAGAGAGTTGGTCTGGAAGGACGTAACAAACGCATACAGTGCCAAGTGAACACCTCTGAGGTCCAGGAAATTGAAGCGATACGTGGACTCCATCGGGGACCACGTTCCTTGTATCTGTTAGTCTCCGGAATGCACCCCCCCAGCCGTGGAGAGACATATCCGTCACAATAGTCTGTGCGGGAATGTCCTCGTGAAAGGGAACCCCTCTGAGGAGATACTCCGCCGAACACCACCACTTCAGAGACTGAAGAACATGCAGAGACAGTCGTATCTTGTCGTCCCAAGATCCATTCCTCTGATCCCACTGATCCTCCACGCACTCCTGCAAAGATCTCACGGGCAGCCGTGCGTGTGGCGTGAGGAAGATACAAGAGGCCATCGACCCCAGTAGAGCAGACGCCGTCCCCACTGTTGTAGATGGAGGGATCATAAGAGCCTGAGCCTTCCGAAGGAGCGATAATTATCTCTCCTCCGAAGGAGACACGCTTGCTGACAGCGTATTGACGGAGGCTTCCCAAGTACTGTATGCACTGGACCGGGACAGCCTTGGGCAAGTTGATGTGCAACCCCAGCTCGTTCAAAAGAACGCACGTCTTCTGGAAGTGTGCTTGAGCTTTCGAGAAAGAGGAGGCCTTGATCAACCAATCGTCCAGGTACGGGTAGACAAACACCTCGTTTAACCTCAGGTGTGCAGCTACCACTGCCATGCACTTCAAGAATGTTCTGGGCGCCTACGTCAGCCCGACTGGCAGTACTGTGTACTGATAATGATTGACGTCGACTTGGAATCGCAGGAACTTCCTGTGTATGTGCGCAAAAGGGCACATGGAAGTACTCATCCTGTAGATCTATGGCACAGAGCCAAACTCCCTATTGCAGCTGAGGAAAAAACCTGACGCAACGATTCCTCTCTCTGCGAATCCACTCGTTTGCTTGTCGCAAATCCAGAATGGGCCTGAACTCGTTCTTGTCCTTCTTGCGAACCAGAAAGAACCGGGAGTACAGACCTCTTCACCTTTGAGACAGAGGCACGTCTCCTATCGCCCTTTTCCTTAACCGGGTATCGGCCTCCGCCTGGAGCTCGCGCAGCTGAAACCGCGAGCTGACCGGAGGAATTGCTATGAACCGAAGACTGGCTTAGACCCGGCCGGCCTTTGTTCGCTGAGGACAGAAATACACACTGATTTAGTATTTCAACGTTTCCTTTCTTAAGTCTCGTACCTAACCAGGATATCAAGACAGGTGTACTAATACATTCACAAACAAAACACACTGACCATAAAGAAAAATGAAAGCAAATTTTACTCAAATACTTTCACATGTGAAAGGGGCGGGTCATGTCAGCACGAACGGAAAGTGAAGGACGCGACCCACGGTGTTAGAAATAAAAAGGAGCAAGTTTACAACCATCTGTATAGACTAAATCAATACAGAGGTGCATTGAACGTCTAGCCGTCCTGATTAAGACGGACCGAAAATACGATTCAGGAAGAGACCAGGACTCCATGTGGAGCTAGGTCTGCAAGAGGCTGTCCCATATATATATATATATATATATATATATATATATATATATATATATATATATATATATATATATATATATATATATATATATATATATATATATATATATATATATATATATATATATATATATATAGTCCTGATGAAGACCCGCCTCTGATGCGTGAAAAAAATGCATCGCCCCCCCTAGGGTCGAAACGTCGACGCAATCCTCTACTTTGGCGTGAACAAACTATTCAAAATCCTGTAGGATCCAAGATTGAATTGATGTGTCTACAGGATGATTGTATATGTATAGTTGTTTAACCCAAAAGTATATGAAGTAACACATTTTACTTGTTGTTTTTAGTATTACTCTAGCACAAAGTTTTCGTGCCATATATGTTTTAAATGTTCGTTAGGGACAGTTATTGAAGTAATTTGTTTTCACATGTGAAAGTATTTGAGTAAAATTTGCTTTCATTTTTCTTTATGGTCAGTGTGTTTTGTTTGTGAATGTATTAGTACACCTGTCTTGATATCCTGGTTAGGTACGAGACTTAAGAAAAGAAACGTTGAAATACTAAATCAGTGTGTATTTCTGTCCGACAGAACCATTATTACTTTGTTTATTACCCACCCAGGTTCTGAGGGTTACAGGGTCACCCCATTACATGCATTGATTTGTTCGCTGAGGAGCATCAAGCTCTCCCGCGTACAATATACTTGTGAATTATTAAAGGCGGCCCGGGACCACAGACAAACCCTGGGAGGAAAAACGCCGCTAGAAAGGGAAGAAGGCCTAAAGACGTTCTCCACTCCCTAAACCTACAGCCTTCCAAAAGTCTCCGAGTCAGACTTATGCGGACCACTCACTACCCTCATGGTAACCCAAGGGTTGCCCAATGAACGGAAGAGTAGATGCACACTGCTGAGCCGTAGGCTGCAGGGACGCCCGACGAATACAAGTACGGCAACGTAGGACAAACCCACAATACCTGGGGGTCGGCAGGAGAGAAGAAACTCGGCTCCGACACCGATGCTTAGACCTGCAACCATCAGGTCCCTAGACTATCTCTTGTAAGGCTTCCCTCCTGTCTCTCGGCAGGGGAACCATTAATTCGTGAAGAAAACACCCCCACACAGGGATCCTACCACAACGGCCCAGCAACAGCGGGCCACCGCATGACGCCCACATGCCGCCACCCCTGCAACCAAGGCAGGAGTACGTACGACGCCAGAACCTCCTGGCAGGTGGTAGCGGACCAAAGCTAAGTACCGCCAACCAGTGAAGAGTAGGAGAGAGACTCCCCGTACTCATGGAAGACGCATCCTTGGCAACAAGGCACGGGGAATCGCAGACTGAGGGGCCAGAGACCCCTGGGGTGGTGGATGGGCGAGAGAACCAAGAGAAACTGAAACATCCCCGGTGGTCTCACCAGTAGTGGCAGAGCAGGAGGCAACCTAGCCGATGAGTGGGAATGCGAAAACTCAAAACTAAGCAAAAGGACCAACGTCCCTCGCTTACACGTGGTGAGTAGCCACAGACTCCCCATCAGAAGGGTTCCTCGACGCTGATCAGTTGCTCGGCATCGTGGGTGGACGGTGCTGGGAACACAAAGTCCCCTCCTACACAGAGGGGGCTCACCACGGAGCGAGGCCTGGAACAAGACCCAGGCCGCAAGCGCCGGCAAGTATACTGCGGCTGTAACCCATGACGTCGACCTCAGTACGACGTCACCATCACTAAGACAGTGACTGTCTCTACGACACCAACACTCCGACGTCAAAATGTCACTACGGTGTAAAACACCGAGACACCGAGCCATCCATAAAGGTGGCGTCTGTACCCAAAGGAAGATAGCGGAGCCCAAGCGACCAACGCCCCAAAAGGAGCATCACTGCTCCATGACGTCGAGCCACACCGCTCCATGACGTCGAGCCACACCGCTCCATGACGTCGAGCCACACCGCTCCATGACGTCGAGCATCCCCGCTCCATGACGTCGAGCATCACCGCTCCATGACGTCGAGCATCACCGCTTCATGACAATCTCCTCGACGTCGGGGCAGCTCCTCGACGTCGGGGCAGCTCCTCGACGTCGGGGCAGCTCCTCGACGTCGGGGCAGCTCCTCGACGTCGGGGCAGCTCCTCGACGTCGGGGCAGCTCCTCGACGTCGGGGCAGCTCCTCGACGTCGGGGCAGCTCCTCGACGTCGGGGCAGCTCCTCGACGTCGAGGCAGCTCCTCGACGTCGAGGCAGCTCCTCGACGTCGAGGCAGCTCCACGACGTCGAGGCATCTCCACGACGTCGAGGCATCTCCACGACGTCGAGGCATCTCCACGACGTCGAGGCATCTCCACGACGTCGAGGCATCTCCACGACGTCGAGGCACTCCACGACGTCGAGGCACTCCACGACGTCGAGGCACTCCACGACGTCGAGGCACTCCACGACGTCGAGGCACTCCACGACGTCGAGGCACCCCATGACGTCGAGGCACTCCATGACGTCGAGGCACTCCACGTCCTCGCCGCCGACCGACACCGCGTCATAGCTCAGACGTGCCCTTACCGGGGAGAACCCCAGAGGTAACAGCATGGGATTCGGTAGAGAACCCACCCTCTCCTCACCCAGAAACTGAAGATGCCTTCAAACTCCTCTGTTCTAAACCTGGGAGCCGAAGCTTCCCATCAAAGAAGCTACAGAGAAGACAGGTGTCCAAAGACACAGGCAAACACAGAATACAAACCTGTGAGCTTCAGCTTTGGTCTTTAGTACAGCTGCAGGCAAAGCACTTGTCAGACTAGAAGTAGTATAAGACAAGAATACTGCAGAAATTCTGCCAAAAAAACACAGCATAATGTAGATAAAGGCCAAAGACGTCGAGTGAAGCTGTAAAAATCCAAATTTATCACAAAAATAATATAGAAAAAGCTCAAAAAAGAAGAGCTAATGCTCCAGGGTCCTGCTAGCAGGAGCCAGAAAAAAGAACTGAAGGTGAAGGGGACCTGCAGTGCATTCTGGGATACTGTGAGGCTTCTGGAAAGTTCTCTTAAAGGCACAGTACCCTGTTTTGAGCCACATAATGGCAGCCTATGGGGCTTGTCTGTCCACTTCTTCCTCTCTATCATTCCAGAGGGTTTTGCTGTTACAGGCAAGGTTTTCTCTGTAAGAAAACCCTGGACAGGCTGTGCTGTTTGTGGATTTTTGGTGGAATTTCTAGTCGAAGTACTGGACAGGGTAGACTGTGAATATAGGCTGCATTATCTGTCTTTAAATTCGCTCTTAAGTGTCTGTGCAGTTCTGCATGTTTTGACAACGTAAGAGATTATTTTTTGATTGCTCCGGGGTCCGCGCACATGGGCGGGACTATTCACTAGATTATGACTATACACAGAGATCCCCTACTACAGAACCAGACTATTATTTGATACACCAAATCAAGGTCATTCTGGTTACAGCTTCTAGATTAAACCATGCGATCTTATAATGTTTACAAATTTTAGAGTAGTACGGAAAAACATGATAAACAAGATCATAGAATGATCTTAACTCAATAGCGCGGCGCCTGTAGAATAAACTCTTGGGCTCATAATCTAACCGCAAGACTTATTACAGGTCTGCAGCGCACAATTACACCGGAGAAGAGCTGGAGCACTGAAAGTGGGGGAGAGGACATGTTAGTTCTAGGCAATCTCCAGGTCATAACCCAAACAATAAGCTCCCTCTGGCTGTAAACCCGACCTTGTAGGCTAGTAGCTGATCCACAGCTCGAAACCAAGCATCACTAATTTTCCTAGCTGATGGCCTGCTCTAAACCAGATCTTGCCTAGCTCCTGGTTCTACCCATCAATCCACTGGGCTCCTTCGTTAACCCACACACCACTGAGAGTAAGGGCACGATTAGGATTGCCTGTCGGGAACAGGGATGGCCGACAGGTATTCGGCGGTCCACCAGACAGATTGCGGTCGGAAACATGCCTCGTAGCATGGAGGCTTGTGCTGCGGCCCGAAAAAGGGCTGCAGCACAAGCCTCAAAGCTACGAGGCATGATTCTAAACATCCCTGTACTGTGTGGCAGGCACGTGCCTGCCACTTGGTGCAGGGATCTTTAGGGGAGCACCCCTGGACCATGGCGAGAGGACCCTAAAGTCACTTTCCGCCAGCCTTTTCATGGTGGTTAACCGTCATGAAACGGCCGGCAGAAAGAGACATTATAATCCCTACAGCGGTGCCGGAGTAGGCACCGCCAATGTTGTAAGGACTGAACTCCATCCGACGATCTCCTTGAGCCCATCGGATACATGGCGGACGGTTTCTCCGCCCGCCTGCCCACCATCCGCCTGCCATCCTAATGCGGGGCGGGTCCTGCGTGGGCCGATGGTGGTGGGACCGCCACTGATGGCCGCGGGACTGCCACCATAGCCTGACAGTGGCGGTCTCACCGCCATCGTAATCGGGCCTTAAAATTCAAGCCCCCAATTGCTGAGCTGCGAACTCCAAACCTGAAACTTCAACTCTAATCCCGACATTGCCAGGCTCCCAAGCTCCAAACTAGACAGTGCTGAGAATCCCAGCTGTAAACCAGTGCATGCAAGGCTTGCTGGGACAATCCACACACTGAAGAGGATCCCAGATTCAAATCAGATGCTGAGATTCCAGTCTCCAAATAAGACATTGCCAGGCTCCCAAGCTCAAAACTAGACAGTGCTGAGAATCCCAGCTGTAAACCAGTGCATGCAAGGCTCTTAGCTGCAATCAACACACTGCAGAGCCGTTCAGCTTCTAATCAAACTATGTGGAGATTCCCATCTCCAAATAAGATGCATCTGCAGTTCCAAATCCAAATAAGGCAATGCTGAGATTCTCAGCACCACTCCAGACACTGCTGAGACTCCCACCTCCAAATTCAGACACTGTTAAACTCCCAGTTTCAATCCAGACATATGTTCAACTCTCTGCTTGACACAGCAGACCTTCGAGCTGATAATGCTAGATTATTTCCAGAAATTGTTTTTAAAACATTCCCGACTATTCAGTCGCCCAGTACACCAGGTGTAACAAAATTCCACTGTGGACAAAACACTCACAACTTACCATCGATGTTTGATCTTCAAAAGGTCTTGTGATGTTTTTTCTGATGGAAAAGAGAGAATTAAATGATATCCACCCGTAAGAACACAAAGAAGGCCATTAACAACAATCAGTTGAAAAACTAGTTTTACAAAATTATCTTCACCTAAAGAAAATGGCGCAAGCTACCAAGGAATATGGGGCAAAGACATCAAAATTCCTTAGCAGTAATCTGCTAAGAATCGATGTAATTTTAGAAAAAGAAATTATTGAATTTTTTTTTAGTTCTTTTAATATTCTTTTGTATAACAAAGATTGCGGTCTCTGAAAATATTAGTAAACAATTCAAAGAGTTGCTCATTATACCTAATAGGACACATTTTCTTACTTTTTTTGAGATGCACGACTTTAGAAAGTGTCAAACACAAATCTATCACTAGCAGTGTATATGAGAAGTGCATCACCATCATGATAACTGTTCATAGGTGATGAAAAAATGTAATTAGAAATATTTTAAACGAAGGAGACATCTCTTAAAGCAAGAAAACAACGCACTAAGCTTTATTTATTCAATAAAGACCTTTGAAGTTTAAATCGATTCAAACACCTCCATCAGCCACATATACCACGATATAAACACTATCTTGCGTGCAAAATGTTCTATAACTTGTTATCACTTAAACACTCTAAAGAATTCAAAAAGTATGCAAAATCATGCAAAACCATAATTTTGCACTATATTTCAGTGAGGACAAATTTCACAGTGAAAAAAGACAAGATAAATCTCAAAAGAAACCAGGTGCAACAAAGAGTAGCTGCTCACACTCTGGTTGTTACTGTGCTCCTGAGCTAAAATGGTGTCGCAAACAGAATGTAATTACACCACATGGAGAATTTCAGGAATTTCACAACCAAAAGAAAACCTTAATATCGCTTTTGTCTGGAACCATAAAAAGCAGGCCACATTTAGCTCGGTACAGAATATCTGCTACTGGCTCCATCTAAACAGCATTTCAATGTTTCTAAATAGCATTTCAGCATGTACAGACCAATCTTTCAAAGAATACAGTAATTGCGAATTACATGCAAACTATAAAAAGATTACAAGAGCGGGGACATGGAGTCCCGGATAACCACATGTTGATAGCCATAGTTTACTGCAAACATGTTTTAGATTTCCTCTAGACTTAAGCCACTCGTCCTCCCATTGCTCGCTCAAACGTGTATTTCACACACTTCCCCCAACCATTGAGATACTCGAAAAGGGTCTTGACATTTCCAGTCCTAGCCAGTACTAAGCAGGCGTTCATCATATCCAGAAATAAGCTCCATCTGAAGCTTAAGATTAACACAGTGATGGGGGGCGTGGCCAGCAGCATGGCCGACTAGACGTGCCGGCACTGAGCTCCTGCCGAGCCCACTGATTATCCGACTTTACCAATCCCCCAAGACCCAGAAACGCCACCGAAGCAGGGAGCTGAAGCCCGGGTACCTGTTACGGGCCACTGCGGAGCGGAGACGAAGTCGATTCCTGCCTGGGCACCGTGTGTAACGGTGGCTCTGCTGCCTCACGGTGATCGAGATGGCGGCCTCGGCGCTCGGATAGAGAGAGGCGCACAACGAGGACCGACGGACCCGCACCTCGCTGCCACCGATCCGTGGGGGCCCCGCTGGGTGCTCGGCAGCCGGGCGGACGGCTGCTTACCATCTCCGCCGAACATTGAGAGCGGGACAGCGGCGACCACCGACCGCCTCACCCAATATGGCGGCCGGCGTGGAGGCTCCAGGAGTGTGACGGCGGGGTCCCCCCCACTGCTATCACAGCCGGACAGAGTCTGTGTCCGGACACGGGCTCAGGGACGGAGCGAAACCGGGGCCTGCACCGAGGTGAGGAGCTCCGTATCTGCCCGGCGCGAGGACCAGGGTCAGCCCCTGAAGCGGCGCCCGCCTTTACCAACATGGCGGCCGCGCGCTAGCTGTGTACTCCGGGACGGCGCTTGACTCAAGGACAGACGCGGAGGCCTGCCGGGGGGGAAAGGGTCGGTCCCTGCCACCCTAGAACCCTGCGGCCCGCTCAGGAACAGGAGCGACGGGGCGTCACCACGAGCCCTCTGCCACCAGCGCCGCACCACTGCCCTTCTACCTGGCGCTCTGGGCCCGAGGCGGTGAGGAGCACGGGGAGGGCCCGCACGAGTCACAGGTGGAGATATACTTCCCCCCCCCCCCCCCCCCTTGGGGCCCCCATCATTTAGAGCCTGGCTCGGTCTGCCTGGCGCCGGGAACGGGGACCACCCTACACCAACGCGGAGGCACACAGTTGAAGACACTGGGGTGAAGGCGGTCGAGCCACAGAAGACCACTAGGGCCTGCCGGGGATGTGGTGACCGGGCCCTGTTGCCATTAAGCCCGGTGGCCCGCACGGGAAAGGGGGCGGTTGGACGACGCCGCTGGACCTCCACTTGCGGAGCTGCACCGCCTGTGCCCACGCCCTGAGACCCGCGCTTGAGACGGTAGGATCCTCGGGGAACAAAAACAAATCCACCCCGCGAGCCGCGAGCGGAGGATCGGCCCCCCCCCCCCGGCTATCCACATCAGGCCAGGGAGTGTACGCGGGCCCCGGCCCAGAGACTCTCAGGATCACAATTGGGGGCCGCCCGAGGGCATTGCGTGGTCGAGGAGCTACTTCACTCTGCCTCTGTTCCCGGCGCACGGCCGAGCCCAGCGACACCGCAGAGGGAGGCAGGTTCATCCCAGAAGCCCCTGGCCTCTAGACAACGCAGCTATGGGCAAGAATGCAACGACACCCAAGACCAAGAGGCAGGGCACGATGGACAATTTTGCTGCTCCGCGACCCACGGTGGAACAACGGCCCGTGCAATCAGGCGCACGCAATGACACGGACATGCTGCTGGAGGCCATACAGGCGTCTAGAACGGACATCCAAGCTTCACGAGCGGCCTTGGAAACCAAAATCGGGGAGGTAGGCTCCGAGGTTACGCTGCTACGCCAGGACTTTCGAAACTTGACCGACAGGGTCACGGTGACCGAGTCAAGATTGACGGACACTGAGAAGTCGGTCTCTGAGCTGAGGAAGGATATGGCAGAGCTCCAGGCCTCCCACCGTCAACTTCTGTGGAAGGTGGATGATGCCGAAAACAGGTCAAGGCGGAACAACCTGCGCTTCGTGGGCTTTAGAGAAGGGATTGAGGAAAGGAGTATGACCGCCTTCCTCCTCGACTGGCTCAAAAAGACCTTCCCTACGGCGCGGTTTTCCCCGTGTTTTATCATAGAGAGGGCGCACAGGGCGCTCCTGGCCAAACCACCGGAGGGTGCGAGACCACGACCGGTCATAGCCCGGTTTCTGAACTTTGCCGATCGAGATCTGATATTGCGAGAAGCCAGGACACTGGGTGAGATCCGCTTTGAAAACACCACCATAATGATCTTCCCGGACTACAGTCAGGAAGTTTCTAAACAACGCCGCTCCTTTGACGCCGTGAAAGCAAAGCTGAGGTCCCTCAACATCCAGTATATGCTCCTCTTCCCGGCCAAGTTAAAGGTCATCTATCAGGACAAATCCATCTTCTTTGCACACCCGGACGACGCGTGGCAATGGCTGGAGGAGCGACCTATCCTGAATAGTAGGGAGGCGGCGGGCCGGGCAGAGATGGACCGGTCACTGCGGGAACGACCGACATGGGAGAGGCCGAGGCCGCCAAGACGGAGACTGAGGAGGACACAGCACAAGACGCCGCAAACTCCATACAGGACAAGCACACGGCAGGACGGGAGGCGAGGCAGGTCCGCGTCACCGGGTACCGACTCCGTGGCAGGCTCGAGGGTTGGTAGCCTGAGAAATGGAATCCGCTCTGCAGACGAAGAAATGGAGGAATCGGAGGGCCGCGCATCCGGAGAGGAGGGGGATGATTCAAGGAGTGATTCGTTGCACCCTCTGGCTAAAGAAATCCGGCAGCTGGAGCAAGACTCTACAGGTCGTGAGGGACAGATGGACACACAAGACTCACACTCGTGAACAATGATGCACTGGGAAAGGGAAAAGATGACGGCTCGGCGATACAGAGCAAGCAAGTTGGCACCCCCCCTAGTACTGTTCTTTGTGTTTTTAGCACTGGTTGCGGTTTATTGAGGGTGGGATGTGTGGGAGGGCGACAGGCCTACTCCCGTGGATAGTTGAGACCCGGATGGGGATGCAACTGGAAGGGGAGGGAGGTGGGGTGGGGGGAGTGGGATGGGGTTCTGTTACCATGTTACCCCACGTTGGGGTTGTTGAGAGTGTTGGGGAGGGAGGGGGGAAGTTCGTCAAACCCCAGCAGCAGCGACTTCGGGAAAGTTTACCCTTGCTACCGTCCCGGCCCTGGGGCCCGGTGCTGGATAGTCCTCAGGTGAAACAATGGCGAGTACACTAGCTACACCTCACGGTGAAGGCGCTGGGGTTAAGGCGCTAACCTGGAACGTTAACGGACTGGGTTCCAAAATTAAGAGGAGCCTGGTTACCGCATATATTAAGCGAGTGGCACCTGACGTCATTTTCCTTCAGGAAACACATTTGAGGGGGACCCGCTGTGCATTTTTAGCGCGAGGGCAGTACACAGTTCTGGCACACGCGGGATACACCATGGACTCACGGGGCACGGCAATACTAGTTAGGAAAACGGCACCTTTCACAGTCACACGTACATGGTTGGACCCACAGGGCTCGTTTGCCGGGGTGCAGGGGACATGGAGGAGGCGCAGGTACACTCTACTGTCGGTATATGCCCCACCCAAATTACAAACACGAACAATGCAGGAGATCACGGCCATTCTGCTAGACACAGCGGACACGATACAGATTGTGGGGGGGGATTTCAATGACGTGATGTGCACGACGCGCGATAGATCTGGGAACCCCCTCACGGTGGCTACAGAGACGGCTTTGGCGCGCAGAATGGCCACGATCGGTCTTACTGACGTTTGGCGGTGGCTACATCCTACCCACGTGGCCTACTCATTTTACTCTGGGGCCCACAAGGTCTTCTCTAGGCTAGATTACATTTTCACATCGAGACAGGAGCTTTCGGCGGGAGACGAGGCAGACTATAGGGCGAGGGGTATCTCGGACCATTCTCCGCTGTTCGTACATATAGGTCGGGGTAGGGGGAGAGGTCAGGCACAGTGGCATATGTCGCCATGGGATTTACAGACTCCTGAAATTCTAGGGGGCATAAGAGCGGATATCAAAGTTTTTCTGGCCGAAAATGAGGGATCGGTACAGTCCGGGGTGACACTGTGGGAAGCCATGAAAACGGTGTTGAGGGATCGCTTCCAATCCAGGGTGGGGGAGGCCAGAAGGAAACGCACGGAAGCCATAGCGAAGGAGGAGGCAAACATCTTGACCCGAGAGGCTGAATATCACAGAACAAAGGAGGAGGTAGATCTCAGAATACTGCTAGACACTCAAAGGCGGTATAGAGAGCTAAGCACGGACGAGGCGCGTACACAGGCGCTGGCCACCCTGCACCGCTTATACGATGTTGGCGATAAATCTGGTAAACTCATGGCATGGTTGAGCAGGCGCGAGAGAGCTGCCAGGTGGGTGGATTGGGTTGAGCTCCCTAGTAAGGCGCGGGCGTCCACAGACGGCGCTATAGCAGAGGCCTTTGCGACCTATTTCGAAGACTTCTACAGGGCGAGGGACCTAGGGGACTGCGAGGTGGTGCAATCGTTCCTGGGTAGTGTGGAAGTTCCGCAGTTGACCCCTGAGGATAGCGAGGCCTTGGAAGCCGACCTGTCCCTAGATGAAATTGCAGAGGCGATGGCTGCCCTGAAACCGGGGAAGGCCCCGGGACCAAATGGTTTCCCGGCAGAGTTCTTCAAACGAACGGGGGACCTCCTTTCGCGCCACATGAAGTCGCTGTATGCAGGTGCGTTTGCCTCCGGAGACCTCCCGCCGGACCTGGCCCTAGCTACCATAATCCCGATTCACAAGGAAGGCAAGCCCCGTGGAGACTGTTCCTCCTATCGCCCAATCTCGTTGCTAAATATTGAGACTAAAATCCTGGCCACTATTCTTGCACGGCGCTTACGACAGGTAATTCCGGGCCTGATCCACCCGGACCAGTCCGGGTTCCTGCCGGACAGGGCCACCAAACTCAACCTGCGGCGCACCCACAACTGGCTCCAAGAGGTCTGTGACAGGAGGGAGCCACATTGGTTCCTCTCCTTGGACGCAGAGAAAGCGTTCGATGCGGTCCACTGGCCTTTCCTGATGGGGACCCTTGAACGGTTTGGGTTTGGGCCCAAGTTCCAGCGCTGGGTGAAACTTCTATACTCGAAACCTAGGGCTAGAGTGCGCATAAATGGGCGAATGTCGAGAGAGTTCGCGATAGAGCGGGGGACGCGACAGGGGTGTCCGCTGTCCCCACTCCTTTTTACCCTCACGATCGAGATCCTTGCGATCCGTATCCGGCTCAACCGAGATGTGACTGGCTTCCACTGGGGGGAATCGGCCACTGAACAGGAGAAGATCTCCCTTTACGCCGATGATGTGCTGTTGTACGTGACCGACCCGGCTAAGACGATACCGGCCTTATTCAGGGAACTGGACGACTTTGGGGCGGTAGCCGGACATACTATAAACTGGCATAAGTCGGTCCTATACGACCCACAAGGTGCCCCGCGAGGGGAGGAGTTGCCTGAGCTGCTCATTCACACCACGGCAGGCTTCCGGTACCTGGGGGTCTTTATCACCAGAGATAAGCGGCGCTCCTACACGGACAATGTCGATAGAGTTTTGGTGGCGGCAAAGGCGGAGATGGATAGGTGGAGGCCGCTCCCGCTCACCATTTTGGGCAGGGCTGCCCTGTATAAAATGATCCACACCCAAAGTTTTTATACGCCCTGCAAAATGAGTATTATCCCCTCCCGGCTCTGACATTGCGGAAAATCCACACCGATCTCCGCTCCTTCTTGTGGTTGGGGAAGCAGTCCCGGGTGGCACTCACGACTATGCAGCGCCACCAATATAGTGGGGGTCTCTCATTGCCTAATTTGGAGGCCTATTACTGGGCGGAACACCTCACCCCGATCAACGATTGGATACACGCCCCGGCTGACCACCCCACCTATGCACTAGAGAGATCTAAATGGGGCAATAAGACGGTGCTCCACTTTTTATATGGTGGGAGGGGAGGCCGCCGGCTTCTCCCCGCGACTAGGATTACCCTGACGGCGTGGCGCAGAGCGTCGGTTAGAATGGGTTGGCACGAAAGGCTCACCCGCCAAACCCCCCTGTGGGCATGTAGGTGGCTGACTGAACTGAACAAGTTGCGCGGGTTTCAAAGGTGGGATGACATTGGCATCTCCACAGTTGGGGATGTCATAGCAAAGGGGGAACTTAAAACCTTCCAAGCACTGCAGCAGGAATTTGGACTCCAGAGAACCCAATACTACAAATACATACAGCTGCGACATGCATGGGGAGCCCAACACATATCTCTCACTGACATTCCCCAATTTGCACCACTTGAGGGCCGCCTACTGCAAGAACAGATACAGAGGGGGGCGGTATCCATGACCTACAAAACACTGACAAATAACATGTTGGGTGATCTGCAGGCCCTTAGGGAGAGGTGGGAGGCAGATGTGGGCACGCTGGAGGACCTGGACTGGGAACTCATACTCATGCACCCCAGAGAGGTGGCCATAAAATCGAGGCTTCGCCTCATTCAGTTTAAGGTCCTCCATCGGGCATACTTTGACAGGGTGAGGCTTTTTCGGATGGGGAGGGTTAACAACACCACCTGTCTACGATGCCAGCACCAAACGGGCGACTTCTTCCACATCATCTGGGAATGCACAGTGATACAGGAATATTGGGACGAGGTTTTCAATGAATTGAGTGCGATACTGGAGGTGGAGATACCCAGGGACCCCAAACTGGCGCTCTTGGGAATGTCCACGGAGGTGGATATCACGAGATACTTGCTCATTTTTCTGCTGCTGGCCCTGGTGGTCGCAAAAAGGGACATTGCAAGATTGTGGGGGGCGCCTGGGAAACCAAATCTCGAGGAATGGAGAAGAGGTCTAGATATGTATATGGCTGCTGAACGAGTTACGTATAAAGCTAGGGGCTGCCCCCGAAAATTTAGAAAAATATGGGCCAAGTGGAGGCACTACCATGGACTAGAGTAGGTGGGCGGGACCTGGTGGGGGAAGTGGGCGGGTGGTAGGATGAAGCACGGAGATGGTGCGTATGTTGCTGATTCCAGTATGTGTACCCTTGAAGGCTACGGGCCATGGGGATTGCTTATACTCAATGTCACACGTCTTAGAGGACCGAGAGAGCCATGAGGGTCGGGGGGGGGGGGGGGGGGAGTGGTTGGAAGGGTTCATGCTGCTGGGGAGGGGGGGGAGGGCGGGTAGGGGGGGGGGCTTCGAGGAGAGGTCTCTCAGTTACTACCCTTACTTATAGTTGATGGGGGGGGAGGGGAGTTCGGGGTGAAAATGAAAAATAAGTTCGTCAGGATGAATGCAATGTAAATGACTATTTCAAAAGTTGCGTAAAGGCGGGTAGAGCGGAATGTTGACGCTCCCCCGCGATGTCTTGTTCCTGGTACCTATAATTCGCCTGATGCAACAATAAAAAGAATTAAAAAAAAAAAAAGATTAACACAGTGATGGCTCTGATGGATAAAGTCTGTAATGTAAAAATCCAGTCCGCTCGAAGACTGACTTACATAATTAGGGCATAAAGCAAACAAAGGTATTCAATCAGCTGCTTCTTGATTACTTGTAGGAATCCGTTAACTTTATAACACATTCCTATCCAATGACTGAATGTCTGCTGGAGGAATCTAAAAATCTAACAAAGTACAAGACTACTGTAGCATACACTGTTGCATCCTTCAAATAGTATATTGTTAGAGATGCCTTGCAAATCTCATCATCAACCCACACAATGAGCCATCCAGACCATTTCTCCAGCTACCTTGCATATCATACCTCAAAATCTATCTCAAGAACTCATACATTGTAGAAACACCCAATGTGAACTAACACGAATTCAAATATTTGTAGAATATCAAGCAGCCTTTCAAATCTTTGCAGAATCGAAGCCTGGCTCCTATTTAAATGTTATCCTCCACACAGGAGCTAACACTACATTAAAATTGCCACTAACAAGCATGCTGCACATCAAAAGGGGTACGTGCAAAGAACAACATTAAGGCTAGGTTAACACTAGTTACTATGTTGAAGGCAATTTAATTTAGAAGTTAAGGTCAGAATTGGAACAAGTCTAGCAATTGCATTACTTTACATATATTTGAGAGTGTTCAGATTATAATTGTGGCAAATATTTTTTAATACATTTTAAATTCACTTAAAGTTATGGGTAGCATATGGTTACATTTTGGTTACTCATTTAATTTAAACTAAGAGTTAAGGCTAAGACCGAAAGTATTAGGTAAGCTCCATTTTTATTCAACAAAATGTTAGTGTTAGCCTTGTGGTTAGGTCAATCTTAGTTATCGATTTTAATTCATTAAATTTAAAGCTAGAATTACCTTTAAAGTGTAGTTAAGGTGAATTATATATTTTTAATATATAATTTAATTAGTTCTACTTTAATGAATGGGTTAGTTCAGGGACAATACCTATTGCTACTAATTTAACATTTAATTCAATAATATGTTAGTCCATTTCGGATTAAGATTAGGTGAAGTTACTAATTTAATTGCCTTGTTCCTGCAATCTGAAAACTCAAAATTAAATTTACATTACAAATGTGGTAGTATATAATTGGTGACACTTAGAAATCTCCAGACTGATACAACATATGAAGTGGGAGTAGGAGTGAAACAGATAGTTCTGTGGAACAACCTTATTTTTGGAAGATAAATTCAAAAGCAGAACGAGGACAAACATTGATGAGGGAACAAGTCAGTTATAAATCAATGCTCCATGTTAATCATATGAGGTCTTTCAAACCCACATATTTAAATGAACTACCACAATACGCAGATCGTATTCAAGATGTAGTTCCATAACTAGTCAGAATAGGTGGAAGAAACTATAAAATTTTATTCTCATGGTTTCGTGGTACAAATAAAAACAGATTAAAACACACACACAAAGAAGAATGCAAGTTACTTCTCTTCTCGACTGTATGCCTAGTTGTACAGTCCATTAGTACTGTAATGCCTGAAGAAAGACTTTTTTTGTAAACCTTTTTATTAAAGTTTTCTGATGCAGACAGAGTATAAGAGCATAAAAACAACATTTGCAGTTTTTCATCAATCAGTTGCATTAAATTGCCAGTACGGTGAACAAGTGGGTCTATTAAGTGTTTGGGCATGTTTATTGTCTGCCATATATGGCTTGTGTGTGGTTGAATGTACTTGGTCTCTAGTGATGTGCTTGGTTGTTAGGATCTCGTCAGAGTAACTTCGCCGCAGTTGTGGGTAGTGTGCGAGTGTCGTTTTTAGCACATCAACTGGGGGAGTAACTTGGGGTGGTGGAATCAGGGAAGGGGTGCAGGGCTGTATCTTCGAGTGGCCTTTCTTGGTCTGTGGTTCACCAGTGGTCACTTCCTCAATGCAGCGCGTGTGGGCTGCGTGAGGGTGAGAGGGGGTTGGTTCCTCCCGGGCATTTGTACATTGGGTCCCTTCTAAACCTTTGCCGGATCGATTCCATCCTCCTGAATCAGTCCAAAGGGACAGCAACGCGCTTTTGCCATTATTAAGCTTCCGCCACCTCTGAGTAGTACGGGGGCCGAGACTACTACTCCCAGCATCCTCCTCGTGGCGCCAGTCACTGCGTCACCGAGAAAGCGCAGGAGGCGCTTAAAAACGCTCGAGGGCTCCTGCAGCGCGGGCACTGCCCGGGCCAAGGGCAGGCCCGTACGCGCCAGGAAGAGGCTGGGCCACCCCCCTTTCATTTGGATTTTAACTGCATAGCATACCATAGAGTCTTCTATGGTTTGAAATGCACTGTTGAGAAGCTAACCAGTTACAGCACAAGTTTTTAAATATAGCCTTGAGGAATATTTTATAATTTTGCACAGAAGTGTCTCATTTAACTTTTTCTTTTTACGCATATAGTTTAACACTGTGCTAGTCACTCTGATTGCTTACTTGTATTGTATTAAGGAGTTGACTTTTTGTTTCCTAATTACACACAATTTCCAAAAATAAAATGAGTAGGCAGAAATTAACTGCTGTGAAAGGCGTGGTTGGAACTTTCGACGCCTTTTTAACGAGGGCTGAATCGGTCCTCAATAATTAAATTATACTAACGGAGCTGAGGTTATCTCTGGAGCCTGGCAGGCTTTCTCTTCCCCCTGCTTTTCCTGATGTGTCGTTGGCCCCTAATCAGGAGATGCCGTTAGAACAGCAGAGCCAATCACTAATTATTGACACAACACAATCGAATGACTCAGTCTCCTCTATAATCTTGGAGCATGAGCCCAGCCCAGTTAAATCAAAACTGAGACCAAGAGTGCAGAAAGTGGGGAGGAGCCTAGCTCGCGACCGAGATGGCCGCGTTTTAGCTCGGCTCCGTCCGGCCGCCTGTTTATCTTCATTTATCCTGTATTCCTCTTGCCCCGGGAAGCCCTCCTTGCTGTGTTTCGGTACTCCAGTCACTTAGCGGACACTTACCCGTTGCTCCGGTGATCCTGAGTGCTGTCGATCCTGTGCAGTGATCCCGCTCGGAGCCTCCGGGGCGGTCTGGCCGGGCCTCCTTGCTACGCTGGGCCGTGACGGAACATGTTGGTCGGCCCTTGTTGGCGCTGTGGAGCTGGACGCGGAGGCTGATGTGTGGATTGACCGGCTGTGCCCCTTGACGGACCCGACTGGCCTGGGCCCAGAGGTACGAACGCTGCTCCTCGCGGGAGAGCCTACTCAATTGTCTGGCTGGGTCCCCCTTCTATTCCCCGGCCCGGCCATTTTGAATTTTTCCGCCCGGGCTCGGATAACGGGGCCGGCGGTACGGGGGGACCGACGGACATCCTTCTTCTGGTGGCTCTCCTTTCTGCCTTGGGGCGCCCTGCCGCAGTCTGGCTGACCTCCTTTTGCTCTGGTGTTACCCCGGCCGGGGTTCCCGACGACCGGGGACGTGCTGGGCTCTTAAGATGGCGGCCGGCCCTGGGAGTCTTTGCCGGGCCCGGGCGAGCACTGGGGGCCCGCCGCATGGCCCGGATGTCGGATCTTGTAAGGAGTTTCCTGCGCTTCGATTTGTCCTGGATGCACTGAACTCCTGGCGGACTACCGTGGCTGCGTCTGTCTCCACTGTGGAGGCGGACCCTCATTTTGAACACTGCGGGCCCCCGTCATCGGATTTGGCCTCCTCGTCGATGATCGCGACTGATGTGCTCCTTGACTCTGTGCCCCCGGCGGGGACCGCATCCTTGGCTCGGAGAGTCTCCGACGCCCCCCGTTGTCCTGTCTGGTTGCCTCGGCCACTGGGCTGCGGTCCGCTTGTATCCTGGCCTGGCGTCGACGATCCTTCCAGTCTCTCTTCGCGTCGACTCCCCGACCGAGAAGTATGTTCCGGCCCGGCTGGGCCTGCCTCGTTCGAACTGTCCTTGGAACTCTGTCTGCAATACGATTGTTGTACTGTGTCTTTCCTGGATCTTCAATATTTTCTTTCCAGTTTCTTCTTTGGACTGCCGCGAAATTTTCTCCTGAGCCCTGTGTCCCTCATCGTTTGCTCTTGGTTTGTTCGGATGGTTACAACCTTGGACAAAAGTGGACAGGGCTGAAACGACTTTTACATGCGGTAGTCTGGTTTCTTTGTTATGTGATTGACAAGTGCTGTTTTGATGTTCCTGTAATTTTATGGGACTCCTGAAACTTTTTCTAATATCGTTAACTTCCCGTGGGCTATACCCTTCCCTTGTAGCAGGTGGCGGGATGGAAGCAGATGATACTGATTTTTCGCCCTCCCTCGTGTGCGTTGTTCCTTCCCTTCCCCTGCCCCTTCCCTTTTGTCTTTGTTTCTACCCTGTACCTTTTCTCCTATATTTCGGGTTCTATTTAGGGCGACAGGCACGCTGCCGGGGGGTAGGCCATAGCCCTCTGCAGGGGTGTAGGGAGGGCTTGTGGGGTGGGTGGGAGGGTCTGTTGTTGTTTTTGGAGGGGTCTTTCTCTCCTCCTTTTTTCTCCCTACTTGGTTCTATGGCCCTTGTGTATCCCCTTTTTCGGGGCTCTGTATCGCCGTCTGTCCCCCGGGTGTCTTTCTGGTGTATTTTTCCGGTATTACAAAGATGGTGATTTGTTCTGTTTGTCTTCCTATTTTGTGGTCGATTTTGTACCGGAATTTTGTTTTTCCTGCTTTGTCACCTGGGGGCGGGTGGTTGGGTTGGGGTCCCTTCCTTTTCCTTTTTCCCCCTTTCCCTTCCCTCTCCCCCCCCTTTTTGTGGGGTTTTTTCTACTTGGGGGTACATTTCGTATCGTTTTGGTATTTGGGTCCTTTATTGTGCTGATCGGTGGGACAGGTGGTGGCTGCGGTGGGCGGGCAGTGGATTGTGTGCACAATTGCTTTTCTTTCTACCCGTTGTTTTGCCCGGTACTTACTGGTATACCTCTGTCGTATTTATTTCTCCTGTGTCTTTAAGATCGCTGCGTTGCTGCCTGCCGCGACCCCGCCCCTCTGGCTTGTGTTATGGCCCTAGTAGAAGAAGCTCTCCCGCCTAGGGAGAGAACAACCCAACGCACTACTTTCAAAGGACCAAAGGTCTGATTCATTACTTCAACTGTGAGGATATTCGTACTCAAGATGAAAGAATGTTCAAATGTGTGATTTATTCATATCCATATCAGGATTTCAATATAGATGGTACATGTCAATAATCTGTATTCCACACGTATGTTCGGGTGTGTTATCACATCACACAACCCAATGCATTTCGGGCATGGCCCGTCGTCAGGGGAATTACTCTACAAACAAAAACATACAAGAACCAAATGTAATACGCATGTAACAATATCAGCAAAAACCAAACTAGAATCCAATCCCAGTAAACGTGTGTTTGAAAAATGAGAAGTGCTCGACTACGTGAACGTGACAGAGAAGCGAGAGTATGTGACCCTGTAAATGAAATTATAGCCTTAGAACCAAAAGTCACAACCGAACCATAAACCATAGTGAAACGCTATATATAGTGACTACTTCAATCAAACGGGTGCACAAGATAGAATATATCTTCAGTAATCCAGTAACCACCACCAATCATGCAATAAGAAAACGAGTCCCCGATCGTGGGTACTTACTCGTGTGAATGTAACAGCGGGACTCCGAAGAGTTCCACGAGGTGAACGCGCAGTGAGAAAGCAGGAAGTCAGAATATACACGACAGTGAACATAGAGATAGGACTAAACGTAATGAATAGAGTGTGGGCGCCATCTTGAAAGGTGCAAACCAGTAAGGCAAAAGTAAAGTAGACAGATCATGTGTTATGGCCCGCCAGGTTCCTGACCTCCCAAACCCGTTCTTTAAAAAAAGAAAACTACCTTTCTATTTGTTTGCTCCTGAGATTGCTCTAAGATGCTTGCTCTTTCCCCTGATTTGTTGCCTTAGTATATTGTGACATCTGATATATGTCTCCTGCTGTTTTTGTTATGTGGTGGCCAGCCCTGGTGGGTTGTAGGCCCGTATTTGTGAGCTTTCTCTGTTCAATAAAGGTTTTCAAAAAAAAAAAAAAAAAAAAAAAAAAAAAAGAGTGCAGAAAGTAAAATCAAAATTTGCCCGCCCCAATAACCCTCCCGCTGCAACTAGAAAAAAACGGGGAGCTAGGCAATCAAAGAAACCCGTAATGGGCAGCCCGGGGAGGACTGAGTTCGATGTACCCACTATGGGTGTTATCAGTGAGGGAAACCCAACTACCCTGAATCAGAATAGACAGGGACACCATCTGTCGGTCTACTGGAGGGGGACTTTTGGGGGGGGAGATTAGAAACTATGCTGACTACCCTAATAGACCCCTATAAATCAAAAAATAAGTAAGGTTGAAGATAGGGCAACAGCAAGTTCATACAAGCCCAATACTCAAGTTACCATTGAAAGAGGAAGAGAGGGGTGGGACAGAGATGGGGGAGCCGCCACTGTGAGGGTAACATCTAATAGCAGGACACCAGTCAAGAGTTGTCCAAGTAGTCGCAAGCCCGCAAGTACAGATACTTTAGTCCCCAGACAGGGCACATCTATCAGAACAGGGCCACGTACGCTGCAGAAGGACAAGAGTCTAGAGGTTAGGTCTCCTCAGTCAACTAGCCTTCCTACTATTGCTCTCGCTCCCGAATCTACCCCCTATGTAGCGATCTTGGGGTATGTTCCTGCCCTTCCTCCAGGGAAGAGTGAAAAATATGGGCAGCTAATAAATAAATTAACCCATTGGTTCGCACAGAATACAACAATGGGTGCCAATATATCCAATAACATAATTATGGCACGTAGGGTCAACTGGATTGGGAGCTCCCGCAAACAGCGAATTGGTGACTGCATTATTATTAACTTTCACAACCCCTATACTGCAGGCCGTATTTTTTCCAAGGACTATAGTATTTCTACACTAGTGGGTTTTGTTATTAAAATACTACCTTTGGGCGTTTTCTATAGGCCGCCTAGCAGTAGGGAGACGGCAACAGTTGCCATTGGGGAATACCCTTTGGGGGTGCTCGAACAAGGTCATACCCTATTAATCATCTGTAGCGAGGTGGGGAGGGAGCATACCCAGACTGACTGGTGGGTCGCTGAATCTGCCCCCGCTGACTCTGCCTCCCCTCCTTCCCTTCAGAGAGACTGGGATACCGAGCCACTACTCCACGGCGGCATCGAAAATGAAGAGGGCGCCTTTAACTGGGCGTTTGATGAGTATAGCGAGACCACACCCCCATATGACGTCCATGGATCTGGAGTGGACAAAAAGCAGAAAGTTCTCTATACGGTGTGCAACGTCACCCCGGAGGAGAAAGGCGGAGAGAGAGGTGGTCAAAGAGAGGCGGCCGTGAGAGGAGGCGAAGTGTGTGGAGAGCGAGGAGCGAGGAAAACGAAGAAGTTAAGCCAGGAGGCAAACGTTCCTGCGAAGCGCCGTGCCACACTCCAGAGGGAGGAGTGTGGCTTTCACAGGTACGGCGACGGTTGTCGGCCTGGGTGGGGAGAAGGCGAGAAGGACCTCCTGTGTAAATAGACTGTATATAAATGCCTAGCCCTTCCTCAAACCTTTCCTTGCCTGTATACCTTCCCGGTCTCTCTACCTTTATCCCGTGCCCGACTCCCTTCCCCTGTTTTCCAACCCCGTGTTCCTTTCACCTTTTACCTCACACCCCGAAACTATATATTTTGTAAAGCACTACTCAGCGGTGTCCACTGCACTCCGGGCTTCCCCAAGAGCGTATATTGCTCTGACTGTGCATTGACGGCGTTCCCTTTGTTGGTTCTCTTTTGGGGCTGGACGACGTCGAGAATCCGAGGGAGGAAGCAGGACGTACCGTCGACAGCAGACAAGGGATCCCCGCACCAACATCTTATTTCTGGGCTGCAACCACAGACCAATCACGATTCGCCAGAGAAAGACTAACATCCCGCAGTAGAAGAGCTTTGTCAAAAATAAAACCTGCTTTACCCAAGAAAGGTCTCCAGTCTGTCACTAACCCCACGCTACATCATCCTATTTCCCTGGTGCAACCCCAACAAACTATGGACAGGCATTTTGGTATCGATCAATTTGGCTTTAAACAACAGATTTGATACTCTGACTGGTATGGAGGAATGCGACTGACTGCGGGGCCCTGTACTTGCAGGGTCTGAGCAGGCCGCGCTACCCCAGGATTCTAGGGCGGTTGTGGCAGGGCCTCCAAGGGTGAGTTCCAATAACTTTCTATCTTGGAACATAGCGGGTTTGGCTGTAAAGCTACAGAATCCTAGATGGATAGCCTATGTCAAGCATTTTTTGGTAATTAGCTTACAGGAAACGTGGTCAGTAGAATGTGACCTTTTCCTGGAAGGCTATAAGGCTTTTTTTGTCCCGGCTAGACCCTCTTTGAGGGGGGAGACCAAAGGGTGGCTTGGTTACTTATATATCTGTGGCTATTGCCTGCAAAATGCAGGTAATGCCTACTACACACCCAGGAATCTTAGCCTTAATGGCAGGAAAGGTGGCTATTAGCTGGGGACTTCTTCCCCGAATGAGCCCAGTAATTTAACTGCCCTGTAGCTATAAATCAAACCATGAGTCAAAGTTTACACAGTCTTGTGGTTGCCGGTGATCCTAATATACATCCCTGTGGTGAGCCGCTAACGTCCTGCATCTCTGACTGGGGCTGTCCTTGCATGTATGGTTTCCATTTTGAACATACAGCTCAGGGGGAGTTGTTAAAACGCTCTGACTAACAAATTAGATCTGGTGGCTACGATGGTTTTAACGGACCCGCGCACCAACTGCACGGTGCCCACGTTTAAGGGACACGGGAAAAGGTCATTTATTGAATTAATTTTAATTTCATCTTCTTTACAATCTTTAGTGAATACTTTTAAAATTACAGAGTGAATTTAGTGATCACAACCCCTTAACGCTTCACCCGACAGGTCCACTGGCAGAAAAAATAGGGGTTGCACCAAAGCTGGGCCTACTGCGACCAAATGATGGAATGCGCAGATTAAATGGTCGCAAGTACCCCAGAAATATTCTTTGATGGGATTAAAACAGTATGTGTCTATAAATTATCTCTGCACAATGGACCGGTCCTCGCTAAAAGCGATTTTAGGGGAGCCTTCAAGTCTATTACAGATAAGGTGGGGGGCGGTTATCTGCTCCAGCAAAAGGTCAAGCTTTGTCTGGCCCTAGGTGGTTTGATTCACATTGCTCTAAAGCAGCCAAGAGGCTGAGGGAAGCTTTGTCAATCAAACCTAGAATACAAGCCGATATCTCCACTTGTTGCAGAGAATATAAGATGGCCCTCGCCAAATGTATGGGAGTATTGAAGGATGAAGTATGGAGGGAGTTGCTTCATCCCAGCACTCCTAGAAACAGTTCGAAGTTTTGGAGTGCGCTTAATAAACCTCTGTTGGACCAGGAAGGGGGGGGGCCTTGATTCTCACATAACTGAGGAGAGTGGGAGTCACATTTCAAATCTATGTTTGACTGTTTGCCTGAGCAAAATCATAGGACGCCGCATGGAACTAAGGTGGTATCAATAAGATTTGAGAGAGGTGAGATACTGGAAGGTATAACAGGCTTAACTGCAGGAAAACCACCCGGCCCTGACGGGATTCCTCCAGATCTTTTTAAGTCAGACCTCTCCTTTTGGGCGCCGATATTGTATTGGAGTCCGTTTTTAACGCGGCGGCACAGAATGGCTGTCCTCAGTCTTGGGCAACCTCCACCATAGTTCCAGTTTTTAAAAAGGCGATAGAAGCAGCCCCCATTGCTATAGACCCATCTCGATTATAGACTCAGTGGTAAAAGTGGTGGGCCGGGTCCTCCTTCAGAGATTATCATCCTTGGCAGAGGACAATGATTCTTTCGGAAGTTCAGTATGGATTTCGACTGGGACGGTCTACTGTTGCTCAGTGTCTTAACTTATTTTTGATACTGAGCAAATACACTGTTGCTCGTCCTGGGACCATTCACCTTGCCTTTATGAACTTGTCATCGGCTTTTGATTGTGTCAACAGGAATAAGCTCTGGCAGTCCATGAGGGCAGTGGAGAACAGTGTTGTAAATTTCTTAAAAGACCTACATAAGTCCACCAAAGCCAATGTTAGGTTTTCCCAGGATTTGCCGGTTAAGAGGGATTTTAATATTAAGAAGGGAGTCCGGTAAGGTTGTATTCTGGCTCCCTTTTTATTTCATTTCAATATTAATGATTTGGACCGCTTACTAAGGGCAACAGGGGCTGATTGTCCCAGGGTAGGACGGCAAGGGATCCCTGTCCTGTTATATGCAGACAATGCCGTCCTCATGTCCAGAACTGAAAGAGTATTACAATCACTTTTATCCGCCTTCTCTGATTTTATGTCAGATAGGGATTTGGCAAGTAACAACTCCAAATCTTACGTCATGCAAGTGGGGCATTTTGCAAAGAAGAATTTCCAATTTAGAGTGGGAGATTCAAATATTCCCCATACAAAAACGTTTTCATATTTAGGGGTTCTCTTTGACGATAAGCTCAACTGGGGTTCCCTATTATTGAAAGGAAAAAAAAGGGGGACATTGCCAGGGTGAATGTAGCAACTTTTAACTTTGGTTCCAAATTAGGGAAGAAACCCACCGGAGCTATGTTGCAAGTGTATCAGACTAAAAGCCTGGCTATAGCTTCATATGGCAGCGAAATATGGGGATACAATGCGGGTGAATCCCTTCAAATAGTGGAAAATGACTTTCGGAAACGCCTACTATGTGTCCCACGCGGCACATCAAATCTAGCGGTTCATGAGGAGTTGGGGGTCCTTTACGTAAATGATGGACTTTCTTTGCGTCCATTGATGTGTTGGTTAAAATGTTGGTTGAATCCAAATCTCCCTCTGACCCACGTGATTATAAAAGATTGTATGTCCCTGGATAACTCACCGCGTATTCCATGGCTGAGGTACGTAAAGACAAGTTTTGGTAGGCTAGGGCGGGGGGACCTATTTACTAATCCCGAATGCATCACAAAGAGAGATGTGGAGGAAATTAAAACTACTTTCCTGGCAGAAAGGAATTTGAATAGAGAAGCCAAGTAGGTACTGAAACCAAGTGTGTGGACATACATAATGCTTAAAACAACCCCAAGAGCAGAGCCATATCTTTTGGGGTCATTGTCCATGCACAAGAAATTCATATTAACTAGGTTTGGTCTGAACCTTTTCCACCTTTTGCTTGCCAGACCCAAATGTTTTACTATAAGTAAAGTAGCAGCTCCCTGCGGCTGCGACGGAAAGTCTCCGCAGGATATGCTGCATTTTATGTTTTTATGTCAATTGTATGAATTTCCTCGTAAACGCTATCTGGTACCTCTTTTAAAAAGACTGAATTTTAGGCAGGCCCGTCCTGCATTGGTGTACCTTCAATTACTGAAAGAGGACTGTTTATTTTTTATAGTGGGATTTTTAAAAGCAACTGTTGATTCCAGAAATTACATGGTTTTGGAATGAGTTTTCCCAGGCTTTTTAATTATTTATTTAATTTTTTGGGGCTGTTATGGATATCATTCTAACAATGCACTGTCACTTATACTGTTTTTATGATGTGTAACTTTTACGGTTTGTATTGTAAACTGAATAAATCTATTGATTGATTGACTGACGTTGGGTGCGGGGGGGGTTAAGGGGCGTTGCGATATCTGAGTGGCTAACGGGGATACTGGGTCTTGCGTGTCTGCTTGAACTTGTGTAAGAGGGCTGCCCATTCCTTGGAAATAGGGTTGCGGCGGATTCCCTTTACCTCTTCTAGCCTGATCGTTTCTTCTTCTCCTGCGCCCCATTTTATGGTTGCCTCCCTCCATGCTTCTATTGGGGGACTGCTGGGAGAGTGCCAGTGCATTTTGATGCTGCATTTCGCTCGAAGAAGGGCTAACACTGCGAATCGTGTTTCTACTTTTTGCTTTTTTTGGGCGGTTAAATATTCCCAGGGCACATGCCTCCCATATATTGAGGTTAGTCAGGCCAGTGATTGTCTGTAACATGGTGTGTATTTCAGACCAGTAGTGCTGCATTTCGGGGCATGCCCAGAGCATACGCACGAATGTAGCGCTGGGCTGGCGGCAGAATTCAAATTGCTCTGCAGGATAAAAACTCTGAAGCTGCACAGGGGTGAGATATGCACAGTGTAGAATGTTAAATTGAATATTTTTGAAGCGCTGGTTGCGAGATACTTTCTTATGGTGCTCTAGGGCTGTGAGCCATTGCTTGTCATGAAGTGCATGGCTTGATTCTTCTTCCCATTTCTCTCTGAGTCGCGATAGCGGCGTGGACATGAGCGTTATGATGGATTTGTAAATCCATGTAATTAGGTATTGCCCTGTGCCCATGTTTAACATCGCATGTAGAGTGGGGTATGTCTGTGGCTCTCCATCCGTCAGATTCCATGTTTTCCTACAGTCGGAAATGAGCTGCCTGTGTAGGAGAAATTGCCCCGGGGGGAGCCAGCTTCCCTCTGTTAGACTCTCAAAAGGTGGCCAGTTGGCCCTCCGTAAATAATGACTCCACGTTTGTGATTGTATATTTTGCCCAGAAATGCATGCCTCGGGAGGTGTAATGGTCGTGCCCCTTGGGGAGCCCTGCTAGTGGCAATAGTGGGGAGTAGAGGGGCGTGACGCGGGAGAGGCAGTTAAGTCTGAGCATACAAGACTTCGCTATTTTCACCAGGATGGGATGAGCCGGATTCGGTTTAGTGCCCGGGAGTAGAAGTCTATGCACCGTGAGGATCGTTCGGGGTCCCGCCTGCGAGTCCATCTCTTCCATTTGGCGCCCCGCTGTCCAACGCAATAGCCTATTTCCTTGCAGTGCAATTACAATGGCTTCGAAGGATGAGGCTCCCAAACCACCCTGGTTGAATGGGAGTTGTAGAGTCGCCAGGGCAACCCTACGGCGGCCTCTCCCCCAAATCAATGATACCAGCAGGGAGTTGAACTCCCGGAAAAAAGATTGCAGGGGGGATCACTGGGACATTTGCTAAGTAATAGAGGAGGTGTGTTACCACCACCATCTTTGACAGGGCCACTTTCCCAATGGGGCTAGGGGTAGTGGGCGCCAGAAGTCAACCTGGGTTTTAATACTTCTTAGGGCTCTGTAGTGGTTGCCCTCCAGGAGATCACTCAGGGTGTGATACAGCCTGATGCCTAGGTATCTTGGGCGCCCCTGTTCCACGCCAGCCTGACCGTCCCGGCTCGTATTTCCTGGTGCGGAGCATCCAGGCAGAGGAGGTAGATAGGCGACTTTTCCCAGTTTACGTTCAGTCCCGCTGCCTTCCCGAACTCGTCCAGCGTGGGCCAGAGAGGAGAGAGGTCCATTGTTACGTCCCGGATATAGATAAGGAAGTTATCCGCGTATAGGGATACATTGTGAGTGTGTCCCTGCAGCAGTATCCCAAATGCACCCCTCCCTCTCACAGTCTGATCGCCAGTGGCTCCATCGCAAGAGCGAATAGGAGAGGCTACAATGGCCATTCCCAAAGCGTTCCGCGGGTCACGTGGAAAGAGGGCGACATATACCGGCCTCTGCGAACCCGGGTCGCGATGCCTGAAGGGGGACTAAATCACACTTCCTGAACACAAAGAAAAACATCTTTGAAAGTCAAGGAACAAGCACAGTGTCTATGCCCTTCAGGCCACATGCCCACCGGTTTCGGTTTGTGCAAGTTCATTTTCTCTATCGGCATAACAAGGATAAGGGCTGTTTAGATGAAGAGAGGTTGCAGGCTATATATAGAGAAAGGAGTGCAGATGCCACTTCAGCGAATAATGTGTGCTGAGATATTCCAATCCCACTTTGACTAAGATAAAAGAAAAAAAGTGAAACTTTTAGAAACGCCGATTGCAAAGGCAATGATTCATGACACTCCATGGAGCGTGCTAAAGATAATTTTCATCATAGCTCAACATCTTAAGAAGTAGACGTTTGATGCAGAATTTGCACCGAACACCTGTGCTGGCACTCACATGGCTGGTTTGTCGATCATACGTAGAGAAATGAATGTGGTGCTAAAAGGGCACACACTCTTGGTCAGCAATGCATCAGTATGACCAGCGTTAATTAGGATTCACATGTTACCTGAAGAACAACAAGGACGGCCTAACATTTAAAAAACATGGAGGCCAAACAGTCACAGTTAAGTCAGTCACAAGTAAACTGTACGGGTAAAATATGGCATTTCCATATACTTAGGAAAACCAAAAGAGGATCTTGGGTTTACGAACAAAAAGTAGATTAAGTAAAAAAAAAATTAAAAAAAATACACAAAAGGGAGGCCCTTGAGAAAGAATTTGAGTTGGCGGAACCAGCACACAAAGCCACCCCAAACCGAGCCCTCCAGAGACAACTAACCGCACTTATGGGTAATCTTAGGTCCATATATTCCATTCGGGCAGAATTCACACTGTTAAAGATTCGCCAATCCTCCTTTGCACAGGGAAATAAGGTGGGCTCTCATCTGGCACGCCAACTTAGGGTACAAGGGGAAAGGGACTTCATTGGGGGGGATCCTAGATCGCCAGGGGCAACTCACACACTCTGACTCCGCTAAAGCAAACATTTTTGGGGAATTTTACGGTCAGCTCTATCAAGGCACCATTCCAGGCACGGCAACAACAATTGTTAGATAAGGAGGGAGGCAAGATGGCCGCCGTAGCTCTGTAGAGGAAAGTCGCATTCTCCTCTCCCCTACCCTAGTATGATATTGGACTATTGAATACGGGGATGTGGGGCCCTGTTGCTCTCTTACACCGTATCTCTGCTGAAGCGCTTGAGTCTGGACATCTCAAAAGAATAATTGCTGCAACGAGAAAAGCTTGGTGGAGCTGCTGGAGGAACATAACTACCAGTGATAATATACTTCTCAATATGTAAGAAAACATCAGCAACTGGGTCGATCAAAGGCCCATCAGCGCGAGAAGAAAATCGCACAGGAACTATCCCAAAAGTCCTGGTGGCCGCTAAAAAGCAGACGGAAAATATTAGCCGCTCCTCAAAGGGAGCCCCGCAGAAGAAAACCGACAGACAAGAAAGAAAGGCTGAGACAAAACCAGAGACCAGATTAGCAGCGAGCAAAGGGGTAAAAGAGCCGACACAGCCGACACAGGAGCCTGAAGGGAGATCACACCGATCGCAAACGGCTACTGTAAAGGAGCAGATGCGGCAATCTACGTTACCTGAATCTTTTACATCTAAAGCGCCCCCAATGCTCCAGAAGCGTGCGGATGATGAGCTGCATGCTGGTGTGCCGAGCGAACCCCCGGAGGCATCACAGAATGAGGAAGGTGATCCGCGGCTTCCAGCCGCATTGAATGCGGGGGCCGAGGAAACGGAGGGGGCAGACCGCGAGGACGTAAGCGTTGAAGCTCCAGTTGCCGAGCAACCATCAGACGTTCCAGGAAGCAGCACGCATCGAGCGGAGCAGAGCGCCGGAGCAGAGAAGGTGAGCGAGGGGGCAAAGGAGAATGCTACTGCAGGTCAGAAAGCTCTGGAGGAGCTTGAAAGACACAACAATGTACAAATGCTGGACGCACTGCTAACTGTGGAAGCAGGGTTTAATAAAAAAACCTGGCAACATTCTGAGACGAGCTGGGGGAGCACACAGAGTATTGAAGGGCGACAAGAATTTGAGCAAGATCAGGCCAGTGTTAAGGATGGCAGGGAGGGCAGAGGCAACAGAGGAGGTTCCCCTGAATTTTTTTCAGTTAATGAGGGATCAGACACAACGGATATAAGCGACCCTGAAAATGAGGAGGGGAGTTACTCAGACCATACTACTGGCTCAGATACTAGCAAGGATTCCAGAGATCTAGCAACACAAAAAAGAAGGAAAGGCGGAATGAGAAGAGATGGGCGAGGGTCCAGAAGTAGTATGAACAAAAAACTATTGTGGGACTATTCTGCTACTTCAGAGACTTACCAAGAAAGCGGTCAGCGGGAGGGAGACAATGCCAAGCGACCAATATCACAGAACGTAACCTTGGAAATGCTGTTTGGTACATTGAAGCAGATGCAATCCGAAGCTAGGGCAGAAAGTCGGAGAGCAAAACGCGACACAAAAAAACTACAAGCCTTGCTGAGGAAGGTAAATAGAAAGTATGAAGAGGTGGAGGAAAGGGTAACTCAGGTTGAAGAAAGAACCAGCAGAGTGGAAGATGAAGTAACGGACTGGCAGACCTTCAAAGCTGAGCAAGGAAAGGCAGTGGAAGACCTGCAGTGGAAAGTCGAGGACTTTGAAAATCGCCAAAGGCGGAACAATGTAAGACTCTTGGGACTTGAAGAAGGGCGGGAGGGACAGAATCCGAGGGGATATGTGATCAAATTGTTAAAAGAGGCCTTTCCAGAATCACAATGGCAGTGGGAACTAGAAGTGCAAAGAGCCCACAGATATCCTCTATTTGTAAGGAAAAACCGTGGGGATCAGCAGAATGCACTACCAAGGGCAATGCTGGTCTTTCTAGGGAACTTCCTAGCGAGGCAAGAGATCATGGATAAGGCTAGACCAGAGTCCAGAAAGACAGCTGATGGAAATACATTCTTCGCCAGGCCTGATTTCTGCCATGTTACGGTCGAAAGAAGGTGGAAGCTAAGGCAGATGATAGGGCCCTTCCAGAAACAGGGTGCAGAAGCATACTTACTGTTTCCGGCAAGATTGAAAGTTATCAGTAAGGGGCATACTAGGATGTTCTTCTCTGAGATAAAAGCGGGGGATTTTTTGACGGAGATATCAGAGAAAAATAAGGGAAAGGAGAGCAGAGGAAAAACCCCACCAAAAAGCCCACCAAAAACTCCGTAGAGGAAATGTTATAAAGGAAAATACAGCTGTAACTGACTGATAGGAGAGCAGGGTAGGAGGGAGTAGCAACACTGCAGACTACAGGGGCTACACATAGGTCAAGATTGACCTATTTGCCTGTAGCTTGGGGGAGGTGGGATCCAAAAGGGAGGGGGGTCGGGGGGGAGGGCGGGGAAGGGTGAGGGGGAAAAAAGGATTTACGCTTAGGATATGGTTGTGGACACAGCACACGTGGGGATACAAAGCAAGAAATGCAGTACGCTATGTTAAGAAGAAGAGAAGGAGAGGGGGAAGTGAAGCTTATAGAAGCTAATTGGCACAGGTACAAGCAGGGAAGGGGGGGGGGAAATGAACAGGGATGACATGCAAGATAGCCTCGATAAATATCTGTGGACTAAATGAGTTAAATAAAAGACTTAAAGTGGCTGCCCTGTTAAAGTCATTACAGCTTGATCTAGTGTGTCTTCAGGAAACGCACATTGAAGGCACTAAGGCGTATCTGTTGGAGCAGCTTGGCTTTAAGGTATTAGCAAAGACTAATCAAGACACTAAGACAAGAGGAGTGGCGATCTTAGGTAGGGGGCAGGATGCTGTGGTTAGGAGGAAAAAGGAGGACCAGTGGGGGAGATGGGTTATAGCAGAATTAAGATTTAAGGAGGAAACTTTCACCGTTGTCTCTGTTTACGGTTCCACAGGGGATGACCCGGATATATTTCAATTTCTAGATATAGAATTGGCGCAGTGGCCAGAACCGATTATTTGTTGCGGTGATTTTAACCTCCATGACAGTGACAGCAGCTTTTTAGATCCTGGTAGAAAATATTCGGGAAGGAAGAGGAGGACATATAGGGCACTGGCAGATATGGCATCTCATAATTCTCTGGAAGATCCCTGGATAAAGTATCATCCAAATTTGGATGGGAGCACTTTTTTTTCAGCCCCCCATCAGGTATTGGTCAGGCTGGATTATTTTTGAATCTCAAGAGGGCTGATGGATAGGGTAAGAATAGATAGGGAACCCCGAATCATTTCAGACCATAGCCCGTTAGTTCTAACATTAAGAATTGGGCAAGGGAGGAAAAAAGAGATAAGACAATGGACATTTGAAAGAACACTCCTACAGGATCAGAGCTATATGGAAACTATGACAAATTGGATTAAGGATTTTTGGGAGATAAATAGAGGCACAGCAACCTCAGGGGTAGTGTGGGATGCTTTTAAAGCCGGAGTAAGAGGGGAGACCTTGAGCTATGTAATCAAGGATCAAAAGATAGAGAAGGTAAAAGCCGAACAGTCTAAGAGATTAATTATGGAAACGGAGGAAGAACTTGCTATAGCTATACAATTACGTTCTCCAATCGACCAGCTATTATTGAAAATAATTGCTCTTAAAGCAGAAGCTATGGACGGGATGGCTAAAAAGACAGTAGAGAGATATATAGTAAATAAAGAAAAAGTATATGAACTTAGTGAGAGAGTTGGCCATATATTGGCTATACGTGCTAGGCAAAGGGAAGGGATGGCTGATATCAAGGAGATCAAAAATGCCCAGGGCATTATGGTAACGGAAGCTGAACAGATTAGAGAGGTATTTAAACAATTCTATACAGAGCTTTATACAACAGATGGCCCAGGGAGAGAGGAGGACATAAGTAGGTATTTAAGAGAGATAGCGCCCCCAGAATTAATAGAGGAGGACAGGAATGGATTGGAAGAGATTTTCCGGTTAGATGAACTGGTCGCGGCTCTGAGAGATTTACCATCCGGGAAGGCAGCTGGCCCGGACCAGATTCCTGTTGAATTTTACAAAGCTTTTCAACCTATTCTCTTAAAAGAAATGTTCAATGTCATGTTATTAGCACAAAAGGGCGAGTTCGTCCCAGAATCATGGGGCGGAGCAGATATCATTGTAATACCTAAGAAAGGAAAACCTCCAAATGTCCCGGGGTCCTACCGCCCTATCACTTTGATGAACGCGGACGTCAAGGTATTCTCGAAAATTCTGACCAAAAGGTTATCAGGGGTAGTGGAATCATTGGTAACGTCCTCCCAACATGGATTCATCCCAGGTAGAGGAACGACTCAACAGACTAGGCAGGTAATTACGGCATTTGATGCAGCAAGTACTCTAGGAGACCCTATGGCAGCTTTGTTTTTAGATGCCGAAAATGCATTCGACAGGGTCTCCTGGAGGTACTTATGGGCAATATTGAGGTGGAATGGCATAGGGGCAGGATTTATTAAGGCTATGCAGACATTATATATAAACCCGGTGGCTAGGATAAGGGTTAATAGAGGGCAATCAACTGCAGTTAACATTAATAGAGGAACAAGGCAGGGGTGTCCATCTTCTCCCCTGCTCTTTGCACTGTACCTTGATCCATATCTACACAAATTGGAAAGTAATGATCAGATTCCACCGCTAGTTTTAAATGGATGTCGGTTCAAAACGCTGGCATATGCAGACGATGTGGCCATCTTGACTTCAAATCCTACAGACGCCATTAGGGCAATAGAAGAAGAAGCTACTCGATTTGGGCAATTTTCAGGGTACAGCCTGAATAATACAAAAACCCAGATAGTTAAAAACCGTTGGGCAGTATGTAATGATGACAGTTGTGGGGGCGGCAACCTATTTAGGGGTGCAAATTACAGCAGATGTAGATAAGATAGTAAAAAATAATATGTCACCTTTAATAGCCCAAGTCAAAACGGACCTAGAGAGGATGAACAATCTGCATCTGTCACTGGTAGGCTGTACTAACATCATTAAGATGATGGTGTTACCAAAATTCTTGTACTTCTTTAGGGCTATACCTCTCCTGTTTGAAGCCAGTTGGTTTAATGGCCTAGAGGCCATATGTAATAGGTTTATCTGGGCGCACGGTAAGACCCGGAGGGCCTACAGGTTTATGACACTTCCTAGGGATAAAGGGGGATGGGGTGCACCAGATTTTCGTTTATATTATATGGCAACTGTTTTACAATATATGCAGGGATTAATTGGAGGGAATAATGATGACGAAAGAGTACATGACATGTCTACTGGGGTTTATGCTGTTGTACTTGGGACAAATGCTCATAATTGTTTCTTAAATTGTACAGATTTTGGTTATTTTAAGAGAACTCGGTTCAAGACGGTTTTGGCGGCTGTAAGTGTGTGGAACGCATTTCTAAAGAAAACTAAGATGGGGAGGTATAATAGATATGTGTCTCTGATTAATAATAGATCATTCCCCACGGAAATCTTTGCTGATCAGACGATGGTAGAGTGGGCAGCAAGGGGTATCACGCAAATAGGGGACCTGTTTTCTCACGATGGATTTAAACAATTTTCAGACCTGCGGGATGCATATGGGCTGGACAATAGGTTTTTTTTTAAGTACCTACAGATTAGGAGTTTTCTTAAAAACAAAGTGGGAGGTCCCGCAGGTTTTGATAACATTGAAATAATGGAGAAAATTAAGCTGATGGGGGAACGCACAATCAGGTCCTTCTATGCAATATTGATAAAGGGGAAGACGGACGATTTGGAGAAATTTAGTACGAAATGGGCAGACAAACTGGGAGATGAAAGTACCCTGTTTTTTGAGTCCCTGAATTTAGGACGTACAATCTTGAGTGCAGCCCCTTTGCAATCTCAGCACTATAAGACACTATATTTTCTCTATTTTACTCCTGCGAGGATAGCAAAATGGGGCGGTAGCACAGGAATTAATTGCCCCCGATGTGATGCGTTGGAGGCAGATAGCATACATATCTTTGCAACCTGCCCTCATCTACATTCACTGATTAAAGCGATAGAGGGGTTTTTAGTAAGATCCTTGGGTATATTGATTACTCTTACACCATCCTGGATTATGCTAGGAGTGGCTAAGGGGGAGCAGGAACAGCAGGCGGAATTCTTATTTGTGGCAATGGCTGTTTACAGACTGACAATAGCCAGGGCCACATGCACAGCTAGTTTCTACTAGGGGTCACACAACATAATAGGCTGACACCTAGGCAACTAGCTTCACCTTTTAACTGTAGCCAGGGGACCCCCAGAATAAAGTCCATTCCGGTACCCCTTGTTACATTTTAGCCGTCTTATCATAGGAATACACTACCCTGCCCACATACCCCCACTTCACCAAAAGGCAGTTGGAAAAAGATCTCCGCCAAAGAGCCCCTCTCTGAGGTGTGCCCGTCGGGGATTGCACCGCCTCCCCGACGAGGAGCAACCGCCGATGATGAAGCATGACACTCCTCGGGGTGTGTGAGGCAAATACATCCAACATAATGGATGCCCCAGGGTATCATTTAATTCCCCTTCTTGGTCACGCCAGCTAACTATTTCCCTCCCTCCTTTTCCTTATGGAACAGTGCAGCAACCCCATTTTTTGATTTGCTTCTCTAGTACTCAGTACGGACACTAAGCTGCTACTGGACCTTCCACCATCTTGAGTGGTTAATAGTGTCCTCTCGCCTCCCCCCTTTTTTGAAACCCAATAGCCAGGGCTTGGCTTGATAAAAATCCCCCAAAATTTCAAACCTGGTTGTCAAATATGCTATATTCATACAATATGGAGAAAAACATCTATGCTCGGAATGGGAGGAGAGGAAGATGTTTGGGCAGAAGGATTTGGGAGCCCTTAAGTAAATGGAAGGAGACGCAAAGTTATGATGAATAGGAAAAAAAAACCCTCTCTGCTCTTTACCTTTATTGATTGAACGAAATGTTAAAAAACCCCGATTACCCTTTTTTCTTTTTCTCTTGGGGTTTTTTTTTCTTCTTCTTTTTGGAATGATAACTTACTGAATGCTGGATTGTATATGTACCTAGGATTGAATTTGTGCAATAGAAATTAAGGAAAAAGTAGCAGTTGTTAAAGTGTATTGTATACAGGATAAAGTGTGCTTTATGTGATGAATAATAAATAAAATAAAAAAAATAAAAAACAATTGTTAGATAACCTCACACTTCCGCGACTGTCACGTATGTCGGCTGAAGCACTGGACTCCCTCATAACTCAGGAGGAGGTACGGGAGGTTATTTCCAGACTCAAACTACATAAAGCTCCTGGGCCCGATGGCCTTACGGCTCACTTCAATAGGTGTTTTTCCATCGAGCTTGTTCCCCATCTCACAGCTCTATTTCAAGCTATTGCATCAGACGCATGGGTCTCGGGTTCTATGGCAGAAGCAATGATTTCGGTAATCCCCATACCTGGCAAAGACGCGCAGCTTTGCGGCTCCTATAGACCCATTGCGCTGCTTAATTTGGACGCAAAACGTTACTCCGCAATCTTAGCAGCGCGACTTGAAAATCTGATGCGGGGGATAATACATCCCAACCAATAGGGATTTATAAAAGGCAGGCAAACATATGACAACATCAGACACACCATACATTGGATTGAGAAGGCTTCTAAGTTTAAAATCCCTGCAGTTTTAGTGGTCCTAGATGCGGAGAAAGCCTTCGATAGAGTGGATTGGGTTTTCCTCTTTTTAACTATGCGGAAGTTTGGGTTTGGAGATACCTTCTTTAATATGGTGTGGGCTAACTATCACTTCCCCACCTCTCGAGTGATGGTCAACGGTTGCTCCTCCTACCCGTTTGCCCCGAGCAGAGGCACCCGACAGGGGTGTCCTCTCTTGCCCCTCCTGTTCGCTCTCAGTATCGAATCCTTGGCGGTCAGGATCAGATCCAATGATGAGATCCGAGGCGTACCCTTTAGTGGTGTTGAGCACAAGGTCTCTTTTTTTGCCGATGACATCCTGCTCACGCTTACGAATCCGGTAACTTTGCTGCAGGGAGAATTACGCCGCTTTGAGCAGGTGGTGGGGTTAAAGATAAACTTTACGAAATCCTCTACACCTAATCTTACCCTCCCTCCCGCGGAGGTACTTCGTTTGAAAACCCAGACATCCTTTCAATGGGCTCAACACTCCTTACTCTATCTGGGCGTACACCTCACGGCTAGTTTGAGTGATCTTTATAAAGCAAACTCCCCTTCCCCGCTGACACAACTACATAATGACCTCAAGCGGTGGTCGCCTCTTTACATTTTGTGGCTTGGGAGAATTAATGCAATTAAAATGACAGCTCTACCCACATTTTTATACTTATTCCAAGCGCTACCTATCGAACTTGAGCAAACTTTATTACCGAGCCTACGCACTCTGATCACTAAATTTATTTGGCAGGGGAGGGGGGCGCGTCTACCCTATCATGTGCTTCGACCTCCACGGGATAAGGGCGGCTTGGCCCTACCTGACTTCGCTTTATATTATCAGGCTGCTCAGTTACGGGTGACAGCAGAATGGTCAGCGAGGGAATCAGACAAGCACTGGCTCCATATGGATTGCTCCGTAGTGGGGCTATATATATGGGACGTCCTTTGGAAGCCCAGGAGAGATCGTTCTCCCAATACATATATTAGCACCCCCCACCCGCACGACCCTGACAGTCTGGGACAAAATTACACACAGGGAGGGTTGGACTTCATTCCCTTCCCCTCACACACCTATCCATTTTAATCCACCTTTTCCTCCGGCTCTACATGAGGGGTCCTTTGATTGTTGGAGGGAGGGGGGAATGCCTCAAATTATCTGATATGTTTCATAATGGCGAGGTCCTGACGTTTGACCGGTGTAAAAAGGAATCTGAAATCCCCCAGAGTGAACACTACCACTATCTCCAGCTTAAACACTGGGTCACAACACCTCACATTCGAGAGGTGGCTCTTAGGGATCTTACGGACATGGAAAAGTTGGTGATTTATAGGGCAGGCTCCATAAAAGGCATTATTTCTGCTCTCTATGGCATGCTGCTGCACACCCTGCATTCTCCACGGGCGAGGTATATGTCTTTTTGGGAGCGAGTTTTAGATAGGGATATATCCGAGATGGAATGGGGACACATCTGAAGGAAATGGAATCAAATAAATGAGGCAGGCAATGCACAGCTTGTGCTGGGGTAGAAATGTTTTTAAGTGGGAAATTTACGATGTATAGGTATTTTAAAGGTGCTCCAACTGGAGGCGTAACCGTCCGTTTACGCCAAGAGATAAACCAATAGATGTGTGAACACAGTCAGTGCGCACATCCCAGTAATTGGGCACTCCCTCTGGTTCAAAACAACAGACTCCGTTGAAGTTCCAGAATTTATTAAATTTAATCTGATATTTTCATAAAAGTTTCATTAATGGATTAGTAGCATCCAAGTCATATGGCTTTACACAAAGTCATCGTTGCTCCAATGCATTTCGGGTGCATTACCCTTTCTCAAGGAGCTCTGAAAGTGAAAACGAACTGCATTTATATCAGCATTACATTCACAAAACGTGAAAAGCAAATATGAACATTTCCCAGAAGTGAATTTAAAACAACAGGGGCGAGTGAAAAAAGTGACGGAAATAGAAAAAGTTGTGACTTGCTAGACAGGCGGTGGGGAGTGGTGAGTATGGATTAAAATGCCGGGGTACCACGGTGGTGTTGGAAAATTATGGGCTCACCCAGACGAAGTCAGAAGTGCCCAAGGGTGGATAACAGCTCGCGAAGGTTCAAGTCCACGTGAGCACACCTTAGACTTCTTTCACTTATCTTCACCTTCGCGAGCTGTTATCCACCCTTGGGCACTTCTGACTTCGTCTGGGTGAGCCCATAATTTTCCAACACCACCGTGGAGCAACGATGACTTTGTGTAAAGCCATATGACTTGGATGCTACTAATCCATTAATGAAACTTTTATGAAAATATCAGATTAAATTTAATAAATTCTGGAACTTCAACGGAGTCTGTTGTTTTGAACCAGAGGGAGTGCCCAATTACTGGGATGTGCGCACTGACTGTGTTCACACATCTATTGGTTTGACACATCTGAAGGGACATTGCAAAACATAAGTCCATGGCTCTTCGAGAGGCTCACTACAAAACACTACACGATTGGTACCTATACCCCACAAAGCTCCGACGAATCTTCCCTGGCACTTTGGATCTCTGCTGGCGGGGGTGTGGGCTTCAGGGGGGCTAAAGGCATATATGGTGGGACTGCCCAAAGATCCGGCCATTCTGGGACGAGATCCTATCTCATATCAAGGACATGCTTGGTTATACTCTCCCGACCTCCATAGACTTTGCACTCCTTGGAGTTAGAGATCAAACTTTGGACTTCCAAACCAAAGCCGACAAGGTGATTATGTGGACGTGTCTGGGGGCAGCCAAGCTTACCATAGCGGCTGCATGGAAGAAGACGGAAACTCAGGCGACATCACTGTGGCATGCCCGACTGCAGAGAATACTTTCCATGGAACGTCTTGCACTCATTTCGGGACAATTACAAGGACTTAGAGCTCAGTTGGGGTCCACTGGTTGCCTTCTCGTCTCAGGGTCTACCTACTGCTGTATGCCCTCCGACTGTGCGGGCCATGCACCTTTTCCAAATATAGGTTTTCCCTTGGTCACTTTGAACTAATGCCACCCCTAGGTATCTTTCTTAATACAGTCTACTCACCACCGGGAAAGGGGGTGGGGGGGTGTTTAGAGGTCTGGTGTTGGGTTGCCAAACCTCTCCAAGTTTTGTTTTCTTTAAATTAGCATCACTCATTTCGAGAGAGGGGGTGGGGGGGGTGGTAGGATCTGGGGTCATGTGAAGCTGAACCCACCATAGCGGACTGTTTTGCAACCCCGGAGCCTGCGCGCCCTCGGTTAGCTTTGAGGTCAACGACCTTTTTGTTATGCTCCGTTTGATGCTCAATAAAAGATTTTTGACAACAACAAAAAAACACAATCTCTACAATAAAAAGTAGCTCTGATGCAACTCAAATGACAAACATCGTCTCCCACATCACCAATTTAACATTACTTAATGGCATAGTTGAAAACTGCTTATTAGCCCATTAACACTAAAGGCCTACAAGGCAAAATAAATGACAATCTCTCCCAGAACGGGGTCTCCCATTAAGGTGATGAAAGTAGTTAAAACCAGTGAAATTAAATTAAACAGCACTCATTTAAGAACCAAGCATTCTGAATTGCTACATGCTTCAATTGATAATATATAAGATGTGCAAATGCCTGACCCATATCTAATTAATAACAAATAAAAGACAGAACTTCAGTATTATCCTGCAATAACCCAAGATTAACTACAGGTAAGCTCCCCAGTAGCCAAGCTCAGTAATGTTTAGCTTTAAGCCCTTCAACCGGTACGGAGAACTGTGCCTTCGTGAGGTTGCAGAAACAGGAAAGGGACAGTTATCCGGTACCAGACAAGCTCCACAAACGGCAATATGTTAGGCAAACATGGAAATACCAAGACTGCATTTTACCAAATCATTTTGGAGGTTAAAAGGCATTAGCAGCAAATCAATAATTACTGTAAGTAAACTTTATTATTCAGTTAATTAAAACTTACAATATTATAACCAAATGGAGCATCATCGGTAAATAACATCATAAAAACCATATTTAATCAGATTAAAATCCCCAAGGTTAATTTAATTGACCTCAGGATAAGCAATGATTTCTGTTACCGCGCATGATACAGAAACTACTACCAGTTACCAGATGGATGAGCTTGAAACTGCCCGTGTATTAGCCTCAGTATGACTGATTAACTTCAGGGGCTTTTCAGAGCCACCAAGAAAAGCCATGTTATCTTTTCTGCATCGACCCCACCTAATTCACTCAGGCTGAGATTACCAGTGGATAAATACCCACAGAGATAGTTCAACAGAAAAAATAAGATTCCACAAAGTCCAAACTCAGAAAAAGAAAACTGACTTTTTACACCTGGTATTCCCTGAGCTTCGGGCCACAAGTACACACAATCAGGAGAGTTCACATAAGTGAACTGGACTGAACTCAGACCAGACATAAGTGGATTAGTCTGATGACATCCCTTACAGTCTTGGTTCATTAGATTTCTGGTTTCTATGATGAGAACATTCCTTTTATATCATTCAAAAGTTCAGTTTGGAACATATCAAACTGGGGACACAAAAATGTGCAGTTACAATTAGAAAATTTTATCTGCAGCCCCTTAAGGAATAGGCCTAAGCAGAATGAGCTTCCCCTTGGTATAAAAACCAATGTCAAAGACCGTGGAGAAATAATTTTGCCGAAAGGAATGAGCCAGCGTGCCTTCGCAATTAAAGTATTACTCAAATATGTAAAAAGTCAACAGTTTCCAAATAAATAGATTTCCACACTTGGAAGTTAACCTAAGAAACACTAACACTTTGCTGCCACTCATACCTAACTGGATATCCAGCTGTCCGAGCGAGAAAAGGAAACATTTAAATAAAAACAAAGTCTGCTCAGTGTAGTGCCAGTTTGTAAAAGCCAGGGCCAAAGTATCTGCCACAGCCCTAGAGAAGAGCTATAAAAATATTAAGAATCACTCAGGAGGGATCACAGTCATGTGCATAATACAATGCCCGTAAATGTTTTCCTTGGATGATCTCACTATACAAATTAAGAAGGAGACAATTACATACATTTACAGGGTTTCCAACTGGAATCAACATGAAAAGCTGAGCTCTATAAATGCAAACTGTCCACAGTAGCAAGTGTGTCATGTGATTAACAACAGGGCTGGAAGGACCAAATTCTATCTATTGCAAGTCTTAATGAGGATAATAACCTCAAAGTGAAGACGCATTGCTGTAAGAAGATAACAAAGTGAGACCACAAAATAAATCAAAGGTTCTCTATGTACATGAGTCTTTGTATGTATAGAACATGTGGTGTATATTGAACAAAATATGGAGCACTGAACAGTGGCCGCCTTTATCAGCTCTTCTTACTATAGAAAGTAGAGCTGTAAACACAGAAAGGGGAGGTGGAACACCAAGAGAAAGTCATTTCGGTGGAGAGGGGAAGGGTGTTGTGGAGGGGCTCTCGTAGAGGCTAGAGCAGTGAGGGGGGGACTAGTAGAACTGAGAGAGATGGTGATAAGAGGTAGGAATGGAACCCTATAAACAAAAGCCATCAGCTACTACTCACAAGAATTCCTTTCACAAATTTTACTAATGTATTACAGCTCCCACATGCAGTACACACAGCTCTAAAATTAGGAAGAATTACTTACTTTTTATAAAGAACAGCATTGGGTTTTTTCAATGCGTACTGTAAAACAGAAATGTAGGTGTTGGTTAAAAAAAGGATGGTAACATTTCATCAATTCAAATAATTTGAGATCCTCTCCAAGTTTACCAGTAATATGACACCTTGTATTCTAGCATGCAGATAATCAGCAGTTTTGCTACAGCCAATGCTTCCGCTCTCCCAATTAGTTTAGCACATGGCATTGATGTTCTGTTTCTTCCAAGCTCTGGTTGCCCCTACGTTAGATTATTTTATCCTCAATTGGTTTATCGTGAGGGCAAATCGATCTACTAAGTGTGGTGGTGACCCCGTCGTAATTATCAAGAAAGTCTGTAGTTGCATCCTAACAAAGTGCCTCTTAATGCATCCATCAGTAGAACTACACATATCTAATACATACACACTGCACAGAAACCTTATTTATACTTGCCCCTCTAACAATAGGCTGTTCAGGCACTTTCCAAACTTGAAGCATCATTTCCCGCATAAACACATTCAACTCCTCTTTCGGGTAAACTGTTTAGTCTTAGAATACTTCCTTAATTTTGTGGGATATGCACTCATTTGCTGACACACCTACATAATCATTGTAGCATGATGGTTTTGGAATAACACCTCCATTGACAGTCAGTTGGACCAGGTCCTCCTACAGCTGTCCTTACCTTCTAATACTAGATATCAATGTTATAACAATACAACTATTGCCTCAATGGGTGACATCCGACCAACTATCCTAATCCTCTTTCACACATCATTTATGATCAGATCAGGCGATTTCCGATGCCGATGCTTGCCTCGGCAATTTCATTCAACAGCCCAAGCCATTGCAGAAGATGGCTTGATAACTATTTAAGTCCATCATATCCATGGTCACAACATTGTTAAGGCGTGAACCTTAGCCAGCCGCAGGTAGAAGCCATGGCAAAAAGCATCTGATCTCAATGCTCATTCTATGCCAACATGCAAAATTTTTAATATGGCCCAGAAGTCAACCCTGTGGCCTTACTTCAGGTAGATGTTGAACACTTCACTGGTGTAAGGTGTTCTTGTCTTGTGATATCTCGCTGAGCACCTTCTCCTCCAATCACTAGCTTTGCCATCATGCACACTAACATCTCAGTGTAAAATTTAACTCATCACCCGTCTGAGTGGATTGACGAGATGCTAGGCAAACAAACAAATTGAATCTGGAACAATTTCATCCTCAATTTTATCTCGTCATTCTTTCTCTCACCTCTATTGTCCTACTAACTTGCTTGTTCAGCCAAGAGATGAGCTATACAACACTGTATAAGTAAGCAGCTTTTGAAAAGAGATAGCACCTGAACCACATTTATTTTAAAGCTCACAAGAAAATTCTGGCATTTGCTGATCAATCTTTATGTGATAAAAGATGATCTTGACTGAGAGGTTTTCACCGCCAAATATATATGCGTTATGTTTTTATTTTACATGTGTTCGTTTTGTACTGCTAGAGGTTATAGGCTAGGTCTAGCTAACCTTTAGTTTTAATGGAATTGCTGTAAGGTCTCTGCAGCAGGGAAATGACCAAGGAGTTCCATGAATATATAGTACATTTTCATTTGCTGCTATCTTGGATACCAACGTTCTTACCTTTTTAAGCTTCAAAAGAAGTTAGACTAAAGATTATTTCAAATGCAGAATCATTATCTACACCAGCTTTTGCCTTAGTCAAATTAAAAAAAATTAAACAGCTTATCAGATTGAAGTGCTGGCTGTATAGGTTATTCTAATCACCTGACATACTTACAATGTCTTTCAGAGCTTGAGTCACTGTTGAGTTTGCATTTCCACCTTTGATGAGCATGGCATTCTTGATGTTTTCTACGAGTTTGGGCTCCCTCTTCTCCAGGAATCTTTTGGCCCTTTTGGTTTTAGGTTTCCTATGTAAAAAAAAATAAAAAAGACCCATTAGCAGAAACTTAAGGTCCCCCATAAATCCTTCTTGCCACCACTACTATACTCTCGCAGGGATGGTAAAGGTACAAAGTTTTCAAGTTACAGAGAAGTGGCCTCAAGGTGCCTAAAGTCCTCCATGTTTTTAGGATTTGAAAAATGGAATGAACAACTAAATCAAGTGCTTATGAGAAGACTGGAGCAAGAACCATTTTCCATTTCAATCAAATGTATAACAAACCTTAGGAGTATTGTCAGGGTAAGCAAAAACAAGGGTTTTACCTCCAACAAGTCAGAGGGAGGCGCAACGTGCGTAGAAAAACTGATATGTGGATCACCATAAGTAACTGCAATAAAAAAAAACATTCAAAACCAATAGTTTATTTAGTTTACTTTGTGGGATTACCTGATCAAACATACATACAAATTAAGTTAATTACTTACAAATTCCATATTAAACATCATAAACTGGAATAAAATCTATAAAATAAATGGGAAAATTCTGTTTTGAAGTTGTGCATCTGCATTCTATAGTCAACCACTGGTGTATCGAGTTCTTTGTAGAGCCGTCAGGATAGCAAATCCCCATTTTAATCTTAAAGTCAATCAATCGGCATTGTAAAGCAAGGCTTTACAACACAGGCTATGAGTCTTGCTGTGGAGGCTAAGTCAAACAGCCAGGTCTGGAGTCCTTTCCTGAATCCTAGCAGGGAGTGATTTGATTGATTAATTGATTTGAAAATAATTTATATCGCGCAACTAAAACCCTAAGGTATCAAGGAGTGAGGTCGGAGGTGAAGAGGGAGGTTGTTCCAGGATCTGGCCACCGGGTAGAAGGAATAAACTCTGCTGTAGCTATAGCGTATTAGAGTGGTGTGAGCTAGGGGAAGGGAGGAGGAGCGAAGGTGTCTGGTGGGTTGGTGGAAGTTCAGGCAGGAGTTGATGTATGCTGGTCCTTGGTTGTGCAGGGCCTTGTACGTGTGGATCAGCATCTTGAAGTGACATCTCTTACGGATGGGGAGCAAATGGAGTTTTCGCGAGGTGGGAGGTGATATTGGTCCACTTGGGAAGGAAGAGTCTGGCTGGAGAATTCTGTATGATCTGTAATCTCTTCAGGAGATTTAACACGATTCCTGCATAGAATGCTTTGTAGTAGTCGAGTCTGCTGGTGATTGGGACTTGGGTGACTGTTGACTGGGATCCATTTGAAGATCTCACAGAGCATGCGTAGGATGAGGAAGCATGCAGAGGAGACAGGGTTAATCTGCCTTTTCATGGTGAGCTTGCTGTCAAGGATTAAGCAGAAGTTGCGGGCATGATCTATTGGCGTGGGTGAGGGTCCTAGTTCGGAGGGCCACCAGAAGTTGTTCCAGGAGGAGGTGCAGTTTCTGGTTGGTGCTGAATCCAGGCTGGGGACTGTCCAGGATGCTGCTGTTCTACAGTTGTTCCACAAGTTGAGAGTTGATGGCTTGAATCGTGGACCTTGGCGGAAAAGGGGAGCAGAAAGTTGGGCTGGAAATTCTTAATTTTGCTAGGGTCGGCGGGCGCTTTCTTGAAACAATGTTTGACTTTAGCGTGTTTTTATTCATCAGGGAAGATGGCTGTGGCGATTGATGCATTGAGGATAGTGGTGTGTGCTTTCCTGATCACCTGGTTTCCCCGAGTTGAAAATCCTGAGTGGACAGAGTTCATGGTGTCTGTGGTATTTAGAGTGGCGAGTAGGTCCCATGTGGTTAGCAGATGGTCGGGTTTATATCAGTAGGAGCAACAAGGCTTAGGATGTCGATGGGTTGGGGCTCAGTTTTTGAAGATGTCAGAGTCTGTCATGGAAGACGTCTGCCAGGGTGTCGCAGAGTTTCTGGGAGGGGATGATGAGATTGTCAGAGGATGGGGGGCTGGAGAACTTTGTGACGATGTTGAATATCTCTTTTGTGGTTAGAGTTAACCTCAATGCGGGTGGCAAGTGTCTTCCTTTTAGTTCTCTTCAGGAGTTGGTGGTATTTGTTGAGTGAAGTCTTGAACAAGGCCCAGTCTGTGGTGTACTTGGTGGTGCGCTATCTTCTTTCGAGTTGCTTGCCGTTGCGTTTTGTAGCTCTTAGTTCCGTGGTGTACCAGTTAGCCTTTTTGGAGGGTCTCTTTCGTTTTGCAGGCTTGACGGGGGTGACTGTGCATTTGGTGATCCAGGGGGAAGAGTTCTTGACAGCCTGTTCTAGTTGGTTGCGGTACTCGGGTGATAAGAGTTAAATTTTCCATTGGCTCTCTGAAACTTTCTCCACCTATGGTGAGGGCTGCAGTGAACCCTTCATCAGGGGTGGATGTTCTAAACCCATTGAAGCTCAAATTGTACAGCTGCGTCCTCCGCAGGAAGCCTGCAACACAATAGATTTCAATGTAACCGGCATAATGCTGTATTACAATAAAGAAAAATAAAATTTGCACTCTAGGAAATTAGAATTATAAAAAAGGTAAGGGAGAAATATTGTGCAGCTAGATAGAATTCCAACATGTGAAAGTGTGATTCAAAGCCTGTATCTGGTGACTGACATGTAAAGTTCAAAAGCGACAGCTTGCCATATGTGCGTTACGCTTTCTGAGGTGCACTCAAAAAATCATTAGTGACCCATCACAGCCTCACGGTGTGTTTAAGGTAAATTAAAAGTAGAAACAGTTTTCTAACAGAAGAGGGATTATTACCCTCCGGACAAGCTGCCGAGTATATGGCTGCAAACAGATGATTCTAAACTTTAGTACCTAGCTTTCCACAACGTCATGAGTGGTGTAAGAAGTTAATGAAAGTCGAAATGATTCTTACCAGTCTATACGAGGTGAACGAACTGCTTCAGTATGTGCCTTTAAATGACTAACGTGATGTCTATCCTGTGTACAAAATAATGTAGAAACATGACCTTGAAAACAACGCAGGTAAAAAAAACAATTATCCCAAAAGTAAGGAATGAACAGATCCTCACCGTGTTTCTATGTAATCTCCGAGCTCAAAAAAAAGTGCTCACCAACCGTCTTTTATTTACTGGTGTATCAATGCTCTACAATAGTTAACGAAACACCGCGTTATAAAAACGCTTTATACTTATGCAGAACTCAACAAAAACACGGTGTAGAATGCTATAAATGTAACCGTCCTCACCATGTGAGTTAAACCTCTCTAAGCGCCGCCGCGTTCCAAGCTGCCTCTCACTAACTGATCCTTCCGAAACTCGCGTAAACACCCATGTGGAATTTCCTTTGTCCCGACATACTTATCGACCAATCTAGAAACGGAAGTCGCATTATTCAAGTTTATGCGGAAACTGCGTTTAAGATGGTTCTTTTCTACATTACCTATTAGCGATGAGCCAAATCAAGAATCAAAGTTGTTTTGTCCAAAGAGTAAATTTGTGTCGCCCATCACACACAAATCCCTTGACACCTTTGAACATTTGGTGAAGAAGGATCTCCAAGAGATCGGCTACAACAAAGCAACACGGTCTAATATGACACCAAAGCAACACCAGATTCTGAATTCTCTTAGACAAGACATGTCGATTGTTTTTCAACCCGCTGATAAGGGTGGAGCCCTGGTGGTTCTCGACAAGGATTTTTACAACTTGAACATAGATCAACATGTACACGACCAGGAAACTTATATTCTACTGGATCAGGATCCTACTAACGAATTAATCACCATGTTAACTAACATTTTGACGCTGGCAAATTTTTGATTATCCAAACACCTAGGATTCCGCATATTTATATGCTTCCTAAAATGCATAAGGATAGTTTAAAACCACCATTCCGACCGATTGTGGCCAGATGCAACTCCATTCATGAGGACGTAGGATATTACTTAGATCATTATCTACAACCTCTAGTTCAAACTTCGACAACCTACCTAAAGGATACAAATGACTGCTTATTGAAACTGGAAGCTGTTCGAGAAGTATTTGATTACATTCTCTTGTGCACTATAGATGTAGCTGCCTTGTATACATCAATAGCCCACAATGAAGGCTTAGAAGCAGTAGAATGGAGGTTGCTGGGTTCTCCTCTATCGACAGAACAAGTTATTTTTTACTTAAACTGTTACATTTTTCTCTATATCACAGTTATTTCATTTGGCAGAACAAATTTTATTTACAGAAGACCGAAACATCCCTGGGCTTTCCCGGAGCCCCCTCGTATGCGAAAACATTCATTGCCTACTTCGAGCACAATCACATCCTCACTAACCCTGAATGGAAAGAAAAAGCGGTAGTGTTTTTACGCTACATTGACGACATACTAGTTATTTGGAAGGGCCCAAAATCAATGTTGGAAGATTGTATTGGTAAATTGAATAGCCACAATCCAAGAATTCAATTCACGTATGATATCCAATGTGAAAAAATCAATTTTCTTGACATAGAAATAACTAAAACATCTAATGGTTTGGCAACATCAGTTTAAAGGAAACCCACCGATGTTAATAATGCATTGCACTTTTCCAGTGCTCACCTTGTCTCACTCAAACAACATCTGCCGGTTTCTCAAATCACGCGAATAAAAAGGATTACATCGGATGCCACTACGTGCACCCATCAAATTCAAGACCAGATGATGAGATATAAAGCAAGGGGTTATCCACCTGAAATACTGATGAAAGCTGAACAAAAGGTTGCTTTAAAACAAAGGGAAGAACTCTTAAAACCTGGCCAAAAAAAAGCGCAAAAACGAGAAGTCTTCGTATTGAAATATTCAACACAAGCATCCCAGATTAAAGCAATCATAAGAAAACGTTGGGAAATTATTGATCATAAACCTGATTTTGCTAACCTCTTCCGAGGTCCAACATTATTTGCCCACAATCGATCTAGAAATGTACGTGAACTTTTGAAATCCAAAAACACTATTGAAAAAGAGACATACAGAGGTATGAGAAAATGTCACAATGGTGGTCAGTGCAGTAATGTAATTCTGGGTGACGTGTTTATGCATCCGCATACAGGCAAGCAAATCAAACTACAACACACGTCCGATTGCAATACAGAGAAAGTCGTTTACGCCATTAAATGCCCATGTGGCTTGGTCTATGTAGGGAGGACAATCCGAAAAATTAAAACGCGGATAATAGAGCATAAAAGTAGGATTCGAAACCAAAACACCAAATCTCCCCTTGTTTCACATTGGTTACAGGCCGCACACTCCATACCGCAACTACATTTTACCATTTTAGAACAAATTAAGATCAGTTCAGGAACAGATATCAACACAGCATTAGCTCGCAGGGAAACCCACTGGATAAAAATGCTAGGGACTGTGACTTCAGGTGGGCTGAATGATCATTATGAAATGTTATGCTTTCCTTAATAAAAATCTCACATCCATTTATATCACAATCTGTACAGAATGTGCACTCTTTCTTTATCTTCTTGTATTTCTGTTCATTGCTTTAGTGCTAACTTCGTCACACTTATCCCTCAGATTTTAGACTGTGTGGATTTTTGAGGTATGACATTCTGCCAGGCTTCACATGAGGTGTACACACAGTGCACAGATTAGGTTGTCATACGGTCTTAACTCATCCTTATACAGCATGTTCGCGCTCCTTATTTAGGAGGCTTGAACATTTTAACATGAGCTTTATCCCAGTATAATAAGGGATTTTGTGCGAGAGTGCGCGGATAGACTTGACTCATGTCGGTATATGCATATGAAGCTTGAAACCTAATGATGGTTCCACGGAATTTGAGATTAGTACTTGGTGTGATGTCAAAGAGATGGTTTCTATTTATTGTTCTCTTTCTCACAACTTAAGCCTGCATTTGAGCCACATCGCAATCAATAAAGTTTTTCAGTGCCAAGTAGACGCTGTAAAAACGATGTGGTCATTTTAAAGCCGCACGGCATGACTGGTGTTTACGCGAGTTTCGGAAGAATCGGTTAGTGAGAGGCAGCTTGGAACGCGGCGGCGCTTAGAGAGGTTTAACTCACATGGTGAGGACGGTTACATTTATAGCATTCTACACTGCATTTTTGTTGAGTTCTGCATAAGTATAAGGCGTTTTTATAACATTGATACACCAGTAAATAGAAGACGATTGGTGATCACTTTTTTGAGCTCAGATATTACATAGAAACACGGTGAGGATTTGTTCCTTCCTTACTTTTGGGATAAGTGTTTATTTTACTCGCGTTGTTTTCAAGGTCATGTTTATACATTATTTTGTACACAGGATAGACATCACGTTACAGTCATTTAAAGGCACATACTGAAGCAGTTCGTTCACATCGTATAGACGGGTAAGAATCACTACGACTTTCATTAACTTCTTACACCACTCATGACGTTGTGGCAGCTAGGTACTAAAGTTTTGAATCATCTGTTTACAGCCATATACTCGGCAGCTTGTCCGGAGGGTAAGAATCCCTCTTCTGTTTGAATATGGTTTCTACTTTTAATTTACCATAAACACACCGGGAGGCTGTGATGGGTCACTAATGATTTTTTGAGTGCACCTCAGAAAGTGTAACGCACATATGGCTAGCTGTCACTTTTGAACTCAGTCACCAGATACAGGCTTTGAATCACACTTTCACATGTTGGAGTTCTATCTAGCAGCACAATATTTCTCCCTTACCTTTTTTTTAATAATTTTAATTTCCTAGAGTGCAAATTCTATTTTTCTTTATTGTAATACAGCATTATGCCGGTTCATTGAAATCTATTGTGTTGCAGGCTTCCTGCGGAGGACGCAGCTGTACAATTTGAGCTTCAATGGGTTTATAACATCCATCCCCTGATGAAGGGTTCAGATTGGAACCCGAAATGCATTGGGATTGTTCCTTTTTAAACTGCTGAATGTATTACATAATTTCTGTGGGGTTTGATGTCGGATACTGAATTAATTTTGTATAGTTAAAAGATGCATTGTAATCAAGTGCACATCTTTGAACATTGTTGATTTATTTTCACTGATTGCAAATGCAAAATATGATGCATGACGATTTGATAAATGTATATTCCTTAGAGCTTTTTTGAGTCCTTTTTGATTACCTTTGTTAAGCTTATTGAGACAATTCCTTGTCTATTGCTGTGCTCCACTTAGGTTGTGCTTATTCACAGCCCCCTTTTGATCTTCAGTACACAGAGATTGGTGGGTCATATCTCTCCTTCAGGTAGATGCACGCAAATTTGGTTTCAAATTGATTAACTTGTTTGGATTATTAGGTCTATCTTACTTAAAATTAGGTGTGCAGTGACACTGTCCAATTGTGTATTTTGTTCTTAAGGGCATAGCTGGAGGCAGGAAGCTCAGGCAAAATATCAGCAGCAAGACCGGGCAGCCAGCGGGGGAGCGATGGAAAAACAATACCTAATCCTGTCTACATAGGCACCCCCAAAAAAGAAATACAGAAACTACAAATGAAGATGCCAAGGTCTGCCTGATCCTGAACAGACCCAACTACACTGCCAAGATCAGAAACACAACAAAATAACAATTGATGGACAGAATGCAGAACAATGTCATATATTCACCCCAGTACAGAGATACGGGCATAAATCGATCATTTCTTGCCTCCCCATGCCATTCCAGTTTAGACTAAGTCATATGCAAATCAGTCTTTACCCTGTTCCCCATGGGAACAGTCCATCCCGAACTGACAAGCCAGGTCCTTCCTTGACTGGAAACAAGCATCCTTGGACCGGTTTCGGGGTTTCACCCCTCATCAGCCATGCTAGGTTGACTCCAGTGGCATGGAGAGCACGGTACCCACGTCTGGCCATACCTGTCCCACGTCTGGCTATACCAGTCCCACGTCTGGCTATACCCGTCCCACGTCTGGCCATACCCGTCCCACGTCTGGCCATACCCGTCCCACTCAAGATGACAAATGCAAAAAGAAAGATTGATGGACAGAATGCTGAACAATGTCATACATTCACCCCAGTACAGAGATCTGGGCCTAAATCTATCGTCTTTTTGCTCCTCATGCCATTCCAGTTTAGACCCAGCCATATGCAAATCAGTCTTGACCCGGTTATTCAGGCTCAGAAACGCAGCAGTGTTTCCGGGTGTAGAAGCCAAGAATCAAATTCAATACACTGTGCATTATCTACAATGCACAGATGGACTCATATCAGTAATACCTGATACAACCTAATCTACTTTCCCTCTTTACCTGCCTGTAAGTAAATACAAGTAATTGTGCTACAGAAATAACATTGGTATGAAATTACATTTATGCATCTCACTTTGGGATATTTATTTCCAATGGATTGACTCTAATGATTCTAAAACCAATATCAACCTGCTTTCCAGCCTCATCGACATCTCCTTCCACACCGTTTTGCTTTGAATAAAGCGATTCCCCCCTTAAAGGTGTATCTGAACAGTCTTTTATGACCCACAACCAGAATCGAACCCGACTCAAGAATCACCCAAAACTCCCAGGGTGTTGCAGGTCAATTTAAAAAAAGAGGCACTCAGACCTACGTTCCCAGTGAAAGTGATGTTTAGAAATCCAAACAAGAATGAAATAGCTAGCTATCACATCACGGTCATTAAGGACGCCATATTTCAATACAGTTTTCTTATTAAAACTACAAGTTATCATTTTAGGTCAAATGAAATGAACATGGATGCATTGGGTTAAAATAAAATCTCACACCCTGAAGACTAGTCTCTGGTAAATTTATAGCATTGAAAAGCTACTGGCTGAACAGCATAAAAAATAACTTGTTCTATAATGCAATTGCAGAAAAAATACTTTCCAGGGCTCGAAAATTCCACTCGACCGCTCACATAGTCGAGCTAAATTTAACAAGGTCAAGCTGATTTTAGGTCCTACTCGCCCTTTCTGGCAAGTAGGAAAACAAACCAACTTTTGTCCTCCGTCTGTGAAAACGGAGCAAATGTGACAAGATAACAAGATTTAAAGGCATTTTTATTGCTCACAAAGTTAATGAGCAATAAAGATGCCTTTAAATCTTGTTATCTTGTCACATTTGCTCTGCTTTCAGAGACAGAGGTCAAGTAGGTTGCAGTTAGGTCGAGGACACTTTTTAAGGTACTAGTCCTGCAGACTAATAGTAGGACTAGACAAGAGATGTCCCACAGTAGTACGCCGCGGCTAGATCATTAACAGATTACAAAGATATAGAAGTGAAACACATTTACTTAAAATGAATGTAGATTTAAACACTAAGAAAAAAACATTTAATAAACATCTGGTTTGGATCAGCCTTTGTGGAACAACATTTATATATCTGGACCAAATAATAATGGAAAATAGGATTGAAAAATTCGGACCATGCAAATTTTCTTTAACCAGTCACATAGCCATCCCTAATGACATATGCAACATTATCTCTCAAAGCCAACTCGTATCCACAGAGAGGCGTAAAGAGAGTTCTGCCACCTTGGTCCTGCATCCAACTCATCTACTTAACAGGTTGTATTAAAATATATAAACAAAAATTTTGCAGCCCTAAACAAACGCATTATGCTCACAAACCCATGCTTGACAAACGTGGCAATCACCAACTACAGACCAACCATTTTCCATACCCATACATGAAAATGAAAAGAGAGGGGCAGGTCCAAACACCAAATACATGTAGCCTAGAAATTCATCAATTGCTACAAGTCGATTCCCATGCTAGGCAAGGCAATTAATTCCTCTCACAAACTAGGAGGCTGCCATCAAGAAGCCAATGAAGGACAGCTGTATACGCTAGTATAACGTGACCTCCAAGTGACAGGCCAGAAGATAGAGAGAGGTCTCATTATGCATAAAGAAAGAGTAGTCAAATGCTTTCCTATCCATTGTTCACATTCAGCCAATCTATAAAACAAAGGCCGTTTCAGAGTATGTCGGAATCCAGGTGCTTTTTAGGACGAGCCTAGCAGCGCGCATGCGCTGCTCTGCGACTCATGTGGTATCATGATATGGGCTTGAAGCACCACCCAGGTTTTCTATTGCCTCCGGTTAGTGCCCTTCATGAAGGTTTTGTGGATCTGTTTAGTTAGTCCCATATTTTGCCCTTCCAGGCAACTGCCTCCGCTACTGTGGTCTTACTCTTTTTTTTTTATTTATGGTCCTTTGTGCAGTCTTTTCTTGTTTGCCTCAGCTGAGTAGAAGCACAGCGCCCGCTTCAGGGACACCGCGCTTTCGAATGTGCAATTATATGGTCTTACTAGAGTTAGTCACATAGCATGGCCGTGCCCTTTATTTATGCATGCTGCTTTCTTTTTCACTTTCACTGTTGATCCACCATTTGGTTTCTAACTACCGACTCACTCTCGTTCTCTTCACCAAAGCCTGCCTCCTTAACTCCTCCCCATTGCAGCCCAGCTGCCTCATTTACCATTGAGTCAAGCTTCTCCTCACTACTGACTCCCTCCTACTTGAGTCTTGAAGTGGCTTCTCCCCAGCCCCGACAGTCTCCTCCCGCCTTTAGCAGCTCTCCCTTCTACCTACTACAGAGCCTCTTCCTCCCTGCCCAGGGCACGTCCTCTCTCCAGCTGTGAGCAGACTGCCTTGCTTTTCAAGTCATGGAAGAGAAGAGTATTTCTGCAGGGAGCAGCCATGAACGTGGACAACAAGGATGTCCTGCTGGAACTGGAAGAGGTGTCCGAGGACGAGGCGATTGATGAGTTAGCGTTAACTACACTGGTGTCTTCAACGATGCACTTTTGCTAAAGAGGGGCGTGAAAAGTCTGTGTACTGTAGCACATTGGTCGTTCAGCCCCAGTGGATTCAATTGAAAGTAGTAGACTGCAGTGTTTGGATTTCTATAGTGACACTTACAGTGCAACAAACTTTTCTGTGGATAGCTGACACTGGCACTTTGAATGTTCCACACCAAACTTTTTTCGTTTTGTTTCTGCTGTATGGTGAAAACGCCCAATGAGTTACTGTGCCCTGCGCTTCCAGAACACTCATTATGGGAGCTATGTCTTCCAAGGAAAAGCCATGGTTTTCACATTTTATCTGAAATGTTCCTCGGGGAAAAAACTGTGTGGTAGATCGCGGCGTGATATGCCCATTGCAGAGACCTGTTTGTAGTCAAAGCTGCAGGCTCCAATCCCAGTAAAATACATGTGGATCTGTGTGCATGTTAAAAATGTCTTTAAGGCTTTCTGCCACAGGTTCCAACGTAGGTAAAACATCGGAGTGGGTAACTCCCCAAACTGTGTGCACTAATAGCATGTTACAACCCTGGTTACCTTGCTCAGACTTTCATATTTTATCAATTGATAAAAATGAGCACGACCAAGCTGATTAGAAGGACCGGTGGGTATTTACGAAGGTACGAAAGGGCAAAATCTGCTGCAGTGGCACGCACCTACCCAGTTATTGAGGTGTATTTATATTCTTTTTTTTTGTTTAAATGTTTTTATTAGTTACAAGAAATCATGTGCATAAGAGGACAGTATTTACAACTTACACAAGTTTCCAAATCCGGACAGTTAGCAAACAGCATTTATACATTACATATTCTCTGCACTTTCTGTACATTTATACATTTCCAATTCCACTGTTGGGGATACCACAGGATCTCCACAATATTTATTCCAGTTCGACCATTTCCGGTCCCATTTTTTGGGGCACCCCCTCTTTCACCCACATGTGGATGCTTGGTATGGTTGCTCTTCCCCACCCTCTCACTAGCTCTCGTTTAACCAGCGTATTTATATATTTTGATAACTTTTGCTGATTTAAAAATTAAACATTTATTCCTATGAGTGCATTTCTACCTAGAAGCATGCCGCTGTTTTTTTTTATTTTTAAATCGATCCATAGCAGCATCTAAGTCAGCAAACTGGACTACCATTGCGCTTCTTGTTTTTTTGCTAAACTCTGCCTAACATCAGCAAAAAATATTTTTTCTCTTGTTGCCAATGTTGGTTAAAACAAGCATGTAGAGTCTGTCTGAGGCCTGTTCAACGGGTACCCTTTATATCCTTCTCAGACAGCCACCAATACTGGCCGGGGGCAACTCCTGTCACATTATCCTTCTTTATAAATCTCTGTCATGTTTTTTGACACCTTAACCCACGAATGCCTTAAACATTCTGCAGACCTGCATAGGCTTTAATGACTATCTCAGGATAGTTCATCTTATTCGTAATAGCGGTGGGTGATTAACAGTGAGAGTTGAGTCAGAGACATGCCAAGGATCTTGCTTTGCTCTTAGAACCTGTGCGCGAACCAAGCCCTGACAATGTTTGTTGTGTAAATCATACAAATATCACATAAAATATAACTTTCCATCAAAATAAAAAATAAAAAAAATAAAAAAAAAAATTATATATATATATATATATATATATATATATATATATATATATATTACCTACTGGCGGTCGCCAGTAGGTATATATAGTTAGGATTTTTTCTCTATGGGATTTTTGAAAATTCTATGTCTAATAACTTTGGCGTTTGTGGACGGAATTGGCTGAAATTTTCAGGAAAATGGCACATTTTGTTTCTGAGCAGCCCTTGAAAATTGGGGGGGGGGTTCGTCAAGGGGGGGCCGAGAAAAAAGGGGGGTCCCAAAACGTGTTTTTAACATTGAGTTTTCCATAGGGCGGTTGGCCTCACTTTTAGCCCGAACGGCTGAATGGATTTGCACGAAACTTGGCAAAATTGTAGGGACTGGTAGCCCGATGTGCCTTTTGTAGGTCTCAATATATGTGCTACAGTGGATTTTGAGAAATTAACGTTTAAAAAAAGATATATATCTGTAAGCGCGCTCTGGGCAGCGCTCCAGGACGCGTACTTTTCGCACAACGGAGCTTTGTGAAGCGAAGCTGATTGGTTCTCCGGCGTCTGTCAACATTCCAAACAGTCCGTAGCGGCCGCCATCTTGTCTCTCGGTAGGATCGAGAGACAAGAGGAGGCGAAAGCGAAGGGGCAAATGACCATAAGGGGGAATAGTAGATCCTCGCTGACCCCCTAGGTTTGATGTGGAGGTTTTAAAAGGGCCCCGCGGGGCAAAAAAAAAAAATAATAATAATAAAACGGCTGAATGGATTTGCACGAAACTTGGTAAAATATTAGGGACTGGTAGCCGGATGTGCCTTTGCTAGGTCTCAATATATGTGCTCCAGTGGATTTTGAGAAATTAACGTTCAAAAAAAGATATATATCTGTAACAGTGCTCCGCTTCGCGTAACGGAGGTTTGCGAAGCTGATTGGTCATTCTGTCACTGGGCTATAGTTGGGCTACATCTGGCTGATATTTGGGCTACATTTGTTTTTTTTCGTCTCTGGCGGCCATCTTTGGGCTACATTGGGCTACATTGGGCTTCATTGGGCTTCATTGGGCTACATTTGGGCTCCAACATATATATAGGCCAATGTAGCCCAATATATATTTTTCAAAGTTAATTTTCGTAAAAACCACTGGAGCATATATCTTGAGACATAGCAAAGGCACATCGGGCTACCAGTCCCTACAATTTTGCCAAGTTTTGTGGAAATCCATTCAGCCGTTCGAGCTAAAAGTGAGTCCAACCGCCCTATGGAAATGAAGGAAATGAATGGGTAATTTGTAATTAGCAAATAGCTCATCGCAAACTAGGAATGGTAAAGAATCGCTATTTATTCCTTAAAGTTCGCTATTTAGGAAATGCAAAAAACTTTGATGATACATATGGCGGTTCATCTCTAACAAGATAAGAAGCATAGGGATAGATTTATGATGACTGGCGCATCACCAGGGATGTGTTAGTCATTCTGTGCCGCTGTTCCGTCACCTATGGTGTGCTGCATTTACAATGCTGCGCATCATGGGGCAAAAACAGCACAGATGCGTGATGTATCTGTGCCGTAAAGGTGGCGCATTGCTGGAGTTGTATCGCAAGTGTGATGAAGCTCCAGCAAGGGTCGGGGGTGCCCCTGTCGCAGGGTTTCTGTTCTCACACAGAACTGTGGACAGAGGATTGGAACCTCGGCGAATTAGGGTGTCCCAAAACTCACCTTAGTAATCAAAAACCCCTTAGCAAGCTAGGTACAGTGTCACATTGGATATAACAAACTCTCAATGTTTAGACAATCCAGAATATGAACGTATAGTACCTCAGGATACGTGGAACTCATGAACAGTCGGTCGTTATATATTTCTTAGAAACCAGAACATGGAGTTAAGAAGAACACATGTGTATTTGAAATGTTTATTTACTAATGCCGTCTTCTCAGGCGTAGTATCTTAGATAATACAAGTACACATATTATCAGTAGCAAAATTACCAGCATAGTTACTAGTACATAAAAAGCGAATGGTGACAGTATGTTAACATGCTGTAAATGAATAAGAGTTAGCAACACTTATAAGCAGCCGCGGGCCGTGGAGGGAGTTACGGTGGGGCAGGGAGGCGGGGAGGGGGAGGGGCAGGGTGGAGAGGGCTCCACCCTGCTTCTCCCCCTCCCCGCCTCCCTGCCTCACCGTAACTCCCTCCACGGCCCGCGGCTGCTTATATCTCACCCTCCCTAATACACATATTATATTATTTGCTAAGAAGGTCTCTTTGTGTTGGTTTAGGGCGTGCCCATACTTTAGTGTCTTAGATTTGAAGGAATCACATCAGCATACACCAGCTCTCTCTTCATGTGAACCGCATCAAGTGTTGTGTATGTGTGTTCGGCAAAGCAATATAAAACCCGCCTCATGCCCAGAATTGGCAGAAGTTGCACTTATGTTATGAGTATGAAGTCGTGGAGATCAGACCTCATAACAATTCTGTATCGTGTTGTTCTTGAAACTTTAGCACTCGCTGTACAGATATAGTTTAACAAGCAAAGCAGATAGTAGAGCAATAACATATTATTCTCATGTAAACCACGATGAACTACTAGGTTGAAAGCTAAAGCAACAACTAAGTGTCGTGTGCAGAAGTTGCAAAAAAGGAAAAATGGCGTTTAAACCGGTAATGAGCCCATGCTAACTTAACACGGTGTAAAGATATCCAGGACCTAGATGACACCTCCCCATGATCCGGAAACGAACTGAATAAGATAATAGAAGGGCCATCTCATGAGAGCAGATTGCAAGTGTATATGTGGACGGTCCGCAAGGTAAAGCATTAAAAACTAGGAAAATTTAATGCTAAAGAAAAATAAAACAGCCAAGTACTTTATCGAGTCTTAAGCCAATAGGCAAGGTAAATAATAAAAACTTGACAAATAAGTCAATGAATTGTCAATGAAATGCTAGTACTCAGCATATCAAACATGAAAAAGGTCTATGACATAACTGTGTATGCAAAATAAGCTGCAACAGCCTCCAATAGGAAGTCACCGTCTTCATCCGAAAACAGTTCAGCCATCCAATTTAAAAGCGGAAAAGAACATACGTGCTCTCCCAGCACCGGATCCTCTATCACCATCAGAGGACAGCTCGGTGGGTTTTCAAGAAAGCTCTGTTCCAAGAAAGACTGTGTTGCCGCCAGTAAATTCCAGGGACCAATTAGTCCATGCATCAATGCCACAGCCATAATCCTTTCGCCAGGACAAACCAACTCGTGAGTAATGATAGGAGTCATCAGCTGATTAAAGTCGACATCAGGAGAAACCGGTCCGCAGAGACACAAATCAATGGCCCAATCGAAATCACAGGTCAGGCAGTGAAATACAGGCTGGACACAGGTGAAGTAGGAGAATCGAAAAGATAATCCATATGCCGTGCTTAATATCGCCAACGGCATTGTGCCATAATATTCTAGCATGCGATTGCGGAACAGTGTCAGCAGCTGCAGGGCGGGAGGTTGCATAGGAGGGACATCCATATTTAAAAATGTAAAAAAGCACAAGAGCGTCCGCTGGTAATGCAAGTAAAAATGGCAATCCACGAAGCAGAGTGGAAAAAATAGAATGAAAGAAAGCAGGGATGACTCCAAAGATTTTCTCAAATGAAGTCACGAGACCACTGGTAACAACTTTAAAAAAGTGCGCCAGGGCCTTTGTGGAGGATGCGTTAAAGATAGTCCGAACCATCTTGCTGAAATGGAAAGGCAAATCTGAATTGAAAAGGGTCTGCACCTCTGTACGGGTGTTCGCTATGTGAAGCACGAAAGTTTCACGGGCCGAACTCAAGGCCACCTCTCTCTGAGACAAAAGAGCTCTTATTCTTGCCATGCCGTTGAAATCTGCTCCCAAGGTTGGTATTTGTGGCGAGATTGAAAACTCCCTATGTTCATGTGTGGGAGGAAATAGAACATTTCTGCAGCAAATAACCCGTTCACTTACTGTTACGATAAAAGGAATACTTTTAATTAACCCAGAACAATCTTCATTATTGAGCATCAAATAACTACCATTTTCCAACAACTTGAACGTGGGGATGATAGCAGGAACTGGCGTGCCTTGCAACACGCAAGCCATATTTGGTCGGTGTTTGTTGCATGAACCGTGTAACTGTATGTGCCTACACATTAGTGAATGATCTGGCGTCTCAGTGCATTCCTCTCCATTCAGATAAACTTCTTGATCATCTTTGAAACATCTGTATGTGTATGGAAGCGACCAGACCTCATGAAGAAAAGCACTACCTAAAGGTTCATAACGACCTATTGGTATATATTTCATACAATTTGAAAACTTATATAAAGCAAAAGGCAGCGTTATTAAACCGTGGATAAGGCACATTGCCAAAAAACCCGCAATCCTCTGCTGATGATGTCACTGAGCATGTCATGAATGATGTAATATGTGACATCATCAGCAGTGGATTACGGGTAATAGTATCTCTAGTTTACTCCCCTATAGCTGTCTTTCTTTTAACATAAGTGTCTGTTTCCTTCCCTTATACTTACTGTTTTTGGTTCGCGTACCGGCGAGCGAACTGGGAAGCGAACTAAGAGAAATAGAGGTTGGCACAGTTCCAAATATTGTACCAATTTTTTAATAACGGGGAGGTAGTTCTGAAAAGAACTTTTTTTTTTATTGTTTTTGTTGTTTTATTTTTTTTTTATTATTTTTCGGAACATTTTTTTTACTTTTTTTGAATTTTTCTGAACAGTTTTATATTTTTTGGGGTTTTTCTTGGAGGGGGCAATGAAAACGATTCATTGTAAAGGGCTCAACAGGAGCAACAAAACAAAAAAAAAGCATTTATTATTTTGGGCGTTTCGTACAAACTTGCATATGATAGTCAATAGCTCTGTTGATCAGAGTGATGCTTCTTTCTCCGTAGCAAATGAATCCATCGCAAAATACGCAGATGTGTTTTACTTCACCAAATCTCATTTGTATATTTGGCACCATCTCCCTGCCCTCTGGTCCCGTTACTTCCGGTACAACAGATCTTCTGGCCATAATAGGGAGATTATCTAGGTCGTTCCGAAACTGTGCAGCACTGTAGTTGTTAGGATGCCACCTAGTCATATGGCGATGCATTGTGTAGTTTCCGAAACTGTATTTTTTCTCGGTTCCTCTGGACAGTCTATCTTGACATATAAGGCAAGTTACGTATCTTGCATTTACTTTTTTCTGACCTTTGGGAATTTTAAAAAATTGCCAAATGAAGTTTTCTTTCCGGTGAGACGTCCTGGGCTCCTCAGGCAAAAACTGCCTCTCTTCGTGCTCGTCGTTCTGTTCCTCTTCTTCCTCTTCTTGTTGAATTATAACTTGAGCAGGTGGTCCACTCTTCCTTGGATGTGGTGGAGGTGGTGGGGAAGCACCAGCTGAAGCTACTAAAGAAGCCATTGCTCAGTGATCACAAAGGGTCTTTCTCTCACAATGATGAAAGTCAGAGTGAGGAAAGAAGGAGGGATTTTCATCATTTGGGAAAAACAAGAGTTCTCAACCAATGAAAAGTGTTCATTTTAGATTATATGACCTAGTCTTACATCATTAGGAAACCAAAAGTGAAATGAACCAATGAAAAGTGTTATTACCAAGTCACATGACCTGCTGTGTTTACGTTAAGCGCTTTGCAGGGCCTCCCGGTTTGCTTCCAGAAACCTGCGCTTTGCGACTCGCTTCGCGTACCAGTTCGCTAACGTAGCACGTCATATGACGTATCACGCGACAACGTGAAACGTCATGCGGACGGGAGGCGTCACGATGTTGTTTTCTAACGCGGCAGTTGCGGTAAAGAAACGTTTACCGGCTCGCGGTCTATTTCGCGGCATCAAGGTCAGCTAACGGGAAGCTTCCCGATTCGCGAAGCGGGAACGAAGAAAAAAAAATATTTTAAAAAAAAATTATTCATAAACATATAAAATATATTTTGGGATTTAAAGAAGAATACATTTTACAGCTACAGATATTAGCTGTTAAAAAACCAATGAAATTCACTGAAAAAACCATAGGTTATAGACCATATATAGTTAGGAATTAGCATTTACAAAACCTTGAAAATTCACTGAAAAAACCATAGGTTATAGACCATATATAGTTAGGAATTAGCATTTACAAAACCTTATTTTACTCACACAAAACCATTGAAATTCCATATATAGTTAGTTGCACTAACTATATATCGCGCACCCGCAATCCACTGCTGATGATGTCACATATTACATCATTCATGACATGGTCAGTGACATCACTGATGACATCACTGATGACATCTCAAATGACATCACTGATGACATCACTGATGACATCATGACACACCAATACCAGTTACTACATACGCACTCACTGATTCCTACGTCTACACACACATTCACTCATTCACCCATACAATCACTCATACATACAGTCACTCATTATTACAACACTATCATATTCACTCATACACCTATGCAGACACTCACACACTGCCACTCATCCATGGAGTTACTCACACACCTAGTCAGTCCTGTAAAGAATCAATCACACTTCCATTTCCTCATCTATACAGTTAAACACAGAACACCATACTTCAGTGACATCACTGATGACATCACTGATGACACCTCAAATGACATCACTGATGACATCTCAAATGACATCATGACACACCAATACCAGTTACTACATACGCACTCACTGATTCCTACGTCTACACACACATTCACTCATTCACCCATACAGTCACTCATACATACAGTCACTCATTATTACAACACTATCATATGCACTCATACACCTAGTCAGTCCTGTGAAGAATCAATCACACTTCGATTTCCTCATCTATACAGTTAAACACAGAACACCATACTTTTTCACACATATACTAACACATACTTACTCTCTTATACAATCACTGATACAAGTACACATTGATATGCACAGAGTCACACACCTCCCAGCCAGCCACACACACACTCAGTCTTCCATACATCCACTCATTCTTCAATATGTAAAACATATTTAAACTTTACAAAAACACACAGACACTAGATGATGTCATTTGAGATGTCATCAGTGATGTCATTTGAGATGTCATCAGTGATGTCATCAGTGATGTCACTGACCATGTCATGAATGATGTAATATGTGACATCATCAGCAGTGGATTGCGGGTGCGCGATATATAGTTAGTGCAACTAACTATATATGGAATTTCAATGGTTTTGTGTGAGTAAAATAAGGTTTTGTAAATGCTAATTCCTAACTATATATGGTCTATAACCTATGGTTTTTTTCAGTGAATTTTCAAGGTTTTGTAAATGCTAATTCCTAACTATATATGGTCTATAACCTATGGTTTTTTCAGTGAATATATATATATATATATATATATATTTTTTTTTTTTTTTTTTTTTTTAAAACAACAACTACGTTCCTCAACGAAATCAGACAGCACTCCAAGGTCGTGTTCAGAAAAGATTTATTGGCAGACCCCCTGCCCCCTCTGACAGACGCGTTTCACCTTTCGGCTTCGTCAGTGTCAGCGTGTGTGTTGAAAGGAAACCATTATATCGTCCACAGCATTTTTAGAGAGTGAAAATGGACTGTCCCAACCTGTATTGTACGGTGGCCATCTTTCAGTGGACTCGTGAAATAGATTTTTTAAGTTGTATTCTTGTTAAAAATAATGGTTTCAAAGGTGCAAGTGTGATATTAAAAACAGTTACCGTTGCACAATTCATAATCGAGCTGATACTTCTACACATACCACATAGGTTATTTCAGGCAAAGTCAATTTTGTTAAAAACACACAGAAAACATATTCGTATTTTAATGCTCATGGCTGGAAAAATATATATCTTTAACATATGGAAGCTTTGACCTTTATATGTCACATTACAGCACTGCACTGAGAAGTACTCATTAAAAGTTATGGTTTTGAAACATGAACTTAGAACCTTTCCTGCCCCCCCTCCATCCCCACCCTTGTAACAGTGTCATTAGTAAACTAAGAGGCAATAATTGTCATGTTTCCCTGTTGGTGGTCCAGGTTCTTATAGAAAGAGTGACATTATAGTCTATTAAATCAAACTCAATAGATTTTTAGCTACATGATGGATTCACTGCAAACAGATGTTTGGTATCAAACATCTAGTATTAATAAGCCTACACCGATTCGTGTTGGATTTATTTATAGAGAGCACCTTAGAGAAAACCTACCAACTACTAGTGTGCTAGCTGACTGGTCTTAGCCAACCTGCTGTCAGAGATAAGTTTGTGACCCCCAAGGGTATGGGCCTTTGCTCTCAGGAGGTCAGAAACAGTCTTCTCGGGCAGAGGGTTTTTACACCCCCTCACACAGGACGACCGGTGAATTAGCATTCCAAGGCAGGGAGACTCAAATAGGCCGCTACCTTTGATATGAAAATATAGTATTTAGGGGAGCCCTTGGCACGAGGAACTCGGATCGTGTCAATCTGAAAGAAGGTGGGCATCAAGAGTTGCAAGAGGCAAGGAAAGACAATCCAGCCACTGTCTTGGCACCAAACCTGGAGGCCTCTCGGCTGACCGAAAATTGTGCCAAAAGACGACTTGTCCTGCAACTGCTGTGTCTCCAAAGCCTGGGTGAACTGCCAGTACTTTGCCAACTAACCAGGAACTCCTGTGGAACGGCGGAGCTGCTCCCCAGCACCTTGTAGGTACCAAGAAAGAACTTTGAGGATCCAAGGCCGCGGAAATCTAATGCTGGAAAGCACCACTGCACCTGAGCTACCTAGTCCGAGCTGAAGTGGGCCAACGGTGCCAACATGGTCCCCTGACCCTCCGGACTCGAAACCCAGTTTGGGTTTAGGCTAGGGATTTCGACGCTGCCTGCAGCCTCTGTTGGCAGGTCTCCTCTATCGCTCCCAGATAGAATAAGCCAACCTCTAAAGACACCCCTAAAGACACCCCTGCACCCATCATCCCTGGCCCATGGAGAATCAGGAGGCCCGAGCTCCCCTGTTCGTTCAGCCAAAATGGCCTCCCTATCCAACCCTTCAGCCTCTTTCACGAAGACTGATCCCTATAGACTAACCCGACACTGTATTGCAGCACTGCACCCAGCCACCCTAATGCCGCTGCAGGGGACATGCTGGTGCTGACTTGGAACCTGCCCCATACTCACCTTAAGTCCAGGATCTTGGTCTTGTAAGTCCCTGTATCTAACTGCATGCCGTATTTGTTTTTCCTCCCATAAGATAACACTGTAGCCTCTGAAAAATGCACAGCCGACTTTTTAAAACTTAAAAGAAATCTCTATCTCGAAACGTACTTACCTGATCATGTTGATTCTGGTGGATATATGCGTGTGATTTTTATAAATTGGTGTGGCTCTCCTTATTGAGTAGTGTGCATCATTTATTGAACTTGTTTGTATCTTGCAGATGTCCAACACTCCTCTCTGATAAACCTAAGGCTGCTCGACCACACTATACCCTAGAAAACCCCCTTGGGATAGCTAGAGCTTGTCCACTCAAATGGGAATACCTGGACTCTTTGCACAGTATACCTTTTTTCAGTATACCATATAAAGAGCCAGCTTCCTACACAAAGGTAAGGAGCAATGGTGAGAGGCAGAAACCACTTGAAATCTCAGCTTATTATGGGTTTGAGATTCCAACAGAACCTCGAGCCGAGTCAGAGCCAGGGTTCAGGCTCGAGCCTGGTCTGAGCTTTCAGTGGTTCAGCCACCTCTAATTCTTGACACTCTCTAACACCTTGTTATGCTGGGAGTGAACTGCTTCATTACAGCACTGGACGCAAGTTGATCCCTCCAGGTCTCAATCAAGAGACAAAATTGACGGTGAAGTTTGTGAGAGCTACATCGTTCTCACTTTAAAAGACTTAAATCACTTCTAAAATTATCAGATTTTAAACAAGTAGTCCGAGCAATTCAGGTCTACTGAATCAACTTACAATTAAATAATCTAAATATGATCTGGCTTTTTCGACAGTTGACCTCACCAAACTGACTTCCCGCTCCAATAAATTTGGCCACATAACCCCAGAGCTAAGAGCCCTACACGGACCTCCTCTCAAGGCAAAAACCAAGTTCCAACTCATCCAATAAGCTTCGAAGTCCACCAATAGCAAAGACTTCCCCATCTTCACTCTTTCTCTGCTGCCATGAAAACCTCGGAAGCAAAATAAATGTTACAGCCACATCAAGGTGAACCAGAGCAGCCCCTTCATTATAGAACTAGCACTCTCACGAACAAGCAAACCAGGAAAACCTATTAGAGCTCTGCAAACAATCTATAACCATTGCTGTTCCACTTTCTTTGCATTTCATAATCCTCCCCATTGTTAATTCTCTTTTCCACTTCATTCCATAGGAAACTTTGAAGCAACAAGGTTATAATTGCTGTGTTATTTACTACTGCTTCTTAACATACTTTCTCACCTCAATTTTATTTTTTTGTATTGCGGTTCAGTTTTAATCTTGCACTCACCCTCTGTACTTAAGACAAGTGATGTAAAGAACAAAATAACAATATAACAATAAACTAAAAACCCAGTAAAGACTCCGAGCATTCTTGACGCTAAAAAAAAATACATATACAGACAGAACTTTGTAGCAGATTAAGCTGAGGCTGCCAGACAGATATTACTGTAATTTCACTTAACCTCAAACTACCAAAGTAACTCTAAATGATGAATGTATGAATTGTCCCGTTACTGCACAGCAACTACCATTGATCTAATATCCACCCAAACCTGCTAATGGGTTACAGGGGTGTGGAATTTAATAAAATATCTACTTGTCCATGGGGGCAGGTTAATTCATAAATCTACTTGTCCTGTAACAAAATCCACTTGACCCTTTTGTGCCATGTAATGTGGTGAAAATGATGGCAGCAATCTCATTATATAAGAGCTCTGAAATTGCCTCTCTGATTATGCCAGGGTTCCTACCATAGTAGGGTTTGAATACTAGCAATTCCCGTATGTTGCGAAGTTTCCGCAGATCTACATACTGGCGCTGAAGGTAAGCATCAGTTCCACGGTTGGAATGCCCTTTTGAGTCTGTGCAAACCTACTAACTTGAATGCTTTAAGGGTATTCACCAACTCTTCCCTACACTTTTCCTATACTGAGAAAGGTTGGAAATTTACTCCTCACAATGGCAGATATAAAACTTCTTACAGGGTTGGGAAAAAAGTGGTTGGAGGAAAAGTGAACTTGCAAACACTCAGATTTTCGCATGAGCAAAATATTTTCTAAGAGTACTCTTACTTGGCCGACTTCTTTAAAGTCTTGTGAATTCACGAAAGTCAGATATCTGTCCTTAATGCAAGGACATGAGTGCACTTTGGAGACTTTATTTAATAATTGGGACCCCTAATTAGGTCTGGCGATAAACCCTGATATGTTGTGTTTATTAAAATTCTGCCGCTCTCTGTCAGCTAGCTTCACTGTGAGTGACAGCATTCTGTTCTTTCACAACAAGCATAATCAACACAGTCGTTTTGTTAAATGCCAGGAACTACTGTGACAATGTGCCCTTTTGAGATCAAAACAATTTTTGCTTTTGCCAATGCTAGTAATAATGATGAGGGCCTGGCAGCTCCCACACCAATAAGGTTTTACAAAAAACGTGCCAAAACAACTCAAGCATTGACAAAACCAAAAGACTGCCCAACAATTTCAGCCCTATTGGCTTTACCAATGCTTGTTAATTTTTATGTTTCCCATAATCTTATTAAAACTGGTTACACTGATTTTCCATTATGAATATTTTTGGGAAATACTAGCATACAACAACACATTTTACTAAACGTTACTGCAGGAAAACAGTACCTAAAATGTTACAGTAGTTTAGCTAAATGTTTTTGCATTTTTTTGTGAACACTATTTTGAAAGCAAAGAATAATCAATCTTGCTTTCAAGCTTCTGCATATATTTGCATCTAATCAGAGAGCATTCTGGGAGCAGTATGCATAGCCTCATATACACATTGAAAACGTGTGTACACATTTTTATAATGGAATCAGTCTGTAGTACAGTCTGAGCTTACAACGCGTACTTTGATAGCTCACCCTAATAATAAAGGTTTTGCATTAATTAACCATAAATACAAGTTTAAACAGCTGTTAACAATTGAACACAAATATTACCTTAACTGCAGGCAATCTTCCCCCAAAAAAACAAGCTTCATGGTCTAACCTCAAAGTCTATGATGAACACTCGATCTCTAAAACTCTTTCCTCCCTAAGCCCCAACAATCACTTCAACGACCCCCTCCCTTCAAATTGTCTTGCCTCTGTCTCTCAGGCTATCATCCCATCCTGGACGACCATAATCAACTCCTCTCTCCCTACAGGGATCTATTCCCGACTCTCTCAAAGCCGGCCAGGTGGTCCCCATTCTTAAAAAACCCACTTTAGATCCTGCCTCTCCTGACAATTACAGACCCATCTCTAACATCCCTCTTCTAGCTAAAGTGCTGTAAAAATGTGTTCAGCAACAGTTAAGCCAACACATCTCTAACTTCCACCTTCTAGACGACCTGCAATCTGGTTTCAGACCTGGGCACAGCACGGAAACCACACCCCTCCACATTGTCGATGACGCCCTTCAAGCCCTTGACCACGGCAAAACCTGTCTCTTGATCCTCCTTGACCTATCCTCGGCTTTTGACACTGTTAACCACGAAATTCTCCTGAATCGCCTCAATCTTAGGATGGGTCTGGATGGCACGGTGCTGGTCTGGTTCCTCCAGAACCGCTCGCAAAGAATCCTGATCAACGGCAACCTATCCGCCCCATCTCCGGTCACAGTTGGAGTCCCACAAGGATCAACCTTATCCCCTACCCTTTTCAATCTGTACCTCAAACCGCTCTCCGAGGTGCTGTGCACTGCCAATATCTCCTACCACATGTATGCCGATGACACACAGCTCTACATCAATATCTCTTCTCCAGAGGATATCCGCTCCCTGAATGCGGCCCTAAAACTAACTGCCCACTGGCTCACATCCAATCAGCTCAAACTCAACGCCAAAAAAACAGAGTTTCCCTTAATCTCGCCACCTAACGCCAATACAGACATTCAAGTTTGGACCAAGGCTATCACAGCGCTAAACTGTTCTCCCACCATCGTGGACTCCGCTAAATCCCTGGGAATTACCTTAGACGGCAACCTGAACATGTGGGGCCAAAACCACCAGATTTCACCTAAACCACCTACGAAACTTGAAACCTTTCCTCGACCCTCCTGATCTAAAAGCAGCTATCCAGGCCTTAATCATCTCTCAACTAGAATATGGTTGCTCCACTCTCGCAGGCCTACCCAAGACCTCTCTGGCACCCTTGAAAGCCTGCCTCAATGCCGCCACCAGACTCCTAACTGGCTCTAAGAAGTTTGACCACATCTCGCCCCACCTTAAAGCTCTAAACTGGCTTCCTCTCGAGGCCAGAATACAATTCAAACTAGCTTGCATTACCCACAAGGCCCTCTACTCCAAGTAACCTGCTTTTCTCGCACAGAAACTTGTATTATCTGGAGGAAGCAGAAACTCCCGGTCCGCTAGTGCCCTTTTGCTCCAACCCGCACGCTCCGAGAGAAAAAGAACATACATTCGGGCTTTCTCTGGGGCCGCTCCAAGAATATGGAACTCACTCCCACCCGCCACTAGAAGGATACCGCCTGTAGCCCACTTCAAACAAGCATTAGGAATGCATTAGGGCTCGGGTTTGTTTTAAGTTAGAGATAATGGCATTGTAAATGGCAATGTGTTTTAGGCATTCTGCACTGGCATTCTGCACTGCCACTCTGCACTGCCACTCTGCCCTCTGCACTACCACTCTGCACTGCCACTCTGCCCTCTGCACTACCACTCTGCACTGCCACTCTGCCCTCTGCACTACCACTCTGCACTGCCACAGTACCACTCTGCACTGCCACAGTACCACTCTGCACTGCCACAGTACCACTCTGCACTGCCACAGTACCACTCTGCACTGCCACAGTACCACTCTGCACTGCCACAGTACCACTCTGCACTGCCACAGTACCACTCTGCACTGCCACAGTACCACTCTGCACTACCACAGTACCACTCTGCACTACCACAGTACCACTCTGCACTACCACAGTACCACAGTACCACTCTGCACTACCACAGTACCACAGTGCCACTCTGCACTACCACAGTGCCACACTGCCGCACTGCCGCACTGCCACTCTGCACTGCCACTCTGCACTGCCACTCTGCACTGCCACTCTGCACTGCCACTCTGCACTGCCACTCTGCACTACGCACTACCACTCTGCACTGCCACTCTGCACTACGCACTACCACTCTGCACTGCCACTCTGCACTACGCACTACCACTCTGCCCTGCCACTCTGCACTACGCACTACCACTCTGCACTGCCACTCTGCACTACCACTCTGCACTACGCACTACCACTCTGCACTACGCACTGCCACTACGCACTGCCACTCTGCACTGCCACTCTGCACTGCCACTCTGCACTGCCACTCTGCACTGCCACTCTGCACTGCCACTCTGCACTACGCACTGCCACTCTGCACTGCCACTCTGCACTACGCACTACCACTCTGCACTGCCACTCTGCACTACGCACTACCACTCTGCCCTGCCACTCTGCACTACGCACTACCACTCTGCACTACGCACTGCCACTACGCACTGCCACTCTGCACTGCCACTCTGCACTGCCACTCTGCACTGCCACTCTGCACTGCCACTCTGCACTGCCACTCTGCACTGCCACTCTGCACTGCCACTCTGCACTGCCACTCTGCACTACGCACTACCACTCTGCACTGCCACTCTGCACTACGCACTACCACTCTGCACTGCCCCTCTGCACTACGCACTACCACTCTGCACTACGCACTGCCACTCTGCACTGCCACTCTGCACTGCCACTCTGCACTGCCACTCTGCACTGCCACTCTGCACTACGCACTGCCACTCTGCACTACGCACTGCCACTCTGCACTACGCACTGCCACTCTGCACTACGCACTGCCACTCTGCACTACGCACTGCCACTCTGCACTGCCACTCTGCACTGCCACTCTGCACTGCCACTCTGCACTGCCACTCTGCACTGCCACTCTGCACTGCCACTCTGCACTGCCACTCTGCACTGCCACTCTGCACTGCCACTCTGCACTGCCACTCTGCACTGCCACTCTGCACTGCCACTCTGCACTGCCACTCTGCACTACGCACTACCACTCTGCACTACGCACTACCACTCTGCACTACGCACTACCACTCTGCACTACGCACTACCACTCTGCACTACCACTCTGCACTACGCACTACCACTCTGCACTACGCACTACCACTCTGCACTACGCAGTACGCCTCTGCACTACGCAGTACGCCTCTGCACTACGCAGTACGCCTCTGCACTACGCACTACCACTCTGCACTACGCACTACCACTCTGCACTACGCACTACCACTCTGCACTAAGCACTACCACTACGCACTACGCACTCTGCACTACGCACTCTGCACTACGCACTCTGCACTACGCACTCTGCACTACGCACTCTGCACTACGCACTCTGCACTACGCACTCTGCACTACGCACTCTGCACTACGCACTCTGCACTACGCACTACAATGCCGGAAGGGGCAGGGGCGGATTCCATAAACCCGCAAACACACACACGCGTCTTAATACACTCACAGGTAGACACAGACTCACGTGCAAATACAAACACACAGAACAGACCGCCAAATGAATGGACTGCCTTGCGCGAAAGGTAAATGTTAAACGTGCGCATGATACATGCAATGCAATGGTGAACGCGCTCGCACCATCTGGATTGCATTACACGGGCACTCTGACAGATCCTAATTAAGATTAATCACTCGGCCGTGCTCGTTCGCGCACAGAAAATGCCATACAACTGCAATAAATGACAGACGAATAGTAAATATACCCTATCACGTCAAGGCTACTAAATAGACAGCACAGCCAAAACGAATCACTAGGCAGATGCCAGAAAAAACGCCGACGCGCACTAAAGAATCTAAAGAATGTGCCAGCCGGAGCCCTTTCAGAACTTTTTTTTCTTCTAAATGCATAAGACCTCGGAAGCTCCGCCCCACGCTTCGTGGAGGCGTAGGCCCGAGCACTAAAAAGAGACCAAATCTTTCCTAATGGGCAAATTCCTCTCCTAAAGCTCACACTACCATCACCCCATCAACCTGACTTTACCCATCATCATTGCACTTTACTGCGGCTGCCTTCTTTATGTTACCCTCCCTGCACTTAGAACTACCCCTCAGGGGGATGAGACTGCTTTTCTAGTTTATCTCATTGTTTTTTCCCCTTTCCAGTATAGTAGTTCATTATTATGATTGTTTTGTTTTACCATATACTGTTTCTATATGTTCCTTTATCCCTGGACTCCCCTTCCCCCTTGTTATATATTCCCCTGATTCTACTGGAAAGCGCTCTGCTACCCTCACGGGTCTGGTTCGCGCTCTATAAAACATAAAATAAATAAATAAAAATGTCTTTCCCTGATCCATAATGTGGTACTGTAAACTGGTATCCAAAGGATTTGTGCTGTAGGGGGTTGGGCCTACTTGTCCCAAGGACAAAATACACATGAAAACTTGTTGACCTTGACCCCAAATAATATGTCCCGGGTGTGGCCCTAATGTACAATGCAATACTGTTGACTTGTACAGAATTTTGTGGATACATTCTTTATTAGTGGTGAAGCAACTGGGTCTTGTTTGCAAAGGGAAGACAAATTAATAACTAGGAGTCTGAAAGGATCCAACTAAAGGAACTGGCACATGTAGGAATTCAAGTCAAGGTCTGAATCAGTGGTGAAAGTGGGCAGGATCAGCAGCGCTAGGCGTGCCCTTACTTCTTTATTTTAATAGAAACAGTTCCCCAACTCCTATTTTAAAAATGCGTCCCAGAATGGCAGATATAACTAAAGATAAGGCTCAGCATTTGTAGCTGTTCGGTGACTGCTGGGGTGGCCAGAAAAGGACTCTGTCTTTTCCTTCTTGCCCAGAAAAGAACATGACTGTGTCCACTTCTCCTGCTCTACCGCGGGCAGACATCCCCTCTCACTTTAATCCTCTTCTCTTTCTACTTCGCTCCTGCTCACTTGCTGACAACCGTGACTTCAAGAAACTGTTCTCACCCTCTCTTTCCTCTCCTTTTGTTTATTTGTTCCCCTGTGAAATGGATCAAAAAACAGAACAAAAAAAATTGCTGGAAACGTCGTCTTTTTCTGACATTTTTCTATTCCATAGGGCAGACTCGATATGGAGATAAACAAAAGGTTCAACATATGAAAAATAAATAACTAAATAAAGCAAGAGAGTGGTACCAAAGTGGCCAGATTGGTTTTAGTCACACCCAAACACATTAGCACCACTTTACAGAGTTTGCCAGTGAAGTGCTACTTTGTTTCTTGTCTTCATTTTAACAACATTGTTTTCTCCGGGTGCGGAAGTGCACCATTCTTGGAGATACTGCAATAACTGGTTGATGGGTGGATTGGAAAACAAAATGTGTACCTTGCCTCGGTGTTCACGGATGTGGTCTTTTTAGACCATATTGCTTACATTTTTGTAAGGATATGAGCAATGGACATTGAAACAGATCCCTTCTGGTCTCTGTAGACATGTCCTTAACCTTTCAGGCAATAGCACTCATTGATATCTGAATAATGAGTGTAAAAACGTTACAGTAACCATGTTATTTGTTGTTCCTGCTTACATTTCACATACTTTATTTAATCTTGCATTCCCTATGAGTGTTTGCTTTTTCCAGGATGTTGCTTTTTTTCCCCCAGGCAGCATATTACTCGTCTGGTGCATAATTTGAATTGAGTCGCATTCAGGTGTTTGTAGCGGGCACAGTCGGGTGGTAGCTGATCTGAAGGCAGTGCGAGTTTTTCCCAGTAGGGCAGTAACATGTTCAGTTGGAGTTAGGATGTGGCACTATGGCCAGATCTGCCAAATTTGGAACTGTACCAGGTTCAGCCTTCATGACCAGTCCACTTTCCTGAGGGAGCACATTCCCATGCTAGACCTTAGAAGGCCCTGCTAGATCTTAGAAGCCCTGGGGCTGTAGCACCATTAGGGGGACCCTAGTGGTAGCAAGTGTGGGTTAACCTTGAAGGCCTGTCCACCCCAATCCATACTGAAGTTCACCTCCAGTCCTGCAGGCAAGCCTATGAAGCAGCACAGCCTAGAGCAACAGTGACTCGGTCACAGGACCCTTGAAGCCAGTCCACCTCGCCCATTGGTACCTCCATTGGCCTGGTTTCAGCAGTAGTAGCAGTAACTCACTAGGTATCAACAATGCAGGATTTGCACGCACACCAAAAATAACTTCACAGACTTCACAGTCTCTCTGCTTCATACACAGGCACTTTTAACAAGTGCTGCCTGCTTTGGGGCCACTGGAATTATGCCGTGATGGAGGACAAAATTATGCTGCAAAAAAAAAAAAAAGCTGCAGCCTAATGCAGTATATTTTTTGAAACTTTATCATTTTAGCATTTTTACACTTACTAACAGTCTCTGCAAAGATTTTGCCTTATTAGTACACGTGTAACATACAAACGCAGCAGCGAGAAGAAAGGTGACCATCCTTTGCAAAGAGCCCTCCACTTCGCAGCAACATAAGTCACTTTTTTTGTAACTTTTGGCCCGTTTGAACTACAAACAATTTATTAGTTAAAATCATCAGATTATGCAGCAGATGATGTATTATGTGGCAAATATGGCAAAGCCATAATTATGTGGAAAACATTTGCAAACCATGATATTTTTCCATTCATGTTTGAACTGCTCTTATGGAAAAAGGGGGAAGTGCTGATGACAGAATGGCTCTGAGACAAATGGCTTGTGATTCCACTTTTAAGCGTATTCAGGACATTCTGTGATTGGAAACGTAGAATTGAATAACGTAATAAGCAGTAATCTGTCAGTGAAATGCCAAACAAATACTAAAAATTGATATGTTTTGCTTTTTCTGGCCACACCTCCGATTCCGCCCACTGACCCAGCCCTTGGGTTATTCCTAGGGGTGGGCGGAATTTGCGTAATCGCGTTAAGCAAATCTCCGCGAAACGGTAAAAAATCTCCGCGAACACGCAGAAATTTCGCGAACATGAGGAATTGCTTGTTCGCGATGCTTTTTTACTGTTCGCAATCGCTGTTTGCGTGCTCGGGGGAAATATCTCGAGAACACGAATTTGAGAACGCGAACAAGCAAAAAATTTCACAAAGTCGCGGAACGCAGAATTTTGGGCGATTTCGCGTTCTCCGCGGAACGCGAACTTACCCAAATTCCGCAAGCGGAACGGAATTTACCGCCCAGGCCTAGTTATTCCTGCTCTCTGATCCTCCGCCCACAGTTCCCCGATTTGTTTCCCCCCCACTTCGACCACTGGTCTGAATCACCTTGAAGACTCTCACACATGTGCACAAACCCAAAAGCGTGCAGAAACCCAAAAGCATGCAGAAACCCAAAAGCATGCACAGCAGGGGTCACCTAACAAACGCTTACTTCAGTTACTTCATACAATGTGCAGCTTCACAGGAAGTCACCCAGTAAAAAGAACAAAAACAACTTACTCGAGGGTACCAACATTAGAATTAAGACTTCTTACACAACTACATTCAGCAACACGGGTACTAAGAAAAACAAATCTTCCGGGGAGGAGGGGTTCGGGGATTTTAGAATAACAAAAAAGGACATGAACTGATACAGAAAAATATTCGTGATAAAACGTAGTCTTTCTGAAATAAGCGGACTTAACCATTCCCCAAAAATGGTCCATCTCAGACCTAAGTAACGCAGCAATTCTTCGGGTTTTCATTTAATTTGGGAATTGTAGTTCTGCATTTAAGAACAAAGAGCAAGTCCCAGAATACAAAAAAATAGACCAGGAGTGCTTCAGGTACACATATCAAAATCGGATACATTAAATGGTCTAGGTTACTCCGATAACATGGCAAATTAAAGGCAGTGCTACTCCCAGAGAACATGGCACACTGAAGAGCCAGACCTCCAAAATACAAGGTATGTAAAATGCCAGAAAGGGCGCGACTGAGTTTTCCCCACACCGGACCACCTCAAAGGGTGAGGGGTCATTGTTTTCAGTGTCCATAGTACTTACACTACACGGTCCAGTGCCGAGGGCATGGTGACAGTTTAGCTTCCGTCTCGGTAGTTACTGGAGACTACGCACGTGTAGGAAAGCCAAGACAGTAGTAAAACCTACGCCGTCGCAGCAAAATGACGTAACGAACTCTTAAACGAGTGATTTCTCTGAGACGGAGAATCCACAGCTGCCAATAACGGCAAACCCGTTTAAAGATGGCAGAACTACGTGGCAGCCGTTTGAGACTGCGCCTGCTTATCAACATTAAGCTCTCTACGTTTTATATTCAAAAACACTATTGTTGTGCCGATTGATTTATCAACGCCGTTGCTAAAAGAACATTAGTCTTTCTGCAAGCAAACATTTGTAAACAAAGTAAGCTGGGTTGAGTTTACAATACTTGGGAGTTCTCGTTGGTTAATACAAAATCAGATTTATTTTGAATTTCTTCATAATTTCACTTGGTTTTGTTAGAAATAAACAGGTATTTACAAGTTAGAAAGGCATGCTGATTCCATGCCTCTAGGGCGTTATTTTTGTTACGTACCTTCTCTGATTTCGCAGGTCTACCCTTCCAAGATGGCTGCCAAAACGATACACAATAACTGGAGAGTTACGGTACGGAACCTGGAATTAAGCATCCCCTCGCCTGGCCCTACACACAAGCCAGACTCTGCCTTCTAGAACAAGCATTTGCAATGCGAACAGTCGCGCTTTTGGGACCTTAAGGTTTTGGCTATGCAGCACCATTCTGGGTACTAAGAAACGTAAGAAAGAAATCGACAGTACTAGACTGCAACCGCAGAACACAAAGTTCGAGAACCATAGATGCCAATATACCCTTTTCAAGCCTAAAATTGCTTTATTTTAGGTGTCTCCTGCCTGAAATTGCATTTTCTACGATAGAAGTTAATGGGGAATTTTAATTATTGTTCTGTCATGTTCTGATTTCTATTTGGAACAAACGTGCCTAACTGCTAGCAGATGTGTGTAGAAAGAAACTTGGAGTTGTAACTCTTTGCTGTGCCCCCGGCATATTTCGCTACACACGTGTCTGTTTGTGCCGTATATACACCTAAGAGCCGGTAGTCTGACTAGCATGTTGTTTATTTCAAAATTATGGAATACGATTGTAATGTGTGATGTTTTCAAAGGAGAAATAATCCACAGGGAGCAAAAATGATGAAAATGTAGATTTATTCCAGGTAAGTTGTATGAACATGTTATGTTGCTGTTCGCATGAAAGAAGGCGAGGACAAGTACGTAAGTTTCCTCTTATCTTTATTCAAACCCGGAGCGCCGGGAATCCGTGTATTTCACGGAGCCGGCTGGCGCCAAACAACATGGCCGCCTTCCGGTTCCGGCCTCGGAACTTCCTGTTCGTGCACCGGCCAAAACAACTAGACCGATGCTACATATCTCCCTCCTTTATTGCATTTGTAAACCCACAATAAAACAATCTTACTTATAGTCCATATCGTAGTTCTGGAATCGCTTGGGTGTTCTCACGATTCTTCCTGCTGTCGTTCTCACCCTTCCTTCATCCTGCTCGCTCTCCAGTGCTGCCAGTCTTTCGCTTGTTCCTTCCAAACTTTCCTCTTTGTCTCCCTTCTTGCTCACGAACCTTCCTGTGCCTTTCGCTCTATTACTCCCTTCCTGTTCGCCCTCTGGCACTTCCTCTATTTGAGTCCCTTCTTCAACTTGCTCTTGTCTCTCTTCGCAACATCCCTCATCCATCATTTCCACATTTCTTCCTTCACTCTCGTCCTCTTCCTTATTCCACTGCAGGATCTTGCTGCACCTCGCCATTCTATCCTGCGACCATACTTTCCCATCACTAAGTAATGCTGACCTGGTGTATGGTTCGATGACCTTCAGCGGTGGTGTGAACTTGCTCTCCCCTTTCCTTTTCAGGGTGGCCACCTTCACCCTCACCCAGTCTCCTTTCTCTACTGACACTCCTTGAACGTTCCGCTTCTTGTTGAAGTGTTTAGTGTATGTTTCTTGCGCTTTTTCTAGATTCCTCCTTACCACTGCTGGTGACCACTTGGTCTGTATGACCATCTGTCTCCACGCGGTGTTGTCTTTGGTGAACGGCTCTCTGCCTCTCAGTATCTTAAAGGGGCTGTAACCCGTGCTTCCTGGAGTGATACGGTAGGCCCATAGCACCTTGGGTAACTCCTTCTCCCAATCTTGCCCATCGTTTATGGCCGCTTGGATGGTGCCCATGATCACCCTATTAAAACGTTCCACTTGACCGTTTCCCGCCGGGTGGTATACAGGAGTGTGCTTGACCTCAATTCCATTCCTGGCGGTGTATGCCTCCCATTTGGTGGAGACAAATTGTGGGCCATTGTCGCATGTTATGGTCTTGGGGATGCCCTCCTTTGTGAATACTGTGTTTAGGAACGAGATCACTGCCTCCGTGTCTACTGTGTCTGTTATTTCCACTTCTGGCCACTTGGAGTATCTGTCAATCATTACTATTGCATATTTTTGTATTCCTTCCATGTTGAGGACGGGCCCTAAGATGTCGATGGACACCATTTCCCAAGGTCCTCCCGGCAAAGGAAACTTCCCCAACTGTGGTCTCAGCATCACGTGGGATTTGTCCGCCTTGGAGCACGAGTCGCACTGCCTCACGTACCTCTCCACCTGGGCGTCGATGGCTGGCCACCAGTATGCCTGTCTGGCTAAGGCTTTAGTTTTCGTGATCCCTTGGTGCCCTTCGTGTAGCAGAGTGATGAGGTGTTCAATGAGCCCTTGTGGAGGGATGATTTTATCGCCTCTGAGTAAGTACATGGGGTTTTCTCCCAGCGACAGTTCGTCTCTTACCTCCCAGTACCTTCTCAATGTCTCTTTACGGTGTCTCTTCTCGGGCCAGCCGTGCATGACGTACCCCTTGACTACTTCTAACTCTTCATCCTGTGTGTAGGCCTCTGCCCATTCTTGCGCACTGATCACTCCTTCCATGTCCTGTATCGTCGCTACAACATAGCCTTCCCATCCTGGTGCCTTCTGCTCATGCGGCTCTTCCATGGCTGCCGCCCTACTAAAAAATCAGCTACTTTGTTCTGAGGACCAGGTATATATTCCACCTCGTACACAAAGTCCAATAGTCTCAGTGTCATCTTGGCTATCCTTGGTGTTGCATGCGCATGGCCATTGGACGTTAAGACTTTTATCAGGGGTTTGTGGTCGGTGCGGACCAGGAATTTTGCACCCCACAGGTACTGCCTGAAACGCTCCATCGCCCATACCACCGCCAACATCTCTTTCCCAATGATGCTGAAACGTTCTTCAGTGGGAGCCAAGGCCCTGGACGCGAAGCAGACCGTGGATAGTTCTCCATTGTCGGCTCGCTGCATTAACACCGCTCCAAGTCCCTTGTCACTGGCATCGGTGGTGAGTACGGATTCTGCCGCTGTGTCGAAACCTTTGAGAGGAATAGCTCTACTCATCTCCTCCTTCAAGGCATCGAACTCCTCTTGTTCGTCCTTACTCCATTTGAATCCGATCTTCTCCTTCAGCAGTTGGCGAAGACAGTGCGTCTTGGTGGCGAAATTGGGGATGAATTTGCTATAAAATTCGGCCATGCCCAGGAATGACCGTACTTGTTCCTTTTTTTCTGGGCAAGGGGCATTTTGTATGGCTTCCATGTTGGATCTCTTCGGTTTTATGCCCCCTTCGCTGACTTCATGGCCCAAGTAGGTAACTGAGGAAACGCTGAATTTGCATTTGGACCACTCTGCCGTGAGCCCACTGTCTTGTAACGTGCGCAACACCACATGTAGTTTCTCATTGTGTTCTCGCTTAGTCTTCCCCATCACCAGGATATCGTCCTGGAAAAATTGGACTCCTTCCACCTTGCGAAACAGTTTATGCATCAGGTTTTGGAATACGGCAGCCGCCGAGGCGAGGCCAAAGGGCATTCTGACAAACTTGTAGCATCTGAACGGTGTTATGAAGGAGGTAAGATGGCTACTCGAGGGGTGGAGTTTTACTTGATGATAGGCCGATGACAAGTCCACAGTCGAGAACCACTGGGCTCCTTTGGTTTTGGCAAGCATTTCACTTACGCGAGGAAGTGGAAATTTGTCGATGAGAATGTTTTTATTCAGTTCCCTGAGGTCTACACACAACCTCACTTTTCCGTTCGGCTTTTGGGCGACCACTAAGGGTGATAGCCATTCCGCACTCTCTATGGCTTTGATGACACCACTCCTTTCTAATCAGTCGAGGTACTCCTGTACCGCTTCTCTGCAGCGAAATGGGATGTTTCGAACCTTGTGAATGACGGGCCGTGCTCCATCCTTCAACCTGATGACTTGTTTGAACTTGGCCAATTCTCCGATTCGTCCACTGAATACCTCGGGGTAGTTTCTTTGCCACATTTCCTCCTCTTGCTCCTCATTCATCTCCATTAGCAACACTTTCTCAACGCCTCCTGGGTTTAGCATGATCCCCAATGCTCCTTGGTCTTTCCAGCTGAGTACTGAGGGACCTTTCTCGGCCACGTAGAGTTTGCAGGTGGCTTGGCGCCCCTTGAATTCAAAGAGCAACGGGCAGTATCCTACCATGGGTATCTTCTGTTTGGTGTAGGTGACAGGCCTCACATCCATGGGGCGTAGCTCCTCCCTCACCTCTGGCTTGAAGTTGGTCTCCCATATCTGTCGTTGGACAATCTTTATGGGGGCACCTGAGTCTGCTATCATCTCGATCGGGATTCCTCCTATATGCATGTCGAGCCTCGGTTTGTCGGAATCTTTGCCACCAACTTCCAGGACTTGGGCGTCGATGTAAAGGAGGTCGTCACCGTCCTCTTCCTCCGTCCTTGTCTCATCCTCTTCTCGCTGCTCTTGGTCAATGTATTTGACAATGGACCCTTTTTGCTTCCGACGGCACACGGGAGTGCGTCCTTCCTTCCTCTCCGGAGCATGAACGGCAACTGACAAGTACAACCGTCCATGCCAGAGAGTCAGGCTGCCCTCACAAGAATGCATGTTTAAAGCATAACAATAACACAAAGAAACTAACATTAGACTTCATGCGCACCTAACAGAAAGTGTGCGCATGAAGTCGGTGATCCAGCGCCCCTATAGAAAATATGCCATAAGCTACACTAACCAACTCTACAATACTCACCATTAATCATAAAACATTCACAAGGCCCATAAACTAATATGACCTATTTTGAGCAACTGAATCATGTGACCTAATTAATAAACCTATTCACACAATATGCACATTTATATACATCTGCAGAAAAACGACTTCATCACACTTAATAAACCCTATGATTAATTAAGCCACTGAGGCAAATAGATCTGCTAATGGTAACCTAAACACATGAAATAACAAGTCCAGCTTGTTTTTCAAATATATTATTTATTAACTATTTATTCAAAGAAAGTGCATTAAAAATCTTTTTATTCAAGCATTATTATTAAGAATTTAGCAACAAGTAATGACAGTTTCAAGCAAAATCAAATAGCATAATTCAAAATAGAAATAATAGTTTGGCATCACCTAAACTCTAAGCCCCTAGCTACACTTGCCCCATTAAAGAATAAGGGAAAAAAGTCATTAAGTCCTAAAGGATTCTTACGTGCTCCAAGTAAAGTCCAACAGCACGACACGTCCAACTGGTAAATAGCAAGCAGCAGCAGCAGTTTCCCTCCCAGGGGGACAGTTTTTATACCTTTCTAACTAGCTTAATCTAAGAAAAATTAAATACTTTTCTGCCATTCAGAACTCTGATTGGCTGTCAAACGACGGACCATAATGTCATCACATTCTTTAGAGCCCAGTTCCGACTCTTTCTTAGAGCCTATTGTCCTTTATTTTCAAGTCACGAAGCTTCCTCCAGTTTGCAACATTTAAATAAATTGTCTGTGACTTCCTTAGCTTGACAATCTTTCTGCCGGTTCCTGGCCTTGGCCACGCTGACCAAAAGTACAGTCAGTTCATTTGTACAATCACGTTTATATTTTCTCCTTTTAGAAACTTGGCAGGAACTTTCCACACCAGGCTCTTGCTTTCACTGAGCAGAATTCTGCCAACTGCACATTTAGATGCACTAGGCCTCAAACCTCTTTTTCGTTAACTAGTGTATAAACAAACACAAAAGAATAATTAATGCAAGAAATAAAGTTTGTTCTGTTACCCACCCACCTTTGCTAATTATTAACCCATTAATCTATATTACCTAGCATAAGCAAATAAAGCAACAAACAGATTCGTGCAACATTTAAGACAGGAAAACAAAACATGAGCACACAGAAAAAAGCACATGCCATTAATAAACGGCCGCATTTAGTTCTGACATGACAATAGACAGGATTAATTCATTATTATACTCACACATGCAAATGCAACATAATGCATGTTTATGAGCACACATTTTAGTTTCCCACGTGTTCATGTAAATGCAACTTTTACTCTAGGTTGGTTAGTAATTTCCACCACACTCTTTATTAATAGTATTAATTTATTATGGAAGTTTAACTTCACGAGCTGAAATAAATGTATTTCTAAATCTCGCTCCATCAACTCCCTCATCTGGTGATTTCTAAATCACCAAACCATACCCAAATTTTAGCAAAATTTTATCTTAAGATAAACATGATTTGATTTCACTATATTAGTATTTCTAAAGAGTTGTCTCAGCTGTCTGTCTGCAACTTTCATATTGAGCTTTACGAAACTCCTCCAGCTCTATCTCTCTCTCCTGTTCCTTTTTGATTTTGTAAATTCTCTTCTTTTCTCTCAGATATTTCTTTCTCTTGTGTAACATGCAACTAATCTTCAACAAAAGTATCACAAAAATTATTACAAATAAAGGTGTTAGAATCTTGCCAAGAACTGAACCACCAATTTCTTGAAACCAGGTTTTGATTGCCTGAATTCTTTTGGAAAGACGTTCTGAAAAATCATCCTTTTCTAAAGGAACAATCTCTGAGTGCATTTCTGTAATATTTTTGATGTACATCTCAATATTTTTACTCTCATCGGGGATATACGTACAACAGTGTTGGACATGTAGAATGCCACAGACTCCTCCCTCTTTAGCTAGGAGTATGTCTAAAGCAAGACAGTTTTGCATTACCATAGATCTGATTGCAATAACTTCAGTATCCACTAATTGGAAACCACCAGCTGTGTCAGTTGACAATCTGTCAACAATTGTGGACAATTTTCTGATTCTTCCTGCATTCAGGGTTATTCCTACCAAAGGTATCACTGCCTCAAAAATATCTCCCAAAATTTCTGTGAAACTTTCTCTTTTGTACCTATTTACATGATTACTGATTTCAAATGAGCCTTCTGCGTTTCTGTCAACATGAAATATTTTTGGAAAAACAAGACCAACAAAACACGTCCCATACCAATGATCTGGGAGGTTATAGTAGACTTTGTCTCCACAAACAAAATAAATTCCAGGAAAAATCGGATCTTTGCCACCTTTAAATCCCCAACCCCCCATAATTTGGTAAGTGTCCTCACAATTGCTAGCTCCAACAAAATAGCTGTCAAACAACGTATTATCTCTCCTGATGCAAAATTTGCCACTAAATAGTTTGTCTATGTGAATTGCTACATTATCAAAAGATTTGCCATTAATTTTCTCATCTTCTTTCTGCCAAAAACTTGATTTAGTCTGCTTGATCATCTCATTTCTTTTGTAGATTGCCCTTCTTTCCTCAACAAGGTTCAGGAAAGTCTTTTCTTCAGTTCTCAATTTGCATGTTAAATTATTTCTGAAAGCATACTCATAGGTGAGTTCATTAGTGACAATAAAAAATTCCCTCATCTGTTTAGCTTGCTTATGTTTATTTAAGCTTTTCTCAATTTTCAGGTTTGCAAAAATGTCGTCATAATTAGAGTAATAATACTCCAAACGACCAGTCTGATAAAATAAGCTAGCTATTACACTACAAGTTATGCCGTAAGTAAGAGGAAGCATATTGTATGTCACTCCCTCCGAAACAGAAGCAGGCAACTTCACACAGATGTAGCAATCTTTGACCTCCATGACTTTAATATACTCAGCCAAGAGTCTCGAAAAAGTATTGCTAGAAAAGTCACTAACAGACCTATCTTGATGAATCTCTGGTCTATGATCAATAACTTTGTTAGTTTTGCCATTTGCACTATGTTTGTCTTGTTTAACTGAAGCTTTGCCTGTCATATTGATCTTGTACATTTCCTTATCGACCCCGAAAGGAAAAATGACAGCTAAAACTAACCAGAGCAGAATTATTAAGAACACACAAATCAGAGACATCTTACAGCATCTCTTTAAGATGGAGCATCTTCAGCTGTTATTTACAAAAACATGGCATTTTCACAAAAACATTTTTTTTAAAATATCTAAATATCTAAATTGAAAATTGAAATTTTCTAACACCCCCCTTTTTCAAAGTTTATTTTTTTATTTTTTATAACCCTCAACCCTCTAACAGCTTTTCTTCGACCTTACGTCACAATTTGTTTTCCAGCTAACACAATTTCTTCGACCTTATGACAAAAACCCAAAAATTTAACAGAAAAATGCCTCAATCATTGTCACTATTGTCTTCAATCTCTTCCTGACGGCTACTGTTCACTTCTACTACAGGTGGTATAATTATATAAGTCCACTCAGGAGACTTATACTTTTGATTAGGCCTAAGAACTCTTTTTGTTTTTCTACTAATAACTTCTATTTTCTTTCCAGCCTCACTTTTCTTTTCAGGATCCTTTTGACTTGATATTTCATTGATCTGTTCCTTTCTGTGTACCAATTTGAATTTCAGACCTTCATTTTCTTCTGGCCAATTATCACCTTTTCTTGGCAATTTCTTCTTTGGCTCAGTCACATTACACTCTATTCTCCAAGCTCTTTTTCTGAATTTTCTTATTTGAGAATCTTCATCACTCTCATCAGTTTCACTGTCAGATATTTGGATTCTTGACTCAGGTTCTTCTCTACTCGGCAGCCTCACTCCGTTAGGAACATAATCTTTGTAACTGGTACTTGGCAATTCGTCTTCTTCTTCTTCTTCTTCAATTACGTTCAACTTCCCAGTTTCAGATTTCTTGTTCCTGCATTCAGAGCTTCTTTTCTACTTTTCAATACTCTCCTGGTCTTGAATCACAATTTGATCAGACTCATCCTTTGATTCTGCTTCCTTTTCTAGCAGATCTCCATCATTCTCAGAGTCAGCAACTATGATATCCAAATCTTTTTCACTCAATTCTCCATTCACTGTTGAATTTTCCAGATGTCGACCTGCCTGTTGATCTTCAGGATCTGGATTTCTTTCAAGTTCTTCTTCTGAATCTGAATCAGCTGTGGTATCACTTTCTTCATCAGAGTTTTCAGGTGTAGGTACACGAATAGTATGACTTGGATGGATCCCCCTCTTTAGACCCCTGCACTTTATCGCATTTGTTGTAACAAGAATGACTTGTCTTGGTTTCTGCCACCTTGGTACCAGACAATTTCTTCTTCGATGAATTTTTGTTCTCACCCAGTCACCAGGTAACAGATCATGTGCTTGTTCTTTTTCCCTTGACTGCACTTCAGTTCCCACCTGATTGGACACAGAAGTCCCGACATCAGATAGTTTCCTACAGTACTCCAAAATGACGCTATCATTAATAGCTATCAATTTTCCTACTGGAATGAAAGCCTGTCTCATGACTCTACCCATAAGAATATCATGTGGGCTTAAACCTGTCTTTTTATCAGGTGTACTTCTTAGAGTCATCAAAACAAGTGGAAGAGCATCTGTCCACTTTATGCCTGTAGCTAAACACATTTTTGCAATCCTGTTCTTAATTGTTCCATTTATTTGCTCAACAACTCCAGATGCCTCTGGTCTGTATGCACAATGCAACTTCTGCTCAATATGTAAAGCCTCACAAATTAATTGTAACAGTCTGTTTTCAAAATGTCTTCCACGATCACTCTCCACAGTCACCGGGAAAACCATACCTAGGTATAATCTCCCTCAAAAGCAATTTTGCAACCGTAATTGCATCATTGTGACGTGTGGGAAAAGCTTCAACCCATCTTGAAAACAAACAGACAAACACCAAAACGTAACGCAATTTATGTTGTGGCGTTTCAATGAAATCCATCTGTAATCTGGTGAATGGACCACCTTCCCGTCCTATGGTTCCCATTCCCACAACAGTTTTCCTGACTGGGTTCATTTGCTGGCAAGTCAGACACCTTTGACAAAGCGACTCTGCAATCGTTCTGAATTTTGAATTAAACCAAGTCTCTCTAAAAAGCCTAATCATAGAATCTCTTCCAATGTGTCCCAGACCATGATACATCCTGGCCATGTCAGCAATCATGCAATTTGGTAAAACTACTCTGCCATCTTTGTAAGTCCAAATTCCATCCTCATCTCGCTGTCTACATTCTGCTCTCAACCATGTGTTTTTCTCCTCATCATCAGCTTCATCTTGTAAATCTTTGACTTCTTGCCATGTCTCAACTATTGATGTTAACATTAATTAACTCAAAGCATGCTCATCATTCCTTTCCCGATTAATTGCAAAATTGTTTCTTGCGCAGTACTTTGCAATTTCGTCTGCGTAAGCATTTCCTTTGGTTATGAAATCGTCTCCTTTCTTGTGCGCTGCACATTTTACAACAGCAATTTTCTCTGGTAACTGAATGCCATCAATTCATCTTTTTATTAATTTTGCATTTCTGATTGGTGATCCTGCAGATGTCAAGTAGCCTCTCTGAGACCAGAGCTGTCCATAATCATGCACAACTCCGTACCCATACTGGCTATCAGTTATTATGGTAATTTTCAAATTTATTGCTCTTTCACATGCACGAATTAAAGCAATCAATTCTGCTACTTGAGCTGAACGAATTCCTTCAAGACATGATGCTTCCACAACATCAGCAACTGTGCAGACAGAATATGCTGCTCTCAAAAACCCTTCCTCTGTTCTTAAACAAGAACCATCAACAAAGTAAACATAGTCTGATTCAGGCAGAGGAACATCTTTAATGTCCTGCTTTGGCTTGGTGCAATATTCCAAAACATTCATGATCAACATCATTCTCATTTCTGATTTCTGTAACAACACCATCAGGCAATAATGTGGAAGGATTTAAGTTCACACATCTTGCTATCGAGACATTATCTGATCCCAGAATAATTTTCTCGTATTTGGTAAGTCTGTTACTTGTCAAGTGTTGCGTTTTGCTTCTAGTGAGAAGAATTTCAACGGAATGGGGAACATAAACTTTTACAGGAAACCCCATTATAATTCCCTCACTTTGCTCAAGACTCACACTGGTTGCAGCTACTGCTTTTAAACAGCCTGGTAATGCTTTTGCAACTGGATCAAGTACTGCTGAAAAATATGCTATTGGTTTTCTCAATTTTCCATGTCTCTGTATTAACACAGACAATGCACACTCTTCTCTCTCACTACAGTACAGCTCAAAATCTTTTTCGTAATCTGGCATGCCCAAGGCTGGAGCTTCGCACAGACTCTTTTTCAATTTTCCAAAAGCTTCCATCTCAGATTCTGTAAGGACAATTGGGTCTTTTATATCTGACTTTGTCAGTCTCTGCAGTGGTTTTGCAATTATTGAAAATCCACTAATCCACTGACGACAATAGCCAACCATTCCTAGAAACATTCTGACCTGTCTCTGTGTTTTTGGAGGCTGCATTCCTTGAATCATTTTAATTCTCTCAATTGTCACTTGTCTAATTCCTTTTGCAATTCTATGACCAAGATATTTGACTTCTTGTTTGCAAAACTGTAATTTTGCTGGTGACACTTTGTCCTTCATCTGCCAAATGATTCAAAAGAGTAATTGTATCTGTGACACAGTTATCTCGTGTTTTTGCTGCAACAAGCAAGTCGTCAATGTACTGGACTAATGTTGACCTTCCTGGTAAATTTAAATTCTCCAATGATTTCTTTAATAATTCATTAAAGATAGAAGGACTCTCTGTATACCCTTGAGGAATACGACACCATGCTAGTGTACGACCTTGGAATCTGAACGCAAAGATTTCGTGGCTTTCTGGATGCAATGGAACAGTAAAGAACGCATTGCAAAGGTCAATGACAGTATACCATTCTGCATCATGTGGGATTTGGTAAAGAATCACTGCTGGATTTGGAACAACTGGACAACATGGAACAACTATCTGGTTAACCTTTCTCAAATCTTGAACAATTCTGTATGTTCCATTTGGCTTTTTGATCCCCATGATCGGTGAATTACAAGGGCTACTCTCAATCTCTTTTAAAACACTTTGCTTAATGAATTTCTCAATTACAGGAATGACACCTTCAATTGTTTCTGCCTTCATCTTGTACTGAGGAATGTTTGGAAATTCTATTCCCTGTTTCACTGTAATTTTCACAGGATCAACATGTTTCATCAAGCCCATCTCATTTCCTGTCAGATCCCAAATTTCAGTTTTGACTGTCTTTTTCAATTCTTCTGGGAGGTTGTCTTTTTCAAATACAGGAAACAATTTTGTTTTCTCTGCTTCAACCATTAACATTGTTAATTTATAAAGCCCTTCCTCTTCAAATGTCTGCAACTCAATAGCTTCCGGTGAGCAATACATTTTGCAATTTATTTTACAGAGGATGTCCCTCCCTAACAGATTCACAGGACTGCTGTCACAAACTACAAATCTGTGTTTATCTTTGAATTTGCCAATTTCAATATCAACAGGCTCAGTTAAACTTGTTTTAATCTGTTGATTTGCTACACCAACTACTTGGATGGAATCCCCAGAGAGAGGGAGGTTTTCTATTTCCACTGATCTAACAGTAGAACGGGTAGCACCAGTGTCCACAAGAAAAGTGATATCTACATCATTCACTTTGCCATTAATAAATGGACCAGACTGGTCAACCTCAAGAGTGGCTCCAATCACACACTCTTCCCCCTCTCTCGGGCACAGTCATAAGTAATCCTCAGAATCACTTCCTTGATTTTCTGTCATCAAAAATTGTCCAGACAAATTTGGCACATTTGTTCTTTGTGTTCTTATTACCTGATCAGCTCCACTGAATCCTGACTCCAAATTAAATCTTTGAGCACCTCTACTGTTTGGAAGAGGAGGCTGTGGAATTAAATTCTGCTGATTCGCTAACTGTCGCTGTTGCTGCAGATTCAACTCATTTAATTGTCGCTGTAGCTGTTGCTGCAGATTCAACTCATTCTGCATCTGTGGATTCAATGATGCATTTTTAAAATTTCTGGGCGGATTTTTACACTCGCGCTTCCAGTGTCCAATTTCTCCGCAATTAAAACAAGGCAATTTTTGTTTCAGCTCCTCAACATTAACATTAAATTTGGGCTTGTTATAATTCCCTTTAAACTTTCCTTGACCCTGATTCTGATTAAAATTTACAATTTTATTCTCAAGGTTCGCAATCTGTTGTTCAGCAACTTTCACTTGTGCCCACATTGCCTTTTCCTTTAATTTCTTTTGTCTGGATTCAATCTCATCACTGCAATATTTTGCTTTTCTCAATATATCATCAACCGAGTTAGATTGCCAGCCAACAATATTATTCCTGATCATTTCACCTATTTCAGGTCTAAGACCATAAACGAATCTGTAAATAAAGTGGCTCATATCCTTTTCATTTAATTTTTCATAGCCACTGTACTGTTTGAAAACCAACAATAATCTTTCATAAAATGATTGAACAGATTCCTTTGGCTCCTGGTTTGTCCTGTCAATTTTAACCCAATCAACTTCTTTTGGAGGAATCTTTTCTTTCAACCAGTAAATTACTTTGTCATATAATCCCCATGACTTCTGATGATGGAGCACCTGTCACTTTATCTTGGGCTGGTTCAACCTTTGGCCAACTTACAGCAATTTTACATTCTGTCCAAAGATCTGATGGGACAACAATGTCAAAGAATCCATCAAGATCAGTCCACAGAACATTTGACACTTTAATGAACCTTTCCACCTGTCGATACCATTCCACAGGCTTTTCTCTCAGCCGAGGAAAATCATTTGTAAACAACAGAATGTCCTGTCTAGACCAGGGAACATGCACATAGCCACCACCTGCAATTTCTCTCATTGGGTACTGATTAGCCAATTTTTCTCTTCTTTCTTCCTCCTTCTTTTTAGTCCACTTCACCCTCCATTTACTCAAGTCACCCAATTTTTTTATGTACACAATCAAATCTTTTATATGCATAATTCTTCCCATCATATTGAAATTATTATTGTCATTTTCAGTGAAATCCAATCTGTAATGTTTTCCCAAATTCTTTTGTCTACTCAAATCAATTTCTAATTCTGCAGCCAATTCTTCTAATTGATCATATTTGTTTTTCGTTTTCCACTGTATGCTTTTACATATAAACAACAGTTCATCATCTTGATAATGCTTCAAACTGTCAGGACCAATTGTGCCAATTATTAATTCCTCTAAATCTGCTTTCAATCTAGCAACATCAAGTTTTGAGGATAAATCCGATTTATCAACACTTTTTTCTGGAGATTCAATGTCTGATTCTGCACCCATTGGTGTTCTGCATGATGAATTTGGATTAAAAGTTAAATCAGGCATCTTTGTTTTCTCTCGATGTAATTCAGATAATTCTGAGTAAAATTTTTCAGCTATCTTTTGAATCTCTGCATTTAATGGATTGTTAAACCTGTCTGTTTAATTTCTCCTTGATCAAAAACAGGCTGAACAGGACCAATAGTTACTGGAACTGTCAGTGCTTCCATGCCTTTTGTTAACTGTCAAATTAATTCTTCTTTTGATCGTAAACATTCTGAAGTATTTGGAACTTCCTCATCTATGCCAGCACCCATGAAACTTCTGGAAGGAACCTCATTTCTCGAATCTGGAGTTTCAGGAAAAATTCGACTTTCATCAAATATTCCTGAATTATTTCTCGTCTCTACCCTTATAGGAGTTTTAAAAGAATCAGAATTATTCGGATATAATTTGGGCGTTTCTTCATTTAATGGAGGTGCACTTGGTGTGGTTCTTGTAGAAACCATCGGAGTAGACCATGAACAAGCTGGTTTTAAAGGAGTCTGTTTTTTATTAGTTATATACATTTCTTCTAAAACTTGATCTTCTGATTCACTGTCTAAAACTGTATTATTTTTTCTTTTAATTTTTCTTTTGACCTGGAATTTCTGTAATCATTTCCATTACTGTATAAAGACCATCACACATATCTGCTTGTCTCCACCTACGCATTCTATCCTCATGAGTCTCATGTTTAAAATGTGATGATTTCGGAGGTCTAATTATACCACTTGCTTCCCGCTGAAGCTGGAACATTTCATCCTCCCATTCAACTAAAGCTTCAAATTCTGTTCGTCTAGGCTTTGGCACAAGAGCTGTCATTTTTTCTCTTAAGTTTTTTTCAAAATTCTCATATTAAATGAACCATCTTCCGGCCAGGCTAAAACACCATCGTTTTTAGTATATTGCATCCAAGCATCAAACCAAAGGCAAGTATGATAACCATATTCACCTTCCATATATGCTGCAGGTGTTTTGTACTTATGAAGTAATTTTCCACCTCGCGTTTCAATTTTCTTATCGGGTGAAATAAAAAAAAATAATTTTTGAAGCCATGTAAGCTTTTTCTCTTCTACTTGTGAAAAAACAGGGGCCCCTGCCTTAAAGGATAAACCCTAGCAAGGAAACTAAACTTATTTAGAAAGAGAAAAATTAGCACCGGGTTATGTGCACATATTTACATCATACTAGTGAACGCTAAAAAATAAAGTCAATGCCTAATTGAATTTAGTATGAAAATATTTTTCTTTTATTTTATTATAATTATAAACTGTATTCCCATATTTGAACCAATTGATATCAGGTTGAAAGGTTATTTACATGTGTATAATACAGATTAGTGCTTTACAATTCAAAACAAATTTCAGATAAACTATTTCAAATAATACAGAATTAATTCCCCTTCAACGCGTTTCGGCGGTTGGCCTTCCTCAGGAATTCTGTATGTACAGGTTGATACTACAAAAAGAAAATCATATTTACAATTAATTTTATACACTTTGACCTTAAAATATCAGCGTTCATATAGTTATGTTGTTATAACGACTACAAGTCTGTAATTCAGTCTTAGTGTAGAGGGACCACTTAGTCACTATTAGGTTGTTGCTCAGTCTGACGGATCCTTTTAATACATAATACTTTCTATGTAGCCCCTTTCTGTACATTTATATACATTACTTCTCCCATTACATTATATGCAAATTTACACTATATACAATATTTAAAACAAAATCACAGTTGAACAAAAATACGAATGTAGTGATTCTAAAGTAGGATCTGGAATACACTTCTGCAGATGACAAGACTGTTAGAACGAATCAAAAAATGGGGGCCCCTCTATGATTTTAAGGTGAGGAGAAGGCAGGCCGAATTGTTACCAAACCCTGGGCCGAGTGATGGCAACATGTCCAAATCTAAACTAGACCTAAGCACTATTTGCAAAAATGTAACTATCTACATGAATCTGTACCTTATGGCAAGGCCGAAGAAAGCCTTGATTAATGTCTTTTCCCGGAGACTTTCGATTAACTTCTATTTTGTTGGTGTTTCTTAACGAATACTAGATAATATACAAGAAACAGAAAATTGTATGTGACAACCGAGTCAGAACGACTAAATAACATGTCCTAATCATCTAGAGACAATTGCAGAGGATCTTTGCATACCTGTGGCCACCTGGATCTATGCCCAGTTGGTTAGTGAGACGTGGTTGCGGTCCCAAGTTGATTATATGACCGGTATCACGCTGTTAAGAATCGCAGGGAAGATGTTAATTCCCAGCTAGATAAGCGGGGCTGCAGTAATCTATAAACCCAAAAAAATGCAATTTTTTTAGTCGATGATAGACATACCAATGTGATGTTCTATCGCTTGGCGGTGGTGTTAATTGAGAGACAAAGATGCTTGAATTTGTGGGCTATATCTTAAGTGTATGCCGGGTGAGGATCGATTCTTATGCGTGTACTAAGCCCCCACTGTTCTTTAGCCTAGCGGAGATGTTTAAAAGTAAAGCAATGTCGTGATAATAAGGTGGACTCTAACTTAGAGTTGTGCCCATTTAGAATAAGTTATTTATACGTTTGTAAAACTTCAGTTGTTGCATGTGTTCCCCGCTGCGCGGTTCAAGCGATGCTGAACAAAAGTGCCTGTGCTTAATTATGTGCAGCCAAGCGATGGTGACAGACCACACAGTCCTTACACATTTGTGCCATTTAAATGCGTGAGTTCTAACTAGAAATACTTCCGGTCGGAGTTAAGCTCTTGTCCGTGTAATCAAGGCACGATATTTACCAGCGTCCCCACCCCAACGATCTATACCTAAATGTGTGTGGCGTCTGTACTTACTGTTGATCCCGATGTGGCCCGTCCGCGCGATAATCTCCTAGATAGTGATAACCGGCTCTCTGGTTCAAGGTCTCCTTAAATGTAGCCATACATGACGAGCCTAACAAGCAATCTCGCGATATGTTGTGAGACGGAATTCCCCATAAAATGTAAAGGTGGAACTGTGTGAATATAGACGCCATCTTAAGATGGTCAAAAGGCCATTCAATGTTGCTCAACCTATGCCGTCGTCAAGTACACCGGTATGGAGGCGAGTATTTTTTTGTTCTAACCGAGCTACAACTAGTGATATCAATAAATCTCCTCTATCTCTCAAATTTAAATTACCTATATTTTGAAAGAAATGCCTCTACATTTTGGTTGTGCGCTGTATATCAAAAAGGGCGGTAACTATGAAGCTCGATGCCAGTTTATCAATATATCTAAGCTAGATAGGGATAATTCCTGCATATTAAGTGCGAGCCTATTTTTAACTTAGCGTTATGTATCGCGTGTACAGACAGGTTGTATTACATGTATCGAGACCCAGGACCTAAAGGGGCTCGGTGGAAAGTACACCGCATGGGCGAGCGCCATCTTAAGACGGGGTTTTTTTGGCAAAATGTGTTGGTGGGGACTACTTACTACTAGGGGTCTAGCTCGAAGGGCTCAGCCAATTGGTGTCTCCGTATAGGGGTTGAACCGGGGTGGCGTAATTTTGTATATTGTGGACCCAAAAATGAAACAGTCGAATATATGCAAAAATGTAATGATCCCATGTTAGAATGACTGTACATAGTTCAAGATATAACTACTCTTTTACATCGCCTGGACTTACTGGAACTCATTATATTATTGCTTGTTCCCACGGAATATCCATATTCAATCCATTGGTGGCTGTCCCCAAAATAAAAATCCAGTATACCTCTCTCATTTTTCTGATTTTATCTATATCAGATCCTGTTTTGTGATGTATTCTTTCTAAAATGTACCAAGACATGTTGTCATGAGTGTGGTTATTCTCTACATAATGAGATACCATCGGTGCTGTCAATTTTTTGGTACGGATCGCTGACCTGTGTTCTGTTAATCTGACATTCAATGCTCGGCCTGTTTGTCCAACATACCCCTTCTGACAAGGGCAGATTATTAAATAAATTACGTTGGTACTTTTGCAATTATTAAGATCTGCCGGTCTAATTAAATGTTTGTTGAACTTCAAAGTGGGGCCTTGAATCACTGTGGTACAGGATTTACAGTTTAGACAGCCATACGTGCCTTGCACTGGTTCTAGATTCACCAATGATTGTTGATTACTTGATGTTTTCGATGTCATACGTGATCTAACAATATGGTCTTTCAAGGATTTGTTTCGTTTGTAAGCGAACATGGGTTTTGGTAAATGGTCTTCTTTTTCCACATTCACATTCAGAATATGCCAATTGGCACATATGGTCTGTCGAATCCTTTCATTGAGCATTGAATGTTTAGTAATGAACACTAGGTTAGGGGTATCTTTGTTCACCTTAGGTTCCAAGAGGTGCTGTCTATCATAAAAGCGCGCCCGCTTATATGAATCCCGTATGATTTTTTTGGGGTAACCTCGGGCTGAAAATTTGGATTTCATCTTGACTGAATTGTTATCATAGTCTAAGATACTGGTGCAATTGCGTCTTAGACGTAAAAATTCCCCAAATGGGACGCTGTTCTTTTGGATTGCGGGATGGTAACTATCGTAATGTAGTAATGTATTCCTGGCCGTGGGTTTAACAAATAGATCCACGGCCAGGGTTCCATCACGATGTTTGATCAAAACATCTAGATATTCCACTTGGGAATTATCCACATGGTGAGTGAATCTGATATTCCGATCACAAAGGTTTATCCATTGGAGAAACTGTTCCAGATTGTCTTCATTATCTATCCAAATGAAGAAGACGTCGTCTATGTACCGTGACCAAGAGGTCATGGATTCATAGAACGGCGCTGCTTCATTGAATATGTTTTGTTCTTCGAACCTGGCCATGTATATATTGGCGATTGTTGGGGCGCAAGAAGCTCCCATACTGACGCCTTGTTGTTGTATATACAGATTCCCATTGAATTCAAATATATTGTCCGTGAGGACAATCTTCAAACATTCCAATATGAATATGGTAGGCCCAATAACTTTGTACTTATTCATGAACCAATGGGTGGCATCTAGAGCTCCCATTATGGGAATGTTGCTGTAAAGAGCTTCTATGTCCATCGTGACTAACCAGTGGGAAGTGTTACAAAATTTTACATTTTCCACTAGATTAATAATCTGTCTTGTTTCTTGCACATGACCTGGGATCTTGGAGACATATGGACATAGGATAGCATCTATATATTTCGCAAGAGGCTCTGTCACTGAACCAATGGTCGTGACTATGGGCCTAAGGGGCGGATCTGTTACATTTTTGTGCACCTTAGGAATGCCATAGATGCTGGCAAGTCTCGGATTCTTTACATTTAAGTATTCCCACTCCTTTTTGCAGATTTCTTCTTCCCTCAGGGCCTTGTCTGTCAATTTCTTTATATTATTTTTAGTTTGGGCGGTCTTATCTCTTGTTATGGGGGCATAAAATCTTATATCATTTAGCATTTCCTCCATTTTAGCAATGTAGCCCGATGTATCGTATACGACGATCCCTCCCCCCTTATCACATGCCTTCACTGTGATGTTGTTGTCTTGTTTGATATCTGTCATGGCTTTGTATTGCTCAGATGTCAAATTAAATTGTGTTTTGGGGGTGAAGTTAGTTATATTCGTGAGTTTATCACTTATAACTTTTTCAAAGATGGCAACCTGGGGTGGCAACTGATCAACAGATGGTGTGAATTGTGATTTAGGTTTTAACCCAGATAGATTCACTTCGTCCATGATACATTCTTGCCCTGAAAAGAAGAATTTTAATCTGATCTTGCGCAAGAAACTTTGTAAGTCTCTAAATAGGTCAAATTTGTTCAACCCAGAATGGGGAGCAAAAGTAAGACCTTTAGATAGCACTGAGATGGTGTCTGTTGTTAAGTTTTTCTTGCTCAGATTAAATATAGGTAATAGTTCTAGTTTCTCCAATACCGGTTGTTTCTCGTTTCTAGATATTGGTTGGGCATCATGGGCTGCTGTCCCGGGAATTGACTGAAATCCTGTTGTGGAGCATGCTGGAAGCGCGGTTGATAATGTGGCCTCCAGTTGCCTCTCCTCTGGCGCTGTCCTAAAAAAGATGGCCTATTTTGGTACCTCGCATTTGGTCTAGTTGGCTGATGGCTGCTATCAAAATAGGTGCCTTCTCCATCTGAACCTGATGATTCTGAGAAGGTGTTTATTCTCTTTCCATATTGATTTGGTCTATTCCCCCAACTATCTGTTGGACCTTCAGTGTTTGAGAAGAAATTGTCTGACAAGTAGGGATATACAGTTTCTTTTTTGAAGAATTTTATATCTTTTTGTAATTTATCTGTTTTTCTTTTTATTAGATAGTCCGAATAGGAGTTCAGATCTTTTTCTATCTCATCTAATTTCTGTTTTACATTTTCTACTATCCCTGAACTTTTGATTTTTTCTTCCAAATCAGCTATTTCTTTTGCCAATTGCTCTAAGATGCCCTTTGATGTTTCAACAATTAACATCATATAGTCTCTGGAGCATCGGTTAGAAATGAGAGCCCAACGCTCCAGAAACTCCTTGATTTTCTGATTTTTTTTTGGGTTTATAGATTACTGCAGCCCCGCTTATCTAGCTGGGAATTAACATCTTCCCTGCGATTCTTAACAGCGTGATACCGGTCATATAATCAACTTGGGACCGCAACCACGTCTCACTAACCAACTGGGCATAGATCCAGGTGGCCACAGGTATGCAAAGATCCTCTGCAATTGTCTCTAGATGATTAGGACATGTTATTTAGTCGTTCTGACTCGGTTGTCACATACAATTTTCTGTTTCTTGTATATTATCTAGTATTCGTTAAGAAACACCAACAAAATAGAAGTTAATCGAAAGTCTCCGGGAAAAGACATTAATCAAGGCTTTCTTCGGCCTTGCCATAAGGTACAGATTCATGTAGATAGTTACATTTTTGCAAATAGTGCTTAGGTCTAGTTTAGATTTGGACATGTTGCCATCACTCGGCCCAGGGTTTGGTAACAATTCGGCCTGCCTTCTCCTCACCTTAAAATCATAGAGGGGCCCCCATTTTTTGATTCGTTCTAACAGTCTTGTCATCTGCAGAAGTGTATTCCAGATCCTACTTTAGAATCACTACATTCGTATTTTTGTTCAACTGTGATTTTGTTTTAAATATTGTATATAGTGTAAATTTGCATATAATGTAATGGGAGAAGTAATGTATATAAATGTACAGAAAGGGGCTACATAGAAAGTATTATGTATTAAAAGGATCCGTCAGACTGAGCAACAACCTAATAGTGACTAAGTGGTCCCTCTACACTAAGACTGAATTACAGACTTGTAGTCGTTATAACAACATAACTATATGAACGCTGATATTTTAAGGTCAAAGTGTATAAAATTAATTGTAAATATGATTTTCTTTTTGTAGTATCAACCTGTACATACAGAATTCCTGAGGAAGGCCAACCGCCGAAACGCGTTGAAGGGGAATTAATTCTGTATTATTTGAAATAGTTTATCTGAAATTTGTTTTGAATTGTAAAGCACTAATCTGTATTATACACATGTAAATAACCTTTCAACCTGATATCAATTGGTTCAAATATGGGAATACAGTTTATAATTATAATAAAATAAAAGAAAAATATTTTCATACTAAATTCAATTAGGCATTGACTTTATTTTTTAGCGTTCACTAGTATGATGTAAATATGTGCACATAACCCGGTGCTAATTTTTCTCTTTCTAAATAAGCTTTTTCTCTTCTTTCTTTTAATAATAACTCATGTTTTAATCAAATCTGCTTAATTGGAAATGATCGTGAATATTGTTCTGGTTGTTCCGCCAAATTAGCCAATCCGTGCGCAAAACACACCAACAAACCAATCAGGTTAAGCCACGTCACTACCTTGCTCAACCAATTGAAATGGAGCCTTCTAAAAGAGCTAATCAGCCTATTGTTTGACTTAGTCACATGAGCCAATCAGTGCTCTAGCTGTGACGTATGTTAGCCAATCACAGCACGGACCCTGTGACGTACACAGCCGCTGCGGCTTCTCGTGTCTCAATCTGAGCTCACCCCTCCTTCACAAAAACTTTTCACAGCGCCATTTTAAGAACATCTTTTCATTGAAATTCAATTAATAACGACAAAAAGAACAAACCATTTGTCTGTTTCACTAAAATAAAGTGACAGTTTTTACAATCATGCAAGTATTCTTTTGTGTGGAATAGACGACGCTATTCTCACAGAATATACATTCGTTGATAAAGTAAACCTTTACTCTACCCTTCTAACGAGTAATAATGATCTTGTTTCCCTCTGAATTCACATAAAGTAGTAATTCAAAGTTTGACTCGAACGTGATTACAAAATCATTTTCGCACTTTTAAACGGAAAGTTTCCCTAATCATACATACATGAAATCCTGGCAGGACTTTAACTAACCATAGAAATCCAGAATCGCCAGTAAAATAAACGACGTTACTTTACCCTTCACTCAAGTTTGAATTTATTCTATTACTCTTTTTGCAGTGAGTTTTAGAACGGGCTCTTTGTCCCTATACCCAAAGCTACGATTTCATAGACAATCCTCACTATACATTCTACCTAACACACCTATATCCCTAACACGTGTTGTACGACCACAACACTAGAGATATAATAATACCACTATTCTGAAACAGATCAAATGTACTGTGTAACTTCACTCGTGTCACACCACTCTGTACCGGTACAACTAGGATTTTTCACACTGCTGGAAAAAACCTTTCGACTACATATAACAATTGAACAAAACTCAACGTATGTTAAAAATTGATCCTATGTAACTACCATGTCGGTTACCATAGCAACCATCCTCTGCTACCAGGGAATTGATCCAGCGCCCCTATAGAAAATATGCCATAAGCTACGCTAACCAACTCTACAATACTCACCATGAATCATAAAACATTCACAAGGCCCATAAACTAATATGACATATTTTGAGCAACTGAATCATGTGACCTAATTAATAAACCTATTCACAAAATATATACATTTATATACATCTGCGGAAAAACGACTTCATCACACTTAATAAACCCTATGATTAATTAAGCAACTGAGGCAAATAGATCTGCTAATGGTAACCTAAACACATGAAATAACAAGTCCAGCTTGTTTTTCAAATATATTATTTATTAACTATTTATTCAAAGAAAGTGCATTAAAAATCCTTTTATTCAAGCATTATTATTAAGAATTTAGCAAAAAGTAATGACAGTTTAAAGCAAAATCAAATAGCATAATTCAAAATAGAAATAATAGTTTGGCATCACCTAAACTCTAAGTCCCTAGCTACACTTGCCTCATTAAAGAATAAGGGAAAAAAGTCATTAAGTCCTAAAGGATTGTTACGTGCTCCAAGTAAAGTCCAACAGCACGACACGTCCAACTGGTAAATAGCAAGCAGCAGCAGTTTCCCTCCCAGGGGGACAGTTTTTATACCTTTCTAACTAGCTTAATCTAATAAAAATTAAATACTTTTCTGCCATTCAGAACTCTGATTGGCTGTCAAACGACGGACCATAATGTCATCACATTCTTTAGAGCCCAGTTCCGACTCTTTCTTAGAGCCTATTGTCCTTTATTTTCAAGTCACGAAGCTTCCTCCAGTTTGCAACATTTAAATAAATTGTCTGTGACTTCCTTAGCTTGACAATCTTTCTGCCGGTTCCTGGCCTTGGCCACGCTGACCAAAAGTACAGTCAGTTCATTTGTACAATCACATTTATATTTTCTCCTTTTAGAAACTTGGCAGGAACTTTCCACACCGGGCTCTTGCTTTCACTGAGCAGAATTCTGCCAACTGCACATTTAGATGCACTAGGCCTCAAACCTCTTTTTCGTTAACTAGTGTATAAACAAACACAAAAGAATAATTAATGCAAGAAATAAAGTTTGTTCTGTTACCCACCCACCTTTGCTAATTATTAACCCATTAATCTATATTACCTAGCATAAGCAAATAAAGCAACAAACAGATTCGTGCAACATTTAAGACAGGAAAACAAAACATGAGCACACAGAAAAAAGCACATGCCATTAATAAAGGGCCGCATTTAGTTCTGACAGAACAATAGACAGGATTAATTCATTATTATACTCACACATGCACATGCAACATAATGCACGTTTATGAGCACACATTTTAGTTTCCCACGTGTTATGTAAATGCAACTTTTACTCTAGGTTGGTTAGTAATTTCCACCATGCTCTTTATTAATAGTATTAATTTATTATGGAAGTTTAACTTCACGAGCTGAAATAAATGTATTTCTAAATCTCGCTCCATCATCGGAATCATAAGAAAACATGCGCGCGTGTATGAGCACGTGTACATGAACATGAGCACATATTACATCACCCTTCCCCTTTCATAAACAAATAAACAAAGTTAAGATAAATAAAAATCTTTGTACTTTGAAGGAAAAGAGCAATTACGTGTTGGTCTTATTTGTTCAGTACATGCAACATCATTACATAAAGAATCACTTGAAAGCATAGTATTAACCAAAGAGTTTCCTAACTCCTGATATTGTTCACCTTGATCTTGACAAACCAGACTATTTTGTACCCTTGGGTTTTGAAGATCCGGTTCAATGGGAAACTCATTTTGTACACCTGAATCCTCCCAAAAATTTGAAAAGTGTAAATTATCTTGCAACACTTCTTTTTTATCAATAATCTTTCTAGCTTGATCTGGTGTTAATTTCACCAACACCCTTTTACTCCACCAACCTCTTTGACCAAGAAATAAAGATCCTTTTGAAGTTTTCAGTACCTGTACAGGAAGAGAAAACCTAGATAAACCTTTCTTAACCTTCATTGGAGACTTAATCAAGACCCAATCTCCAATTTCAAAATCAGAATCACTTTTGCATTTCTTACCATCATAATATTTTTTTTTAACAGCTTGCTTGAAAGAAACACTCTTGAGCATTCTTTCTTTATCTTTACAAACTAAACATGAGTTGTCACCTTTCCTCAAATCCTTAATCCATGAAGGACACCGAGTACCATTAGGTTCCCTTTTCCTCAAAAGCCTAAAGGGAGAAACTCCAGATGTCGTGTGTGGGGTAATGAGATATGCCCAAAGTTTTTTTTTAGAAAAATATCCACAGGAACTCTCTCAGCTAAAGCTGTCTGTATTCCCTCTTTTATGACTCTATTCATACGTTCAACTAAACCGTTGGCTGCCGGAGAATATAAAGCAACCTTTAAATGTTTGCTATCATGAGACAACAAAAATGTCTCCATACTAGTTGAAGTAAAATGTGAACCATTGTCTGTGACCAACTCTTTAGGAAAACTCTCAGTCATAAAAATTCTTGTCAAAAAGTTAATCACAGAAGTAGAAGAGGCTGAAGAACAAAACTCAAATTCCACCCATTTTGAGTACTAATCTACTAACACCAAAATGTATTTTTTATCATTGGGAAGTAGATCAAACGGGCCTGCAAAATCTAGTGCCAATTTCACCCATGCTTCTTCAGGTGTTGGTACATTGTATAAAGGGAGTTTCACAATTTTCCAGTGCTTGTCTGAGACAAGACATGTACTACAGGCATTTATCCAATTGGTAACATTAGACTCTAAAGCAGGCCACCAAAAACTTTCTTTTAACCTTCTAGCCATCGCACCTATGCCTAAATGGCCTTCATGCGCTATGTCAAAAATCCTTTTTCGTAAAGATAAAGAAGGTACTGCCAAATCTCCACGCATAACTAAACCCCCTACTATAGAAAGTTCTTCACTGACTTGTGCAAAAGATTCCAAAGGGGATGGTAAAGACCTTTCTCTAGGCCAGCCAGTCACAATCATGTTCTTAACAGCCTGAAGAGTAGAATCCTCTACAAAAGCTTTTAACCAATCATCCTTTGTTACATGAGGTAGATTGGTAATAACATCCTCAATAGTGGCAACCACACATTCTACATCATCAAATCTTGAGGGCAAGTAGTTATCCTTTAATGATAATCTTGATAAACAGTCTGCTCTACCATTGCGACCACCTGGTATATACTTAATAATAAAATTATATTCATGCAAGCGTGACAATAATCTTACCAACCTTGATGACGCTTTACCTGTCCCATTACCTGATAATAAATGGATTAACGGTTTGTGGTCTGAGAAAATTTCAAATTGTGTTCCCCAAATGAAAGTCCTACATTTTTCAACAGCCCAGGTACAAGCCAAAGCCTCTCTCTCTATTGTACTGTAGTTAGATTCTGCAATAGAGAGAGATCTGGAAGAGAAACCCACTGTGTTCTCTTTCCCATTTACCCATTGAGATAAGACTGCCCCTAATCCTTTTTGGCTTGCATCCACTGATAATATACACTTGTAACCAGGTGAAAATGGTGATAAAGCAGGAGCCTGAAGAATTAACTTTTTTACTAACTCAAACGCTTTCTGTGCATCATCATTCCATGTAAAATGAATATTTTTCTTCAACAAAAGGCGTAGTGGTTGAACAACCTGTGCATAGTTTGATATGAATCTAGAATAGTATTCCGTCATACCCAGAAATGACCTAAGTAGATCTTTGGTATGAGGAACTACCACTTCATCAATAGCCTTTGTAAGAGAAAATGTAGGACTGATTCCAGAAGCTGAAATGGTGTGCCCTAAATAATCTAGTGATTGAACCATAAATTTGCACTTATCTGCACCCAGTGTAACTCCAAATTCTTTAAACTTCTCAAGAACTTTTCATAAAGTAATATTGTGTTCATTCTTGTTCTTTGAGTAAATCAGGACATCATCCTGGTAAGCCTGAACTGAAGCAATACCTGCCAACATGTGATCCATGAACCTCTGGAAGACGCTTGCCGCAGAGGCTAGACCAAAGGGTAACCTAAGGTACTTATATGCACCAAAGGGTGTTATGAAGGTCGTAAGGTCAGTGGAAGGAGTGGACAGAGGAATTTGATGATAAGCCGACTTTAAATCTAAGATGGAAAAACAAGTGGCACCAGAAATATTTGATAACAGATCCTGAATGTTCGGTAATGGGTGGCAATCTACTAGTATGTTTTTATTCAGTGAGCGTAAATCAGCACACATTCGAATTATCTTTTTTCCGCACAATAACAATAAGACTCACCCATTCAGAGGAGTCTGTAGGAGTTATGATCCATTCTTCCACTAATTTATCAAGTAAGATCTTCAAATCAGGCCTGGCCTTATGTACAATGGGAATAGCATTGTCTTTTAACTTTATAAAATGCTCTACCTTTGTAATCTTACCAATGCGTGTTGTAAAAACATCTGAAAATTCATTTAAAATCTTTGTTGTGAAAGATGAAACATCATTCCCTTCAGAATTATCTATAACATCAATAGAAACATCATTATTGATTTGAATGGGATTTTCAGCACCAGGAACTAACTTTAACCCCATCTTAGCTAGATCTTGCCATCCAATAATGTGCTTACCTTGAAGGGCCACATACACTTTTGTAGACATTTTTCTCCCCAAACAAGACACAAATTCAATGAAATAGCCATGCATTTCAATGTTCTGACCCCCATAACCTTTAGGAATAATATCTAATTTTTCTAACTCTTTGCCAGGCCAGTGTTTCTCAAATAGTATGTCTGAAATGATCGTAACTGGTGCTCCAGAATCACCCATCATTTCTATTTTTAAATCACCAATTATAAATTCACCTAAAGGTTCCTTGACCTTTTTCTCAGAAGTACTCAAATTTACAGTATCGATATCAACACAAAGCATCATTCTTTCCATACTATTAGAAAGAATGAGACTATGTTCAGGAGAGTCTTCATTTGAAATATCTCTAGTATCCAGAGAACTCACTCTAACAATTCATTTGCTTTTACAAACACTATACAAATGACCAGTTTTTCCACATTTTGTGCATTTTCTACCTAAAGCTGGGCAAATGGGACTATCACCTAAGCGCGATCTCGCTCCACACCTGTAACAGTATGATGAACCTTTGTTTTGTCTTGCTTGAAAAGGCTTAGTAAACCGTGACCTGTAAGAAATATTGTTAACAGAAGAATCATATTCAACAACATTAATAGGAGAAACATTTTCTTGATTCAGGCAAGTAGACGTGATGATGGATCTTTCTATTCCCTTTGCTATAATAATAACCTCAGTCAATGTTGGGTCTCTGCAACTAAGAATTCTTTCTTGTATCTTTTTATGAAAACAAGAATAAACAAATTGATCTCTGATATGATAGTCTAGTTCTGCTCCAAAGTTACATTCAGATGCCAAATTTCTGAGAACCGATATATAGTCTTCAACAGATTCATCTGAACTCTGTTTCTTCTTTCTAAAGTTAAATCTTTCTAGCATTGCACTTGGTTGTTCCAAGAATTTCTTATTTAATCTCTGAACAGCATCTGTATAGACATTCCATCCTTCACCGCCATCTGGAGGAGGAATAGTGACTGGTAAATTATTGAAATGGCTCACGTCCAACTCTCCCTAAGAAATTGTACAAAATGGCAAGTTTGCGTTTAGCTGAATAATCCTCTGCGTCTATGGCTACTAAATAGTTTTCAAAAGATTTAATCCAGAGTTTCCAGGGTTCTTTAGGTTTACCTTGATGAGGTAAAAAATGTTCCAATTGAAATATTTCTTGCTTTGCCATTAGAAATAAAAGCTTTGCTTTATAAAAATAAAGTTTGATCCGTTCCTTTATTTTAAAATGTCAATTATAAATTTGTAATTCACTTTTCTTTAAATGTAAGTATTTTTTTTTAAAAGAATGTATGTCTTTAAATGACTCTGAAATACTCTTCCAAGAAAATATAGAAATGAAAGTCTTAATAAAGAAGAAAGAAAGAAAATTATGTTTTCTTTTCCAACTTACAGTTCCTTTTTAGTCATAAATTGTGCTCCGGTTTGCTTAAAAAGCCAGTAAAGTCGTTTTTCACACCACGATCATGCTCCAGTTCCCTAAATAACTAGGAACAAGTGACAAGCCAATCATTTCATTTGGGGGCGTGGTCGCCCGAGAGAAAACAAATTAAAAGAGGTCTTGCAAGAACGCGCAGTCCCCTTTTTGAGAAACGAAACTCAGAGGCCTGGAGGCTGAATCACGTATCTCCTCTCCGGTTACAATCCCTTTACGAGTTGAGGGAGCAGGCAAAAGGAGCAGATCGATTGAGGCTTGAGAGGCACAAATGAATGGTGATGTTTTACAAAATCGCCGAAAATCGTCGACAATTGTAATGTGTGATGTTTTCAAAGGAGAAATAATCCACAGGGAGCAAAAATGATGAAAATGTAGATTTATTCCAGGTAAGTTGTATGAACACCACGGGAATGCGTCTTTCCTCTCCGGAGCATGAACGGCAACTGACAAGTACAACTGTCCATGCCAGAGAGTCAGGCTGCCCTCACGAGAATGCATGTTTAAAGCATAACAATAACACAAAGAAACTAACATTAGACTTCATGCGCACCTAACAGAAAGTGTGCGCATGAAGTCGGAATCATTAAAAAACATGCGCGCGTGTATGAGCACGTGTACATGAACATGAGCACATATTACAACGATTTGGTCTGATCAATTTCCATAGCAACAAAATTATAAAATGAATGTCTGCCACGCAAATAAAGCCCCTGCTGTGTTTGCCTCTGGGAAAAAACATTTATTTCACTCTCTAAAGAGTCATCACTAAGCATGCAGGGAGGTTTAAAAGTATAAATACAGGTACAGTTATACAAGCCCAGCACTTAGGCTTGTTGGCTGAAAAATCAAGGCTAAAAAACCACACAAGCCTTGGGGCGATTGGTCTGCAAAACCAAGTTTTAAGAATCTATAAATTATTTAGCTGTTTGTAACTGCCACAAACAAACTGTTTTCTTTTGGCATAACAAATAAAGGTCACACATTCACAGTGAGTCTCACTGGAAAGTTATGCTTAATCAATATTAACCCACATGTAGCCACCTCTGACCATTATATCAGCGGTGACACCATTGATGTTTTTAATTGGGACTAGTGGGCTTGCAGATAAAATGTATTTTGTAGCACCACTGTGCCTTATTATATCCCTCCACACACTATTTCACCACACCCCTTGTCTACATCTGCACCACAAGACCCCACACCCGCACCACACCTAAAGGCTTGGGAAAAAGATCTCTGACAAAGAGCCCCTCCTAAGGTGCCCATCAGGCTTTGTAGCGCTGGCCTGACGAGGAGCAAGCCCTATGATGAAGCATGACACCCAACCAGGTGTGTGAGGGCCCCACTTCCCAAATTGGGAGACACCCCGTCTCTACCTTAGGGTAAGGGTGTTGACCGACCCAGCCTCCTCCTCCCTCCACCACAGAAACTGCATACCTCTTCTTATCATTAATAAATATTAAACCTTATTGAAAAACAACCTAGATGCATTTTTAAGACTGTCATACCTTAAACTGTTTGTTGAGAAGATGTTGTGATGTTAGTCTTCTAATACTAATCGGCTACATGTTGTACAGATCAGACAGACCCGGAAGTACTCTGCCAATTTCACTTAAGGAAAGTGGACATTTGCCTGAGTGGAGAAAGGTTGTTTGCTGAGCAAAGCAGCCATATTCAAATCCCATTTTTATGTGAAAAATGTCACTGCTTGTGAGAGCCGTGTGAACACCTGTCAGAGAAAATGCATTACTGTAGTACTAAAAATATGTAGCAATGATGTTTAGTGATTTCTTTCTCATGTGTTAACCCTAACACCATTCATGTTCCTCCATTGACTGTTACATAATTAAAGACATAAGCGGCTAAACACGCAGTTACCGGCAATCTACAACTCGAAGTATATTTCGCCTATCTATGACAACTCATCTTCATAATGACCGTATACTTCAAATATATAACTAGAGTGATGACTAAACCTAAGCTGGCTTCCTCTGGAAAGATGGTATCCAGTGCCGAGGATTAGCTAGCACCACAACAGTGTTATGTCAGTGTTGACACAGAGCCCGGTGAAAGGTGTCCTTTTCTCATGTCTATATGTTTGTCACAGTCTGTGGAAATAAGCCTTTTTAGGGGCTCACTGGTGCAGGGCTGCACCCTTATCTGAACACTGGTCCTTAAACCAACAAAATAGAGATTGGCACGTAAGCTGGAATATCAAATAACAAGTTTATTAATCACACATGAGTGGGACTACATCAATACAACACCCTCGGGCACTGTATGAGATAGTACCTGGAATACAGAAACCAAGGGCCTTTTATACACACATTGCTGCACAGTAAGCATGGAGACTCAAATAGAAGATACAGGTCTACACAGGAACATATTGGGCCACATGCATCATTGTTGGTATTTGCGATTCCTAAATTGCGAAAATTAAGGAATCGCAATTTAGAAATCGCAAATACCTATGCATTAATAATTCGCATTTTTTTTTGCGTTTTCTTATTTTTCCTTATTTGCGATTCTCAATTTTGCGAATCGCAAATAAGGAATCCCTTTACATTGATTCCTATGGGCCTAGAGGCCCATAGGAATCAATGGGAAGGCATTCTCATTTTGCGAATCGCAATTAAGGAATCGCAAAATGAGAATGCAATTTCAAGTGTGCAGGGGGGTCCAAAGGACCCCCCTGCACCCCTGAAATGTAACATAAAGTCCATTTTTCACACATACATGCCCCAAGGGCGAGGCAATGCAAGGGCAATGCAATGCAATGCAATGCAAGGGCGATGCGATGTAGTGTTTTCATTGGGTAGAAGGCTCTCTTGTTAGCATGCGGTATCAAGGGTAAGTCTTAATGCATGGTCACTCCTAGGTTTCTAACTTCTCTTGATGTTGTTGGAAGGGCTTCAGATTCCATAGGCCAGTTAATCGTAGGCTTGTTGTTTTGCCATTGTCCGCTAGTAATAATCCCTGTCTTTGCGGTATTTAGGTTTAGATCGTTATTCATCATCTATGTGTTTATGGTTATGGCATGAAGGCAGCCATTGAGTTTTGACTTGTAGGATTTCGGGGCTATCCATTTGAAAAAGTAACTTGAGTGCCATCTGCCAACGTTTTTAATGCAGCCGTATGTTCAGACGCCCCAAATACCTGGGGGGATGTATGACGTTACAACGCAGGCTATTACAACGCCTGCCTTTACAACGCGGTTTTTACATCGCATACCATTACAACGCATAGCGCTTTTGGGTGTTGGATAGTGAATAGTTTCATTTACTATTCCAACTCCAGTCCCCGTGGACACTAGGGGAGGTTATTGGATAGTAAATTAACCTATTCCCTATCCTAGAGCGCCTCCCAGCGCAATGCGTTGTAATAGTTTGCGTTGTAATGACCGCGTTGTAATGGTAGTGCGTTGTAAAAGTTTCGTTGTAAGTGATGTTTACCACCTGGGGGGAATCTATTATCATCCCAATCTTCAAGAAGGGTAATAGGTCTGAAGTAAAAAATTATCGCCCCATTTCCCTCCTGGACTCCTCTGTAAAGGTTATGAGCCAAGTCATGTTAGCCAGGCTCGAGGAGTGGGTTGAAAAAAAGGGAATTCTGGCGAAAAGCCAGTTTGGATTTAGGAAAGGTAGGGGCACATTAGATCAATGTTTAAATCTTGACCTCATAATTGAGAAATATGTTGAAGCTAAAGGTGGCGCATTATATTTATGTTTTGCTGTTCTAAGCAGCGCCTTCGACATGGTTGACCATGTAATTTTATGGCCCATTTTGTTGCAGATGGGAGCCCCTGAGGGTATCATTTTCTTCTTTGCCAGGCTGTACCAAAAATTGCAAACCTGTGTGCGCTTTGGAATTAAGGGAGAATGCACCCCCAAATTTAGCGTCCGACGCGGCATAAGACAAGGTTGTGTTTTAGCCCCGTTATTGTTTATTTTATTTATCAATGAAATTGATGAAATTTTAAAAAGTGTCCAAGCCGATGCACCCAGGTTAAAAGGCGTATCCCTGCCGGTGTTATTATATGCTGATGACGCCCTGCTTCTTTCCAGAACCCCTCTGGGTTTACATCGTTTGATGGATAGATTTTCTCTGTTCATTAAGTACAGGAAACTACTCATCAATAAGGAAAAGACGCATACTATGACCTATGGGGTGAAAAATAATAATTCCAAAGCCTTTTTTAATGATGGTAACAAGGTGCAACCAGTTGATTCATTTAGTTATCTCGGAATTACTTTTTCCCATGATAGAAAATGGACCAACAAATTTAATAACATCAGTAATAAAATGGCAAAAAGTGCCCATGGTATCTTCAAATTTGCAGCACAGCAGTCATTATTCCTGGTAGAGTCTCCACAGGTTCACAAGTGTACAGAAGAGTTGATGTCTGAGGTCCAATAGTTATACCAGATGCCTCCTTTAAAGTGGGAGAAGCTTTTAGAGGTTTCCCTTTGAAGTGCATAGGTTCCCTGCCCTGGCTCTAGACTAAATATATATATATATATTAGGGCAAGTGGCAGGCAGCCGCCAAGGACCGGACCCTGGCTTGGCCCCCAGCAACCTGAAAGTGGCATGCTAGGGGATTCACGTAATTTTAAAATACAGCAATAATGAAAGGCATCACCCACATGAGGGTAACACCATCACGGCAACCAGCACACTACAAGACCCAGCATACCGTTAAGCACAGTCAGCCCGAGGGGATGGCCACTAGATGGCGAAACATCTTAAAGGAGTCAAGCTGATGAGTGGACTGGTCAGCCTGTGCGATGCCTGGTCTCTTTCCCTGACGAAGGTCGAAGTTATGACCGAAATGCATTGGAACCCGGCCGTGCTGCAACATTGAAATAAATGGTTTTAAAAGGACTGAATCGTGTGCGGCTCAACTTCCTTTCTACCTGAGAGGTTCTTGTTTGATATATATATATATTTTATTTTTTTGGGAAAAGTTTTATAGCGAGCGAACAAGACCCAAATGGGTATCAGAGCTCTGTACAGAGTAGTCTTCAGCCATTAAACAAAACAAAAAGGAGGTAAGTGAGAGTACAAACTGTGGGAGAACATTCAAGAGTAACGAGTAGGGTGTAGCAGAGGCGCCATGTATCGCTCAGAGTAAAACATCATACAATAGAAGGAAGTAAGATGTGCGATCGAGGAATATTAACAAAAGGGGATCAAGCAAATCAACAAATGAAGCAGTTAAAGGAGCTATCGAAGGACTGGGACAAAACGAATGCAAAAAGAAGGTAAAGACATATAGAACATCAGTGAGACTACGTCAAGAATTTGCAGCCCTTTGTGTGAAAGCAAGGCACAGCCTATTCAAATGAAAGTATGGTTGTGCCCAGCTCCGCCCTTCCAACCTGCCAGTGATGACTCATTCAGGCACATCTAAACTTTCTATTGTGTGGGGCTGTCTAGGAGGAATACACAAAACCCAACTGTCAGCTACACCCAGTCACATGACTCAGAGACAGGCTGCAGGCGTTTGAGCGAGGTGGTGGCAGCGCCTTGTGACAGCGCTTGGGAAAAATACAAGGCGTGCAGACTGCGAGCTAATCTCTTCTGCCCTCCTTCTCTGCACTGGACGAACGCAGCAGGCGCTTTTAAACGTCGTTTTTTAATCTTTTTAAAATGACTGTGACCCAATTGATTAACTAATTGTGGAATGCTGATATTAACTGCTCGTTTTTTATAAACTTACTTAACTGCTGTTGCTTGATCCCCCTGCTCCCCGGTCCACCGCGGCTTGTCTGTGCCGATTGTGTGGAGGGACAGGTCGGGCGCCATCTTGGTAGTCCCGGACCCCTACTGGACCGGAGTTAGCGCTCCAGCTCGGGGAGGGGCTTGTGTGTCAAATAAAGATGCCTCCTAGGACGCGCAGCGGTCACGCGCAGCGGGCGCGCCGTCTGCGCGCCGAAGGAACGCCAAAGGAGGGCCCGTCCGTGTCCCGGACGGGCCCAGGGCCTTCCACTCTGCTCGGCGACCCCCGGGGAGGGTCTTATCAGAGACACGCAAGTATTCGCGCCGCGATCTCTGGAAACTTGCCCCCCCCCCACCAAGGGTTCGCTGTGTATACGTGCGGGTCCTGACTGCGCCCTGGCCATTTGCCCTACCTGTGGTTTCTCTCCTCAACCATTCCCCCCCCCCCCACGCTTAAACTATAACGCCACGGTTACCAATATTAGGGCGGGTCTGATAAATGCTAGGTCTGCGGTGAAGCATGCCGCTGAGATCTTTGAACTTCTGGTGGACGGTCAGTTGGAGCTGTTGTTCCTCACGGAGACATGGATGAACGGCACCTCCGCTCCCAGTGTGGAATTGGCTGTCCCCAGGGGGTTTAAGATCGCTAGAGTAGATCGACCCTCAGGTAGAGGAGGTGGACTTGCAGTTGTTTTTAAAGAGGGGTGGAGCTTTGCCTCTGAGCCTCCGGTTGTGGGTGCAGGGGGTGAGGTTCTTCACTTCTCTATTGTAACTTCCCCCCATTTTACCTTGGGCGGATCCTTGATTTACAGGCCCCCGGGCCAGGCCTCGCACTTTCTGGATGCCCTAGAAGAATATATAGTTATATATATATATAGCCTAAGGCCCGCGGGCCTTAGGCTTTCCTAAGTTTCTTTTGGTCGGCGACCTAAATATTCATATGGATGTTCCCGACTCGCCTGACGCCCGCAGGCTTGGTGAAATGTTCGAGCTCGCTCAGCTTAAACAATGGGTGACCGCTCCGACGCATTCGGGTGGTCATCTGCTTGATCTGGTGTGCTCCAATTTCCCTATTCAGTCTGTGGTCACTGAAAAAACAGCCTGGTCCGACCATGATCTGGTCAGATTTATGTGGGAGATGGAAGAGTCTAGTCCTCCACCTCTTATATGTTATTCCCAAAAAATTAACCTGCCCGTGTTCAGACAGGCTCTGGTTAAAACCCGTCCAAATTCTAAGATAATTCTGGACGATGCGGTTGGTGAGTTTAATGAGTGGATACGGCAGGCGGCTGCGGCCTCCACTAAGCAAACCACCCTGGCCAGAGCTAGACGCGCTCCTTCTCAACCTTGGTTCTCCCCTGAACTGAGGGGAATGAAGCTGGGGTGCAAAAAACTTGAACGAGCGTGGAGACGCGCATATAGCACTGAGGCTAAATCCGTCTTACGGCTTGCCCAAAAAGATTATTATGCAGCCATCAAGGTAGCTAAGGGGAACTATTATGCGGGACGAATTGCCAAGGCAGATAACAATGGCAGGGAGATCTTTGCCATTGTTAAAAGCTTTGTTGCACCTGTCGCTGAGGCTGTTTCTCTTTTGCCCTCGGCACAATGGTGCGAAGAGCTGTCAACTTTTTTTTCTACTAAAATAGCAAGGATCCAGAAGGACCTGCTAGCTGCTCTTCCCAGTGACAGCCCGGCAGATGCCCCGCACCCCTCTCTCTGCCCAGGCTCTGGACAGCAACTTACTAACTTTGTGCTGATTGCGGAGGATGCTGTTCTCCCCCTCCTTCAGTCCCTAAAATCTGGCTCTCCAACTGACCCGTGTCCGGCCCGGGTGCTTTCGGAAGTGGCAGATATAGTCAGTGCTGAGACCACGAAGATAGTGAACCTCTCCCTGGTTGCGGGCGAGGTTCCTTCTGTCTGGAAACGGGCCAAACTTCTGCCGCTCTTGAAGAAACCTGGACTGGACGTGGCTACTCCTGGGAATTATCGCCCGATTTCCCTTCTTCCGGCACTTACTAAAATCTGTGAGAAGGTAGTATTTCAACAATTGGAGAGCTTTGTTGAAACTTCTAACGCCCTCCATCCTGCCCAATCGGGCTTCAGGGCTGCTTACAGCACCGAGACGGCCCTGGTGGAGATGACCGAGGCTATCCGGGACTGTTTAGACGGAGGTGGCAGAGCGGTCCTAATTTTATTGGACCTCTCTGCCGCGTTCGATACGGTCCCTCATGAGCTCCTCCTCGGCCGGCTGTCGGCTATAGGCATTGGGGGGGTTGTCCTAGATTGGCTGTCCTCTTTTTTATCGGATAGGACCCAGCAGGTCTGGCTGCCGCCCCATGCCTCTGAGCCCAAATCTCTGCTTACAGGTGTCCCGCAGGGGTCAACTCTTAGCCCCTTACTGTTCAATGTTTACATCACTCCCCTGGTTTACCTAGCGGAACAGTTTGGGGCTAAGATCATAGGGTACGCTGACGATACCCAACTGCTGTTCACCTGGCCTGATGCCGACCTGGATACATCTACGGTCCATTTGTGTTTGTCCTCGGTATTTCGCTGGTTAACGCAGGCCCAGCTGAAATGTAACGAGGACAAGTCAGAGGTGCTCTTTTATGGCTCTTTTCCCCCCTCGTTCAGGAGCTCACTGTGGCCCTCTAACATTCCTGGCCTGAAGGAGATGGGGAGACCTGCCAAAAATCTTGGCATCTGGTTCGCGGAGGACCTTAAATTTGAGCATCATATTAAAAAGCTTACAGGTACCTGCTTCGCCACTTTGAGAATGCTTCGCAAATTCTTCCCCCTGCTCCCCAGGGATGCGAGGGAATCGGTTGCTCGGGCGCTCATACTGGCTAGGTTGGATTATGCCAATGCACTGTTTAGTGGCATTCCAGCCTATCTGGTGCAGCGCCTGCAAATTATTCAGAATGCGGCTGTCCGTCTACTATTTAACATACCTAGATGGAAGAGCGTTCGCGCGGAGATGCGCATGCTCCATTGGCTTCCTGTTAGACAGCGCATTGTGTTTAAATCTCTGGTGTTGGCGTTTCGGGCAACTCATGATCAAGGCCCCCTGTATTTGAGAAAGAGATTTATCAGCTATGCCCCTGCACGTACCCTGAGATCTTCTACTCTGTTTAAATTGTCCCTTCCACGTTTCAAACGTGCCAGACTTGGTGGCCAGTCGATTTCTGTGATTGTGGCCCGGGCCTGGAACGCTCTCCCTTTCCATCTGCGTTCCATGCCAACAGTGGCTGCATTCAAAAAACACCTGAAAACTCACCTCTTCAAGAGTACAATATGATGTGTTTTTTTTATTTCTTGCTCTGTGCTCTGCTGTCTGTTCTTTTTCCCTCTGTCGCGCCAGGATACTCCCCAGTAATGGAGCGCGTTATAAAATGGTTTAATAATAATAATAAATAATAAATGGCCAGGGCAGGGAAAGACCAACTTTCTAAAAGAGGCATTTTCAAAATTGTAATTTAAAGCCCGACTTTACCATAAGAAAGGATTTTTCATTCCAATTTCTAAAGACACCAAACATGAATAGTTTACCAATTTCCATGTGGAAGTGTAGGTAACTCCAATACTATCGTATGGGAGAAGTAGGCCTTGCAATAATTAAGAGTTTTTCACTATCAGGACATGTAATACTTGTCCTACTTTATAAATACATTGCACCCTCCCCTTTGGGTTTTCCAGGGCTATCTTAGGGGTGACCTTTATTTATTAAAAAATACCTTTTGGGCCTGGCAAAAGGTTTATTTTGCCAGGTTGAAATGGCAATTGAAAACTGCACACACAGGCTGCAATTGCAGGCCTGAGACAGGTTTAAAGGGACACTCAAGTGGGTGGCACAATCAGTGCTGCAGGGTCACTAGTAGCATTTGATTTACAGGCCTTGGGCACACATAGTGCCACTTTACAAGTAAATTAAATATGGCAATTGGGTGTAAGCCAATTCTACAGTGTTTTAAGGAGAGTACAATAACTTTAGCAGTGGTTCACAGTGGTAAAGTGCACAGAGTCCCAAAAGCCAGCAAACATGGGTTTGGAAAGCAGGAGGGTGAAGGCAAAGTGTTTGGGGATGACCCTGCAGAAAGGCCCATGTCCAACAGTATGTATGCAAGTGTAACTCATTGGTTTGTTTAATGATATCCAAATTGGTCTTGGCGCTATTAGGGTTTGGTGGGGCGCGAGTACCTTAAGAGTGTTTATAACGGTAATAGAATGCAGCTGGCTGCGACTATCTCTGTGGAGATCCCAGGGATTGGCTAGTGACTAGTCCAGTTGTATGGATGGTGAGACTCCTGTGCTGTGTATTGCCTGTTCCCCCGCAGTGTGGACTAGGGATGTGGGCTACAGGTAACTCAGTGATAAGTGCTGTCCTTATTTGAGGCTAATGACACCAGGGTCAGCTGCAGTCCCCATCGCAGTACTAGAGCAGCGTTGTTAGACTTAGCCCTTTTTGCAGGGTCATCGCAGAACTTTTTGCCTTATTCCTGTATTTATATCTGACCTTTTGTTGGTGGTTTAAGGACTCTGGGCACTTTATCTCTGCTGTTCAGTGTTAAAGTTCATGTGCTCTCTATGGTAAACCTGGTAAGATTGGTCTACACCTGTTAGGCGTATTTAATTTACCTATCAGTCCCTTGTAAATTGGTATCTTATATACCCAGGGCCAGTAAATTAGATGCTACTGGCGGGCTTGCAGCCCTGCTTGCACCACCCACCAAAGTAGCCTTTCAAACCTGTCTCAGGCCTCTGCCATTGCAGGGCCTGCGCATGTAATTTACTGCCGCTTTGACATGGCACATAAAGAGGTCCACACGCCCGTGAATCCCCTTTTACTACATATCAGTCACCCCTAAGGTAGGCCCTAGCTAGCCCTATGGGTAGGGTGCGGTGTAGGTAAAAGGTAGGACAGATGCCTTAACTGTGTGGCAAGTTCTGGTAGTGACAAACAGACTATTTGGTTTCTCACTGCTGTGAGGCTGCCCTCTAATCGGAATGCATTGGGTATTCCCTAATATGTGCTTCAGTGGTAATTCCTGACATGAGAGGAGTAGCGTGATCAAGTTTGGTATGTTCGGAATAGTGGCGATAAATGCTGCATAATGGTGTTCCCAGATTCATTATCACTATTTTAGAAATGCCACTTTTAGAAGTGAGCCTTTCTGTGTGCTATGTGTTTTTGTGCCTGCCTGTTGTGTATTGCATGTCTGGCTCTGGGTGACAGGGGCTGGGGAGTTGCAGGGGCTCCAGAGGGCCTGGGTGAGTGAGCACTAGGCTTAATAGGCCTGATCTGCATTTGGAGTAGTGGGAGGAGTAGCACCTGAACCTGAATAGGGCTGTGTCTGCCTTCTACAATGCTGGCTCCGCCCCTCTGTGGTGTGTCTGGGGCCAGAGCCTACACTGACAATGGGAAGTTTTGTGCACTTTAGAAATGCCCCCAGAACTGGTTTGGACTGGGTCCAGGGTCCTGTACCAGGGCAGAACAAAGACTGTGTACTATAAATATTGGGGCTGTGACCCCATGTCTGATGTGCTTACTTGAAACTTGTGGCGGCAGGCGGCTGAACTGCCAGGAGGAACCAGTGCTGGGATCTACCTGCTTCCTGCTAGGTAGCTGAAGAAGTGCCCTCTGCAAAGGGGCCCTGCGTGTTGGCCTGCCTGTGCCTTTATTTTGGCTCCTGGGGACTGCTCCGTGCTTGGAAGCACTTCACGTCCCCTCTCTGGGTCTCCCTCCTAGAGACAGGTGAAGCTCTCTGTCCTTATGGCCTGGAGCACATGAGGAGCATTGAGATCCTTGGAGAAGAGGGAGCAGCTGGTGTGTGTGTCAGCACCCCCCTTGACAAGTGTGGTGGGCACTCTCACCCCTTTTTTTAGGCTAAAAGTTGTGTCAGCGCAGAGCCAAAATCGACGGAGATTTCGCACCAAGGTCACCGGAAGTCAGGCAAAGCCAGACTGACTGTGAGCGGAGCTTCCCCCTGGGAGAGGAAGCCAGGCAGGAGCTGTGCCTGGTTGTGGGCAAAGTCCCATGAAGGAGATCGCGCCAGAGCCTCCCAGGCTCCTAAGATTGTGGAGAAAGGGCTCTCCCCGCCGGTGAGGAAGGGAGGAAGGGACGAGCCCTGTGCATATCATTCTCCAATGACGCAGCTGCACCGCACGGTCGTGGGTAGCTGCATCCGATTCTCCCGCTTCAGGAGTCTCTTGAATGTGCCGTGCTTGGTAGAAGCACCACTCACCCTCTCCCGGCCCATAAGGAAAGGAGAAGCCAGATGAGGAGCTGAGTCGACATCACTATACGTGACCAGGGTAGCAGCAGCCCAGAGTGGTAGTGGGCAGCTACCAGATTTACCCTTGGCCCCACTGACCTACTTTTGGGGCAGAGGCCTTGTTGTGGGTCTTGATAGCTCAGGGTAACCTTGACAGAGACCCCCACTCCTCACTATGGAAGAGGAGAAGCATTATCAGTCCCCAAGTGGGAAGGAACCTCCACAACAGTACCACGCAGTCCAGGTGGTAAGCGCAGAATCGCTGGGACTGCTGATTGGGACAGAAGGGGCTGGTGCTTCTGTGCCCTAAATGTGTTGGGGGCCAGTGGGCTCCTAGGGATAGGGTGGCATATTGTGATTTATGAGTATGCCTGCATGATGTGATGTGCATGTTGTGCCTGCATGATGTGTTGTGGAAATGATGCACTGCACTACGGCTGATTATGTTTTGCACAATATGCTATACTAGGTAATGCCATGCTGTTCATGCCTCATGCTTGGTGGTAAGTGCACCCTTACCAGTAGTAACTGGTTATCCTTACTGTACGGTGTTTATAACAGCGGCCCGATTGGCCTGGTGACTTATGTGATCCCTATAAATACATGACAAGTGCCTGGTGGCACAATGTATATATGTGATATGTTCTAATGTGTTTTATACATAATACAAAGGCTATTCATTTAAATAATATTGTGAATACAGACTTCAAACTTTCGCTCAGTCACTCATGCTTTGTTTTGCTCTGAGAACTATACAAAGAATACACAAAGGGACGTTTTCAATATTTATTGAACTATAGTGATTCTTCTACAGAAAATATGGGCTGCAACGATTAATAGACAGAAGCAGATAAAAGTTATAATGAGTGTCAACACAGTGAATAAAACAAAATGTACCACCATCTTGTTGAGATAGGTTATGTATGCATGCATAGAAAAGTTTATAACAATCGAGTGTACCCCTATATTGCTAACACTAACCTACGTGTCTAGGGTGTTAATATATGAGCTGCCAAGAAACCTCCCTTTTGGTTGATCTAACCCATTTACCTAGTGGGTAAGAGTGTATGACCCCATCTTGGTCACAAACTGGACCCCCCTCACGGAAATGCCAGTCAGCTATTAGGCAAAAGCTTCAGCATGCAGGGACACCTTGAGGTCAGCGGAAGTGTCTCATCTGTTTATGCTAGGAAACAAAAGGCTATATATAGAAAATGGCATCCTTGCCTCGGGCCGAGACTGTGATCAGGCAATCATTGTTTGTGTTCGCCATATGGATGTAACAATAAACACATTTGTATTACACACGTGAGAGGCCTTGTATCTTATGCCAAGGCAATGTGATAGTATTCTCACAAAGTGTTCTGTGTCAAAAAGGTCGGTCTTCCTACGAAACTAGTCCAAGCGTCACAAATACCAAATGTGTGTCAAACATCCATGTGGCCCAGAGAAGGCAACTTTAGGAAAAAAGATTGTGTACATGTAAGAATGGCACTAATTCCTCCCAGGACTAACTTGGGCACAATACACCCACTCCTCATACATATGTCGGTGTAAGAAGCTCTCAAAAGCAAACGAATAATATATTAGCATACATAAAGGAAGATGCTAAAATTGTATATAGTAAAATCACATTAAAATCAGGCACTCATGCTATTTGAAGGCCCAAAGCCTGAAGAAAGCTAAACGTATAAAAAAAAACACACTTAAAATTAAGGCAATTTAAAAACAAATTTGTTAGTAAAAACAGGCCGCATAAACAGTTCCCACCAAACGGAAAGTCTGATGTTCAGAGTGGTAGACAAAACATTGCTGTTCCCAGCATCCACAGACAATGTTCCCAGGGGCAAACCTCGGAGCAAATCGATAGAGCAAGTATGTTCCCATCCAACCCCCACAGCAGCCACCTGATGTTCCAATGAAACAGAGCTGAGATCTAAACCACTAGGTGCAGAGACCATCATGGGTAGCTCATAGAACGCAACCAGGATCAGAGGTATGCGCAGGGGACAACTGTACAGATAGGACTTCAGCAGGTCCACCAGCATGTATATGTTTCAAGGTTTAACCTAATGTGGTCCCAAGCATAGGTCCAGGACACACTCGTAAGTGCACCTGGGACAGCGGAAAACAGGCTGCACACAATGAAACCATACATGCTGGAATGACAGAAACCAAAGCTCATCCAGTTCTTGAAGCAGAGAAATGCACCATGCATTCATGGTACAACAGAATGTGAGGCAGTGCCAACTCCATTTGATCTCAAACTGGGACATCCATTGTGGAGCAAAAATGATAAAAGCAGTATCCCTGCAAATAGGATCAGGGCCAGTGGAAGATCTCCAAAGTTGCTTCGGAGGATGGAGTAGATGAAGGATGGAATAACACTGAACACCATCTGGAAGGTGCAGACCAACCCAGAGCCTAGGCTCTTGAAAAAGCATACAATTCCAGTCACATTAGACATATATAAAATTTGATGGACCAGCTTCCCATAATGTCGTGGGAAGTTAGTGCGGAGAAGCACCTGTATCTCCAAATAGGAACGTGGCACCTGAAGATCAAGCATCTCCTTGCCAAATTTAAGGACACATCTTTCTGAAACAATAAGGCTTTCTGTTTGCTCAGGTTGTCAAAGCACATGTTGGTAAGATTAATCGAAGGCCACAGTGTATCCTCCCTAATTACATGGGTACACGGAAACAGGACTTGTGTGCAACATATTACAATGGAAGATACAGCCACCACATAGGCAACCCATGGTTTCATTCAAAAGCAACCCTGATCGTTCAATATCAGGTCATTCCCACTCAAGAGCCATCTGAAAGTCGAACATACCACTGCCACCGGAGACCATTTTAAGTGGCAGGAAACATTTGCCACGGATGCATTGCATGCCCCATGCAACAAAATGTCCTTGCACACGAGGGATCCACTTAAAGCATTCTCACAGTCCAAGCCGCTGAGAAAAACGTCTGTGTCCTTATTCCTACACCGGAAAGTGAAATGATGTTCCCATTGTTCATGTATGAAACTTTCACCTAAAGCTTCATACCTATCCACTCGATGGTGCTGTACACAGTACTTAAAATGAAAAGTGTAGATTGACACTGTAATGTAACCATGGATTATCCAATCCGAGGAGGCTATATCTGCAATGGTAAAAGGTAATTTCTCAAGCTTCTCAATGTATAACATTGTGTACTTAGTATCTTTATGTGCCATAGCTATCTGTTGTTTTTAAAGATGGTGTGGTGAAAACAGTACCGTTATATTAATGTATTGCCATGGCATGGTGCCAGAACGCAATGTTTGCAGTGTCCAGCTCAACAAAAGAATCGAACAAAGCTGGGACTGCCTATTTTGTAACACAGACAAGTATTGTTGAAGCACATCCATTGTGAATGAGACAATGTTACCTAAGGAATAAATTCAAGATGATAAAGCAGTCATACCATTGTCTACTACTGCCAGCTTGTTCTAAGTTAGCCCTGTCAATCTCATGCAGCCTTCTTGTAGCTTCTTGTTGAGTTATTTTCCATATCTCATTATAAATAGCATATAAGAAGCATTTATGACGTAGTTTCCAAGAGGCTAATGGAAAGTCTTGTAATTCCAGGTCATTAGATAAAGAGGACAAGTGCTGTTTTACCTGGGACAGTGTTGAGGGTTTCAGCCAATCAGGAAACAACTTCCCTACACTGTAAGGTGTTACCACACACAAATCTTCACTTTGCATGTATCACACGTCAAACATTTGGACAGTAAATCCCCCAATGTTACCTAGGAATTTGTTTTGACATTTGTTAGTGTCTAGTGGCCATACTAACCATCCCCTCCAAATGGGATCTGGTGCGTTATGTCTACTCTTATGCAGCAGAGTATCAATAGTGATGTCATTGTATTGTGTTATTTGCTGCCTGTTGTCAAATCATGTAAGAGTGGGAACCCATTGTGTGTTTAAGTCTTTTATCTTGGCAAGGCCAAGACATGTTGTCTGTTGCAAGTTTTGTTCAGGAAAATCATCTGTTGCAGTATTAAACATGCTCTGAATAAAGGTTCAGTTCACTGAACCTGCCAATCTTAGTCCCCCAAATAGATTTTGCATCTACTATGTCACTCCAAAAGAAAGAAAGCAGAATATTTCAGCTCAGTGTCAGTTAACATATTTTTCTTTGCAGGTGATGGTGCTAGCCTATTATAAGATTAGGCTTGGTCAGAGGTGTCATAACTAGTAAAATAATCAAACTTTTGTACAAACTCTTTTGAACTACCCTTTGTTAATGTTAATGTTAATGTTAGTTGGGATTTGTTAAGCGCTCGTACGCCCGGAGGCTTCATGGCGCTGTAGAAGGAGCCAAACAAGACAGTCGAAGGATAAGCAGTGCTATCAGTAGTAAGCTTGAGAAAACAACCAGGTCTTCAGAGATTGCCTAAAGCTGAGGATGTTATCATTCTGCTTTATATGGAGAGGAAGAGAATTCCAGAGTACAGCAGCTTGATGGTCGAAGCAGCTGCCTCCGAGGCGTTTCCTTTTGAATGGAGGAACAGTCAAAAGTGATTTGTAGGTGGATCGAAGGTGACGGGAGGGGCAATATTTTTTGAAAAGATCTCTGATGAAAGAAGGGCCAGAGTCGTTCAGAGAACGGAACAGAATACACCCAGCCTTAAAGGCCACACGTTGCTCAACTGGCAAACAGTGTAGTTGCTTAAGGCCAGGTCTGATGGATTGCCTCCTGGATATATTCAGCAGTAGCCTGGCAGCTTGGTTCTGAACAAGCTGGAGGCGTTTAAGCTCACCAATTTGGAGGCCGAGGTAAAGACTGTTAGAGAAATCCAGCCTGGACAGAACCAAGGAGAGGACAATCTGTGTAAGGGCTACTGAAGAGAAAAAGCGAGCAATTTTTCTTATTTTCTTCAGTTGAAAAATGCTGGAAGATACCACCGCTCCAACCTGTCTTTTTAGCGAGAGATCCTCGCTGATAAAAATGCCTAGGCTTTTAACCACGGAAGATTTAGTGGGGGGGGCTCCCATGTTAGTGGGCCAGAAGTTAGGGTTCCAGCTTAGTGGGCTCTGTCCGGGCAGGACCAGCTCGGTCTTGCCCGGGTTGAGCTTCAGATGATTGCAGCTCATCCAACTCAATATGTGGGACATAGTTCTTTGGAATACGTCCACTGAGTCAATGTTGTTAAGAGGGAAGATGAGCTGCAAATCATCCGCATAATTGAAGATGGTTACATTAGCATGACGCAAGGAGTGCAAAAGAGGGCGTAAATAAACATTAAAAAGAAGGGGAGATAACGAGGAACCTTGTGGTACCCCGCAGGTGGTAGGTATAATGGGAGCGGAGAAGGAGCCGAGTCTGACCGATTGTGTGCGGTCCGAGATGAAAGAGCGGATCCAGCTCAATGCGGGGCCCCTGAGACCTGCCTGCTCGACACGGTCGACCAAGATGGTGTGGTCGACCGTGTCGAACGCAGCAGAGAGGTCCAGTAGCACAAGCGCCTGATGGATTCCTGCATCTGCATTCCGCCTCAGAGTGTTTAACACCGAGAGGATGACCGCCTCGGTGGAATGGCAAGGGCGGAACCCTGCTTGATTCGGTGCCAGGTATTCAGACTTTTCCAAGAAGCTGGAGATAGTTTCGCACACATGTGACTCCAGCAGCTTGGCACAGTATGGCAACAGCGATATAGGTCTGTAATTGATGGGATCTAGCGGGTTGGCTCCTGCCTTTTTTATGAGGGGAACGAGAAGAGCTTTTTTCAATTTGCGTGGAACTTTGCCCTGTACAAGTGACCCATTCAGTAAAGAAAGTAAGCACTCAGGGAGATTGGTGCCCACCTCTTTCAAGATGTGAGGGGGGCAAATGTCATCAGGAGAGCCAGTTTTAACTTTGGTTAATAATTTGAGTAGCTTGATATCGTCTATGAGGGGGAAAGAGTCTAGAGTGGCAGGGTTGTAACAGGTGTCAGCAAACAATAAAGGGGACTGAGTAGTAGAAATGCTTTGCTTGATCATGCAAATTTTATCATAGAAAAAAGAGTTGAGTGTGTTGCAGAGCTCTTGGGTAGGAACCATAGGAAGGGAAGTTCTGTCGCTAGAGCTGAGATTTTCCACGATGTTGAACAACTCTTTTGACTTATTTTGGGCCTTGAGAATTTTATCCGAGAAATAGTCAGTTTTGCATTTGAGGATGAGATTTTGGTATTCCCTGCGGGCCTTACGGAAGTTGGCTCTGTCATGCTCTAAGTAGGCTGCGCGCCATTTGCGCTCCATTTGACGAGTTTTAAGTTTAAGGGCTTTTAGGTGAGGTGTAAACCACCTGTGAGCATCGTTGGGGCGAGAACGGAAAAAGTTAACGCAGGGGGCGTGAACTTCAGCTGCCTGAAGTAGCCAGTCGGAGAAGACTACTTCTGATTTCTCTATGTCCAGATCGAGTGAGGGACAAGTCGAGGTTAACAATTGGAGAAAGGCCGGAATGTCGACCTTTTTCCACATTCTTGCCTTCCCGCCTTGTTGAGGCAAAGGTTTGCTGTTTTTTGCAATGGTTATGGTAAAATTGATCAGGAAATGGTCCGACCAAATGCAAGGCAGGATGGAGTTAACCGCCAAGGAGATGTTTTGAGACCAAATTTGGTCAAGGCTATGACCTTTCTCGTGTGTTGGAAGGTAAATGTGTTGGATGAGATTAAAATCAGAGAGAGTGTCCTTCAGTGTGGCTGCCTGAGAATCAGACTCCACCGAATCCAGCCAGAAATTGAAATCGCCCAATAGTAGAATTTTATCATGGGAAATAATAAGGGGGGCAAGTTGTTCCGATAGGGATGCAGCGAAGGTAGGCATATTTTGAGGGGGGCGATAGATGAGGATCACGAGAAGAGAGCCAGTGTCCGCATCCATTTTAAAAATTACATTATCTGATCCTGTCAGATCAAGAGATGGCAAGAGAGAGATTTTAAGGTTTTTGCGAATAATCGCAGCGACCCCTCCGCCCCTCTTACCAGCTGGCCTATCAACATGCAGTATATAGTACTCAGCGGGGACTGCCGCCAAGATATCAGGTAGGGATGCATCATTAAGCCAAGTCTCAGATAGGCATAGAAGATCTGGTTGATCGGCCTGAAGCAGAAGAAAGATGTCCAAGTGATGTTTTACCAAGGACCTGGTGTTTAGGTATAGACATTTTAAAGTAGTCTGAGGCACATGTGGGGTGTAGGGCAATGTTCTCATGGTGTACTAGACTTGTGTAGAAAATGAAGACTTTAATACTGGTAGGAGAACATCTCTTCTAAATTACCTATACCATCCCATAACTCATGAGGAAATAATACAGTTAAATGTTCTAGATATTCTAACATTTCGTATACAGTATTAATGTCCCAACCGTCAGAAATGGTGCTAGGGGTGATAATGTCATTCAATGAAATTTTAAACAAATGTGGAATTTGTAACAGTTCAGTGGGACCATACACATCAAATTATACCTTGTCCCATACAATCCCATCCAGAACTAGAAAAGCTGAAATTTTCACAAGGGAGAAGTATCTTTGTTTATGTGTGATGATGTGTGTGGCTTCAGAACCACGTTTACAGTGTGAACTGCAGAGCGTTCTGGAACAAAGTGTCCATTTAAGAGCAGGAAGAACACAGTCACAAAACCAATCCAGAGGCCTAGGAAAAGGAATACAATTGTAATGTAATGTAATGTAAGGTGCACTTGTATAGCGCGGCTGTCACCCTAAGTGTATCCTGGCGCTGCAATTGTAATCCAAAGGTGTAACCATGGAGAAACAAGGTATGTTCTATTCAGCCAATGATGGGAGACACGCACCTTTAGTTTGAACGTGGGTGGGTACGGGTGGTGGAACGTCCGATGCATAATCAGAGAAGTCATCAAAGTCGATTAAGTACCCAGACGCCATCCAGTGTATAATGGGCAGCTCTGCAGACTGGTTCAAATTATAAGACTCGATCTGTGGGACATTGATGTAGATCTTGTTCATCTCTGTTTCTGAATTGAAATCTGTGTTTCTGTACTTGTAAACTGAACAGTGGTTGCTGTTTTTGAAACAGGTAGAAGACATACTTCATTGTTGTTTGTTGTTGTCTCTTGTTGAAGAGAACATGCTTCATTTGTAATTAAAGTTTTCATCTTACAGGAGATTGGTAGCTAACCCGAAGTCCACGTGGCTTACTGTTGAAAATCGGCCACATAATGTGGTTTTCTAAGATCAATAGAAGCAAACCTTTTGTCTCTGTGCCCGGAAAGGGACAGAAGAAGTACAGTCTGTGTACCTTCAACAGCAAGTACAGGCACAGGTGCTCTGCAGGATAGCCCAAACTCTTTTTGTCAACTATCGTGTCTCAGACCAGATCCCCATTCTTTGGGATCCTGCCAGTTCTTGCAAGAACAACCTTCACTTCTCCAGTGGCGGTGTGTTTTACTTGATTGTTGCTTTGTTCATCCAGGAAATCATTCCATTCCTCTAAAACAGCCAAACGGTCATTGATATCAAATGGTGTTTCCGTCGCCTCTGTGCTGGCACTATCAAGGTCTGGGACTCAAATCTTAAGCCCAAACAGAATCTCATAAGTAGTACAACCACCCAGGGACTATCTTGGCATGTTATTCAAACCCCTTTTCACCCCATATAGGTGATGGACCCAACTGCAACCAGATCCTAATACCCTTGCTGTTAAAGACTGTTTAAGTCCTGGTTTTTCCTCTACACGACCAGGTTTCCCTCAGGATGGTATGGAGATGAGAAACACAGGGTCACACTGAAAGTTTCTATGGCCTTTTTGTAAGCCCAAGAGCTAAAAACCGGTCCCTGGTCAGAATGTAATGTGCCAACTGCATGTTAGATAAAGACTCGCAGATCCTTCATAATAGTTCGGGGGTCAGCCTATTGCTGTGGCCATACCCACAGAAACTGAGTGCAGGAATCCACTGCCAACAAGATGTACTTGGAAGCCCCATCCAATGATAGGGGGTCGCAGTGGTCCAAATATACATAAGCCAAAGGCTTGTTTGAAATCAAAAGAGGTGTCTTGAGTGGGCGCGCTACTGTGGAACCTTTCACCTGCTGAAAGATATTACATCTCAGGACAAAGTCCTTGGTCTGTTTGTAAAAACTCGGCCACCAAAAGCATTGCTGCAATAGAGAAATTGTAGCATCCCGCCTCGCAAGTACTGAAGTCAGTCCCTCATGTGCAGCTAATATTAATCCTAGTCTGCGATCACTATTTGGTATTACTCTGTGCCCCACTCCTGAAATCTGAGCATATAGTATGTTTTGCACATCTAATTTGTAGGAGTACTTGAATCAAAAGATCTTTTGGAAAGTGTGTGTCACTGCGCACAGCATTGACAGCCATCATGTCTTTGTCTATTCTGGTACTTGAACGAGTTATCGCAGCAACAGCTGCGGTGTAAACCGTCGCTTTTGCCGCTTCATCAGCCAATTAATTTTCTGTAATGTGCACGCCAAAATGCTGATGACTCAGTGTATGTATAACATGAGCCAGTGGCAAGTATTCCTTTAGATTTGCCACCTTTTCCCAAAGTAACTTGTGCTTCACTGTGCAGCCTTTTGAATCTCGGAATCCATTTAATAATGAAGCTATTCCTTATATGACTGTACACGATAATACGAATCACACACAATGAGTGTGGGGAATCATGCATCCCTATTCTGCAGTTCCAGTGCTAGAGTTTTATGTTCCGCTAACTGTGCCATGCAATCACCAAGTGACTGAGTGTAGGTTTTTGCAGGATGGAAGGTTCTATCATGCATACAGCCTTTTACCGACTGTGCATGTGGCTGAATATTGCTGTTTTGTCCTTATGGCAAGTTGTGCAAAACCATCAATGTAAATGATGTAGTCATAGAAATCTAGAGGCATTATTTCAATTGGGAGAGGATATTCTTGATCATACTGGAAAAATGCTTGTGTATGTAATGTAGAGCCAATTCTGCAGTCTACGTCTGTTGCAGTGTGGGAGTTTGTCCATTGTATCCATCTTGGATGTAGATCTTTTGCCTTTGGAACACTAGCTCGGGTAACTGCCTCTAAGGTCAGTACTGTGGTCACTACAATAATACGTATCCATTGAGCCAGGGCTAGCTCTCTCACTTTAACAGTCTGGATCCCTGTCAGAATCTTTTCAGTCGGTGCAAAACGCATTTCAGCTTTTGTTTATAGATGCGATTTATATGCAGGCGGTACTGTGTCACCTTCATTGAACGTGACATGTGTACCCAGAAGTACCCGCGAATACACCGATAACCAGGTTTGTAGTATTTACACATGTGTGTAAGTGTTTGAAAGCTATCATATCAGCTTGTAGAATTTCCGTGTGTTCTTGTCTCCAATGTATACCTGAAAAGACTAAACGTATATGGTTGTAGAATGATTTTACCCATTTTTTGCGTAATCAGGAATGCATGTTCTGCCAAAATTTAGAAATCCTAATGTGAATTGTCATTTCTTCAGACTTGTTGAAGGTTGGAGCAATGCACATTTTCCTAAAAAGTGCATTGCCAGTTCCTTGCCCTCACTTGACAGCTTGAATCCCAGAAACAGGGCACTGAGGTGGGCAATTTTCAATTTTTTAAAATTGAATCTGTAGCCCATGTGGGCGAACCACAAAATTATACAGTCCACTCTGGTCAAGTGCTCAATGGACATTACTCTGTACACTCATATGGGGAACTGGACAACTGCGAGTTGCCCTGGCCAAACTACAATTGCCGGCAGACCAGGGAGGCCTTGGGGCCCCATCCTTCAAGGTATACTTTCTGGCAGCACAGCTCCAGTGGCTGTCCAGTTGGATGGCTGGGCACAACCTCAGAGAAACCTGCTCAGAGTCTGACCCCATGCCACTGCCAGCAGCGGGAGCACACCCCATGTCTCCTTATCCCCTACAGGTGTCAGTGGCGAGTACAAGTACGGCCAAGATACATCGCCTCTCCCAGAAGACTCCACTTTATACCCTCATTCTGCCCCTAGCTGGCCTGCCCCAAGGTCGAGGCTATTGCACAGCCTGGGAATTAAGTGTCTGGACCAGTCATTCACTCCTTGCGGTGGGTGCCCTTTTTCAGGGGGCCACCTCCTCCCCTTTGATCAACTGGCCAAAGAAAGTGACCTCCCCAGGACAGTTCCTCCTTCACAGGCGACTTACACACACCAACAAAACCTCTGGGACCTTTCTAGAAGGAACCCATGACACACCCCGTACTTCAGACAGTGTTGACAATGGCGCCTGGTCGCCACCTCATCACCTGGTTGTACAAACCCATACGAGAGTTATCAGCTGCCCCACTTGCTACAGTTCGCCAAAAATGGTAGGACGAGTTTGGGAGCTTCCCTCATGACAGAGAATGTGAGCGGACACTTGAATTCCCAACAGAGGTCTAGCTATGCAACTAACTATATCCCCTGCCTCTATGTCTGGAGGTAAATGCTGGACTTCCACCACATTCCCAAATCCCCCATGCCCCTAGAGTGCAATTTAGTCAAATGCTTTTTCCATACATGTGGTTGTATAAAGAAATCCTATTCCTTAACCATACGTGCTGCCCCTTAAGCCAACAAGTGCCAGAATAACTGGCTCTTTCACTTTCGACACACAAACTAATTAGTGTCAGTTACCTTCCTCCCAGCATTTCTTAGCATACAGCTGTATTCTGTTGTAGGTCCTTCTACCCTCTGCTATAGCAGTGCTTTTACAACTCTTCACGGCTGAAATCAGGGCTGATATTGCCTCTTTACAGTTTTCATTATATCATGGTGCATCTTTCCACCTGGGAGGGACGTTTTGACATTATCTACAAAAATATCCCTTGATGGTCTTAACTACATTGGAGAAGCTACTCGTCATAATTGAATCGTCGGAATTAATGTTCTCCAACATGGTTAAGATCAGAACTACTTCCTCATAGATACCAGCTAGAGACTTCCCTTTTTTTTTTATTTCTTTTTTTTATTGAATTGTTTAACCCTTTTCATCCAAGGCAATATACATGAAACACAGTATAAGGTTATAATACATTTCAAACATATTGGAAAGCATACATGAAAACAGCAAACAGTTTAGACAGAAAGTCATAAAGCATAAAAATGACAAACCTGAACCACGTTCAATAGGCAGGGTTTCCCAGACAATGGAATATCTATAGAGGCATCTCCTGCATCCTCATTTTTACACCCCCTCAAACAATTTACACAACCCAACACCTCTAGACCCAGCCAGCAGCTTATAAGCTTTCACGGATCCGACCCAGGGTCCCCTTTATAAATCCTTACAACCCTAAACCAGGCTTATAGGATCCATTCTGATATTGAAGACCAAATTTTAGTGCCCATGGTTCTTTTCCTTCTCCCTTTGGTCTTATAAATAGATGTTTCAAAATTATACATGGCTAAAAGTCTAGAACGCCAGTTAGTGAAGGTGGGGGGATCAGAGCTAATCCATTCATTGGTGATACAGGCCCGTACTACCGCCATAATAATGAATAGAAGACCAGCTGTAGCTTCCGATCTAAAATCAGCCGACCTATCAGAGCCTACACCAATAACTACTAATTCTCCCATGATTGTCATGTGGGATCCAAAAATTATACCTAAGAAATTCTCAATTTCCTGAAAAAACTCTCCCAGTCTAGGAAAAGAGCAAAACATATGGGATGAATCCGCCACAAATAATCCACACCGATCCACTAGTTGTTGATGAAATTGACCTATAGGTGTCTTCTTTGTCATCTTTTTAATTAAGGGGATTTTCACAAATTGTTGTCCTGTACGTGCCCCCAACCTAGCAAGAAAGCTTCGAATTTGAAGATATTTAAAGAAATCTTGCTTGCATAGACCATATTTCTCCTGTAGGTCTAAGAATGCTAAAAGATGGCCTTTGTAAAACAAGTCCCCTATACATCGTATTCCTTTTAGGCCCCATCTTATTGTTACTTGATCCCGAAAAATTATGGGGAGTGTGCAGGATGCCGAAAAAGGGGTATAAGCATTCAAATTTGAGATCTGTTGCTTTCGTTTAATTTGATTCCAGACCATATATGCCGCCGTGAGTATCTTGAATTTAGTTTTTTTTATAGTAGCTAGGTTCTATTGTCTTCACTAAACAGCCATTCATCTTTTCTCTCAGCCCAAACTCGTTAATTGACGGTCTGTGACATTAGAGAATCTCAGCTTTAGTCCCAACAACTAAAAGCCCCATATATTGTATCATAGCTGCCCAATAGTACATTACAAAATGTGGAATACCCCAGCCCCCCCGATGTCTACGTAAGACCATTTTCTTATATGCCCTTATCTGTCTTTGATACCCCCACAAAAATCTAGAGCATATCCTTTCTATTTTAATAAAACACGCATCAGAGAACTCTAAAGGGATTGTTCTAAACATATATAAAAATTTCGGGAGAACCAACATTTTTAATACATTACATCTACCATGGAGGGATAAATGAAGATGGTCTAACCTTTCCAGAGTTGCGTTCACCTTCTCCATCACAGGGAGAATATTCAAATCAGGAATCTTATTCACCACAGGTGTAATTTTGACTCCCAAATATATTGCTTCCGAAATAATTGCAATATCTACCGGGGGATCCTTACCTGAATAAAGCACCTGAGTTTTTTCTATATTCAATTTATATCCCGAAAAAACGCCAAACTGAACAGCCAATGACTTAATTACAGGAAGGGCGGTAAGGATATCGCTAGAGACTGTAACTATATCATCAGTATACGCTAATGCTCTGTACTCAATATTACGGAAACTAACTGGTTTAATACCTATATGCTGATTTAACTTATTAAAAAATAAATCAATATATAACGCAAATAAAAGAGGGGAGCACGGGCACCCCTGCCTGGTGCCCCTGCTAATGTTAAATAAGTCGGACTCTTGTCCAGATATGCGTATAGTGGCTACCGGGCGTATGTAAAGGGTCTTAACTGTTTGTTTAAACTGAGAGCAAAAACCTTTCTATCGCAAGACCTCCCACATTTATTGCCAGGAGACCCTATCGAACGCCTTTTCGGCGTCCAACAGGATCACCTCAATACAGATTCCGTTGCCTGCGCCCAGTCCAGGAGAGCTATCACCCATCTCACATGATCAGCCGCATCCCTGCCTGGGATAAACCCATGCTGAGCATTGGACACTAGAGGAGTGGTAACTGCCCTAGGCGCTGCGCAATGATTTTTGAGATAATCTTACTATCTGTGTTATTCAATGAGATTGGTCTATACGAGGATGGATATAGTTCAGGTTTATCCTTTTTTAAGAAAACAATAATGGTAGTTTTACGCCATGACACTGGTGCTATTCCGCGTTGAGCAGCGAGGATCAATGTCAAAAGTTACGGTCTTGAGGAAATGTTCTATAAAATTCTAGAGGGATGCCATCAGGACCTACAGCTTTTCCCATGGATAGTGACAGCATAGCTCCCTCCACTTCCTCCCAAGTTAAGTCTACTGCTAATTTCTCATTTTGGTCTTGTGTAACTTTATTAGTTTCAACATCAGAACTAAATTCCATCATTTTCACATCTGTATCCACTACTTCATCCTCTGTATATAGGTTACCATAAAATTTACGAAAAACATTCAAAACTTCGCATGGAGAGTCCTCTATCTGATTTAGATGGTCCTGTATCCTATAGATTCTATTATATATTCCCTTCTGTTGTAGTGTATTCGCTAAAATCCTGCCAGAATTTTCCCCCACTTCATAAATTTGGGCCTTATACATAGCCAATTTCGTTGCAATTTTCGTAGCAAAATGCTGATGGATTTTCATTTTTAATATTGCAATAGCCTTCAAAGTTTCTTCAGTGTTTTGTTGCCGGATTACTTTCCCCATAAGTCCTACTTCTAGTAGCCTTAACTGCTTCATCCCATCCTTAATTTCTGCCAAAATTTACGTTGTTTACCTATAGAATAACTTCATGTTTCCCCCAAACCCAGGCCTTGAATGTATCCCAAACAATAAAGTCTGAAGCAGTTCCCCGATTGATTTTAAAGAATTCAGTGATCCATTCAGACATGTGTCTTCAGTATTCAGGATCTAATAAAAGTGTACGTTCAAAAGTCCATGCCTTCGGCTGGGCCCTAAAACTAGTATCAAGTTCTAATACGACCGGATTATGGTCTGAAATTATCCTCGGTATGATCTCTACCTTGGCGCTTGTTGCTTTTTCCGCTGAAATAAAAAAATAGTTTAAGTGCACATGCTTCCTGTGAGGAGCCGAGTAAAGGGTGTTTCCCAGAGCATTTCTCTTATGAGCATGCCATACATCAACCAGCCCAAATTCTTTAACTAGACCTTGGGTAGCTTTGAAAACTTTAAGTTCTTTTTATGGGCAATCACTGGTAATATAAAAACCACCATCTTAGTGAAGATTGAAATCCCCAAAAATAATTAAGGGGGCTGGCCATGCAGCTAATTCGATACTTAAGTAATGCAGCACCTCCGGGCCATCCAGATTAGACCCATAAATAGAGCATAGTGTCAATGGTAAGCCATTGACAGTTATTTCCACAATGACCCAGCTCCCCAAAACATCCCCCCTTACCCGATTGCGAACACCCAAGCCATATTTAATCAAAATCGCTATCCCTATTGTCGTTGAGCTCTGTTTAGTACACCCAAGCTCAAATCATTCAACCACTTTCAATTATTCCACGCAATATGTGTTTTTTGCACACAAACCAGATCGAAACGCATCATCTGTAGAATTTGAGCCATCACCCCCCTTTTCTTTTTATCGTTTAAACCACATATATTCCACGTGCATATGGATAATTTACCCTTATCATTATACAGTTAAACCAATCAAACCTTGTCTGCCCTGCCCAGAACCTGAACTATGCTTCAAAAAACATTAAAAAAACATTGTCTCTTTCAAAAACATAAGTATCATAACCTTGATACCAAGTGAATACCGAATACCAAACATGCCTTCTCCCGCCCCCACCCAGCACCCTCACTCCCCACCTTTGCCACCCCACATCTATCCCACCCCACTTCCCTCCCCCACCCAAATGAGGCATAAGGACTGAGTTTTCTGTGATGGGCAGTGGATTACTGACCTTCCGCCGGGCCCCCTCCCCCCCCCCCCAAAAAAGCTAAACAGAAACCAAATCAGTAAGAGAAGCTCTCCTAGCGGCCTAAGAGCACATTTATACAATTTATATAATTACCTTTTAATTAGTTTCACATTGTACTCAAAAAGTCCTTTGCTAAAATGTCTGATACAATAAAATATGGTTTTTCCCTATATATGATTTTTAATTTGGCAGGGTTGAGCAGAAAGGCCTGTGCCCCTTTAGCCTGAAATAATGGTATCATCTGTCGCAACTGCCATCTCTTTTGAACGGTGGCCTGGCAGAAGTCTGGACGAACGAAAAATTCACAGCCCTTACCACCTTTCTTCCTGTCAGGCCTTGCCAAATCATATATTGCTTCGTGCAACAAAAAATTATTCAAACAGATCAGTATCGCCCTAGGTTTTTCGTTTGGTCCCCCTGCTCTACCTCATTGATTAGATGGGAAGCGGTGTGCCCTCTGAAGTTCTACTTCCCAATTCCAATGCTTGAGTTTGGGGAAAGCTTTGGAAAACAGTTCAATAACAAACTGCCTAATATCTTTGCCCTCCTGTCCCTCTGAGAGGCTAATTTTATTTTCTCCCCCTACAACTGCATCAGATGCTTCTCCAGAATTCTTGCCCAAAACGCCATTCACTGGGGAAAATGAATAATCCCACACTAAAGAACCAGCTGTACCAGACTTCCCTTTTGGCAAAAGGTTGGTGGTGTCTCTTAATTTGCGCACTGTACCCTGATTGATGGATACCTCCAGATTTAAGTCCTCATCATCCCGCTGACAGTTACTCATATCACTCTTATCATCTGCCCAATCCCCTCCCTCGCTTTCATTCTCAGAGGAGTTGGAGGGGTCAGACATCGAGTAAAATTTCCCCCCTGAATCCCCAGAATCTATGTCTTTAATTGAATCCCCCTCCTGATGTTTACTGCCAAAATGTTGATTCTTTGTCCTTGGATTTGAGTTCTCTACAGTAAAACCTTCTCCCGGGGAGGGTTGAACAGAAGACCCCACAACTTGTAAGGGATTATGTACATTAAGTGATTCAAGTGTCACAGGCTCCTCAAGTAGCTCTCCCGGATGTATGACGTTACAACGCATACATTTACAACGCCTACCTTTACATCGCAAGTTTTACAACGCATACCATTACAACGCATAATGCTTTTGGGCGCTGGATAGTGAATAGTTTAATTTACTATTCCAACTCCAGTCCCTGTGGATAGTAGGGAAGGTGTTGGATAGTACATTAAACCTATTCCCTATCCTAGAGCGCCCCCCAGCGCTATGCGTTGTAATGGTTTGCGTTGTAAAAGTTGCGTTGTAATGGTAGTTCGTTGTAAAAGTTTCGTTGTAAAGGCTGTATACCAGCTCTCCCAACTCTTTTGCGTTGCCAGGCGCTGTATTACCGGCCATTACTTCATCTGTTAACAATACCTCAGCCACTGGCAGTGTCGGTAAAGTATCTTTCTGCCCTGATACATCTACAGATACTTTGTTACAAGGAGCAGTCTTTACCACTGCCGCAGGGGATATACTTGTTTCAATATCCACTAAAGCCTTACCTTTGCCCACTTGTTTTTTAAAAATCCCAGGTACCAAGCGTGGTGACTGCACCATGCTGCCACCCTTCTGCACAGTGCCAGGAGAGGAGTCGCTACCTTCTTCACGTACGCCGGCCTCCCCGCCTCTGCCGGCCAGTTTGTTTCCCTTCTCCACGAGGGAAGAAGCAGGAGATGCTGGGATCCCCGACATGGCCACTGACGTTGCCGCTGCGGCCGCTGCGGCCGCTGCGGCAGCCCCAGGTCTTAGCGCCCTTGCTAGCTGTCTTCGGGGCCATTACAACCCCCAACGGCCGCACTGAGAGTTCATCCAGCCTTCAACGCCGAAGCCCCCACTGCAGGAAATGCCGCTGAAGATTGGAAGCGGGACACCGCAACCTGCTGCAACCAATGTAAGCAGCACTCGGTGAGGTCCACAGCAAATACCGCCACAGCATCACACGCAACACACGCTCAAAGTATCCATTTCAACGGGTAAGAAACGAGAGGGGGGTCTCTCGGAGGAGCGTCCTCAAGCCACTCAGGCAGCCACAGTTGCGGCCGCTATCTTGCCTACCTGCCTCCCAGCTGGAGACTTCCCATCAGATAGTACAAAAGGCCATTTTATCCGCCTGTCATTATTCGTGGTAACAAGAGGGAAATCCGGTGCATCAGTGCAATTGGTCAGATAAGGATTGTCAGAAAACTCCAAAACTAATGCATTGTGATTATAACCAGGTCTGTCTATGACTACCATATCATGTACCTTAATCCACAAATCTATATCAATGAATCAATCAATCATGGGATTTGTAAGCACGCTACTCATCCCTGAGGGTCTCAAGGCGCTGGGGGTGGGGGTGAGCAGCTCCATTCAGTCGAAAAGCCAGGTCCTGAAGATGTTCAGGGAGGGGGCGTGTCTGGTGTTGATCAGGAGCTTGTTGCAGGTTTTGGCCGCGATATAGTAGAAGGCTCTTCCCCCTGCCTGGCTCTACAGATGCGTGGCGTTTCAGTGAGAGCGAGGTCAGCGGATCGGAGGTTTCTCTTGGGTACGTGGAAGGAGATTCTCTCATTGAGGTATTGGGGTCCGGTGTTGTGGAGGCATTTGTAGGCATGGGTGAGTATCTTGAGGGTAACTCTTGTCTCAACGGGGAGCCAGTGGAGGTTCCGCAGGTGTTAGGTGATGTGTTTGTGTCAAGGGACGCCATAGACGAGTCTGGCTGCGGTGTTCTGTATGGTCTGGAGTTTTCGGAGCAGAGATTTGTTGATCCCAAGCATAGAGGGCGTTTCAGTAGTCCAGGCTGCTGGTAATGAGTGCATGGGTGACGGTATTCCTTGATTCTCGGGGGATCCATTTGAAGGTCTTTCGGAGGATGCAGAGAATGATAAAGCAGCTGGATTGGAAGGCGTTGACCTGTCAGGTCATGGAGAGGGAGGAGTATGTTTCCGAGGTTGGGGGTGTGATCAGTGGGGGTGGGACGGCTGCCGAGGGCAGTAGGCCACCAGGTGTTGTCCCGTGCAGAGGGGGAAGGTCCAAGGACAAGGACCTCTGTCTTCTCTAAGTTGAGCTTCAGGCAGCTGTTGCTCATCCAGGATGTGATGTCCTTCATTCCTTCCTGTAAATTGAGTCTGGTGGTGATGGGGTCCTTGGTGAGGGAGAGGCTGAGCTCGGTGTCATCGGCATAGGATACTATGCTGAATCTGTGCTGTCTGATGATGGCGTCGAGGGGGGCCATGTAGATGTTGAAGAGCATGGGGCTAAGGGATGATCCTTGGGGTACTCATCAGTTGATTTCCGTGGGTTCGGAGAGGAAGGGTGACAGTCTGGTTCTTTGTGTTCTGCCGGGGAGGAAGGAGCGGATCCAGTCGAGTCCTGTATACCGGCGTCTTGGAGTCTGGCGGTGGGTGCGCGGTGGGAGACGGTGTTGAACGCTGCAGAGAGCTCTAGCAGGATGAGGGCCGTGGTGTGTCCTTGGTCGAGGAGGGTGCGGATGTCGTCAGTGGCAGCAAGTAGAGCGGTCTCTGTGCTGTGGTTGATGCGGAATCCGGTTTGGAAGGGGTCGAGGATGGAGTTTTCTTTGATGAATTTTGTTGGCTGGGCATTGACTGTTTTCTCAGTGACTTTGGCCGCGAAGGGAAGGAGGGAGATGGGTCGGTACTTCTTGAGGTCCATGTGGTCTGCTCAGGGCTTTTTGAGCAGGGGTCTGACTTCCGCGCATTTCCAGTCATCGGGTGCCGGTCTTGAAGGTGGAGTTGATGGTGCATCGTAGTTCTGGAGCGATGGTGGCGGCGGCTCTATGGAAGATGTGTGGGGACAGTGGTCCATGGGTGCTCCTGCGTTTATGTCTTTCATGGTCAAAGTGGTGTCTTCAGTAGTGACTGGGGTCCAGGAGGAGAGGGTGGGCTGGCTGGCGTTGCTGGAGAAGACAGGTGGTTTCGGCGTCAGGTGTCTGGTCATTGAAGTGGTCATAGAGGTTCTTGATTTTCAGATGGCAGTAGGATCAGAGTTTATTGCCTAGGTCCTGAGAGGGGATGATATCCGTGGTTTCGCTGGGGGGTTTGGTGAACCCCTGTTTAATGCTGAAGCGTTCCTTGGAGTTGCTGGAGTTGGCGATGATCTTGTTTTGGATGATGGTCCTTTTGGTGGATCTGATACGTTGGTGGTAATCAGTCATTGCATTCTTGTAGGTGGTGCGGTGTTCTGACGTTTTTACTGTTTCTCCAGTTCTTCTCGAGACGTCTGCAGGTGCGTCTGGATTCTTGGAGGTCGGTGGTGAACCAGGTGGCCTTCCTTGGGCAGTCTGTCAGAGTTACGTAGGGGTGTGAGTTCATCTGCGCAGTTGGAGATCCATCTGTGGAGTTCTTTGGCTGCGAGGTTGGCGTCGGTAGAGGTAGTTCGGGCATCGCGGTTGAGGGTGGAGTTGAGCTGCTCCTCTGTAATGTTGCTCCAGTTCCTTCGTGGAGGGGGCAGTGCAGGTTTAGACTGCATGGGTTTTTCGATGTGGAAGTGTATGCAGTGGTGGTCTGACCATTGGGGTTGCGTGGTGTGATTGAAGTGGGTGTTATTGCTTCCTGCGAAGATGGCGTTGAGGGTGTGGCCTGCCGTGTAGGTGGGGGGCATGGTGACAAAATGTTTCAAGCCGGTGTTGGAGAGGTTGTCCTGGAGGGTGGTGGAGTTGGGGTCACTGTGGTTGTTGAGGTGGAAGTTCAGGTCTCCGATGAGTATGTAGTCCATGGAGGCGATGGCGTGGGGTGAAATGAGGTTGGAGATGGTAGTGGTGAACAAGGTGCGAGGTCCGGGGGGGTCTGTAAGCGAGCGTGCCGCAAAGTGTGGTTCCAGGGCTGGTCTGGATCTGGGAATGGAGGTGTTTGGTGGTGGAGAAGGAGGCACTCAAAGTGGAGGTGGAAAGTCGAAGGGAGCTCTTTTGTGCAATGGCGAGTCCTCCTCCTGGGCGGTTGGGGTGGTCCTTCCTCTGGATCTTGTATTTGTCAGGAATGGCCGTGGCGATGTCGGGGGCGGAGGAGGCGTTGGCCCATGTTTCTGTAAAGAATGTGATGTCTGGCGAGAGGATGTCGAAGAGGTCCCAGATCTCCTCAGGGTTACAGAGGTGTTGGTGTTCAGTGCGGGGATGGGGTCATAGGGGTGCGGATGGTGTTGAAGGTTTGGCGGCAGTGACGGCAGAAGAACTCTCTGTCGGTAGTGCTCCGCATGGACAGCTGGCAGTTGTTGCTCCTCCCGGGGTTGAGTGCGAGGAGAGTAGCTGGATCGTAGCGGTGGATGGTTGGTGATCCAGGGTCCCTGGTGCTGGTCGCGGTCGGGTCGTGGACGGGCGAAGACGGGCTCGCCTTTGGCGCTCCTTTGGCACCCCAGCAGCACGCCCTCTGCGTGCGGCTGCACAGCTGTCACCATTAAATGGGGGAGGAGGGAGGGAAAGCTCAGCTTCGAGGCAATATAATCTATCCTGGTTTGGGTATTTGCCCTTCTATAACTAAAAAATGCATCTGAGTCAGAGGTTGTCCACCCATTGCAAGGACATTAACTATAAGCTAGGGTGAAAGACAAAACTTGCTGCCCAACTTTCGAACAACTTCAAAGAGGTGGAATCTGCATTTTTTATACCCTTTGCTATCTCTTCTTCTTGAAAAAGGTCCTGTATAATATCCACTGGCTCATAAGATACATTAAAATCCCCTGCTATGACAAACTAATATTTCCTATTAGAATTCTCTAGAAAATTTGTCAGGGTCAAAAGTGTGATAGAGTCCTGATTCGGACTATTTAAGCGATTGTAAATATTAATCAACCTTACTGCAAACTTTCCTTTTAGTGCTTCAAAGTCAAGACCCAGTATATCAGCAGACTCAATATTTGACCACCGAATGTTACAGGCCAGACTTGTATTTATTCAAATAAGTAAACCACCTGCTGGGTGGCCTGCAGGCAACGGTCTAACTTGAACACTAACATTTGTAAAACCCACCCTATGGATTGGTTTAGTTGCCCAGGTTTCTTGAAATAAGCATATATCACACCCATCTATCTATTTATAAAGTTTTATATAGTGCGAACAAGATCCCGAAGGATATCAGAGCGCTTTACAAAAGGATGGAGGCAGGTAGTAACTGTAATATCGGCATTAGATAAGAATAACAAACCAGAACAATTTCATGACAAAGGGGTCAGAGGAAACAAATTCAATAACTGTTACATAGCATGCTCAGAAGGGGACAAACTGTAGTGTCAATAAAGTAGCCTCGAAAGACAGTCTCACGGTTGTAAGGTCAATGACTTAGAGCAGAATATCCTATCCCATTTAAGTTAAGAACATGGTGAAATCATGCCTTCACCGTGGCCCGCCTTATGGTAGACATTCCCACAGAAGCTATACTACTAAACACTAAATTATATCTGCACACTGTATCGATACCTGTATACAGAAAACTCATCAGGAAAAAGGTAATGTGCTTGTGCATAAATAAGTATGTATTATTTACACAGTTAAAACATAGGTACATACTCAGGAAATGCACAGAGCGATAAGCTATTGAAACAGAGATATTGGTACACAGGTTAGAAAAAGGCATACAGGTATGCATGAAAGTATCTTAACTGCATAATATCTGCACAGATATTCTATTACATATTCGAGTAGTTAGTCTCAATCTTTCAATTCCTTTCAATTAATTGTTCACCTCACCCCAATTTTTATTGCTCAATTTAGACATCAACCCAGCAACATTTCACAGAATTACTTTAAGATGTTGATCAACTACCTTTATCTGCAAGATTTCTCTCAGACTATGGGCTATACCCTGAGTTAGGGGTTTCTCTAGAGCTTTATTCTCATCTAATCTGCAACTAATCTCTTGGCATGATCGAAGCCGGGGTAGATTCTCTTGTCGAATGGGTAAACCATTATTTCTACAAATTCCTCCTCTCAGTGTACAATGGGAAAACTCTTTTTGGGGTATCACCTTACACCTATGCCCTGATTACGATGGCGGTCGGACGAGCGTCCGACCGCCATCGCTAGAGGAATGGAACTGCCCAACATGTAATCAGCAGTTCCACCCGCCTAATTACAATGCAACTGCCGTGTAGGGGGTCTGAAAAATGACTTTTTCTATCGCGACTTGTGCTGTGGCCCGAAACAGTGCACAAACACAAGCCGCAAAAGAAAAGGCCATTTTGCAAGCATCCATGCAGCATGGGCCAAGCACCATGGGGTGCCTGGCTCACGGTGCATGGATGTTTGGGAGGGCACCACATGTGCCCCCCTGGCCCTGTAGCTGAGGCCAACAGAGGTCAAGGGCCCTGCTAGGGGTCCCCAATGTCCCTTTCCACCTGCCTTTACATGGCAGGTGGACCGCCATGTAAAGGCAGAGGGAAAGGGATATTGTCATCCCTACAGCGTTGCCTACACAGGTATCGCCCCCATTGTAGGAATTACATTCCGGCCAAAGCTCCGACGGGCTCCATGAGCCTGTCAGAGGCATCTGTCAGTCCATCTGCCCGCTGCGCGCCAACCGATCGCATCTTAATGCATCGGTTGAACCGATATCCTGGCTGTTGGGCAGACCACCACCACCAGACTGTCAGTGGCGGTCAATCCAACATACTAATTGGGCGCTTAGTAACACCCATTGGCCGTCAACCTAGACTGTCAGGGTTTGTAAGTGGTTGGAACCTATTACAAATTGTAATTGTGGATGTCTGTTGTTCCCTAAGCATATTCTATGCTGGACAGCCTCTAGGTGAGATTATTGAGTGGGGGGGAATAAGTTGTTAATAAAACATACCCCAGGGGAACAATGCCTAAGCCTTGACCCGCAGTTTGGCTCTGCAATCAATCAATCATTCGGTGAGATTGGGGTATCGGCAGGGTTACCGTTTATATGTGTGCGCAATGGACCAACCCACCCCACTCTTCTAAAAAATAAAATGTCCTGAAAATTAGTATTCCTCCATTCAGTATTGCCTGATAACTAATGGCAGACTTTATTTTTCAGCTTACCCATGGACTTGTCACTATTGTAACTCAATTGGGAAACATTGATTAAGATTGCCACATAAGGGCAGCACTCAGGTAGAAGATCCAATGTAACCTGCTTGTGGTGGGCTTGTGATCTTACAGTGGTTTTGATACATTCTCTGGGTGCAGATCTAGAGCCCCTCCCATTGCCTTTATGCTGGTGCTATTCTTCCAGACCCATAGTTCCCTTTTTGTCTGATTTAGCCAATATAACATTACAGCTTTTTGGTGCACCCTCAATCTGAGGCTCTCCTGTCCCAGTGGCTAGACTCCTTTTATAAGTGGGAGAGGAAGAAGAAGAAATAGCATTACAGGACTGGAGATACAAACGACCAGCTTGAAGGCGTCCCTCATTAATACTGTCATTCCTTGACAAAAACTGCTCGACACCCCCTTGAATTTTCAAACTGCCCAATAAAGTTTGGTGCAATAACACAAAGTCCCCCAATGTAATGAGTCTAGCCAATAGGGGGAAAGACTTGCTGTCAGTACAGTCTCAAATCTGCTAATTATGTAGTCCAAATCCAAGTCAGATTTCAATGAGGGACCAGGGATTTTGGGAGCTGGAGTCTTATCCGCGTTCGGAAGCAAGGATGGTTTGGAAATATCATCTATTGTGCATTGTGCATTGAGGCCCTGTTTGATCTTGTTCTTGGCGCTTGTTTGATGCCCATATGCTTAGTTTTCTTTTTCGTCTTCATCGGGGCCCTACACGCACTAATTATTGAGGGATGAGGTGAAGTTTGAGAGGCCTGTGGATTTCCAGAAATAGCCTGAACTTCATAAGTATGGTGGAATTCACTATGGGGGGACTCAGAGTTGTCCTGACAATCTATGGCCAATATGATAGAATATTCCATTTCCAATTACAGACGGCGTTCAACCAGCGTGATCTCATTATCAATGGCCATTACAGTGCTGACAAAAGAGTCAAGAGTAGTAACTTGCGACCTCTTGGGAGAGGCCTCTTAGTCCCAAAAGTTTTTCCATTTCACCATTTTGCGTGGGTGTATTATGACTAAAAACTTGAAACTCAATAGTAATCACTCACCAGTTACTTGTAGCACAAAACCAGATCCAAGGGGGTGGCCCAACTCAATCACGACTGGCCGAGGGTTGGCGCAGATGGGCCATCTCTTCACATGAGCACACATCCCGTGCCGCAGTGGTGAAGAGTGCTTTTCAAGCGCTACGTGGCCCCTCCTCCTCAGGGCAAAATCAATCAATCAATCAATCATTTGTAAAGCACACTACATACCCGCGAGGGTCTCAAGGCACTAAAGGAAGGGAAGTGCTGCTACTGTACGAACAGCCAGGTCTTGAGGAGTCTTCTGAAGATCAGTAGGTCTTGGATCTGCCGTAGGCGAATGGGGAGGGTGTGTCTTGGCGGCGAGGTGGGAGAATTATCTGCCACCGGCGTTCACTCTTCGGATGCGGGGGACAGTGGCAAGGGCGTTGTCTGTGGAGCGGAGCTGGCGGGTGGTGCTGTAGAAGCTGAGTCGGCTGTTGAGGTACGCTGGTCCGGTGTTGTGGAGTGCCTTGTGTGCATGGGTGAGGAGCTTGAAGGTTATCCTCTTGTTGACAGGGAGCCAGTGCAGTTCTCTCAGGTGGGGTGTGATGTGGCTGCACGATGGGTTGTCGAGGATCAGACGTGCGGAGGCGTTCTGGATGCGTTGGAGCTGTTCCAGAAGTTTGGCCAAGGCTCCTGCGTAGAACGCGTTTCCATAGTCCAGTCTGCTGCTGACAAGGGCCTGGGTGATCATCCTTCTTGATTCGGTGGGGATCCACTAGTAGATCCTACAAAGCATGCGGAGGGTGTTGAAGCAGGAGGAAGAGACGGCGTTGACCTGCTTGTTGGTAAGCTGTGCCTGCTGGGGAACATAGTCCCACCCTAGCAGAAGAGAGTCCAAAAACAAACAATGTGCGTCACCCAGTAGTTTCCGGTAGTCTCTTTAATACTGCTTCAATAGACCTTAACAGACATTAGCTGGCAGCACTTTCCAGTGAGTACGCTAGCACATGGAGGGAAATCCCTCAGACCAGCATCACAAAAAAGATGACTACAAAGATGCCAGGATCAGCAGACACTAGGGTAATGGGTCCAGAGAATCAGGAAGGGAAGATACAGGTGGTGCCTCAGAAGTTAGAGGCGCACCTGCTCATTAGAGCCTCTGCACCTGAGACGGCCGACACTGTAGTGCCTAACATATATCACCTATCACCTATCAACTCAATCACAGAGAAGTTTCCCAGCTGTCAATCTGTCTCTTAAGAGGCTGGCTAGGGACCTGGACAGTGCTGGCCTGCACCCGCGCTCCCCTATTGAGTCCGTACCCGTACCTGGGGCACACAGGCTGTAGCAGGCTGGTCCAATACTTTCCTCCAGCAGGCCAAGGGGAGAAGGGGCTCCAATTTCAGTATAGTTGGGCTCAAATTCCTCTTCTGCTGCACCGCTCCAAACATCTTCGCCTGGGCATCTGAGGAGAGTTCAGCGACGGCACCTTGGGCTATCCGCCAGCCCGTAGGCAACTCCACCTCTCCAGTGCGTAGCAAGTCTGCCACACCGCTACTGCACCACTAGGACTGTCAGATGTCTTGCCTTTCGGTCACAGTAGCACCGGCACGGTTAGCCACTTTAATCTCGGTGCATCTATATTAATTGTATACCTGTCCCACCTTTAAACACAATGCACTCTGCCTTATGGCCTACAAGGCATACATAGGGTGACTTACTAATATTTGAAAGGGGGTTTTTAACCTGTCAAACTGGTTATTTTGACAAGTTGTACTGCAGGTGTTACACTGTAACAGTCAGGCTACACAGGGTAGCCCTATAACCATGTCTGCCCTGCCACTATAATAGATGGCACAATAGGTGCTGTAATCTACCAGTGGCACTTAACTTCCAGCCCTTGCGTGCATTTTCTACACAATATATTAAGGACTTTCAAACAACTTAAATGTGCCAAAAAGGAATACGCCAACTTAACCATGTTTAAAATGGCATCACAAGCATTTTACTCATGGTGAGCAGGGTAAAGTGCACAGAGTTAAAAAACAGGAAAAATAGGGTCCAACAAAAGGTAAACAAATCCGGGTTGACCTCACAAAATGGCTGATTTCCAACACCTTGGATTATACAATTCGGTTTTGTATGGAAGTAAAGATTCATTCCAACTTTAAGTTTTCTGGTCGCAAAAGTTCAATCACCAAGTGGATATCTGTTTATCCTGCTTAACATCAGAGTATAATGCTTAGTCTTTAATTCTCGGAGGAGCTACAAAAACACAATATGTTACTTTATGTTTTACTTTAATTGCATACCAGTTATTATCCTTGTAGAGGTGTTGAGGCAGTTTTTCAAATGCAACTAACTGCACTACAGAGACGCCAGTCCCAATGATCATGCTCCCACCCATAGAAACACCAGTGTCTGCTGTAAGCCCATGCTCCAACTGTTCAACTGAGGTATCATATTACTTGAGAGACTGCAGGGAACGCTGCAAGGTAGGACATTTGGGCTGGTTTGGTGATTCCAGCCAGAAATGTTAGGAAAATCTGATTTTCTTTTAGCTAAATTTGAGGTTTGCAGGGGATTCTGGGTGGGAAAACATTGGAGAATCTACGCAAGCCATACCTCCCTGAACTCCCTCGGGTGTCTAGTTATCACAAATATCTGGGCTTGGTAGGTTTTCCTAGAAGGCCGTCGAGCCCGGGACCAAAAAAGCAGGTGGCCGCTTACATAACCAGTTAGTTTTGTGATAGCTACCGAGCCAAACTTACCTGTCACTGCCACCGCTGCCAGGAGGAGGAGGAGGACGCCGCCACCGGCAAGAGTCAGCCACACCAATTTTGAAAGCCGCCACCGGCCAGAGTCAGTACCGCCACTCTTCGCGCCGCCGTACCGGGACCACAACTCCCGGCAGGCTCAGCGGCGGCGCGCACTACTGACGACGCGCCAGCGCCAGGAGGCGCATATCATCGGTGCGGAGCCCCGCATCGGGGGACGCGCGCGGGCAGCGCCGGGCCAAGCCCGGGCCCGTTTAAGCCCGTTCAAGACCGGACAAGGCCGGGTCAGGCCACCCCCCTTCCATCTATCTCGCGACCTTCCCTTGTGAGTACTTTGTTTAAATACATTATTGCTGTCTTATTGGGATTTGTGCAATGCCTCCTAAGGAGGCTAAGGGGAGAGTGGACACGGCCAACTTTACGGGAGCCATGGACCAGTTCATAACGAGGATGAACTGTGTCGTTGATGAGGGAATCACGATAATGGAGCAACGTGTTTCCCAGGAACTCGCAATTGCAAGAAGGTCTTCGATGGGACATATTGCGAATGTACGGACTCCTGTTAATATAGGTGCTAATGGTGGTATTGGTGCTTCACCTATTTTAGAACTCCCCATTCCACAGCTCCCCTCTTGTGACTTATCACAGGCCTCACCTGATAGCCAGTCTACGGCCTCAGAATCACTGTTGTTATCTCCCCAAAAGTTGCCTATTGTGCCCAATGTAGTTAAGGTGCACAATACTAGACAACTGCGTGGGAGAGACCAGGGGGCTATCCCAAAAAATAAGCAAGGGCTACCAAATAATAATGGTGGGAGGAAAAAGAAAGCCCAAAAAAACATGAGAGAAAATCTAACTACTCTGGAGCAGCCAGATGTGGGTGACTCTGTTAACCCTGCTCCGGGCATAGTAGATCCTTTACTGCCTTGTAGGGTGCACCAGGTAGCAGGTGGGCTGCCCAGTCAAGGCGACAGGGAAGGGGTGCCGGACGTTGAGTCAACTGAAATTTATGACACTCTCAGAGCTCTCCTAGCTCCATTAGAGGATACATTCGTAAGATTAAGGTCCATTTAAAAAGGATTGAGCGTGACCTCAAGGGAATTGTAGAACCCCCTTTACGGGGTATTACTCCGATGGCCACTAAGACACTAGCCAAAACCAGTGGAAAAAAGGCTCCGGCTGTCCAGAAGGACGCTGCAGTATTAAGCACACCCCACGGGGTTTCACCTGCACCTCCAGTTGCACCTCTTAATAAGGATATAGCATCTGCTGATATAAGTAGATCACGAAAGCGTAATATATCACCGGAAAGCACAGGTGGTGAGGTTCCCATTGCCCATACTCCTAAAGGGAAAAGTATCTTAAATTTACCCCCCGAGGTTTGTCCATTTGTGGTAATCTTAGCTGGGGTACCGGAGTTGGGTAAACACGAGGTGGAAACCCCCACAACACTGCGGAATAGGGTAGTACACTGGTTAAACATAAACAGACCGCTGCCCCCACACCTTGTGGGCAAAATACTTATTATTCGGAGGGTACCATGGGTCGGCCATCTGGCCAAAAATATAAGGGGGGACTGCATCTTGATCAACTTTGACAACCCTAGAATTGTTGAGTACATTTGTAATTGGAGATACCCCAGTGTAGGTGTGACCATTCACTCTCTTCCACTGACTTACTTTTATCCCCCAGGTCATTTTACTTCAAAGGCAGATGGTTGGACATTGGTGCAGCGGAATAGGAGGGGTCCACCCCAGGGGGGGTTGGCTCATGTCCTCTCTTCACTTGGACCCTATCTCCAACCATAACCATTTTGATGATTGTTTGGAGGCTGTTGATTGACTCGATGATGGAGAAAGAGTATTGATCAGTCCCTCTTCCCCGTTGGGTAGTTGTTCTCCCCACTCTCCTGTATCACTACTGCCCTTGGGCCCAGAGTGCTCAAATTTAGCCCTGGAACCTATGAGGACCACTAATATCATCAACAGCCAGGATATATGTCAAACTCCATGTGTCCCAATTCCCGGTAATGCTCACATTAATAACTTTAAACTTGTCTCGTGGAATATGGCAGGTCTACGAAACAAGCTTTCACTACCGGATTGGAATAACTTTATCGACAGGTACGATATATGTTTGTTTCAGGAGACTTGGTGCCTTGAACCTTTATATAAGCAGGGTTTCTCTTGTTTTCATGTACCTGCTACTACGGTTGGGCGAGGTCGTCCCTCTGGAGGGCTTATGGCATGGGTAAGGGTTGACTTTAATCTCAAGATTACTCACCACACCTGCTCATCATTGGATGTTATGAGACTTTCGATCAGGGGTATGAATGGTATTTCCACCTGGGAAATCTTTAATGTTTATGCTAGAGGCACCCAAGGGGGGGGGGGGCAAATCCTCCACTATTGCTATTTTATCTGATTTGCTTAAATTGTGTTCTCCTGATTCTTTAGTTCTGGTTGCTGGGGACCTTAATTGTTCGTTCGAGCCTTTGGCAGCAGATGACATTCTTGGAGTGTATGAAGAAGATGCCCGATGGGGCATTCCGTCCCTCTTGCTCATGCCCGTGAGGAGATGGTCACCAGTTGTCATCCAATTAAACGCCCTAATGATTGAATCAGGACTAAGAGCTGTAAATGGACGTACTATCTCCGATGCTCAGGGGGCAAATACATATAACAGAGTATCGTGTGAAAGTAGAATTGATTACATAATGGTGGATAGGAGAGCATGGAAGTCAGTGGTGGATATGGTCATTATACCATCAGTTGAGAGTGACCATAACCCCTTGTCTCTCACAATGGTGGATTTGTGGCAGAGAAAGGAGTATACTCCCCAAATAGTGCGAGATTATTAACTAAGTCAGTAGTACCATCCAATTGCAATAGATTCCTTAAGTGGCCTAAGTTTATTATGGATGAAACAAGACTAAGTGCACTGGATGGAATTCTTAATGAGCAGTCCTTAAGGCTTTCTGCAGCTTGTAATGGTGCGGCTGGACCTGCGGAAGCAGAAACCATTTACACTGTTACCATAGGCCAGATTGGTAAACTGTTCGTAGTTCCAGGTAAAAAGAGCCCGATAACTGTCAAGGCAGTACAGAAGTGGTTTGATAGTAACTGCAGAAGGATGAAAAACAGCTTGATTCTCGCTATTAAATCCAGCAATTCAGTTGCTGTTCGGTTGGCTAGATTACACTATAGACAAGCTATTACAACAGCTAAAAGGGAGTGGGAAGAATCTCACTGGGAAAGTCTCAGAGCTGCAAGTAATACTAAGAACGGTGAGCTACTTTGGGCCTTAGTTAGAAGATCTAACGGTTGTGACGCGGACCAAACTCCCAACCACATAACAGATGGCGAATGGTTTGAGCACTTTAGGAAACTCTACGGGGGCGATGAGCCGCTCGGAGCTCCAGGACACTTGTGCGGTGCCTTGGCTATTGACTCTGGACAGGCTCCCCTCATTAGAGTTGACAAGAAAGAGGTGCTGGCTGCAATAACTAAGATTGTACCTGCTAAAGCCCCAGGGCAGGATGGTATACCGGGCGATCTTTTTAAAGCCAATACTGAAGGTTGGGCCTCTTACTTTGTAAGTCTCACGAATGCACTGTTGGAAGGCTCACCTGTCCCGAATTCATGGAAGGCGGCCGAAGTGATCCCCATTTACAAGAAGAGCCTCAGGGGGGACCCTGCCAACTATCGCCCAATTAGTCTTATAGATGCGGGGCAGAAATTGGTTGGCAGGGTACTCTTGGAGAGGATTCTTTCCTGGGCTGATGAGAACAACATCATCTCACCCTTCCAGGCGGGCTTTAGGGCCTGCACAAGCACAATAGACCAGGCATTTAGGCTGGTACTCTTACACTGGAAGGTGGTTACCATTGGCAAAGGCGGTCTTTACCTGGCATTCATTGACCTGAAGACCGCCTTTGACCTGGTCCCCCGAGACCGCCTATGGCTGATCTTGAAGTAGATGGGGATTCCCTTACCTATTCTGAATCTCCTGGCCCGCATGCATGACGGTACCTACGCCAGTATTAGATGGGGTTCACAGGAGCAAAAAAAGGATAAAATCCCTGTGAATAGAGGGGTACGCCAGGGCTGCGTATTAGCCCCGACACTTTTCGCGCTATTTGTGAATGGCGTAGTTTCCTTTTTGCTCGAAATTAACGCTGATGCCCCGGTCTTGGCGGGCGATAAAGTTCCCGCACTTCTCTTTGCGGATGATACCCTGTTGGTATTAAAAACTCCCACAGGATTGCAGAAGCTGTTGGACCGCTTCTGTTTGTTTTGTAAGCTCAGGAGCCTTGTCATAAACACATCGAAAACCAAGCTCCTTTATTTTAACCCGAGCAGATCGTCCAGATCCACCCTATCCTTGGATGGGGTGCCACTGGAACGCGTAAAAGAATTTGACTACTTGGGGATTAGAATCTCGGATAAATTGAAATGGCAGCCTCATATTGATAAAATGGCGCTAAGCCATAAAAGGGTAGTCGGAGTATTAGGGAAGGAACACCGTGCATCCACTCCCAAGTCCATTGCTCCTGCTCTGGATATCTACGCTGCAAAAGCTGTAGGCTGCGCCCTTTACGGTGCAGAGCTATGGGGCTTTGATGGTGTTGATGCCCTAGTTACCGCAGAGAACAAGTTCTTTAGGCAGCTGGTATCGCTCCCGAGGGGTACTCCTACTAAACCACTCTTAAGTGATCTGGGTCGCCGTTCCATTAAGGACTTAGCCACTTTACGCCCTCTTTTATATTGGGCCCGGCTATGGCGGACCCCGGAGCTCTCAAGGTATGTAGATGGCTTAAGAGAAGTTATGAACCTTTATGGAGCTCACAAAATTAGCTGGATAACTAATGTAAAGAAGCTCCTGCTCGCAACGCGGCTCGCAACCGATTGGGAGCCTGGGGTATCACTATCCAAGGCTGAAATTAAGCGAGCCTACTGGACATGGGTTGACGATCAGGAACAGAGGGTCCCAAGCCTAGGTAGGCTGACTGAGGCATTTCGACAGCACAAATTAAAGCCTCGCCTGGAGCCCTACTTAGATTTTATTAAGAAACCTAGAGATAGATCCCTTTTTATCCAGTTCAGGTTGGGAACACTACCCCTTCGCGACCATACCTGTAAGTGGAAGCCCCCGCACCAAACCTCTCCGGAATGCCCAACCTGTGAAGGTGTCATTGAAAACATCCCTCACGTCTTTTTTGTATGCCCAGCCTATACAAAACTCAGACAGAAATGGCTCAAACCTGTGTGCTTGTTGCTTGGAACCAGGGACCACTCCACTGCACTTAGAATACTAAAGGCGGATGCTAGCACAACCTTAGTGGTGGGGTGGCCAAATTTCTTAGTTGGGCTTGGATGATTAGGCTGAAGGCTATCAGATGATTTAAGTTTTACCTGAATCTCTTTTTACATGTCTAAATTACCACAAAGCTGCTAAAGTTTAATATATTTTTAATTATTTATTGTAATATAAAAGTTTTTTTTATCACTAATCCTTTTAAAATGTGCTGTTAATCAATTGTGATTCTACTTTTTTATGTGCTTTTATGATATTTTACATATTGAAATAAAGCTTTGATGATGATAGATAATTGTTATGTCTCCACAATACATTTTGCACCCTTCCCTGCCCCAGGTACGTGGCCCACCCAGGCAAGTGAGGTACCATTTTTATCGGGAGACCTGGGGATACACTGGGTGGTAGGAAATTTGTGTCAGACCGTGACTTCAGCTAAATGTGAGGTTTGCAGGGGATTCGGTGTAGGAAAACGTTGGGGTATCCTCACAAGTCACACCTCCCTGGACTCTCCCTGGTGTCTAGTGTACGGAAACGGTTGGATTTGGTAGGTTTCCCCAGATGGCTGAATATAAGATATATTCTTAATGTATATGTTTGTAAGAAGGATCGATTGATTATTAGCTTGACTTTCCATTTTCAGTACCAGCAAAGTTTTGTCATCCACGTCCACCTCTTCGATTTTACTTGCTAAATTTGTGCTAATGTAGGTTGCCAGGCCACCTTGCGCTCTTCCATATCTACTCCTTCTTTCTGCCTGGTTTTGTAGTCTTTGTATCCGATAAGGGGGATACTGGTTTGTGCCGAAGTCTCTTGAAACATTAGGATGTCATATGAGCCCAGAAATCCTGTAAACTCTGCATCCATGGCTTTTATCTGTAGGCCACCAAGGTTCCAAGTGCAGACAGAGAGGCCACCCTGGTCAGTTGCTGGTGGCCGCTCCTCCACTCAATCCTGATTATTCCCGGTTCGAGACAGAGCTCTCTGAAGCCATCCCCAAGGGTCTTGATGCTCGTTATTCGTAACCAGTGTTTGCTGCAGACCTGATTCTGCTTCTTTGGTTACTTTGACTACCACCTTTGTAAGATCCATGTTGTTTTTATGCTGAACCAAAAGAGAGGGTCCACCACTTGCACCTCTTCATACTGACCAGTTGGTCGCTGATTGATCACCTAGTGTTGGCCCTGCTAGGAGCTCATGAGGGTAACGATCCCCCTTTTCAACACAGAAATGTGAGGAAAATGTATTTTGTTTATACAAAGTTTGAGGTTTGCAAGGGATTCTGGGTAACAGAACCTTGTGAGGGCCACACAAGTCACTGCATCCTGGATTTCCCTCGATACGTAGTTTTAAAAAATGTGTGGGTTTGCTAGGTTTCCTTAGGTGCCGGCAGAGCTAGGGTCCAAAATCCACAACTAGGCACATTGCGTAAAGAGGGTCTGTTTTTATTGGAAAATGTGATGTGTCCACTTGTGTTTTGGGCCGTTTCCTGTCGTGGCTGCTAGGCCTACCTACATTTTTATCAGGAGACTTTGGGGAATGCTGGGTGTGTGGAAGTTTGTGGCTCCTTGCAAATTTTAGAACTTTCCTTCACAGAAATGTGAGGAAGATTTGTTTGTTTTTTACAAAGTTTGAGTTTGCAAGGGATTCTGGGTAACAGAACCTAGTGAGAGCCACACAAGGCACCCCATCCTGAATTCCCCTGGATGTCTAGTTCTAAAAAAAATATAGGTGTGCTAGGTTTCTTTAGGTGCTGGCTGAGCTAGGGTCCAAAATTCATAGCTAGGCACAATACAAAAAAAGGGTCACTTTTCACTGGAAAAATGTGTCCACGTTGCGTTTTGGGACATTACCTGTCACGCCATTTGGCCTACCCACACAAGTGAGGTACCATTTTTATCGACAGACTTTGGTAAATACTGGGTGTGTGGAAGTTTGTGGATACATGCAGATTCCCAAACTTTCCATCACAGAAATATGAGGAAAATGTATTTTTTTTACAAAGTTTGAGGTTTGCAAGGGATTCTGCGTAACAGAACCTGATGAGGCCACACAAGTCACCCCATCTTGGATTTCCCTGGATGTCTAGTTTAAAAAAATGAATAGGTTTGCTAGGTTTCCTTTGATGCTGGCAGAACTAGGTTCCAAAATCAACAACTAGGCACATTGCGAAAAAAGGGTCGGTTTCCACTGGAAAAATGTGATGTGCCAATGTTGAGTTTTGGGCCATTTCCTTTCCCAGGCACTAGGCCTACCCACACAAGTGGGGTACCATTTTTATTGGAAAACTTTGGGGAATGCTGGGTGGCTAGAAGTATGTGGCTCCCCTCAGATTCGAGAACATTCCATCGCCGAAATGTGAGAAAAATTAGGGTTTTTTTTACAAAGTTCGAGGTTTACAAGGGATTCTAGGTAACAGAAGCTAGTGAGAGCCACACAAGTCCCCTCATCCTGGATTTCCCTAGATGTCTAGTTTTCAAAAATGTATAGGTTTGCTAGGTTTCCTTAGGTGCCGGCAGAGCTAGGGTCCAAAATCCACAGCCACGCACATTGAGAAAAATGGGGCAGTTTTCACTGGAAAAATGTGATATGTCCATGTTGTGTTTTGGGACGTTTCCTGTTGCGGGCACTAGGCCTACCCACACAAGTGAGGTACCATTTTATTGAGAGACTTTAGGGAATTCTGGGTGTGTGGAAGTTTGTGGATACATGCTTTACTTTAGAAATCTTTATTTCGACCATTTGGTCATAAAAGATACATATACAGTAAAATCACATAAATCCGACACAATCATAAAATACATCAATTTATGCAATTAAAACCATAACCAAAAATGCAGGTGAATATTAAAAAGTAACGATTCTAAAATCTACCCTGCAATTTTTAGAAGACAACTGCGCGTGTGCCACACATTCGTGAAGAATTTGGAAAGTGCAAAAACAGTTGGGCCGGAAACATCACTTTTCAAAATCCTGTACATCGGTCCATATTCCCTGCCACCCAAATTCTTAATCAGTGGCAACAGCCAGTACTTTCTTGCTGCCTTGTATGCTGGGCAGAAAAAGATCACATGCAAATCGTTCTCCTCTTTGTCAACACAAAGAGGACAGAACTTAGTAGAAGGGACATTTGACCAAGTGCTACAAAATGACCGTAATGGGAGTGTACTGTATCTCCACTGGAGGAATAGCTTTCTAGAGAGAATGGGATAAACAGGGTCCAAAACTTTCTCAAATGTATAGAGATCCTTGGTTTGCAAGAATTTAGAGGAGAGGGACCCCTCCGTCTGGGTCGCTATAGCCCTTGCCCTTTTGTATTCATGATACAGCTTCGCCAGTACGCTCCTGGAGATTCTTGATGCTGTATCAGCTGGTTCGGTCCACAATTCAGGGAGCCCCACTTCTGTGCAAACTGACTGGATGTTTTGAACCCAGGGGATAGTGAGCGCCTTAGGATGTTTTAATAATTCGACCAGTTCCGCCCTGTAATCTGTGAGATTATCGCTACTCCATAGCCTGCGCCAGAAGGCAATGGGTCTTAAGCTTATCTCATCGGCAAGTGGCCGCAGCCCTAAATCAAGCCTCAGGGGGAGAAGCGGTGTGCTGAGGGGAAGAGCGGTGATTTGCCTTAGAAACCTGTTTTCTGTACATGACAAATTCCGGCATGGAATGTGTCCCCACAATTCAGCCCCATACAAAATAGCCCCCCTTGCCTGTGCCTTGTATATCTGAATTAGGGCCCCCAAAGGGCGGTAGGTCGAACCAGTCATCATCCGGGAAATACCCCCGGTGATTTGTACTAACTTAAGGTTGGCCCTAGTTTGATGGCTCTCCCAGGTCATATTTTCATTGAGAGTCACGCCAAGATATTCGAACGTGGCTACTCTTTCCAGACGTACTGCTCCCAGTAGGGGGTTTGGACGCTGTTTAATCTTTGGGTTCAATACCATATATTTGGTTTTTGTGGCATTGATTTCCAGCCCTCTATCCTGACAGAAGGCCACAAAAGCATCAAGTATCTTTTGAATGCCCATGGGTGTTTTGGATACCAGCAGTGTATCGTCCGCAAACATTATTGCGGGTACACTGTTGCCATTCAATTTAGGGGCGTCTGTGTAGTCGGTGGCATTTAGATGGGCGATTACCCCGTTGACAAAGAGGCAAAACAGGGTCGGCGCCAGCACACAGCCCTGTCTCACCCCTCTGCCCACGGGGAATCTGTCAGTCAGCTCCCCCGACCTCCCACACCTCACCTGGGCATAATTATTTTGATGCAGCCTCTGGAGGGTCAATAGGATATCTGGTGGGACGCCCATCCCTGCTAAGATGACCCATAGTTTGCCCCTGGGCACAAGGTCGAAGGCGGCTCTTAGGTCCACGAAAATCGTGTACAGACTACCGCCCTCGAACCTTACTGTCCTCCAGTAGATCAGGCTTAGTCTGAAGACCTGGTCCACAGTCGATACCCCTTTCCTAAAGCCTGCCTGATATGGACTGAGGGCGCCCACCTCCTCAGTCCATTCCTGAAGCCTGTTCAGAAGAACCCTGCCGAACAGCTTCTGTGCTACATCTATCAGGCTAATTGGCCTGTAGTTGGCTGGGAGCAGAGGGGATCCCTTTTTGAAAATCGGGACCACCTCGGCCCCCAGCCAAGTACTGGGGATTTCCATCCCACCGAGGACACCATTAAAAAGGGTTACGAGATAGGGAGCCCAAACAGTGGGCTCCTGCTTGTACAGATCTCCCGGGAGACCGTCTAGCCCAGGCGCCTTCCCCGGAGCCAGACCTGAAATAGCAGCTATTACCTCGCTTAATGTTATTTGGTCCGCTTGAAAGCCCTGTCTCACTGGTTCTATCATCACAGGAGTTTCTCCAGGCTCAGCGCTATATAGCGACTGGAAGTGGCCCTGCCACACTCCCGGCGCTATATTGGGCTCCACTGCCGAGTGAAGACTCCCCGATCCCCCATTCACCATTCTCCAGAACATTCGTTGATCTTGTACTGCTAGGGCCTTTGTGAGTTCTTCCCACTGGTTTTCCTCCCATTCAATTTTGGCTTGTGTGAGAAGCTTCTTATAGGCTTGTCTGTATTGTTTAAGGCGTTCCCCTCCTGTGCCCTCCCTAATGACTCCAAGGAGTTCTGTTTTGGCCCGTCTACAGGCTGTATTATACCATTGTGTTTTGCCTGAGGGCCGCACTCTTGACTTTTGTGTTTTACGTGTCAAATGGGGTGCCGCCACTTTTATGAGTTCTTTATGGGCGTCAAACAGTTTACTCCTTATGTCTATTTGGTTTACCACACTATCCAGGGCCCCCACAGTTTCCAGGATGGGAATAATCTCTGCATAAAGCAGTGGGATTTTATCCTTATTTGTGACCATATGCTCCCACCTAATTCTTCTCCTAGTGTTGTCTATAAGGAGTGTGGGATGGTTCCCTTCCTCATGGGCCACTAGACCCTGCGGTACTGGGTGGGCGAGATCTAACTCGAGAGCATTGTGGTCACTGTCCGTCCTGTCAATAACCCTGAAATCCTGTATTAATGGCCACCTCGCTAGTTGGACCAGAATATAGTCTAGATGTGACTCCCTTCCCTGGCGATTATAGGTATTTTTGCCTGGTGTGTCCGAAATGGTTCGCCCATTACACGCTCTGAGACCGTACCTTAGCGTAAGGGCAGTGATTTGTAACGCTAGCGGGGTCCAGGCTTTCGGAGGTGTCACGTCCGCCCCTGGTACTGCCCAACTATCCTCTTCTTCTGATAAAAATCCTGCCTGGAGGCCGGGAAGTGGCTCAAAGTGGGAGTTAAAATCTCCGCCCACCACATAGTAAGAGTCAGTCGACAGTTCCGATAAAAGGTTCGAAAGTTCGTTAAAAGTCGGTGATTCTTTTGCCTTTCCCATTGTCCTAGAATAGATATTAACCAGCAGGAGGCTAACTTTGTTTGGCCATGTTAATAAGACCGCGAGGATATCATCGGAGCTGCATGGGAACCGAGTCGCCACACAGCCCAGGTGGGCAGCAATCCATGTCACAAGACCCCCCGAGGGTCGGCCTTTGCCTTCCCACCTGGCTGGAATAAAAAAGGATGCATACCCCGGATACTCATGGTGCTCTCTGGCCCAGGTTTCCTGGAACATACATATGTCACCAGTTTCTATGTACTTTCCCCAGGCAGGCTCTTCCAATTTGTTTGTTAGGCCCGCGATATTCCAAGAGATTATCCTCAAATGTTCAGTAGTTGGGGATGTCATGGCAAGGGGGATAGAGGGAGTAAGACCATGTTCCACTTGTAATACAGGTCCTGCGGCTGGGGCAGCAAAAAATACGTATGGCTCCGTGGATCTCAACTCCCCCTCGCCCTCTGGGGAGGGGACCACAGTTGTTCCCTCTACAGCAACTACTCCATCAGTGGTGGAATTGGCGAGTTCAATTTGGCCGTGCTCTGGGGTGGATAGGTCATTCGGTGGGCCAGAAATTGAAACGGGGCTCATCATTGGAGGATCCGAGGGGCCACAGAAGCCCAATTCCCCTAGCACAGACTTATGGGCGGTAAGTCAGTCAACCCCGTCCAGCTCGTTCAAACAATTAAAGCGATTAAAATCGCAGAAAGGTGTATCCGGTAATTGGTGGTATGGGCGTTGGACAAAACCTTTGTGGTTGCGTCTGTAGTCCACCCTAGTCCATTTATCATATGTTTGAGCCTGGTGCCTAGGAATTGGGGGAAAGAAAAAGGATACTTGGAGGGTTTGTATCGTGGAATCAAGGGATCGGTTCATTCCTTCACAAATGTGTCGAACCGTGCCCGGGTCTTTAAAGGTTACCATGATGCAGTCCCCCACTATGGTTTTCCTGGTCTTCCCTAGCCATGGAACCCTCCTCACCATGATGATTTCGTTATTAAAGTGAGGCGGCAGGGGTCGGTTCCAGTTTAACCACTTGATTACCTTTTTCTTGAGAGATTGATAGTCCTCATATTCTCCTGATCTTAGATGAGGGGCACCAGCTAAGACCACTGTTAATCTATTGGTCTCGGGTGGGAGATCTGGCCTTCTTGGTCTGGGAGTAGGGCAAGCGGGCGTGAGTGGGAGGTCATTAACCCGGTCTCGATTTGTTCCGGTGGGCTCTAATTGTGAACTATGTGGGGCTAGAGCCACCGGATCAATAGATCTGTTACTAGAGTTATTATGCCGTGCTTGAAGTTGAACAGACATAAGAGGTTGCAAGGGGGCACCCGGTGGCGTACTTTTTGGGAGTACTTTGCTAACATTAGCTACGGTTTCTGTTTTAGAGGGTTCCCCACCCAGGGAGTGAGTTTCCGCTAACTTTGTCTGCTTACTTACTAGAGAATTCAGAGTGGTAAGAGAGGTTTCTAATAAGGTAAGCCTAATCTCAACTTTTTTTAGAGTTTCAGTGATGGGCTGCAGGAGGGAGCGGAGTAAGAATTCAATGCTCCCCTTAGCAAAGAGTGGGTGATTAGGATTCGGTGTATCAGCCTCTGGCTCTTTGGTAGTCGCAATTATGCTAGGGTTTAAGAGCTTAGATGGTGGGGCTATCTCGATGTTCTTCTGCGATGTGATGGTGTTAGTGTTTCTCTTACCAAAATCCAGGTGCGATATTTTGGATTTACCCTGTCCCCCCGCTGATTTCCGAGCCCGTTTACTGGGTGGGGGCCTGTGTATCTCTACCATGACGCTTAATTTGGGCTTGATCTTATTGGCCATTGGTACTGGTTGGATTTGAGTTACCAAGTCGACGGGGGTATGGGAGATCTCTAGGGGGGCTGACTCTATGATTTGGTCAGATAGTGTCCCTTGGGTCGAAGAAACTTCCCTTAGTAAGGCAGGAAAATCCTCTATTGAAGAGGTGTCTAAACTAGTGGATAACGCGCCTGTCTCTTGGGTAGTGGGATGGGGGATGGTATCTAGCAGGGGCCTGGTTTTCAAGGATTCAATGGAGCGCCTACGCTCCGCCCTGCGTTTCTCAAGTGACCCTTCCGGGTCCACTTCGCCTTTGTTGGATTTAAAATAGTTGTCCAGTGTCCCGGAGCTGGAGGCACCATCCCTGGAGGGAGTTTCCCGTGGTGGGGGCGTAGGCATATCCTTAGGAGTGGCGCTGGATGTGGATCAAGAGGGGGGGCCCGGCCCGGCCTCCTTCGGCCCCTGACGGCCACAGACGGTCCCGCCCTTGTCCCGGGCTTCTCCCGGGACGCTCCCGCGCGCTCCCGCGCAGCGGTCTTTGTATTCCCACTTATATCTTCACTGGCGGTTGGATGGCTGTTGGGGGGCGGGGCGATGAGGGAGAGCGGCCCCAGGTGTTGCGGGCGCGAGGTAGGCTGGGACTCTTGGGGAAACTGAGTCCAGCCCCTCCTGCTCGCAGCCCTCGCAGCCCTCAGCCCCAGATGGAAAGTACAGATGCAGCCCTTGCAATGCTCGTCGGCGCCTCAGGGCGATGCGGGACCCGCGCAGCGGGTTCCGCGAGGCGTGGGTCTCTAGCTCACCAGGGGAGACCACAGGTCCGTCGAATAGCCAAGTAGCACAAAGAATGGTATCCCACGGAGAGGAGAAAGTCCGTTCACTTTCTAGCAGCCTGTTGGGGGCGGGGCGATGAGGGAGAGCAGCCCCAGGTGTTGCGGGCGCGAGGTAGGCTGGGACTCTTGGGAAACTGAGTCCAGCCCCTCCTGCTCGCAGCCCTCGCAGCCCTCAGCCCCAGATGGAAAGTACAGATGCAGCCCTTGCAATGCTCGTCGGCGCCTCAGGGCGATGCGGGACCCGCGCAGCGGGTTCCGCGAGGCGTGGGTCTCTAGCTCACCAGGGGAGACCACAGGTCCGTCGAATAGCCAAGTAGCACAAAGAATGGTATCCCACGGAGAGGAGAAAGTCCGTTCACTTTCTAGCAGCCTGTTGGGGGCGGGGCGATGAGGGAGAGCGGCCCCAGGTGTTGCGGGCGCGAGGTAGGCTGGGACTCTTGGGAAACTGAGTCCAGCCCCTCCTGCTCGCAGCCCTCGCAGCCCTCAGCCCCAGATGGAAAGTACAGATGCAGCCCTTGCAATGCTCGTCGGCGCCTCAGGGCGATGCGGGACCCGCGCAGCGGGTTCCGCGAGGCGTGGGTCTCTAGCTCACCAGGGGAGACCACAGGTCCGTCGAATAGCCAAGTAGCACAAAGAATGGTATCCCACGGAGAGGAGAAAGTCCGTTCACTTTCTAGCAGCCTGTTGGGGGCGGGGCGATGAGGGAGAGCGGCCCCAGGTGTTGCGGGCGCGAGGTAGGCTGGGACTCTTGGGAAACTGAGTCCAGCCCCTCCTGCTCGCAGCCCTCGCAGCCCTCAGCCCCAGATGGAAAGTACAGATGCAGCCCTTGCAATGCTCGTCGGCGCCTCAGGGCGATGCGGGACCCGCGCAGCGGGTTCCGCGAGGCGTGGGTCTCTAGCTCACCAGGGGAGACCACAGGTCCGTCGAATAGCCAAGTAGCACAAAGAATGGTATCCCACGGAGAGGAGAAAGTCCGTTCACTTTCTAGCAGCCTGTTGGGGGCGGGGCGATGAGGGAGAGCGGCCCCAGGTGTTGCGGGCGCGAGGTAGGCTGGGACTCTTGGGAAACTGAGTCCAGCCCCTCCTGCTCGCAGCCCTCGCAGCCCTCAGCCCCAGATGGAAAGTACAGATGCAGCCCTTGCAATGCTCGTCGGCGCCTCAGGGCGATGCGGGACCCGCGCAGCGGGTTCCGCGAGGCGTGGGTCTCTAGCTCACCAGGGGAGACCACAGGTCCGTCGAATAGCCAAGTAGCACAAAGAATGGATACATGCAGATTCCAGAACTTTGTGAGGAAAATGTTGTTTTTTTTTTTTTACAAAGTTTGAGGTTTGCAAGGGATTCTACGTAACAGAAACTGGTGAGGCCAAACAAGTCTAGTTTAACAAAATGCATAGGTTTGCTAGGTTTCCTTTGGTGCCGGTAGAACTAGGTTCCAAAATCCATAACTAGGCACATTGCGAAAAAAAGGGTCTGTTGTGTCTGGAAAAATGTGATGTGTCAACGTTGTGCCTAGAGCCGTTTCCTTTGGCGGGAACTAGGCATACCCACACAAGTGAGGTACCATTTTTATTGGTAGACTTTCGGAAACACTGGGTCGCTAGAAGTTTGTGGCTCCCCTCACATTCGAGAACTTTCCATCACAGAATGTGAGAAAAACATGTTTTTTTTAACAAAGTTTGAGGTTTACAAGGGATTCTGGGTAACAGAACCTAGTGAGAGTCACACAAGTCACCCCATCCTGGATTACTCTGGATGTCTAGTTTTAAAAAAAATCAGGTTTTCTAGGTTTCCTTAGGTGCTGGCAGAGCTAGGGTCCAAAATCCACAGCTAGGCACATTGAGAAAAAAAGGCCAAATTTCACTGAAAAAATTTGATATGTTCACATTGCGTTTAGGGATGTTTCCTGTTGCGGGCACTAGTCCTACCCACACAAGGGAGGTATCATTATTATCTGGAGACTTTGGGGGATGCTGGGTGTGTGGAAGTTTGTGAATACATGCAGATTCCAGAACTTTCCATCACGGAAATGTGAGGAAAATGTGTTTTTTTTACAGTGTTTGAGGTTTGCAAGGGATTCTGGCTAACAGAACCTGGTGAGAGTCACACAAGTCACCCCATCCTGGATTTCCCTGGGTGTCTAGTTTAAAAAAATATATAGGTTTGATAGGTTTCCCTAGGTGCCGGCTAAGCTAGGGTCCAAAATCCACACCTAGGCACTTTGCAAAAGAAGGTCAGTGTTCACTGGAAAAATGTGAGTTGTCCACGATGCCTGTTGGGCCGTTTCCTGTCACAGGTACTAGGCCTAGCCACACAAGTTAGGTAGCATTTTTACAGAGAGACAGAGGGAAATACATAATAGTAGAGTGTTATTACCAATTTGAAAAATGACCTCAAATTCACATGCTTGTACTAATCATTTTGGAGATGTGCAAATAACCACTGCTTCTAAACTCTATATTTTTTTCTCCATTTTGGTAATATATAGGTTTTATTGGTACCTATTTTTCAATCTATTTATTTTACCAAAGGAATTGCTATATACACAGCACAAAATATAAAACTGTTGTTAAGCGCAGCTCAGATATTGGCTCTGGGTTCTTGGTGAACCTACAAGTCCTATAGATCCCAGAAACCAGAAGGGCCCAGCAGATGTAACAGTATATTGCTTTAAAAAACCTGTCATACTTAGAAGTTACAATTGAAAACGTTGGCACAAATGGCTGTTTTTTCAATTCAGTTCAATATTTTTTATTTTCAACTGTTAGTTTCTATAAAAAAAACCTTGAAGGATCTACACAAAGGACCCCTTGCTGAATTCAGAATTTTGTATAATTTTCACAAACGTATAGCCTTCCAGGATCCATTATTCCTTTCACACCCATTTCTACCACTAACTGGAAGGACTTTGAAATCACAAAACATAGAAAAAATAGGCTGTGTCCCAGTAAAATGCCAAAACTGCGTAGAAAAGTTTGGTTTTCTGACAAAATTCTGAGCTGAGAAGATGGTGATTTACGCACCACTAACCCTTTGTTGATACAATTTCCAGGGAAAAAACAGACGCTTTCTACTACAGAACTTTATTACCATTTAAAAAAAATTAATTCTGGGTCCCCTCAAGGGGAATCCACAAAGCCTGGGTACCTTTAGAATCCTCAAGATTTTGGAAGAAAAGGATGCAAATTTGGCGTGGATACCTTAAGTGGACAAAAAGGTACAGGGGCCTAAGCGCAAACTACCCCAAATAGCCAAAAAAAGGCTTAGCAGCGAAGGGGTTAAATGGAACATAACTCTTCTAGTAAAAATAAAATGTGCACATCTGCTGCTCGAAAAGGATTGTTGCTCAGGCTCCTGGGGACAGATAATGTTTGAAGTGTAAAACACAAGAAATCCTCGGTTCTGAAATGCTGTAGGAGCACCGAGAAGAGAACTACAGAAGAGATGTCTTGTTGTTGATCATCATCTGGGATTCTCCTCTTGAAGGAGACTCCTAGCTCCGCCAAGGGCTACAACCCCCTCACTGTGAGGGAGGAGCTCAGGGATGTTTTTAGATTCTTAATCTATGGAGGATATCCTAAAATCCTCGAGATGTGAGGCTCAGCAGGATAGGTAACGGGCGCAGTGCAGAGAAATTCATCTCAAATTGTGAGTTACGTGATGTTAAAACTAACTACTAAGAATGAAAAAAACTTTATTGGCTCACTCCTAGTGTTAGGGTTAAAAACAGCACACTTGCAGTGTAAAAAGATTATTACTACATGTGACAGATGAAACAGGTCTACATGTTTCGGCCAACTCGACCCGGAAAGGTGTCACAGCCTTCCTCAGGACCTATAGACAAAAGTGCTACTGCGATGTGAGACTGTGAAAGGTCATAAAAGTGAGAAGTAATTGGAATAGATATATAACCAGTAATCGACTTTAGGTGAACACGATTTACTGGTTTACCTGTGGGGAACAAAAACAACAAGAGAAATCAAATGCACGTGTCTCTAGACAGTGAATCTATAACACTGTGTGCTGTATCTTACCAGACGTAGCCGAGTTGTATTTTAAGTGTTTCTTTATTGACTTAATGTTGCAGGATGGCAATTATGTACATCAGTCCATAAGCCTTGTGATCCTAATACAACAGCCCCACCAGGAGCAGCCTGCCTGCTGCTCAGCCAATCTTCCAACTGTCACCACTCATCCACACAGGCACCCAGGCATTCCAAGCATCACAGTCACACCAATATTCCACTGTCAACACTCACGCTGGCTGAGCAGCTAGGAGAAAGGTAAACTGGAATACATATGATTACATAAGCAGGATATAACATATCCCCCTCCTTTTAAATGAAAAATTAAAAGAACTATAGAACATGGAAAAAACTATACACAAGAATGTACAAACGCAGAGATAAGTCCAAGACTCAGGGAAGCAAATTAAAATACAACTACACGAGTGAGTCTGAACACTAAGTAACCAGAAAAGTAGGGTAAATATATTGACAAGTAACAATTGAAAAATTGACAAGCAATAAAACCCATCCTCTCCAATAAACAATTTTCAAAAATACATAAAATGGAGCAAATGGTGGACCACACCCCTAGACAATGATCCCACCAACTAGAGAACGAATTTTGTAAACAAGATTCCTAAAATCAAGAACATGAAATACACTCAGAAAATGGGACCAAGAAACTTATTGTAAACACACCCCGTGTGGTCATTTAAAGACAAAAGTGTAAATGAGGCTAACACCCATAATCTACCCCTGACGGGTGAAACCAAAGGAAAATGGTACAAGACCCATCAGACCTACCCTGTGTGAGTGAGAAACCAAAGAATAAGTGTAGCACCTGGTGACTTACACACCGTATAAACAAGACGTGTAACACGAGGCGACTTACACACCAAACAGACAAGACGTGTAGCGCACTGTGACTTACACACCGAACAAACAAGACGTATTGCGCATAGCGACTTATACACCGAACAGACAACACTGTGTGAGTCACAAGTCCTCATCACTGGACAGGTATTAACGTGCATACAGAAAAGGTTAAAAAAAATTGTTCAGCAGTGTGTCAGTGAGTCTACTCTCTAACAGTTTTAATGCTAAGATTCCCAAGGAAAATATCCCAATTGTAGAACCTATCACTAAGGCACATCTGTGCAGTAGGGGGGTAGAACTATTGGACCATCTGCTAAACCAGAATCTAATCAATATGATGAAAATTGCTGCAATTACTAATAACATTAATCCTCCGAAACTGACATATAGAGGTTGGGGCTTTGCCTCTACTATAGATTATGTTTTTATTTCCCCTACCCTCAAGGATTCCTTGTTGAAAGCTGAGGTTGTCCCAACACTTCATGGCGATCATAACCCAATTAAGATAACTCTGAGAATTGCCCTCAAGCCGACATATAGTAAAGAACGTGGAGCTAGAAACTTGACCGTCTCTACTGACAAATTAAGACTAGTCTGGCGAGGAGTCAATAATACTGATTTATTTAATAGGATGGTAAGGACCTATTCAAGATTTATCGACTCATGTCTGTCATTTCAGGATTCTAATGGTGAGGTAATTTGTGCTTTTTCCCAATTTTTGAGGTTATTAAATCTAAATTATCTAAACCAATTGTGGAAGTACAGCATGCAGCAAGATGGTTCAGCAGCGATTGTTCATTAGCTAACCTTCGAAAGGCACTTTTAACAAATCCCAGAGACCTTTCCCATATCAAATCGGTAAGGCAAAAGTACAAGGCGGTTATTACACAAAGGAAGCATGAAGCTGTAAAAGTACTCTGGGAAGCCCTTGCATGTGCCGCTACATTAAAGAATGGGCGGAGTTCCTGGGTAGCAGTTAGAGATATGAGATCCATGGGACAACCTTTGAGCCTGATAAACTGTAACATCACTAGTGAGGCATGGGAAATTCATTTGTCCATGATTTATGCAGGCCCAACACAAAATAAGGATTCTGCTGAATACCAGGTCCGTACTGGGATCTCACTATCTCTATCTGAAGTTGAAGATGCCATCCACCAAAGCGTGGGTAACGAAGCTCCAGGACCAGATGGGCTGTCCATTGATCTTATTAAACATAAACCTGAGTTTTGAGCGCCGCTTTTATTGAATGTTTTTTTTTTTTTTTTTTTTTTAAAACCTTTATTGGAGTAAGCAAGAAAATACAAGGATGGGCCTACAACCACACGGGCTGGCCGCTAAAGAGGAGTCGAAATGCAAGATACATGCCCGCAGAGGCAACAGTCGACCAACAATGCAATACTCCCCACAAAATACAGGACAAAACAGATTTTATTTTATATGAAAGAACAAGCACACAAAAAGGCGAAAGTATAGTACTGACAGTCGGCCCAAAGGACGTAAAGGGGGTATAGCGGCAGGAGAACATAAACGGAGCTCCAAGCTCCAAGGAGATCGGGGGGGGGGGAGGGGCGAGGAGATCAGAGGGGAGAACCGGAAACACCAGTACAGCCCCTATATGAAAGGTTCCAGGAACGCTCGCCTAGGGAGACAGGGTAATCTCAGCAGTGCCTACAAGGGGAGGAGTACAAATGTCGCCACGGTAGTCATTCCATTGACCCCAAACCTTCGTCCACGCCCTGGGTCTGCCCCTGGCCACATAGACAGTCTTCTCACGGAACATGGACCAGTCCATATTATCCTCCCATTTCGAGACGTCAGGGGGCCTAGAGGCCCCCCAGAGTTGCGCAACATCCCGCTTCGCAACCATATAACCCAGGGTGGCCCATCTGGTTTGGGCCACCGAATAGTCAGTGGGTTCCCAAACATTCAAAAGACAGCGACGAGGTTCCGGACGCAAGGACACACCTGTCACCACAGCCATCACTTCAAGCACAGCCGTCCAATAAGCAGCCACCATCGGGCACTCCCAAAGAATATGCAAAAAAGTTGCACTCAAACCACAGCCACGCTTGCATAACCCGTCGGAGGAAAAGCCCATCACCACCAGACGCGGTCCCGTAACGTACACCCGATGAAGGATCTTAAGTTGAACCAGACGGAGACGAGCCGGAATAGCCACCTCCTTCGGGGAGGAGAGGGCCGATTGCCAGTCCTCATCATCAAGTTCCAACCCATCGCCCACCCACGCTTCCCGAAGTCGGACCAGTAGGTCGGCCCGATTATTAATCAACTTTTTATAGATCAGGGAGATAGTGCTATCAGGAAGATGCCCGTCAAGGATACGGTCTTCAAGGGGGGAAGAATCAGGCGGAATCTCACCAGGAGCAAATACCGAAGCAAGGGCGTGTCTGACCTGTAGATAACGAAAGAATTCCCGACCATTCAGGCCATAGTCAGCCTGGAGGGCCTGAAACGACCGCACAGAACCCTTAGAGTACACATCCCCCACCTTACAAATCCCAATCACATCCCAACGGTCGAAACCCTTGGTAGACCAGAGACCGCCCAGACGTTCCGAAGCATAAAGCGGTGTCACCAACGTCAAGCGATCTTCCCAGCCCAAGCTCACATTCGCAGCACGCCACACAGTCAAAGCAGTCAATGTAGGTCCCACAAGATGGCGCGCAGCGGAGCGAGAGTAAAGCACTCTGTTAAAATCACCTCCCGGAAGCTGAAGTTTGTCCATCTCGAACGCCGGATTGCGACCCGGCGAAAACATAACGTGATTGATAGCAGACAGGTGGGAGGCCCAATAATATCTCTTAATGTCGGGGAGAGCCATGCCCCCGTCATACCACGGGATGGAAAGTTTCGCGAGAGCAATGCGCGGACGCCCATCCCAAATAAGCTGTCTCTGAAGGCTCTCAATCTCCCGAAAATAGGTCTTAGGGATAGGATCATAACAGTTCTGGAGAGCGTAGAGAAATCGCGGCAATGACATCATTTTAAACAGGGCCGCCCGACCCAGGGGAGATAAGGGAAGTTTACGCCAGCGGGCAACGTCCAAACGTAGTCTAAGCAACGGGGGAAGGAGATTACGATCAAAGCGAAGGGACGAGTCCAAAGTAACAAAAATCCCCAAGTATTTGAAGCCATCCTGGGCCACCTGAATGGGAAGTCTACTCGGCAACGGAGGCAAGACACCAGATAAAACATATACACAGGACTTGGTCCAGTTAATTACGAGGCCCGAGTTAGCACCAAAGGACGCGAGAACGTCAAATAAAACGGATAAAGACTTACGAGGAGAGGTAAGATACAAGAGGATATCGTCTGCATAAAGCGAGACGCGGTCTTCGAAGTCCGGGGCCCAACGAATCCCTTTAAGGGACGGTTCCCACCGAAGCCAGGCCGCCAATGGTTCAAGAGCGAGTGCAAACAGCAGCGGAGACAAGGGGCAACCCTGGCGGGTGCCCCTGCCCAAGGAGAAGGGAGCCGACACCCTACCATTCACCACAACTTGTGCCAGAGGTTCCGCGTACAACAATTTAATCCAGCTAATAAACTCGCACCCGAATCCGAATTTCTCAAGAGTCGCCCATAAATAGGGCCACTCCACAGTATCGAAGGCCATGGAGGCATCCAAAGACGCCAAAATGGCCGGTTCCGTCAACAGCCCCGCCCTCGCTATCACGCCGTGAAGGCGACGTAGATTCAAAGCAGTGTTGCGATGCGGGATAAAGCCAGATTGATCTGGATGGACCAGGTCACCAAGAACCGACAGAAGATGGGACGCCAAAAGTTTCGCCAAAACCTTGGGTTCAACATTCAACAGGGATATAGGCCTATATGAGGAACAAAGGTCCCGTGGTTTACCATCTTTGGGGATGACGACTATCGTCGCCAAACGCTGATCGTAAGGGAGGATGTTCCGCTCTCGGGATTCTAAAAACATATCGCGGAGATACGGCGCCATCTTATCGGGACGTAATTTGTACAACTCAATAGGCAACCCGTTCGGGCCCAATGCTTTGCCCGAGCGGAGCGAACGGATAGCAGTAGCTATCTCATCAGCCGTAAAAGGGGAGTCCAAATTATTGAATGTTTTTAATAATTTAACTAATGCTCCGATCCCAAGCACAAGGTCAACGAGCATCATAGTACCAATTTATAAAATGGGCGACCGATCCAAACCAAGCTGTTACAGACCGATCTCCTTAACCACTTGGCTGCTAAGGGGTTTTCCCCTCCTGCGCTGAGCTTTGATGTTTCCCATTATACATGACGAGTTGACCTTGTCATGAGCACAGCTCCAGTGTGCCTCATGACGAGTTCACCTTGTCATTAGCATGCAAGTGGTTAATAAATAACACACTGAAAATCTTAGGGAGGATCTTATATAATAATTTCAAGTCATGGACTGAGGAAGAGCGTATTTTACAACCATGCCAGTTAGGTTTTAGAAGTGAAATAGGAACAATTGAACAGTGCCTAAACCTTAACCTAATTATTGGAAAGTAAACGTTAGCGCAGCAATCCCTTATATACTTGGCTTTTATGGATCTTGCCTCAGCCTTTGATTTTGTTAATCGGTCGTGCTTATGGTCCATTCTCTTAGAATATGGCTTGGATGAGGCTTTGGATCGCTTTTTAGCTTACTTGCACAAGGACCTGAAAGCCCAGGTGAGGATCAATAAGGGTGGGGAGGTTTCAAACAACATTAGAGTCGGAAGACGGGTCCGGCAGGGTTGTGTCCTGACCCCACTCCTCAGTATTTTATACATCAATGATCTGCACAAATCATTGATAGTACTCTCCAATGACGTCCCCAAAATTAATGGTAATACCCTCCTCATCTTATTGTATGCGGATGATGCGGTCTTAATGGCCGCACACCCAATGCTTTACGTATTTTAGTGAGGGGTTTTGTAGATTTTATGGCCAGTTTAGATTTACGTGCCAATTTTAATAAATCTTTTATAATGGCTTGTGGGGAGAAAATGCATTTTTTAAATTCTATTAGTATAGATATTCAAAGTTTAAAACGCACTTGCACTTTTTCCTATCTGGGGCTGGTGTTTGTTGCTAACGACTCATGGGTTGACCACATGGCACACAGTAGGAAAAAGTTTTCTGGGGCCATTAATTCAATTCTTGGTCTCCCTTAACCAAAAAGGACAGGGGTAGTTTTAGTTATCACAAAAATGTATAAATCTCAGCGTATCTCAATAGCAACATATGGTGCAGAGGTCTGGGGCTTCACAAAGAGTAATCGCATTCAATGCGAAGAAAATAGATTCTGATGTAAACCCATGGGAGCTCCGATCTCCTCATCACAATATGTTTGCCACAATGAATTGAAGTTGTTTTACATTGATAATTGTATAAAGGCTCAACCTGCCCTATTCTGGCTAGCGATCTGGAAAAGTCCGGCTGTGGCCCTTACCACAGAGATAAAAATTAGATTGTCTCAAGTGTGAGAAGGGGAGGGTAATACCTTGGCTTACCGCAGTGAGGGAGAGTCTGAGTAGCGTGAACCATGAGCAAGTCTTTTTAAATCATACTGACTTAGATGGCATGAATATAAAAGTTCTTCGGGAGGCACTAAATACACATTATAGAAAAATAAGATACAAAAGGGAGGTTCAGAAAATAACTGTTGTTTGATTACGAACTTCGTTGCGCTAGCGCTTGGCAGCGAGCTAAGACTGTTACAAGCTTCATTGTATTTTAACCTGTACACTTTTAAAAATTTGTGTTTCTTACTTGCACTGTGCTCGCTCACTCCCCGGTCCACCGCAGCTACCTGTGCTGTTTGTTGTGGAGGGAGGCAAGCAGCACCACTTCCTGGTTGCTCCAGCATAGGCGGCCATCTTAGGAGGGTTGACGCGCTAGTCTACCCTTTGCCCTGACTACTTAAGGGTCAGAGCTCCTCGCGCTCGAAATTGATTACGAACTTCGTTGCGCTAGCGCTTGGCAGCGAGCTAAGACTGTTACAAGCTTCATTGTATTTTAACCTGTACACTTTTAAAAATTTGTGTTTCTTACTTGCACTGTGCTCGCTCACTCCCCGGTCCACCGCAGCTACCTGTGCTGTTTGTTGTGGAGGGAGGCAAGCAGCACCACTTCCTGGTTGCTCCAGCATAGGCGGCCATCTTAGGAGGGTTGACGCGCTAGTCTACCCTTTGCCCTGACTACTTAAGGGTCAGAGCTCCTCGCGCTCAAAATTGATTACGAACTTCGTTGCGCTAGCGCTTGGCAGCGAGCTAAGACTGTTACAAGCTTCATTGTATTTTAACCTGTACACTTTTAAAAATTTGTGTTTCTTACTTGCACTGTGCTCGCTCACTCCCCGGTCCACCGCAGCTACCTGTGCTGTTTGTTGTGGAGGGAGGCAAGCAGCACCACTTCCTGGTTGCTCCAGCATAGGCGGCCATCTTAGGAGGGTTGACGCGCTAGTCTACCCTTTGCCCTGACTACTTAAGGGTCAGAGCTCCTCGCGCTCGAAATTGATTACGAACTTCGTTGCGCTAGCGCTTGGCATCGAGCTAAGACTGTTACAAGCTTCATTGTATTTTAACCTGTACACTTTTAAAAATTTGTGTTTCTTACTTGCACTGTGCTCGCTCACTCCCCGGTCCACCGCAGCTACCTGTGCTGTTTGTTGTGGAGGGAGGCAAGCAGCACCACTTCCTGGTTGCTCCAGCATAGGCGGCCATCTTAGGAGGGTTGACGCGCTAGTCTACCCCTTTGCCCAATCTATATAGTCCCTTGTTCGCCGCGCAGCGGTGACGCGCAGCGGTAGCGCCTCAGACGCGCCGAAGAGGCGCCAAAGAGAAGCCAGTCTGCGCCAGTCCGCGTCCAGACGCTTCCTGCTGACTGGTGGCTAGGATCTTTCGTTATGACAGGTCTTTCGTATGACTTTTCCTTGCTACATGCCCTTCGTCCTTCTACTAGTCTGCTATGTGATCATTCATTCCTCCCTACTCACATAGATTTTACCTGTAAAAACTGCAATTGGAGCCCTTCTCCCCGTCCTGCATGTCCTCCATCCTCTGTTCAGGAATGGAGAATGTTCCTTTTAAATTGTAGGTCTCTCAGTAAACATCACACTGAACTACATATATTGATTGAAGAGCTTAATCCTCACGCTCTTTTCCTAACGGAAACATGGCTTCAGACAGATAATGATCCAGCTATTGTCTGGGCCATTCCACAAGGATTTACGTTAAAGAGGTTGGATCGCCAGACTGGGAGAGGTGGGGGACTGGCCATTGTTTATCGAGACAACTATAAATGCCGAATTACCCCCACCACATCACCTACTTGCGAAAGCTTTCAATTCTCGCTAGAACTTTCCCCCACCACCACCTTTTCTGGCATCCTTGTTTATCGTCCTCCTGGCGCTCTTAACAATTTTATTACTAAAATAACTGATCTTGCGGCAAGTACCGTTTTATCCTCACCCAATTTCACTTTGTTGGGGGATCTTAACCTGCACCTAGATGATCCTCATGATACTGCAGCTAATTCTCTTCGTTCCAATCTTCAAGCGCTGGACCTTCATCAAAAAGGTTTTCATGCAACGCATAATAGAGGTCATCTTCTTGACCACATTTTTAGCAATAATAATGACATTACGGTCGAGCCCTCTATCCCACTGCCTTGGACCGACCATTTTCTGATACCCTTTATTTGGCGTACAAATACCCTCCCCTCCACCCACTGCCTCGCTAAACATCAAGGTAGGAAATGGTCCTCTCTCTCCCTCCCTGCTTGGGAAGCTGCCTTGGTTAGAGACCCACCTAGAAAGGCATTGAATGCCAATACAGCAGCCAGTGACTTCGATGGTTGGATCTCTTCCTCACTTGACATGGTCCTCCCTGTTCAAACTAATAATTTTACGAAAAAACCCAAAGCTGCCCCATGGTTTACACCTGCTCTTAAGACTGTGAAATTAGCCTGTCGTAAATATGAGAGAGCCTGGAGACAGGACTACTCCCAACTTAGGAAGGATGAATATAGAGCCACCATCAGGCTCTATAAACAAGAGATAAAAGCGGCACAAGCCTCCTTCTACAGTAGCAAAATCGACGCAGCCGCCAATGCCCCAAGGGAAATTTTTAAAATTGTTAAATCCCTTATTTCACCTCCTGTCGAAAGTCCTTCTTCGGATGGCGCTCAAAATCACTGCAATGATCTGGCCGATTTTTTCTCCCAAAAATTCCAAACTATATATTCCTTATTTAGGGATGCCAACGATGATTTGGAAATTCCCACCTCTACTATCCCTGATACTTCGGTCCCCTGCAGGTTAGACACAATTCCACTCTTGGATATTCCGGCATTGGATAAACTGGTCGCTAAAATTACCTCTGGCTCCCCTAACGATCCAGCACCCCCCCGGACTCTCACCTTGGCCATGGACGTGATTCGCCCGGTCATATTGGACGTTCTCAACACTTCCATCTCCTCTAAATCCGTTCCCCCTCTATGGAAGTGCGCGATGGTGAGGGCTCTGTTGAAGAAGCCCAATCTTGACCAGAACAACTTGGCGAATTACCGTCCTATCTCCTTGCTCCCTTGGCTGAGCAAACTGCTTGAGAGGCAAGTAAATAACATCTTGACGAACTATTTGGAGTCAAATAGTCTTCTGCGTGCCTCTCAGACAGGGTTTCGTCCTTTACATGGGACTGAAACCGCTCTCCTGGCGGTCACGGAGGAAGCAAGAGCAGTGTTGGATCGGGGTGGAAAAGTCGCCATTATCCTTTTGGACCTCAGCGCCGCGTTCGACACGGTCAACCATGTCACGCTGTTACAACGACTGGCGGACATGGGCGTGTCGGGCGCGGCCCTGGAATGGTTGACATCCTTCCTGGCTGACCGGTTCTTTCAGGTCTTTGAGGGCGAGGCAGTGTCCCCTAAACACCCACTCAGGTGTGGGGTTCCTCAGGGCTCCTCCCTGAGCCCCACTCTGTTTAATGCCTACATGGAACCTCTAGACAGGATAGTCCAGCCCTTCGGTGTGCGTATCGTCACCTACGCGGACGATACACAACTGGTGGTCTCTTTAGACCACGAGGAGGGATCGTCCCACACCTTAGGCCCCTGTCTGGAGGCTGTTGCCAGATGGATGCAATCTTCCTGTTTAAAACTCAACGGGGAGAAGACAGATGTCATCTTACTGGGTAATTCCTCTCCCTCTGTCTTTGCATCCATCTGGCCACCATGTCTGGGCACGCCCCCCATTCCCAAGCCCCAAATAGAAAGTCTGGGGATTTGGTTTGATACAGCCCTGAACGTCTCGGTACAAGCCACAAAGATCGCGGCTACCTGTTTTGGGCTGATGAGGATGCTGCGGAAGGTGCTCCCTCTGCTTCCTTTTCAGGCTAGGAGGATCCTGGTCCAGGCTCTTATACTATCTCGCCTGGACTATGGGAATGCCCTCTTTATGGGAGCCCCTTCCTTTGTTATCCAGAAGCTCCAAGTCACCCAAAACAGTGCGGCCCGCTTACTCTACAATCTTCCTCGCTGGCAGTCAGCAAGGAATGCTCTAAGGGAGCTCCATTGGCTTCCTATTGCAGCTAGAGTACAATTCAAGGCTATGTGTATCTTACACAAGGCCTTTCATCGCACTGGCCCCGCAATTTTACAGTCCTTGGTCACTCCCTATGTTCCGTCCCGCTCTCTCCGTTCCTGCACCCTCCAGCTGGCTACTTCCATCAGAGTGAGGAAAACCCGTTGGGGAGGCCGCTCTTTTTCATATACTGCGGCCAAGCTCTGGAACACCCTCCCTCTACCCCTCCGAGGAACTATTAATCATCTCTCCTTCAGGAAAGCCCTGAAAACTCACCTGTATGCTAAGTCCTGCTGATCTGCCCTGAGCCCGCGCTACTAAGTTTCTAGTCATAAGCGCTACGAGGCCTCCGGGTAGATAGCGCTATACAAGTGTAATTTAATAATAATAATAATAATAATAATGATATATGACCATTGAGGATGTCTCCCATATGCCATCTAGTTACCTTTTAAAACCCATAGGTCGCTGGGAGAGAGGACTTCTTTTTCATCTAAGGGCTGGGACAGCAACGTTTCTGCTCTGTTTTCCTTTGGGGTATAATGCCAACTTAGATTAAATGCCATGTCCTTGTGATGGACGGAGTGGGCAAACAATGCTCCATTTTGTATGTTTCTGTAATTGTCACTCTAAATATGCAAAATGGCTCTTGATACCTTTCTTTAAAAAAACAAACCTGTCTATCTTGAAGCAGCATACACTAAAATCCTGAAACTGGAAGAGGACGAATTAATATTTCGTGTATGCTCCTTCTTGAAAGTTGTAGTCCATGCTCGTAAAACAATGTGCACTTTATGATGGTTGTTTTTATTAAATTTATATTGTAATTATGATTAGTGCAAAATATGATGATACTTTTTATAAATATGGCTTTTTAACTCCGCACTATGATCATGAATAAGCACAAATCAAGAGGGCCCTACTTGGTAAATCGTCTTTCTATGATGTTTAAATATGAACTGATTTTATCTTATTGTTTTCATGATTAGTAAGATATGAGTACTATTATGCTGTTATGTGACTTGTGCTTTAAGGGATATACCTGTATCCGAATAAAGATTTTTTGAATTGAATTGAATTGAAAAGATGCTAAAACGGCTTGCAACCGCACTGATGCCAGCAGATTGATATTAAAGTGCTTGCGAGAATAGTGAGCAGGCGACTAGTGCTCACAGGGAGATGTCCAAGCATGCTCTGTGGGGTGTCAGTGTGTCAGTGTTCTGTATCTTTCAGAAGTGGGAGACGGTGTTTAAGAGAGGCTGACAACCGTGATAGTACAGCCGAGCAAGGGTGTGCACGTCTGGCGTACAGGGCCGGAATGGAAACCAAAACCAGCCCTGGCAAAGTGCTCGGCTGTCCCCTCCCTGGGGGGTTGTGGGTGCCACCGAGCTCTTTGCCGGGGCCAGTTTTCGGGCGATTTTGTTACAGGGCCGATTTTGCAGCTATGCTGCAAAAACGACCCTGTAACAAAAATAGCCCCCAGGAGCCCCAAACCGGCCCCCACCCGTGCAGCGCACTGGGGGATTTGCCCAGTGCCCGCTACGGCCAGTCCGGCCCTGCCGGCGTATCGCACTGAGATGTTGTGCGGATGTCGTGCGTCTTGACGCTCCTGGGAAAAGTAGTCTTACAATTACGCGTGGCAGTGTGCCTTGGGTTATTTAATTCTCTAATCAGAGTTTAAACATCTAAGTGCTTCCAGGAAATATAGTCTTTCAATTATGCATGGCAGTGTGCCTTGGGTCATCTAGTCAACTATAAACAGAGTGTTCAAGTTTATAATTACGATTAGCGTACTTGTGTCCACATAGAACTAACTGTATAAAAATATCCATGTAGGTCATTATTGGAAACTAGTACTGCACTAAATCTGCTGGCAGAACTCGTGTTATTCCTTGGGCATCTGGTGAATATTCATTCATCCATTATGCATACCAGAGCCGGGCTAGGTTATTAACATGCGAAATGTAGAAAAGTGCTGCTGCTTTTGTCATATCACAAAGTGTGTTGACAGTTGTAATATGCTATGAGGCATCTGGTGTGCACTATAGATGTTATTTAACTGTGTATTAAAATATTCCTACTAGATCGCAAATAGAATGCAGCATTTAGCATCTACTCACAGTTGCCAAATTTGGTGCGGTTGAGGACAACACAGCTAGGTAACTATGATCGCAGTGAATTTTGAACCCTGTAGATTATAATGCGGCCCAGGGTATGTCATCATTCAATCCTTGACTGTCACTGCTCAATTTATGAACCCATTTCTGTTCCTTGACAAATAGAAATCTCGTTATGTCAGTGATGTGAGTGAGAATGTATGGTTGTTCAAGAACTGTCCAGCTAAGGCAATCTTTCGGTCTTATACAACTATGTGTCCTGGCACTGAATTGAGATCACATTCGCGTATCAGAAGGCTAGAACACACCGCTGTTAGAGAGTAGACTCACTGGCACACTGGTGCCCTGGTGTACACTATGAACGGATTCCTCCAATGTGCATGCATGCTTGGAGTTATGTCTGACTGAATATTGTTATATTGGTCTGACACCTGTTAACATCCTTCTTTCAGAGCGGTGCCTCTCCCCTGAGCTTTTGCCAGGCTGCGGCGAGGCCTCTTATCCATAATCTACGGGTAAGAACACATTTTTTGAAACTTTTCTGTATGCGCTTTAATGGTAGTCCAGTGATGAGGACTTTTGACTCACACAGTGTTAAACATTCACTGTGTAGAGACACATACATTTGAGTTCTCTTGTTGTTTTTGTTCTCCACAGGTAAACCAGTAAATTGTGTTCACCCAAAGTGGATTACTGGTTTTGTATCTATTCCTATTACTTCTCACTTTTACTACCTTTCACAGTCTCACATCGCAGAAGCACTTTTGTCTGTAGGTCCTGAAGAAGGCCGAAACATGTAGACCTGTTTCATCTGTCACATACAGTAACAATCTTTTTACAGTGCAAGTGCTCTGTTTTTAACCCTAACACTAGGAGTGAGCTAATAAAGTTGTTTTCATTCTTAGTAGTTAGTTTTAACATTAGGTAACTCACACTTTGAGATTCATTTCTCTGCACTGCACCCATTACCCAACCTACTGTGCCTCTCATCGCGAGGATTTTAGGATATCCTTCATAGATTAAGAATCTAAAAACATCCCTGAGCTCCTCCCTTACAGTGAGGGGGTTGTAGCCCTTGGCGGAGCTAGGAGTCTCCGCCAAGAGGAGAATCCCAGATGATGAAGCATGCCACCTCGGTGGGTGGTGGGATTTCGTCCTAATTAAAGGACTCCTCCACCAACAACAAGACATCTCTTCTGTAGTTCTCTTTTTGGTGCTCCTACAGCATTTCAGACCCGAGCATTTCCTCTGTTTTGCATTACTCTCTGGGGAATTTATCCTCGCCAGTCTTAAAATTTCCCTTGGGACCTCCCTCCTCTTTTGTTTTCCCTTCCCTTACCCTCCCCTCCCCAATGTTTGAAGTGTGTCAGAAATGTAAATGAGGAAAAAAGACTTTGTGATTGCAGGAATGTCTGTTTTGGAATTCAATTCAATTCAATTCATGGCATTTATAGAGCGCTAGCAGAAAGCTCTAACAGCATTTTGCTCCTTTCGGGCTGGCTGTAGTAAGATAGCCTGCCAAACCTGCAAGTGCACTTCAAACTGAACTGGCCACTCCTTATTGCTGCCAATCAGCAGCGATGACACACTGGCCCCGCCCCCCCACTCCGTTTGGCTGACAGTAAAAAAATAAAATGATAATAAAATGGTTTTATTACCATTTTATTTTTCACGCTTTCTGCAGCTGTGTGTGTGGAGGGGTGACACTCCTCTGCTCCTATAAAGGAACTGCCGCTGTAGGATGATGTAAAACAAACAGTGTCCATCAGAGCTGCTGGTTCAGTGCTTAAACTCCCTCATACCCACACCTCTGATCAGTCCACTGCCGGCCTACAGACCTTGCAAGCAGAAACAACTCCGCTGATTTACTTTAAGTCTGCAGCAATACAATACAATACAATACAGATGCATTTGTAAAGCGTGCTACATACCCATGAGGGTCTCAAGGCGCTGGGGGGGGGCTGCTACTGATTGAAGAGCCAGGTCTTGAGGAGTCTTCTGAAGGCTGACAGGTCCTGGGTCTGTCGTAGGTTGGTGGGGATAGTGTTCCAGGTCTTGGCGGCGAGGAAGGAGAAGGATCTGCCGCCAGCGGTGGTTTTTCGTGTGCGAGGTACTGTGGCGAGGGCGAGGTTGGCGGAGCGGAGGCTGCGGGTGGGGGTGTGGAAGTTGAGTCGGTGGTTGGAGTAGACTGGTCCGGCGTTGTGGAGGGCCTTGTGTGCGTGGATGAGGAGTTTGAAGGTGATCCTTTTGTTGACGGGGAGCCATTGCAGGTCTCTCAGGTGTGTTGTGATGAGGTTGCGTCGCGGGATGTCGAGGATCAGTTGTGCCAAGGCGTTCTGGATGCGTTGCAGCCGCTTCAGGAGCTTAGTTGTTGTTCCTGCATAGAGGGCGTTCCCGTAGTCCAGTCAGCTGGTGATGAGGGCATGAGTGACGGTCTTTCTGGTGACAGGGGGGGATCCATTTGAAGATTCTGCAGAGCATACAGAGGGTGTTGAAGCAGGATGCGGAAACTGCGTTGTTGCTTGGTCATGGAGAGGGTGGAGTCTAGGATGATCCCCAGGTTGCGTGCGTTGTTGGTGGGTTTTGGGGCTGCTCCTAGTGAAGTAGGCCACCAGGAGTCGTCCCAGGCGGAGGGGGTGGAGCCGATGATGAGGACCTCCGTTTTGTCTGAGTTCAGCTTCAGTCTGCTGTGCTTCATCCATTCAGGGACGGCCTTCATTCCTCTGTGAAGGTTGGCTTTGGCGGTGTGGGGGTCTCCGGTGAGGGATATGATCAGCTGGGTGTCGTCGGTGTAGGAGATGATGTTGAGGCTGTGTTGTTGTGCGACGTGGGCGAGTGGTGCCATGTAGGTGTTGAACAGCGTCGGGCTGAGGGAGGATCCCTGTGGGCCGCCGCAGATGATCTCGGTGGTCTTGGAGCAAAAGGGAGAGAGGCGGACGCTCTCGGTTCTGCCGGTGAGGAAGGATGCGGTCCAGGCCAGGGCCTTCTCTTGGATTCCGGCGTCATGGAGGCGTGCTGCTAGAGTGCGGTGGCAGACCGTCTCGAAGGCTGCTGATAGGTCTAGAAGGATGAGGGCGACTGTTTCTCCTTTGTCCATCAGGATCCTGATGTTGTCGGTGGCGGCGATGAGGGCGGTCTCGGTGCTGTGGTTGCTGCGGAAGCTTGACTGAGATGGGTCCAGGATGTTGTTGTCTTCGAGGTAGCCGGTGAGCTGTCTGTTGACGATCTTCTCCGTGACTTTCGCCGGGAAGGGGAGCAGGGAGATGGGCCGGAAGTTCTTGAGGTCATTGGGGTCCGCCTTGGGTTTCTTTAGTAGGGCGTTGATCTCGGCATGCTTCCAGCTCTCCGGGAAGGTTGCTGTCTCGAAGGAGGAGTTGATTATTTTCCGGAGCTGGGTGTCAGGAATGGCGTCTCGGCAGGTCATTCGCTGTTAGTATCACCCATCAACAAGTTTTCACTGTTTGCTAAAACTCCTAGCTCCTTTACAAGTTGGAGCGCTTTGGTCTCTAAATATCGATTAAGTCAGGTCAGGCACTTCCCTGTTGCCTCAGTTAGCTCAAGCTGTTAGCGCTCTAGTTGCCCCATAGAATTCTGGCACAGCTGAACGTTAAGCGCGAGCGTTTATTAAACGTCGCACTTCAACCGTTCATTTTCGGGAGGCGGATGTATTTTCGCGCTCTCCTTTTCCTTGTGAGGCCAGTGAGTTTAGAAACCCCCTATATTTCTGTCATTTCTCGTTTCCCCAGTTACCCTGTTCCCGAGACTTCATCTTTTGTTAGTTTTCTGTCACAGAAGAATTTGCCAGCTCTCGGCTGAGATTTATTTGTACTGGCGGCAGCTGAGGCACTGTTTTCGACACTCGCTGTGTCTCTCCTCAGCCTTCCTGCTTTAGCCCAGCAGCAGTGACAGTTCGTTCCCTTCAGGCTCCGGGGTTCAAGAGACAGCATTCACCGAGTATTGGTGAGACCTTTCCTTGTTTTTGTACTCGAACAGTATTGAGGGTTTCTGGTCTCATTTTCTGCATAGCGTCCTGAGACTGTTCATTTGCAGAGCATTGCCTATTGGTTTTTTTTCCTCATCAGTAAAGACTCTAAACTCAAATATATTAAAGGCTCCTTCATGAAGGTTTTCGCTCATGACGAAATGAGTTTCCAGAGAAGGCATTTACAATTATAAACTTCAGCTGTATAGACTTTCACGGAGCTAGAGCAGTTATTTGTCAACCAAGGGCGCCCTCTGCTGACGTTAATAGGCGCCACTTTTGGAACTGAACTTTTAGCCTTTTTGCCTATTGGAATATTGCTGGAGTACGTTCATTTGAGAACTCTTCTTCTAGAGACTGTGTCTTCAAGTAGATAACAATATATATATATATATTATTGTGTACCACCTTTACCTACTGACTCCAATTCATCAAGTATTCTTTTGGCAATTGTTCATCGCAGTAGAGTTCCATACAGAGACTTACTAGAGAGAGGCTAACGCTCACACTAAGTCAGGTAAAGAAAGAGTAAGAGAGTGAGTTTGGATATTATTGTTAAACTAATGTGCAAGAACTTAGTAATGTTTGTTAAATCTTGTAGGAAGAACATTCATCTCATCTGAACTATCGAGGTGAAGATTCCTGTGTGGGCAGTCTCTCTGTTTGTCTCTTCCACTTCCCCTTTCCCCCGCGTCACTGAGGCAAGAGAAATCTGGCGCAGTGGTGTGAGGGAGTTGGGAGCTAGCATCTTCTTCGGCCTGGCATTCCCGCGGATATCAGGAAATTCCAGGTACTAAATCTGACAGATTGAAGTGCCCGCAATTGCTTTCCGCTTGGGTGCCATGGCAGAAGGATTCGATGTTAAGGCCTTGGGGTCTATATTGGAAGGCTTACAGAAGCAGTTGATAGAGACCAGAGAAGAAGTTAGGAAATCAAATCAAGAGACTAGTTTCCTTCGTCAACGTTTAAATGAACTCACAGTCAGCCCTAGACCTGATTTTGGGGGTCAGAAGTCTCAAACCTTTAATCCTTCTCCATCCTCCACAGAGCTTACCACTCAGGTGGTGCATGCCATGTCCCCCACTATCCCGCTAGCCCCACCAGAAAGGTTTATGGGTGATCCAAATAAGGCACAGGTATTTGTCACGCAGTGTTCATTGCATTTTCTTTGCAAACCTATAATTTTCAAGGAGGATCAATCCAATGTGGCGTTCATGCTGTCGTACCTGAGTGGGGATGCCGCGGCTTGGTCTTTACCTCTAGTGTCTACCAATGATCCCGTGTTATACAATTTTGAAGAGTTCAAGAAGGAATTTTTAAGAATCTTTGATCGGAGAGCAATCTCTCAAACTACAGACAATGAGCTTCTTGATTTGAAACAGAGGAATCGCGAATTAGTGGCGTACTTAGCACAGTTCAACAAACTTATTGTGGAAACGAAATGGCCATCTAAAAAAAGAGCGGCGATCTTCTACAGAGGTCTGAGAGACGAATTAAAGGATGGCCTAGCTCAGATTCCTAAGAGACCTACTGATGTGTCAGAATTGATCGACCTGGTTCTTCAGATTGACCAGAGACAATCTGAGAGGCGTTCAGAGCGGCGAAAGGAAAATCGACTTATTCCCCCCAGGTTTGATCGGATTCGTTCTGAAGGAGTAAAACCTAAGGAAGAAGCTACCGCTGAAGAACCAATGCAAATAGGAACGGTCCGTGGTCCTCTGAGTAAGGAAGAACGTGAAAAGAGAAGAGTCGGAAAATTATGTATGTATTGCGGTGGTTCAGGCCATTTTGTCAAGGAGTGTCCTCGAAGACCAAAAACGTCGTCATGGGTAAAAGACAAGCTCCACCAGTAGACGGAATTGCTCTGGTGGACGCAGAATCTAAGTCAACTCCTCTTGTGCAGTCTTTGTCCAATACAATGCAGTTCTCCGCTCCGCATCTCATTCTTTCCTGTCAAATTCATTTTGGAAAAGATCAACGTACAACTGTAGCAATAATGATTGACTCTGGAGCCACCGGAAATTTTTGCGATATTTTATTTGCAAAAAGTTTGGGAATTAATTTTGTAAGAAAGGTCAAACCAGAGCCAGTGCGAGCAGTTGATGGTACTCCGTTATCCTCCAGTCCGATTGCATTTGATACCGAAGTAATTTCGGTGTGTGGTCCTGGAAAACATTGCAGTTTCATTTGCTTCAGTTTAATTGACGCCCCTCAATTCCAGCTAATTTTGGGCTTGCCCTGGTTAACCGAACACAACCCGAATATTGATTGGGCCAAAAGAACTGTAGATTTGAATTCTGAATATTGTTTGGAACATTGTTTTCATCCTCTTCCCCAGGAAGGAGAAGGAATCAAGTGAATCTTATTGTTTGGCAAATTAACCTCAGATGATTTGTTTAGTGGAACTGCCAGACGTCCCAGCGCAGTACCAAGATTTGAAATCTGTTTTTGATGAGCAAGAAGCGCAAAAGCTCCCTCCCCATCGGGAGTATGATTGCACTATTGAACTGGAGCCAGGAGCATCACTGCCTTGCAGTCGTATTTATGCTCTTTCGGAATCAGAGAATTTGCATTTAAAAGAATATCTTGACAAAAACTTGGCAAACGGATTCATAAGACCTTCTCAGTCTCCAGTTTCCTCCCCTCTATTTTTTATTCCCAAGAAGGACAAGAGCTTGAGGACTTGCATAGACTATAGAGCCTTGAACTTGGTGACTAGAAAAAATCGGTACCCGTTGCCACTCATCTCTGAACTTTTAGACCAGGTGAAGGAGGCCCATGTCTACACCAAATTAGATCTAAGGGGGGCTTACCACCTGGTTCGGATGGCAGAAGGAGATGAGTGGAAAACGGCGTTTCGAACCCGTTTCGGGCTTTTTGAGTACCAGGTGATGCCCTTTGGGTTGTGCAATGCTCCTGCTGCCTTTCAGCACTTTGTAAATGATATCCTTCGGGAGTTTTTGGATCGATTTGCAGTCGTCTATATAGATGATATTCTTATTTTTTCCAAGAATATTGAGGAGCATGTTTTGCATGTTCGAACCATTTTGGAATGCCTCTTGAAGAATCAACTCTACGTAAAATTGGAGAAATGTGTATTTCATGCAACCAAAGGGGAATTTTTGGGGTTCATTCTTTCCCCAGACGGTGTTTCAATGGATGAATCTAAGCTTAAGGCAATCCGTGACTGGCCTGCTCCAAGCACTGTGAAAGAAATCCAAAGTTTTTTGGGATTCGCCAATTTTTATCGGCGATTCATCCTGAATTTTTCTGAGAAGGTGAGTCCAATCACCCGTTTGCTTCGAAAAAATGAAAAGTTTGTGTGGGGACCCGAGGCAGAGGAGGCTTTTCAATTTCTCAAAGAATCTTTCATCACAGCTCCAATTTTGCAACACCCCGACCCTTTGGAACCATTTTTTGTGGAGGCAGATGCTTCCAATCTGGCTATTGGGGGAGTTTTGTCTCAACGCAATAAGAAGACCGGACAACTTCATCCCGTTGCTTATTGTTCTCGAAAACTGTCCTCCGCTGAGCTCAATTATGCCATTGCTGACAAGGAATTGTTGACAGTCAAAGATGCATCCCTTGAGTGGCGACATTATTTACTGGGGGCCAGACATGTGGTCACAGTGTTTACTGACCATAGAAATTTGCAATTCCTCAAATCTGCTCGAACCTTGACTCCGCGACAACTTCGGTGGTCACTGTTTTTTGCTGATTTTGGTTTTGTACTCACTTACAAACCAGGAGTGATCAATGGGAAAGCTGACGCTCTTTCTCGTTTAAATGTGGGAGAAAATCCAAACGCAAGACAAGAAGAATACCTTATTCATAAGGAGAAGATAGTGGCAGTCTCTGTAGTAGATGAGTTGGAAGAAAAGATTGTTCTTGAATTTCAGAAAGAGGACTATTTGAATTGGGAATCTGAAGGTCCTAATCGTTCTGTGAAAGATGGGAAACCGTTTTTTCAAGAAAAGATGTTCGTTCCAGGGGAAAAGCTTCAAGAAGAAACCATTCGATTGTTCCATGATCAGCCGTTGGCTGGACACAAGGGAGTAGTAAAGACCTTGGAGTTGGTGAAGCGAAATTTTCTTTGGCCCGGCATGGAAGCTCAGGTTCGACAGTATGTTGCCACTTGCGAACAGTGTTTGAAAGGTAAAAGTCTCAGACAATCTCCACAGGGCCTCCTAATGCCATTACCAGTACCTCCCTATCCTTGGCACACTGTGTCGATGGATTTCATTGTTGAGTTACCATCCTGTCAGGGGAATTCGGTAATTTGGGTGGTGGTTGATCAATTTTCTAAGATGAGTCACTTTGTCCCTCTCAAAAGTCTTCCTAATGCTACAGAATTAGCCTCTTTGTTTGTGCAACACGTAGTAAAACTGCATGGAATTCCAAAGGTTGTCATTTCTGATAGAGGCCCCCAATTTGTGTCTCGATTTTGGCGATCTTTTCTAAAAGGTTTGGGGGTTGACTCTCGTCTGTCCACTGGTTATCACCCAGAAACCGACGGACAGACGGAGAGAGTAAATCAGGATTTAGAGCAGTACCTTCGTTTGTATCTTATGGAACAGGAGGGGGATTGGCCTTCTTTGCTTAGTCCAGCCGAATTTGCATACAATAACTCTGTGCATTCAGCCACAGGATTTTCCCCTTTCTTCTTGAATTCTGGTAGGCATCCCAACATGTTGGTGGGCAGAGTAGCAGTGGACGTTCCAGCAGCGGGGGAGGTCATTCAGAAGTTACAACTAGCTTACCAAGTTGCCTCTTCTAATTTAGCAAAGGCAAAGGCTGCTTTCAAGAGACAGGCTGATAAGGGTCGGAAGGAGAGTCCAGTTTTTGAACCTGGGGATCAAGTTTGGGTCTCCACGCGCCATATGCGCTTGCGAGGTAATCGGAAGTTTCAACCAAGGTTTGTGGGTCCTTATCCTGTGGACAGAATGATAAATCCTGTGAGTGTGAGATTACTTTTACCTAAAACCTTAAAGATTCACCCAACCTTCCATGTCTCATTAATCAGGAAACATCCTCCTAATCTCCGTAAGGTTCTTCCACCCGCTCCATTGCTGGTGGATTCCGTTGAGGAATTTGAAGTAAAGAGAATTCTGGACTCCAAGATCAGGAGGGGTCAAGTTTTCTACTTTGGTTGACTGGAAGGGTTATGGTCCTGAAGAACGATCTTGGGAGCCTAGTTCTAATATCCACGCTCCAAGATTGGTGAGGGAGTTTCACAAGTCTTATCCACAAAAACCTAAGGAGGGGGTTTTGGTGGGGGGTACTGTCAGGAATGGCGTCTCGGCAGGTCATTCGCTGTTAGTATCACCCATCAACAAGTTTTCACTGTTTGCTAAAACTCCTAGCTCCTTTACAAGTTGGAGCGCTTTGGTCTCTAAATATCGATTAAGTCAGGTCAGGCACTTCCCTGTTGCCTCAGTTAGCTCAAGCTGTTTGCGCTCTAGTTGCCCCATAGAATTCTGGCACAGCTGAACGTTAAGCGCGAGCGTTTATTAAATGTCGCACTTCAACCGTTCATTTTCGGGAGGCGGATGTATTTTCGCGCTCTCCTTTTCCTTGTGAGGCAAGTGAGTTTAGAAACCCCCTATATTTCTGGCATTTCTCGTTTCCCCAGTTACCCTGTTCCCGAGACTTCATCTTTTGTTAGTTTTCTGTCACGGAAGAATTTGCCAGCTCTCGGCTGAGTTTCATTTGTACTGGCGGCAGCTGAGGCACTGTTTTCAACACTCGCTGTGTCTCTCCTCAGCCTTCCTGCGTGAGCCCAGCAGCAGTGACAGTTCGTTCCCTTCAGGCTCCGAGCTCAAGAGACAGCATTCACCGAGTATTGGTGAGACCTTTCCTTGTTTTTGTACTCGAACAGTATTGAGGGTTTCTGGTCTCATTTTCTGCATAGCGTCCTGAGACTGTTCATTTGCAGAGCATTGCCAATTGTTTTTTTTTCCTCATCAGTAAAGACTCTAAACTCAAATATATTAAAGGCTCCTTCATGAAGGTTTTCGCTCATGACGAAATGAGTTTCCAGAGAAGGCATTTACAATTATAAACTTCAGCTGTATAGACTTTCACGGAGCTAGAGCAGTTATTTGTCAACCAAGGGCGCCCTCTGCTGACGTTAATAGGCGCCACTTTTGGAACTGAACTTTTAGCCTTTTTGCCTATTGGAATATTGCTGGAGTACGTTCATTTGAGAACTCTTCTTCTAGAGACTGTGTCTTCAAGTAGATAACAATATATATATATATTATTGTGTACCACCTTTACCTACTGACTCCAATTCATCAAGTATTCTTTTGGCAATTGTTCATCGCAGTAGAGTTCCATACAGAGACTTACTAGAGAGAGGCTAACGCTCACACTAAGTCAGGTAAAGAAAGAGTAAGAGAGTGAGTTTGGATATTATTGTTAAACTAATGTGCAAGAACTTAGTAATGTTTGTTAAATCTTGTAGGAAGAACATTCATCTCATCTGAACTATCGAGGTGAAGATTCCTGTGTGGGCAGTCTCTCTGTTTGTCTCTTCCACTTCCCCTTTCCCCCGCGTCACTGAGGCAAGAGAAATCTGGCGCAGTGGTGTGAGGGAGTTGGGAGCTAGCATCTTCTTCGGCCTGGCATTCCCGCGGATATCAGGAAATTCCAGGTACTAAATCTGACAGATTGAAGTGCCCGCAATTGCTTTCCGCTTGGGTGCCATGGCAGAAGGATTCGATGTTAAGGCCTTGGGGTCTATATTGGAAGGCTTACAGAAGCAGTTGATAGAGACCAGAGAAGAAGTTAGGAAATCAAATCAAGAGACTAGTTTCCTTCGTCAACGTTTAAATGAACTCACAGTCAGCCCTAGACCTGATTTTGGGGGTCAGAAGTCTCAAACCTTTAATCCTTCTCCATCCTCCACAGAGCTTACCACTCAGGTGGTGCATGCCATGTCCCCCACTATCCCGCTAGCCCCACCAGAAAGGTTTATGGGTGATCCAAATAAGGCACAGTTATTTGTCACGCAGTGTTCATTGCATTTTCTTTGCAAACCTATAATTTTCAAGGAGGATCAATCCAATGTGGCGTTCATGCTGTCGTACCTGAGTGGGGATGCCGCGGCTTGGTCTTTACCTCTAGTGTCTACCAATGATCCCGTGTTATACAATTTTGAAGAGTTCAAGAAGGAATTTTTAAGAATCTTTGATCGGAGAGCAATCTCTCAAACTACAGACAATGAGCTTCTTGATTTGAAACAGGGGAATCGCGAATTAGTGGCGTACTTAGCACAGTTCAACAAACTTATTGTGGAAACGAAATGGCCATCTAAAAAAAGAGCGGCGATCTTCTACAGAGGTCTGAGAGACGAATTAAAGGATGGCCTAGCTCAGATTCCTAAGAGACCTACTGATGTGTCAGAATTGATCGACCTGGTTCTTCAGATTGACCAGAGACAATCTGAGAGGCGTTCAGAGCGGCGAAAGGAAAATCGACTTATTCCCCCCAGGTTTGATCGGATTCGTTCTGAAGGAGTAAAACCTAAGGAAGAAGCTACCGCTGAAGAACCAATGCAAATAGGAACGGTCCGTGGTCCTCTGAGTAAGGAAGAACGTGAAAAGAGAAGAGTCGGAAAATTATGTATGTATTGCGGTGGTTCAGGCCATTTTGTCAAGGAGTGTCCTCGAAGACCAAAGACGTCGTCATGGGTAAAAGACAAGCTCCACCAGTAGACGGAGTTGCTCTGGTGGACGCAGAATCTAAGTCAACTCCTCTTGTGCAGTCTTTGTCCAATACAATGCAGTTCTCCGCTCCGCATCTCATTCTTTCCTGTCAAATTCATTTTGGAAAAGATCAACGTGCAACTGTAGCAATAATGATTGACTCTGGAGCCACCGGAAATTTTTGCGATATTTTATTTGCAAAAAGGTTGGGAATTAATTTTGCAAGAAAGGTCAAACCAGAGCCAGTGCGAGCAGTTGATGGTACTCCGTTATCCTCCAGTCCGATTGCATTTGATACCGAAGTAATTTTGGTGTGTGGTCCTGGAAAACATTGCAGTTTCATTTGCTTCAGTTTAATTGACGCCCCTCAATTCCAGCTAATGTTGGGCTTGCCCTGGTTAACCGAACACAACCCGAAGATTGATTGGGCCAAAAGAACTGTAGATTTGAATTCTGAATATTGTTTGGAACATTGTTTTCATCCTCTTCCCCAGGAGAAGGAATCAAGTGAATCTTATTGTTTGGCAAATTAACCTCAGATGATTTGTTTAGTGGAACTGCCAGACGTCCCAGCGCAGTACCAAGATTTGAAATCTGTTTTTGATGAGCAAGAAGCGCAAAAGCTCCCTCCCCATCGGGAGTATGATTGCACTATTGAACTGGAGGCAGGAGCATCACTGCCTTGCAGTCGTATTTATGCTCTTTCGGAATCAGAGAATTTGCATTTAAAAGAATATCTTGACAAAAACTTGGCAAACGGATTCATAAGACCTTCTCAGTCTCCAGTTTCCTCCCCTCTATTTTTTATTCCCAAGAAGGACAAGAGCTTGAGGACTTGCATAGACTATAGAGCCTTGAACTTGGTGACTAGAAAAAATCGGTACCCGTTGCCACTCATCTCTGAACTTTTAGACCAGGTGAAGGAGGCCCATGTCTACACCAAATTAGATCTAAGGGGGGCTTACCACCTGGTTCGGATGGCAGAAGGAGATGAGTGGAAAACGGCGTTTTGAACCCGTTTCGGACTTTTGGAGTACCAGGTGATGCCCTTTGGGTTGTGCAATGCTCCTGCTGCCTTTCAGCACTTTGTAAATGATATCCTTCGGGAGTTTTTGGATCGATTTGCAGTCGTCTATATAGATGATATTCTTATTTTTTCCAAGAATATTGAGGAGCATGTTGTGCATGTTCGAACCATTTTGGAATGCCTCTTGAAGAATCAACTCTACGTAAAATTGGAGAAATGTGTATTTCATGCAACCAAAGGGGAATTTTTGGGGTTCATTCTTTCCCCAGACGGTGTTTCAATGGATGAATCTAAGCTTAAGGCAATCCGTGACTGGCATGCTCCAAGCACTGTGAAAGAAATCCAAAGTTTTTTGGGATTCGCCAATTTTTATCGGCGATTCATCCAGAATTTTTCTGAGAAGGTGAGTCCAATCACCCGTTTGCTTCGAAAAAATGAAAAGTTTGTGTGGGGACCCGAGGCAGAGGAGGCTTTTCAATTTCTCAAAGAATCTTTCATCACAGCTCCAATTTTGCAACACCCCGACCCTTTGGAACCATTTTTTGTGGAGGCAGATGCTTCCAATCTGGCTATTGGGGGAGTTTTGTCTCAACGCAATAAGAAGACCGGACAACTTCATCCAGTTGCTTATTATTCTCGAAAACTGTCCTCCGCTGAGCTCAATTATGCCATTGCTGACAAGGAATTGTTGACAGTCAAAGATGCATCCCTTGAGTGGCGACATTATTTACTGGGGGCCAGACATGTGGTCACAGTGTTTACTGACCATAGAAATTTGCAATTCCTCAAATCTGCTCGAACCTTGACTCCGCGACAACTTCGGTGGTCACTGTTTTTTGCTGATTTTGATTTTGTTCTCACTTACAAACCAGGAGTGATCAATGGGAAAGCTGACGCTCTTTCTCGTTTAAATGTGGGAAAAATCCAAAAGCAAGACAAGAAGAATACCTTATTCCTAAGGAGAAGATAGTGGCAGTCTCTGTAGTAGATGAGTTGGAAGAAAAGATTGTTCTTGAATTTCAGAAAGAGGACTATTTGAATTGGGAATCTGAAGGTCCTAATCGTTCTGTGAAAGATGGGAAACCATTTTTTCAAAAAAAAGATGTTCGTTCCAGGGGAAAAGCTTCAAGAAGAAACCATTCGATTGTTCCATGATCAGCCGTTGGCTGGACACAAGGGAGTAGTAAAGACCTTGGAGTTGGTGAAGCGAAATTTTCTTTGGCCCGGCATGGAAACTCAGGTTCGACAGTATGTTGCCACTTGCGAACAGTGTTTGAAAGGTAAAAGTCTGAGACAATCTCCACAGGGCCTCCTAATGCCATTACCAGTACCTCCTTATCCTTGGCACACTGTGTCGATGGATTTCATTGTTGAGTTACCATCCTGTCAGGGGGATTCGGTAATTTGGGTGGTGGTTGATCAATTTTCTAAGATGTCACTTTGTCCCTCTCAAAAGTCTTCCTAATGCTACAGAATTAGCCTCTTTGTTTGTGCAACACGTAGTAAAACTGCATGGAATTCCAAAGGTTGTCATTTCTGATAGAGGCCCCCAATTTGTGTCTCGATTTTGGCGATCTTTTCTAAAAGGTTTGGGGGTTGACTCTCGTCTGTCCACTGGTTATCACCCAGAAACCGACGGACAGACGGAGAGAGTAAATCAGGATTTAGAGCAGTACCTTCGTTTGTATCTTATGGAACAGGAGGGGGATTGGCCTTCTTTGCTTAGTCCAGCCGAATTTGCATACAATAACTCTGTGCATTCAGCCACAGGATTTTCCCCTTTCTTCTTGAATTCTGGTAGGCATCCCAACATGTTGGTGGGCAGAGTAGCAGTGGACGTTCCAGCAGCTGGGGAGGTCATTCAGAAGTTACAACTAGCTTACCAAGTTGCCTCTTCTAATTTAGCAAAGGCAAAGGCTGCTTTCAAGAGACAGGCTGATAAGGGTCGGAAGGAGAGTCCAGTTTTTGAACCTGGGGATCAAGTTTGGGTCTCCACGCGCCATATGGGCTTGCGAGGTAATCGAAAGTTTCAACCAAGGTTTGTGGGTCCTTATCCTGTGGACAGAATGATAAATCCAGTGAGTGTGAGATTACTTTTACCTAAAACCTTAAAGATTCACCCAACCTTCCATGTCTCATTAATCAGGAAACATCCTCCTAATCTCCGTAAGGTTCTTCCACCCGCTCCATTGCTGGTGGATTCCGTTAGGAATTTGAAGTAAAGAGAATTCTGGACTCCAAGATCAGGAGGGGTCAAGTTTTCTACTTTGGTTGACTGGAAGGGTTATGGTCCTGAAGAACGATCTTGGGAGCCTAGTTCTAATATCCACGCTCCAAGATTGGTGAGGGAGTTTCACAAGTCTTATCCACAAAAACCTAAGGAGGGGGTTTTGGTGGGGGGTACTGTCAGGAATGGCGTCTCGGCAGGTCATTCGCTGTTAGTATCACCCATCAACAAGTTTTCACTGTTTGCTAAAACTCCTAGCTCCTATACAAGTTGGAGCGCTTTGGTCTCTAAATATCGATTAAGTCAGGTCAGGCACTTCCCTGTTGCCTCAGTTAGCTCAAGCTGTTTGCGCTCTAGTTGCCCCATAGAATTCTGGCACAGCTAAACGTTAAGCGCGAGCGTTTATTAAATGTCGCACTTCAACCGTTCATTTTCGGGAGGCGGATGTATTTTCGCGCTCTCCTTTTCCTTGTGAGGCAGGTGAGTTTAGAAACCCCCTATATTTCTGGCATTTCTCGTTTCCCCAGTTACCCTGTTCCCGAGACTTCATCTTTTGTTAGTTTTCTGTCACGGAAGAATTTGCCAGCTCTCGGCTGAGTTTCATTTGTACTGGCGGCAGCTGAGGCACTGTTTTCGACACTCGCTGTGTCTCTCCTCAGCCTTCCTGCGTGAGCCCAGCAGCAGTGACAGTTCGTTCCCTTCAGGCTCCGAGCTCAAGAGACAGCATTCACCGAGTATTGGTGAGACCTTTCCTTGTTTTTGTACTCGAACAGTATTGAGGGTTTCTGGTCTCATTTTCTGCATAGCGTCCTGAGACTGTTCATTTGCAGAGCATTGCCTATTGGTTTTTTTTCCTCATCAGTAAAGACTCTAAACTCAAATATATTAAAGGCTCCTTCATGAAGGTTTTCGCTCATGACGAAATGAGTTTCCAGAGAAGGCATTTACAATTATAAACTTCAGCTGTATAGACTTTCACAGAGCTAGAGCAGTTATTTGTCAACCAAGGGCGCCCTCTGCTGACGTTAATAGGCGCCACTTTTGGAACTGAACTTTTAGCCTTTTTGCCTATTGGAACATTGCTGGAGTACGTTCATTTGAGAACTCTTCTTCTAGAGACTGTGTCTTCAAGTAGATAACAATATATATATATATTATTGTGTACCACCTTTACCTACTGACTCCAATTCATCAAGTATTCTTTTGGCAATTGTTCATCGCAGTAGAGTTCCATACAGAGACTTACTAGAGAGAGGCTAACGCTCACACTAAGTCAGGTAAAGAAAGAGTAAGAGAGTGAGTTTGGATATTATTGTTAAACTAATGTGCAAGAACTTAGTAATGTTTGTTAAATCTTGTAGGAAGAACATTCATCTCATCTGAACTATCGAGGTGAAGATTCCTGTGTGGGCAGTCTCTCTGTTTGTCTCTTCCACTTCCCCTTTCCCCCGCGTCACTGAGGCAAGAGAAATCTGGCGCAGTGGTGTGAGGGAGTTGGGAGCTAGCATCTTCTTCGGCCTGGCATTCCCGCGGATATCAGGAAATTCCAGGTACTAAATCTGACACTGGGTTGCGATGGTTGTGCTGGCTTTGTTGAAGACGTGGTGGGGGCAAGGGTCAGATGGGGATCCGGAGTGTATGGAGTTCATGGTCTTGATGGTTTCTTCGTCGCTGACGTTGGTCCAGGCGGCTGGTGCGGGTTGAGGTCGCAGGGCTGTTTGTCTCGGCGGTGGGTGTGGGGGTGTCGGAGTTGAAGCTGTCGTGGATGTCGATGATCTTGTGGTGAAAGAAGGTGGCCAGTGAGTCGCACAGGTCCTGTGAAGGTGGGATGTCGTTGGTGTTGGATCTGGGGTTGGAGAGTTCTGTCACGATGCTGAAGAGCTCTTTGGAGTTGTGTGCGTTGTTGTCTAGGCGGTCTTTGAAGGCGTTCCTCTTGGCAGTCCTGATGAGTTGGTGGTGTTTGCGGGTGGCGTTCTTGTGGGCTGTGTAGCTGTCTGGTGCACGGTCGCGGAGCCATTTCTTCTCCAGCTTCCGATAGGTGTGTTTGGAGGTCCTGAGGTCTTCGGAGACCCACCCGGCTTTCTTGTTGGTGTGATTGGTTGCGGAAGTCTTGAGTGGGGCCAGGGAGTCGGCGCAGTTGTTGATCCACTGATTCAGGTTGGTAGCGGCGGTATTGGGTCGGTGGGGTAGGCGGGTGGTCTCAGGGCGAGGGTGGTGGTCAGTTGGTCCATGGTGACTTTGCCCCAGCAGCGGCGTGTCAGCTGTTGGGTGCGGTGGTGTGTGGTGGGTTTCCTGAAGGTGAAGTGTACGCATCTGTGGTCGGTCCAGTGGGGTTCGGTGGTGTGGCTGAAGGAGACGTGGGGACTTGCTGAGAAGATGGGGTCCAGTGTGTGTCCGGCGGCGTGGGTGGGAGACGTCACAAGCTGTTTGAGTCCGAGGTTGGCGAGCTTGTCGATGAGGGCGGTGGAGTTGGCGTTGTTGTTCTCGAGGTGGAAGTTCAGGTCCCCGAGCAGGATGTAGTCTGTGGAGGCGATGGCGTGGGTGCTGATGAGGTCGGCGATGGTGTTGCCGAAGTGTGGTTGGGGTCCGGGTGGTCTGTAGACGAGTGTTCCTCTGAGGGTGGTGGTGGGGTCGGTGTGGATCTGCAAGTGCATGTGCTCGGCGGTGGTGAGGGTGTCCTCGGTGTTGGTCGAGACTCTGAGGGTGTCTTTGTGGATGATGGCGATTCCTCCTCCCACTCCGTTGGCACGGTCTCTGCAGGAGATCTTGTAGCCTTCTGGGATGGCTATGGCGACGTCTGGTGCCGAGGTGGTGTTCAGCCAGGTCTCCGTCAGGAAGGCGACGTCCGAGTTGGTCGAGTCTAGGAGGTCCCAGAGTTCGATGGCGTGCTTGCGGGCGGATCGGGTGTTGAGGAGGATGCAACGGAGGTGGTTGGGTTCTCTGGTTGATGGTTTTGTGGGCCAGATGCTGGTGAAGCTGCAGTTCCGGCAGGTGAAGGGCCCTTGGGTGTGCTTCGGGGTGGCCCGGTAGCAGGAGTGCTCACGTCCGATTTTGAGTGCGTGGAGGGTGCTGGAGTCGTAGTGCAGTCTGGTCTTGTGGCGGTTACGGGGTCCAGGGGTTCTGGCGCTGGGCGCGGTCCAGGCACGGATGGGCGCAGACGGGCTTGCCTTTGGTGCGCGCCCGCTGGGACCGGCGACCTCCATAAGCGGCGACCTCCATAAGAGGCGAAGTGGGAGGGAGGCGCAGCTGGGAGGCGGGAGCGGGGCGGCCAATGGGCGAAGGGACAGAGAAGGCAAAAGGGGGCAGGGCCGCAGGGGAGCAGCGGCGGGAAGCGAGGAGCGGGTGGGGGCACAGGGGGCAAGGGGCGCAGTGGATGGCACCAGGAAAGAAGCAGAAAATAGCAAAATAGAAGGAAGCAATACAGGGGTTACCAGGGGCACAGGCACAACAGCGGAGGGCTCCAGGCAGCGGCAGCGAATCACGAGCGCACAGGGGGAGCCGTGCGGCGTGTGGGGTGACCAGAGGTCAGGTCACAGCCACTGCAGCGCGGCGACCTCCATAAGAGGCCAAGTGGGAGTGAAGAGCAGCTGGGAGGCGGGAGCGGGGCGGCCAATGGGCGAAGGGACAGAGAAGGCAAAAGGGGGCGGGCCGCAGGGGAGCAGCAGCGGGAAGCGAGGAGCGGGTGGGGGCACAGGGGGCAATGGGCGCAGTAGATGGCACCAGGAAAAAAGAAGAAAATAGCAAAAAAGAAGGAAGCAATACAGGGGTTACCAGGGGCACAGGCACAACAGTGGAGGGCTCCAGGCAGCGGTAGCGAATCACGAGCGCACAGGGGGAGCCGTGCGGCGTGTGGGGTGACCAGAGGTCAGGTCACCTCAGCAACAAACGGTTTCACAGTGCTTAAACCCATTCATGGCTGTGCCAGTGCTATTGAGCCATTTTCAGCAGTCCCCTTGTCTTTCCCACGTTTGTACTCTCACAGTGTAACAAGTGAATCTCTGCTTGCATCTGTGCCTGCTATCTCATTGCTTAGACTCACAATAACTCTGTTGATGCCTCTCAGCCCTAAGCTGCTGTTATTTCAGTGTCAGCATCCGGACATACATAGCTAGCCGGCAACGTATCACACATTCTGCCACTACACATAAAACAGCCAATTAAAGAACATTCTCTGAGATATACTATACTGCCTGACAATGACATCTTCACACATATCCTGCACCGTGGCACTCCAAATAACCACCATTTTCTGCAACTGGTCATGCTGTCAACAGTAAACACAAATGCCTGTTTTTTTCACGGCCTTAAGAACAGCTCTTTTTTTTTGTCCATGTGTATGGCATTGGGAAACAGAATGTAACACATATTTTCTGCAGTTATCTAACTACTTGTTTCACAGGAGATGTTCAGGATGTTTCTGAACTATGCTTTGTAGACTGTCCCTATGAGTTTTCTCATTGGATTCCTCCTTAAGAATCGTGCTGAAACGATTCTCCACTTCTAACGGGGGAACCATGAAGGTACTTTGGCTAGTAACATGGACCTATGAAAAAGTGCTTTCAGGGAGACTATTTTCATAGGGTCTACTACCAAATGCAGCTACTATGTCATTAACAGAAATAATATTTCACTATCCATATGTTTAGAATAGTTTCAAAGAGAATTTTGGTATTATCTACACGTTTCATGAACATTAGTACACCTCACACCATTTACATTTCTGAACACTGGGGCAAGGCTAATTGCTGTGCTCTAGTCTTCCAAATCAAATAAAAGCATTGTTAGATTTAAAACGAAAACATCCTTCTTTCAAGGAGAACCATGTTAAGCTTTGTTAAATGCATGTAGATTGGTGTAGCTCTGGGCATCTCATTTTACTTTGAAACACACAACCTCACTCTGACGTCTAAAGTAAATGATGGGGAGGGAAGGGTACTGAGATTGGAAACAGCAATATATTGCTCATGACTACCCTCTTCCCATCTGTGCTTCTGCCAGAGAAAAACAAACACTGTAAATTATCTAGATGTCTAAGACTTTTTAAAAGCATTAAGTGCCATGCACATACCTCTGAAGTGTCAAGCTGAAGCCCATTGCAAACTTGACACTTTATGCGTGTTAGTGAGCCTTTGCTAATCAGCTATGTTGCTGCTGGCTCAATCAGCTGAATAAACAGTCTAAAAAAATCACAGCCGGTTGGAAGGAAAGTACTATTTCTGTGGAAGCACACAACCTCTGCCCAATCAAAACATGTACTCCTCTCCAGCAACAAGTGGGCAGAGCCAAAGTCTCTCTGTATAGTACTCTTGAAAGCTCTTTTTTTGATTGATCACATAAGGTCTGGTGGTAGCTGCGCTTGTCAAGCCAGACCTAAAAAAAGGGCTCTAAGACGAAGAGGAGCACAGATAGGTTTATTTGTAAGCACCCCAGCCACAGCCAATGACCAACTGTCACCAAAAAGAGTCTATGACATAACAATAGGTTTCGGATTGTGCATTCTCCTTTTGGTAATTATTTAACAGCAGTAAACATGAATGACAATAAAAACATTTCTTCAAATTGATCTTTATTCATTTTCATTCAGACATGACCCAGTTTACCACCTGTATATAGCACACATATAATGCTATGTACATGCCATTTCAAAGGAAAAACACTGTTAACATATTCCAGTACTAAGTTACACGTCAACCATTTTACATGTGTCGCATTGAGGTTCTATTCTATCATTCCTTACAGCTAGAACAAGAAAGAAACAGAAAGGAAAGGAAACAGTGAGCTCTGACCCACCCACTTTGCCTCCCGAGGCAAAGGCACCATCACAACGCACTGTAAGAAGATCTTATGTTTGAGTTCTTGGTCTGGGTAAAAAAATGATTAGTTGAGGGGGCACTTAGGGGGTAAATACCCACCTCACGTAATAATCTTCATCCTTGTTAGGGTGAACCTTTAAAATCCCCAAATAAACCCAGGCTCACCCCCCTGTTAGGTATGGCACAGAATAGAGAACCTTAACTTAGAGGCCATATGTAAAGTATTTATGCAGTACCAAAACAGTAATAAAATCAAAATGCAAAACAATAAAAAATAAAAAAAAATGAATTATAGTGCAATTTACTAAACATACTGACATGACATTGACAAAAATGCAATAGGAGAAACTGGATATATATATATGAAGTTTTAAGAAGAAATTTAGTCAAGAAGCAAAAAGTGTCAATTATAGTCAATGGTTGTAGTACAACCTAGGCACAATTTGATGCTGACCACGATGGACTGTGGGTTGGATACACTAACCAGGTTCATCCTGGTCAAAGATTTTAACTTCTCACTTTAGTTCTTCTTGTTCCAATCCAACACTTTAGCCGACACTTAAAGACCCCGGAACCTCAGAGGAGGCCCTAAGAGCCTGATAGGGTGGCAGGCAGAGGCCAAAAGGATGGACAGTCCTAGTCCAGTTGTCACTGGTTAGCCGAGCAGTTGCAGGAGCCCATCTCAAAGCTATTGGAATTTGGGGCAAAGCCCTAGACTGGCTGGTATGGTTCCTTGAGTGACATGAACAAGAGATCTGGGGTCCTCCTTTTTCATCTGGACCACGTGTATTGCAAGTTGGAATACCATGGGGCTCTACTCTGAGCCCTCCCTTATTTATCATCTACCTTAATCCTCTTGCTCTACTTGCAGAGCCTTGGGAGCAAAACTAATCTCTTATGTCGATGACACCCAGATATTGTTTTTATGGGATCGCAACACAGGGTTCGCTGGTGGAAAAATGAGAACCTGCCCGTCAGCAGTTTTCCAGTGGCTAACACACCATCAGCTCAATTGCAATGCAGAAAAAACGGAACTGCTATTTTTTGGAGCGAAGGCCCAGGAAACATGTCAATATTTCTGGGCAGTTGAATTCCCCTTTCAAGGGAGTCAAGCGAATTCTGTGAAGAATTTAGGCATCAAAGTTGATGATGGCCTTTCTTTTTTATCACAGGTGAATTCAGTGGTGGGGTCCTGCTTTGGATTGCTGCATGTCTTTAGAACATTTCTACACTTTCTGTACTTCTCAGCCAGGTGATACCGGCGCTGGTGGCATCTAGGCTGGACTATGGCAATGCCTTGTATCTGGGCCTACATGATTCCCTCATGAACAAAATGCTGCAGCACATACTCTCCTAGGCTTGTCTCTGAGAGCACGAGTCCCAGGGCTTGAGGGCATTACATTTGCTCCCCACAAAAAAGAGAATCTTATTCAAGACTCTCTTTTTGGTCCATAGAGCCCTTAATCAGACAGGCGCTGGATACCTAAGGGCACCCATTAGTTTTTATGTTCCCTCTAGATGCATTTGCTTGTTTAGCCAGCACTCCTAAGATCAGGCATGCCCGGGCTTGCACCAGATCCTTCTCCTTTTTAGGGCTTTCAGCTTGGAAAAAAATTATTTCTGAGATTCAGAGCATTACAGACATTTCTCAGTTTAGGAAGAGACTGAAGACATGGCTATTTAACCAAGACTAAACGGGTTAGCCCTTCTATATGAGCGTTGGCAAAGGTGCAGAACATCAGGACACTCCTAGGAGTATTAGAGTGCTTTATAAATGCCCTTTCATTCATTCATCATTCATTCATTCATTCATGCACTCATTCAGGAAAAGGTCTCTTGTAACTTGCTGTGTCCCTGTAACTTTAACAGGAGGTAGTCTTATGACATTTGGAGTCGACTTTTATGTCCAGGGAAAACAGGCCCAGTCTACTAGGCTTCTCAGATTTTACACAGCAGGTTCAGTGCTCTTTTGATCTTCCACAGGTTCATGAGCGTTCTGAAGTGGGTGTCAGAGATGCCCTGATTACCTACTGGTAATCTCTATTACTCTTAGTCCTACTCCTCTTAGTTACAGTCATTACAACATGAGGGTGGCTCTACCCTCCGGACACAAAAACACACAGGAGTATTCTAGGCAAGGGCTGGGTGAGGGTGGGAGGGATCGTAATGACGGTGACAAGGCCAAGTAGGACTAAAAGCAATGAAGATTACCTCTAAGTAATTAGGGCATTACCTCTACATTCCCTCCATGTCCAACTCATTACAATATGAGGTATACCAAATAATCAACCTTTAATACATTACACAGCAAGTATGCACACCTAATATTTTAATGCACACTGAACCTGTGAAATAATAGAGATTAGGTTAAGCAAATAATTCCAAAACTACACTTAACACCCCACACCAAAATGTTTAGTATGATCTAGAACATCATTCAGTGTGTCTAACAGAAGTAGAGCCAGAAGACCAAGTGGCTGCTCTACAAATCTCTGGAAGAGAAACTCCCTGGAACTCCATCCAGGTTTGGCTCTACTCTTTCACTACCATAAATAACAATAAAAACAGTAGAACATATATAAAGAGCTACATTGTCCATGCTTATTAGAGGAAACCCCATCTCTCATGATAGGAGTCAATCAACCTATGGCAATAAACTAAAGCACAGAAACATGGGTGACCACTGTAGATCTTTTTTGCTGCTTGAAGCAGCCATGATAAGTACTTTTACCCCTTATACTGCTTAAGGTTAATAATTTACAATGTCTTAATTTGAGGTATCTCTGGGACCCAGGGTCAAGTGGACCGCCGTTGCTGAAACCAACACTTTTTCTTTTTTGTCCCGAGGCTCAAGCACCCAATTATTTAATTTCTTTGCCTTCGAAGTGCGGCCTTTGTGTTCAGGAATCCTCCCTGCAACCCCCACCACATCCCACTTTTTCTGAAACAGGGGCATATTACCAACAGTTAGCGATATTTATCGCTAACTGAGCTTAGAGTTAGTTTTTTTAACACCGCTCTTCGCCCAATATTATCGCTGAGACAACGTCCTATTGCCTACTTTTGCTTATATTTTAGGACCAATGTATTGCGTTTCCAAGTGAACAAATAATAGTGAATCTTCGGCAAATCATCAGAGTCGTATAAGTAGTTAGAAGTACAGATTTTACTTACTAAGTGATAATATTTAATTTGTAGGATGAATATTCGCTTGATAATGATAACCTCATTGGAATGATAAGAATAGATTTGTATTTACCGCACTAGTGGAATACTGTGGACACCGATAGTGATGAGATATTGGTGAGTCCATTAATTTGCATGCGCTATATGACAGGTTTACAGGTATACTTTTAGATTAGGAATGCTGGGTAAAATGTTGTCACCCGAGATTCACAACCGTCTATAAATATATTGTTAAGTAAAGTACTGGCTACATTTACGTGTACTCTTTTCTTTTGTGGTGACTTGAGCACGTTTTTGGTGGAGCCTTTCCTTATTCTTTACTTTTTGAGACTTTAACTTTTTCTTTTACGTGTGTTGGCTTGAGGGTGTATCCCCTTGAGGATCTCTACTAGAAATATAATAGGAGTGTTACAATTTGGATAGTGTATTTTGTATAACATGTTATTTACTTTATAATTTTGGGTTGCAGCCCTGAAGAAGTCATATGTCTATACTGACTTTATGAAACACGTGTTGGCTGCGTTTTATCATATGGTGGATTTTGGAATGAGTTACACTTGAATTGGATTGAGAGACATTTGAATTTGGACATTAAAATTGAACCGAAGTACTCTACAAGGACTGTGCTTTATTAAGTTGAGTGCCCGGAAGACTATTATAGTCCTATTACCAACGTTTATCTCAAAAGCGATAATATTGCAGGCGTTAGTGTGAATATCGCTGGAAAACCAGCGGTGTTCACGCATTAGCGTGCAAATGCTGTTAGCCATTGGATAACATGGCTAGGAAATGGTATTTGCAGGCATTAGCGTTTGGCGATATTCGCGCTTAGCGCGAATATTTCCATCGCTTCGCCTTTCTTGGTAATAGGTGATAGCGAGGTTGGCGACTGCTTTCAGTCGCTAACCGGTTGGGTACGCCCAATTTGCATGTCATTAGCGATAAATATCGCTGACATGCAAAGCGGGCCCCAAACCGCTCGCTATCGCCTACAAGCGTTGGCTAACTGGTGTTAGCGACAGCTTGGTAATAGGGTGATGGAATTATCGTCGCTTAGCGGCCGAAAACAGCCGCTAAAGCGGCGATAATTCAAGATCGCCACCCTTGGTAATATGCCCCATAGTTCCTCTCATAGTAGCAGAACATCAGCTTCTGCTGGCTTCCATCGACTATCTCATCTCCACTAGTTTGTCTTTCAAGGTACTAGGAACCACCAATCTCCTTAACGAAAGACCACTCTGCACCAACCATTCTTACCCCACTCTACAAATCTTTTTTATCTGTCGAACTTGCACATTTCTCTAGGCCAGCTTGACTTAGTCAAATATATAACTGTTGCAAACAGAACATAAATCATAAGAGTAGTATTTCATTTTTCCTCCATACAGTTTCATCTGGTTTTGGCCTCACTCTGGCACTCAAGATTTGATGTCCCAAATATGAGATTTTCTCATTGGTAAACCAACACCTATCAGCCCGGAAAGTCAAATCTGAAACCTCTCCAAGACCTGCTTGGCTCTCTCATCATGCTCCTCTTAGGCCTATTGTAGACCAGCACATCATCTTGTGACATCTGACACCCATTAACATGCTGCACAATTACTGCAGCTCAGCCTTCACCATCACATTGTTGACCAAAGGTAGCCTCCTGACCTTCTACCCTACCGACGTGGCTTGATCCTTCAACCTAACTCTATGCACACACCCATGCAAAACAACATAGGTTCTTCCAGAATACAAAATGAAACATCTTCTCAAACTCTATCACCCATTAACCTGTTGAGCTCTCTCAGTTCCTGCATCCTGTGCCAACTCCTACTGACACACCAAGGCTCTCTGCCTCATCTTCACCCACCTCTGACCCAGAGGAGGCTCCAAAGGTGTCGTCATTCTGTCCTACAGTTTTAACCCCCTTTTCCTTGGGAGAAAATTGATGCTTACCTCAGATAGAGGTTGGGATGTAATAATAATAGATTGGGTTCATTGAACCTCTGGATCCTTAGTAACTTTTATTTGTTGAGCCTGTATCACTCTCACTGAGGGCAACTCCCCTCTCTTCCTACAGCTGCTGGCATTTAGGGACATATTTACAAGCACTCACCGCCACCAGAGTGTCACTTTTTTGATGCTCAGCGCTATTTTCCATATTTACAAGGTGAAGCTAAGCTTTGTATAGGCCACCTTGTAAATATGCCCCTTTCTGCCACAGTCCTCTGTGGCAAAAGGCATGCAATGGGTGTTGCTGTGGGTGTTCCACCACAACACCCATTGCATTTTGACGTGTCCCCAGATTTGCAAGGCTGAGGCAGTGCTAAAAAAAAGCCATGGAATACCAGGCGTTAGAATAGTGATACGAGGAAAATGATTAATTTCTCCCCATTCTTTTCTCTTTCCATGAGTGCTGCATTCTACAGCATACATAAAAGGTGCAAATTGCCATTATTGTCCCTTTTTTCGCATAAACAATCTTCCCTACAGTGTAGGCTCCCTTGCTACATGGCGGCAGGGTGCCTGCGCTGGCACTAAGCAGCTTTTTTGGAGCCAGCTCTAGAGGAAACACAAGGGTGCGCCGTATTCTTGTGAATACAGTGCATCCCTGCATTTTGAAAATGTCAGAGAGCATGGCCCTTCCAAATTTGGCACAGGTCCGTGCTCCAACGCTTTTTTGTAAATATCCCCCTTAGGGGCACATGCATCAAGGTAGGCTTTTGCGATTCCTTAATTGTGATTATTAAGGAATCGCAATTATGGAATCACAAAAGCCTATGCATGTAGGAATCGCTAAAATAAATAGCGATTCCTACACATTCCTTAATTGCAACTCACAAATTGCGAGTCACAATTGAGGAATGGATTCCCATTCATTTCTATGGACCTATAGGAATGAATGGGAATTGCATGCGCAATGTGCGAGTACCCAATAGGTACTCGCAAATTGTGCATGCAATTGCAAGGGTGCAAGTGTGCCAAAAGGACACCCTGTTGCACCCCTGAAAATGTAATTTGAACACATGCTGTGCACACACATGCCCCAATGTATGTGTGTAACCATGAACTTTGAAAAATGCACTTTAGTACCTTTTTCAACGTTTTTGTAAATTACCGTCAAGTTTCATTGACGGTAATTTGCGTCCCCTAATAGCGAAATCGCTATTTTCAATGGTATCATGCATTGCATTTGAGGCATCGTAATTTGCGATTCCTTCAATGCAATCACAATTAAAGTAATCGCTAATTTTGCGATTCCTTAAATTGCGATTTTTGCGTTTGGAATGATGGATCTCAAATGCAAAAATACTGGTCGCAAACGGGCAGGTTCTGAGAATCTGCCTGTTTGCGACCGGATTTTCTTTTGATGCATGTGGCCCCTATTGTTTAGAGTGTTTGTTACGAGAACTTAAATAGATATTGCAGAAATAGTTCTGTCCCAGTCTGGAAAAATATCTCAAGGTAATCCTTGCTCTGCTACAATTGACCTCACTCTCGAGGGAGCAAAGCGGACCTTTTTTTAACAGATTCAAATCTATTTTGGGTCAGTCTATTCAAAATGTAATTATAAATCTGTTTCTTCTTCTTTGCACCCTCTGGCTCAGCAAATGAAGACAATTATAATTCTCTCTCCTGCCAATGCCAGATACAATTTCATCTGGTTTCGACCTCACTCCGGCACTCAAGATTTGGTGTCCCAAATTTGAAATTTCCTCATTGGCAAACCAACCCTTATCATCCCATAAAGTCAAATCAGAAACCTCTCCAAGACTTTCTTGGCTCTCTCATCATGCTCCCCTTTAGGCCAACTGTAGACCAGAGCATCATCTTGTGACGTCTGACACTCATTAACATGCAGCACAATTACTGCTGCTCAACCTTCACCAACATATGCATGAACATCCTGACCTTCAACCCTACAGATGTAGCTTGATCCTTCAACTTGATTCAATGTATTCACCCCTGCAAACAGTATAATACAAAGTGAAACATCTTCTCAAACTCTACCACCCATTAACCTGTTGAGTTTTATCTATTGAATCTGCACTGCTGACCATGAGTACCTTAAGCTCCTTCTGATGCAGCCAGCTCAAAATGTCATCTCTTTTTGCAGAGACATACACCTTACCTACAATGATTCTCCCACTTAATTCTATGTTTGACGAAAAGTACCCCACATTTTTAGCTTTGGTCCACCATATCCTTCTGGAAATACACCCATAGGCAGCATCTTTCACTTAGATCTGATGAATAGCTCATGAATCTTCTCCGAGGCTATTGTAAGCTTGGAACGTGAATCAAAAACAACAAGGTGATGGATGGAATGTTTGAATTAATATCAGCCATTTGCAATGTTTTGGGCCCTATCCTAATCCATAATGTTTCACCCAACATGTCACCTCAATTTGGGCCCTACCATATGCAAATCAGTCTTGACCCTGTTCCTCATGGAAACAGTCCAGCCCGAACAGCCAGGCCATGTCCTCCCTGAACCAAAACACAAGCAACCCAGGACCAGTTTGACACTTGTTATGGGCTCTTCAGGTGAGTATAGCTTGGTTCCAGTGGCATAGTGAGCCTGGGATCCAAGTCTTGACTTAGCCAGCACTCTTAGGGTGTCAGATGCAAAAACAACAAGGTGATGGATGGAATGCTTGAATTAATCTTATCCACTGACAATCACTCGGGCCACATCCCAGTCCATCTTTTTCACCCATCATGCCACCTCAGTTTGGACTCTGCCATACGCAAATGAGTCTTGACCCTGTTCCTCATGAGAACAGTTTAGCCCAAACTGCCAAGCCAGGTCCTCCCTGAACCAGTCCTGAGTTGCTTGTGTTCAGGTTCAAGGAGGACATGACTCGGCAGTTCGGGCTGGACTGCTCCGAATGGAGCAGGCTCAAGACTGATTTGCATATAGCTGGGTCCAAACTGAGGTGACATGGTGTGCAAAATAACAGTTGATTGGGATGCAGCCCAAAGTAATTACCAGTGACTGAGAATAATTCAAGCATTCCATCCATCTCTTTTTTGTGTGAAGCAAACTTATTTTCACAACGATCCCTTCAATCAACACCTTCTCTGTAGGGTTCCCTAGATAATTCTTTCCCACTTGCAATACAATTTTGTGGCAAATCTCCCCCACATCATTTTGTTTCTTCCTCCAAAGGCCCCTGCAGCACTTTCTAAAATGTCCCTTTTTTCCATAATATTGATGAAAGGCATTCTGAGCTAGGCAATCTTTGCTTCTTGTGATATAGACTGCCATCCTGCACCTGTAACGTTGTCCCTTGAATTTCCCAATTGATTCTATGGATTTCTCCTGCAAGACAATAGCAATCGCACTCACCCAATTGTGATTGCCCATTTTCTTGTTAATCTTTTGCATGAAAAACTGCATATGCTCAATAATCTTGACCACACTCAACACTTTGCTCAGAGTGGCTCACCTTTCAACCACAACTCCTATCTGATTATTTCAGAGTGCAATGTCGGAGGGACTGGTCTCTAATCTTTCCTTCAATCTGTGCTCCAAATCTGTGAGTAGCCACCATGAAACTCTGAAATGTATAGAAACACAACTATATTGTCAAAAATAACACATAGGAAAAGCACATTAAATTAATAATCCTTCGGGTATGCTTTAATCATGTTTAATAAGTATAAAAGACTCTGAAACAATAGAGCTAAAGAATAGTGAATACCAGAGTGGCACAGCATCAATATCTTAGAAACTGAATAATGGTAGCATTCATATGGAATGAATCACAAATCAATCAAAACTTGGTTCATTTATAAGCATTTACACTCTTAAATTGAAAAATTGAGCATATGTGGTGTGGAGTATGCACCTAAACCATGCTTCTCCAATGTGTAGCTTTTGAGCTATTGGTGGCTCTCCAGCTACCAGTAACTAGCTCTTCTGTGTGCATCCCAGCCTACTAAATTAGAAGCCTTTGCTTGGTTGAATTATTATATGTATACCAAAATTGAAAAGAGTTTATTTGATACAAAAACGTGTGTAATTTCAGAACTCTAAAGCTAATGTTTGAATAAAAAAGGTCGAATCTCCCCAAATATTTAAAACTGATATTTGCGTGTTAAATTGTGATTCCGTTGGAAGATATATTACTATAATGATTACCTTGGTGCCTGGTGCACTGCAGCTGTGGCTGGTGTTTATTCCCCATACAGAGGCAATTCCGGATTGATTAAAATTGGCCTGGCAGCCATTGCTGATACACTGCTCGTAATCTTGCAGATGGTGGACACTAAAATTGTCTTGACTGATGTGGTTACTATTAGATCAGATTAGATTAGCAGTTTATAGTGCGCCTGGTTACTCCAGAGGTGTGTCCCTGCGCTAATTTAGTCAGTTGACAACTGAGGAATTTTTCTGCTGTTTTAGCAAAGAAAGGAAGCAAGGATACAGGTCTTACATTTTCTGGAAGCATGGGATCCAAGGAGGGTTTCTTCACCAAAGGGACCACCATAGCATGTTTCCAATGACTTTGGACTTGCCCTGAGCGAAAAGAGGAATTCATCAGGTTAGTAGGCACTGGAGCAAAAGCCTCCTTCCCTTGTAGCAGCATGTTAGGTGTTAGGGGGAATAGTATCTGTGGGAGAACCAGATTTAACAGCTGAAAGAAGCTGAAGTGTATCCTTCACAGGTGGTACCTTTAACTTAAATAGCCATTCATGTGATAATTCATTCTTTGGGGGGAGGAATTTATAGTTTCTGCTGACCTTTGGGAAAGTGGCATACATTTTCTCGATTTTTTAGCAAAAGTGTTAGCCACTTCATTACAATAGTCTATGGAAGAAGGCATCCGTGACGCTCTTAGCTCTTTCACAATACGGAAGATGTCTTTAGGAGCACCCTTAGCAGATTTAATTCTATACACATAAAATTCCTGTCGTGTTCTCCTAATCTGCTTGTGATCATTTTTAAGGCATCTAAGTAAGTAATTTATTTATTTATGTATTTATTACAATACCAATATTAGTAGCTCGGGAACATAAGTAGCCACAGAAAAGGTTGGAGACCCCTGCTCTCAACTGTGTGAGATATACATGCGGTACCCATAATTGGACAGAAGGTGACAACAGAGGACTGTATTTGCAATAAAGTGTAGGACAGGTGCGATTTAGAAGACCTTTGACGAAGGTAGAATTGGGGGCGTATAATTCTGTTCACCGTTGTGCATATTTCCATTTTTGGGTGGAGGGGAGGGTGGGAGGGGAATGGACAGTAAAAGCCTCCTAGAGAGGGTGTGGAATTCAAGAAAGGCCGTGTTTAAAAATGTATTTACTGATTTCTAAAACTCAGATCAGACACCAAGCTACAGTGTGCTTTGAAATTGTTATATTGATCATGTAATACGATGTTGTGAGAGACCAGAAACATCAAGGAAAAAATAGCAATATTATCGGTCACGCAAACTTCGACATGCCATACGTCCTACCCACTGCTCTCTGCAGGGGGTTCGGTCTTTTAAGGTGACGTCACTGCTGTGTCTTCGGTTGTCAGCAACAGAAACAAGCACTGGCGTTGCCAATAGGTCTCGTAATAGGAAAGTTGGAGCTATTGGTTTTGTAAATGACAAAGCCCTTTATGTTTTGAAAATGAAAACAAAAATAAAAGGCATTTTTATTTGCAATTGTAATAGCTCCAACTTTCCTACTGCGAGACCTATTGGCAATGCCAGTGCTTGTTACTATTGATTGTGGTTCTTTGTAAAGCTGCTGGAGCCTTATAAATTGGAGAAAGATACAGCCTAATCTGAAGCCTCTGGTGGTGCCATATAATTGTTTGAGCAGTGCATGAATCATGCTCTGAGTTTATGGACTGCCACCGTTCACTGCGCTGTATTGGTCTCAAAATAAATGTAACTGCATTACCCTGTCTGCAGTTTAAATAAGGATCCGTGATGTCTATCTGAAATGTTCATAGTGCCAATAAACTCTTCATACAGATACATGTGCCACTAAATTCTACTGTTCTTGATCCTGGAGTCCTGAAAATGTACTAAATCTATAACAAAACAGAGCCACTTACTTACATATGTCAACTGCTTTTATATTCTGTCCGACATTTCCTGTTCAGCAGCAGCTTATCCCCCTGCCCGACCCACCCACCCCCACACACACACACACACACACACACACACACACACACACACACACACACACACACACACACACACACACACACACACTCACTCCTCAGTCAGGCTGAGTGACCATAGGTGTCTGGCACTGGTGCGAGTGTGTTCAGCTAGATCTGGCCACACTGGTGTAGGACAGCTCTCCGGGGGGGGGGGGGGGAGGAGAGCATGCTAATTAATCACGTGTTGTGCAGGCACTGGGGGCTGGGAAGACAAACCGGTCTAGAGCAGTGTTTCTTAACACAGGAGCAGAGGGAGGCACAAGGGCACACATGGGGGTCTGCAAATTAATTATATAAACAAGCATGGCCGCTAAAGAGAAAGCGGACGCTGATGGAAATAATTAAACAATAAAAAAGCGTGGCCACTTAACTGAAAGCGGACCGTGAAGCATGCAAATTAGTTAAGTAAAGAAGCGTGCCGCTAAAGTGAAAGCGGACACCGCAGCAAATAAAACAAGTTCTGTGATTATGCAAAAAATTCAGCAAAACAAAAAAAAAATGAATGGGGTCGGTTTGAAAAAACCAAAAGTTTGTCTCGCACACCGCTCACTCATCAGCGGGATCACCCCACAGGATCACGGTAGTTGTAGTTCTTTCAGAGCGTCGTATCTTCTTTTAAATTTAAATATTATATTTTTCGCCATCCCTGGACACGTGTTTCGTGGTATTTGCCACTCGTCAGCAGGGAGCAGGTCATAGCTTCTGGGGTTGCCGATGGCTGCCGCATGTCACCGGGTGTAGTACCAATACAGAGGCACGCAGGTGCAGAGTCCATGCTCGTCAGCCAAGAACCAAAATATCAAAAGTTGGGCTCGCACACCGCTCACTCATCAGCGGGATCACCCCACAGGATCACGGTAGTTGTAGTTCTTTCAGAGCGTCGTATCTTCTTTTAAATTTAAATATTATATTTTTCGCCATCCCTGGACACGTGTTTCGTGGTATTTGCCACTCGTCAGCAGGGAGCAGGTCATAGCTTCTGGGGTTGCCGATGGCTGCCGCATATCACCGGGTGTAGTACCAATACAGAGGCACGCAGGTGCAGAGTCCATGCTCGTCAGCCAAGAACCAAAATATCAAAAGTTGGGCTCGCCCACCGCTCACTCATCAGCGAGATCACCCCACAGCATCACGGTAGTTGTAGTTCTTTCAGAGCGTCGTATCTTCTTTTCAATTTAAATATTATATTTTTCGCCATCCCTGGACACGTGTTTCGTGGTATTTGCCACTCGTCAGCAGGGAGCAGGTCATAGCTTCTGGGGCTGCCGATGGCTGCCGCATATCACCGGGTGTAGTACCAATACAGAGGCACGCAGGTGCAGAGTCCATGCTCGTCAGCCAAGAACCAAAATATCAAAAGTTGGGCTCGCACACCGCTCACTCATCAGCGGGATCACCCCACAGGATCACGGTAGTTGTAGTTCTTTCAGAGCGTCGTATCTTCTTTTAAATTTAAATATTATATTTTTCGCCATCCCTGGACACGTGTTTCGTGGTATTTGCCACTCGTCAGCAGGGAGCAGGTCATAGCTTCTGGGGTTGCCGATGGCTGCCGCATATCACCGGGTGTAGTACCAATACAGAGGCACGCAGGTGCAGAGTCCATGCTCGTCAGCCAAGAACCAAAATATCAAAAGTTGGGCTCCCACACCGCTCACTCATCAGCGGGATCACCCCACAGGATCACGGTAGTTGTAGTTCTTTCAGAGCGTCGTATCTTCTTTTAAATTTAAATATTATATTTTTCGCCATCCCTGGACACGTGTTTCGTGGTATTTGCCACTCGTCAGCAGGGAGCAGGTCATAGCTTCTGGGGTTGCCGATGGCTGCCGCATATCACCGGGTGTAGTACCAATACAGAGGCACGCAGGTGCAGAGTCCATGCTCGTCAGCCAAGAACCAAAATATCAAAAGTTGGGCTCGCACACCGCTCACTCATCAGCGGGATCACCCCACAGGATCACGGAAGTTGTAGTTCTTTCAGAGCGTCGTATCTTCTTTTAAATTTAAATATTATATTTTTCGCCATCCCTGGACACGTGTTTCGTGGTATTTGCCACTCGTCAGCAGGGAAGACCAACTTTTGATATTTTGGTTCTTGGCTGACGAGCATGGACTCTGCACCTGCGGGCCTCTGTATTGGTACTACACCCGGTGATATGCGGCAGCCATCGGCAACCCCAGAAGCTATGACCTGCTCCCTGCTGACGAGTGGCAAATACCACGAAACACGTGTCCAGGGATGGCAAAAAATATAATATTTAAATTTAAAAGAAGATACGACGCTCTGAAAGAACTACAACTACCGTGATCCTGTGGGGTGATCCCGCTGATGAGTGAGCGGTGTGCGAGCCCAACTTTTGATATTTTGGTTCTTGGCTGACGAGCATGGACTCTGCACCTGCGTGCCTCTGTATTGGTACTACACCCGGTGATATGCGGCAGCCATCGGCAACCCCAGAATCTATGACCTGCTCCCTGCTGACGAGTGGCAAATACCACGAAACACGTGTCCAGGGATGGCGAAAAATATAATATTTAAATTTAAAAGAAGATACGACGCTCTGAAAGAACTACAACTACTGTGATCCTGTGGGGTGATCCCGCTGATGAGTGAGCGGTGTGCGAGCCCAACTTTTGATATTTTGGTTCTTGGCTGACGAGCATGGACTCTGCACCTGCGTGCCTCTGTATTGGTACTACACCCGGTGATATGCGGCAGCCATCGGCAACCCCAGAAGCTATGACCTGCTCCCTGCTGACGAGTGGCAAATACCACGAAACACGTGTCCAGGGATGGCGAAAAATATAATATTTAAATTTAAAAGAAGATACGACGCTCTGAAAGAACTACAACTACCGTGATCCTGTGGGGTGATCCCGCTGATGAGTGAGCGGTGTGCGAGCCCAACTTTTGATATTTTGGTTCTTGGCTGACGAGCATGGACTCTGCACCTGCGTGCCTCTGTATTGGTACTACACCCGGTGATATGCGGCAGCCATCGGCAGCCCCAGAAGCTATGACCTGCTCCCTGCTGACGAGTGGCAAATACCACGAAACACGTGTCCAGGGATGGCGAAAAATATAATATTTAAATTTAAAAGAAGATACGACGCTCTGAAAGAACTACAACTACCGTGATCCTGTGGGGTGATCCCGCTGTTGAGTGAGCGGTGTGCGAGCCCAACTTTTGATATTTTGGTTCTTGGCTGACGAGCATGGACTCTGCACCTGCGTGCCTCTGTATTGGTACTACACCCGGTGATATGCGGCAGCCATCGGCAACCCCAGAAGCTATGACCTGCTCCCTGCTGACGAGTGGCAAATACCACGAAACACGTGTCCAGGGATGGCGAAAAATATAATATTTAAATTTAAAAGAAGATACGACGCTCTGAAAGAACTACAATTACCGTGATCCTGTGGGGTGAGCCCGCTGATGAGTGAGCGGTGTGCGAGCCCAACTTTTGATATTTTGGTTCTTGGCTGATGAGCATGGACTCTGCACCTGCGTGCCTCTGTATTGGTACTACACCCGGTGATATGCGGCAGCCATCGGCAACCCCAGAAGCTATGACCTGCTCCCTGCTGACGAGTGGCAAATACCACGAAACACGTGTCCAGGGATGGCGAAAAATATAATATTTAAATTTAAAAGAAGATACGACGCTCTGAAAGAACTACAACTACCGTGATCCTGTGGGGTGATCCCACTGATGAGTGAGCGGTGTGCGAGCCCAACTTTTGATATTTTGGTTCTTGGCTGACGAGCATGGACTCTGCACCTGCGTGCCTCTGTATTGGTACTACACCCGGTGATATGCGGCAGCCATCGACAACCCCAGAAGCTATGACCTGCTCCCTGCTGACGAGTGGCAAATACCACGAAACACGTGTCCAGGGATGGCGAAAAATATAATATTTTAATTTAAAAGAAGATACGACGCTCTGAAAGAACTACAACTACCGTGATCCTGTGGGGTGATCCCGCTGATGAGTGAGCGGTGTGCGAGCCCAACTTTTGATATTTTGGTTCTTGGCTGACGAGCATGGACTCTGCACCTGCGTGCCTCTGTATTGGTACTACACCCGGTGATATGCGGCAGCCATCGGCAACCCCAGAAGCTATGACCTGCTCCCTGCTGACGAGTGTCAAATACCACGAAACACGTGTCCAGGGATGGCAAAAAATATAATATTTAAATTTAAAAGAAGATACGACGCTCTCAAAGAACTACAACTACCGTGATCCTGTGGGGTGATCCCGCTGATGAGTGAGCGGTGTGCGAGCCCAACTTTTGATATTTTGGTTCTTGGCTGACGAGCATGGACTCTGCACCTGCGTGCCTCTGTATTGGTACTACACCCGGTGATATGCGGCAGCCATCGGCAACCCCAGAAGCTATGACCTGCTCCCTGCTGACGAGTGGCAAATACCACGAAACACGTGTCCAGGGATGGCGAAAAATATAATATTTAAATTTAAAAGAAGATACGACGCTCTGAAAGAACTACAACTACCGTGATCCTGTGGGGTGATCCCGCTGATGAGTGAGCGGTGTGCGAGCCCAACTTCTGATATTTCGGTTTGAAAAAACGGTGAAAGATTTTATGAAGCAGTGTATGGCATAGTTACTAGGTGGTGTCAGTTCCCGAACAGTTACGAAGCATTGGCATAGCAAACAGGGATCGGTTTAATGTGCTAATGCAGACAGAGTTACCACATTCGAGCAAAACACACGCAGGAACAGAGGCGTAGACAGAGAGGGCTTTAGTTATAAAGTAGTTCCTCATGCACTTAAAAAAAAAAAAATGAATGGGGTCGGTTTGAAAAAACGTTGAAAGATTTTATGAAGCAGTGTATGGCATAGTTACTAGGTGGTGTCAGTTCCCGAACAGTTACGAAGCATTGGCATAGCAAACAGGGATCGGTTTAATGTGCTAATGCAGACAGAGTTACCACATTCGAGCAAAACACACGCAGGAACAGAGGCGTAGACAGAGAGGCCTTTAGTTATAAAGTAGTTTGTCATGCACTTAAAAAAAATAAATGAATGGGGTCGGTTTGAAAAAACGTTGAAAGATTTTATGAAGCAGTGTATGGCATAGTCACTAGGTGGTGTCAGTTCCCGAACAGTTACGAAGCATTGGCATAGCAAACAGGGATCGGTTTAATGTGCTAATGCAGACAGAGTTACCACATTCGAGCAAAACACACGCAGGAACAGAGGCGTAGACAGAGAGGGCTTTAGTTATAAAGTAGTTCGTCATGCACTTAAAAAAAAAAAAATGAATGGAGTCGGTTTGAAAAAACGTTGAAAGATTTTATGAAGCAGTGTATGGCATAGTCACTAGGTGGTGTCAGTTCCCGAACAGTTACGAAGCATTGGCATAGCAAACAGGGATCGGTTTAATGTGCTAATGCAGACAGAGTTACCACATTCGAGCAAAACACACGCAGGAACAGAGGCGTAGACAGAGAGGGCTTTAGTTATAAAGTAGTTCGTCATGCACTTCCATGCAAGCTCCATGCAAGCGCCTGATACAAGTGAAAACAACACGTACCTGATAATGCAGAGCGGCGGCAGAGCGGCGGCCGGGAAACTGAAAGTACGGCCATGATTCAATTAGGGGAGGAGAAGCCGCAGAGCGCACGCTGGGCGAAGCCCTTTGATGTGCTGTGCGGCCGTGAATGCGCGTGCTTGTTTTGTCACGTGATTCACGTGAACTCTAAGAAAATCGCAGCGCAAGAAGCCCTTGGTTTGACGAGGATTTCGAGCACTTGAATTCTCGATCCCTCAATGCGCTTGCGCGCATTGTAGGTCACGAGACCTAAAAATGTGTTTGGTATTGGGTACTTGTTATTTGAGATGCCATCAGTGATGTAATCAATTCTGTGCTTTAACTTGTCATATGTGATGTAATAAATAAGGTCATGAGCAGCACTTCAAGGGGGCGCACGTTATAGTTAGTTCCGCAAACTGTAACTGGTGCATTTCAGAGGTCTTACATTTTTAAACATTTCAAACGTTTTAAGTGTAGGTTCTAAGCTCATTTCAACATCTATCTATAATATCACTTTATTCTTTGTTTTTTCTAGTGGATTTCATTTTTTTTCCAAACTTATGTTAAGCTCTTATTACCAAACCTAACAATAGCGTCACTTTAACATTTGAATTTTTTCAGTGAATATACACATATATATAGATACATATGCAAATTTTGCCGCCAACAGTAGCCTCTCCCGGACAAAAGGACGAAAAGCGGACCCCAGATTCTTTGTGCCAATCAAGTGATGTTTATTTAGTGCCCAGCAAGTCCGCCATTACGCGTTTCGACCTTGATCACATGACGCGTTGCATAATGGAAAAGCGATATTTAAAGTGATACCAACAGGAAATGACGACATAGAGTCAAAGTGTAAATGCATATTAACTGAAGAGTTACTGATAGCAGCATACAATTTTCTGTGCAAAACTTTACGCATTTTTAAGATAAGCCAATAAATATATAAATATATGAATATTCTCTTAAATGCTAAAAATTTTTAACACAAGGTATAAAAATTAATTTCTTTGTAAAAAATACCGCAGCATAAATTACAAAATTGTCTTTTAAATAAAAGAAGACAGAGCAATAATGTTTAGAAATGGGGGTTGACGCATGGCATCTGAAGCCTTATGCAGTGATCCAATGGATCTACACATAGCTAAAAATGCCTGCCACAGTCCTGTATGTGCGTCAATCCAATGCATGTTCTATTTTAGGCATAGCTATAAAAGTGTTGTTGAGTGCACAACTAATTATGCTGTTATATGTAAAGTGCAATAATGCCCAAGTGGGCCATCATAAACTAATGTCAGTCATTAAAGAACCGGTATTTGGAATCACTCAGTCGATTCTGAATTTGTGCAAATAGTGCAAATCTATGAAGAAAGTGAAAACCAAAATAAGAAATAGTTTAAACGATAAGTATCTAAATCTAAATTACATATATGGTTGAGGAGATATGGCTATACTGTGCATTTCATTTTTTTTTTTAAAATGAAATTGATATTAAAATATATACATTACAGCTGCTTCACACACACAATGCTAAGTGAGCCCACTTAGTATTTTTCAATCTGGAAATCTTAAAATTCAGAGACAGGTGTAAAAATCCTCGCTGGCATTTAACCCTGATGGATATTTAGTAGTGAGTTCCAATATATAATGGGTTTCTAGGAGGCGTAGTTTTGTCTCCCGATTTCCACCTTGTTTAAGAGGTAGAACCGTATCAATTACAAAATATTGGAGATATGTAGGGTTACTCTCATGCTTTTCTTCTAAATGCCTAGCGACCTGGTAGGCTTGATCTTTACCAATGATTGCCCTTATGTGCTGGAGTATCCTTTTGTGGGCTGGCAGCTTGGTACTGCCAATGTACCTCAACCCACACGGACACTCCAGCTCATATTCTGCAAACTCAGTTTTACAGGTCAATTTCTTGTTGATCATGATAGGGTCTGATTTAAAGGGGCTGTCATATACATCCAAATTTGCAAGCCTTACAACTTGGACACTTTCTAAACCCCTTGCACTGTGCCGTCCAAGTAGTTGGAGCCAGCACTTCAGGGCTACTGCTCACTAGGGCATTGCTCATTGACATTGATTTTCTAACCGTCACTGCTGGTTTAGCTGGAACAGACATACCGATGACTGGATCTCCTTGTATCAGATTCCAGTTGCGGTAAAAGGTGTTTCTAAGTTCCTGATGTTGACTATTAAACGTCAATATAACCCTAGGCTGAATTATTGTAGTCGTCAAACTTTCTGCTATCCGCTTGATTTTAGAGGTAAGTGCCTCCCTTCTAGACAAGCTCCTTGTTTTTCTAATGGCACTGTCTATGACGCTGTGAGCATAGCCTCTTGCCAGGAATCTCAGCTTGCTAGCCTCCTGTGCATCCTCACATTCCAAATCTGTACTGCAAATCCGCCTGATACGCAGCATGTCACCATATGGGATGCTGCGTATCAGGTGATGCGAATGGTGACTCGTCGCATGCAGGACAGTGTTGCCTGCAGTGGGCTTTCTAAACAATCTGGTGGCTATAGAATCCTTATCTACATAGACCTCTATGTTTAAAAATTAAACAGACATAACACTTATGGTCGATGTGAATTGAAGGTTGAGGCAGTTGTTATTTAGTGTGTCCACAAATTCTTTAGCACTCAACTCCGTGCCCCTCCAAATTTAAAGCAAATCATTAATGTGTCATAGATATACAATTGCATGTTGTTCCATTGTCGCTTTGTGTTGTCCACCAAGGGATCTTCCCTCCTTTTTTTATTGTCCCATCAGGACCTGCTCCTCCCACAGCCCCCTATGCTACATGTTCAATTTTGCGTAGAAAGTCCGATGTGTCCTGCACATAGGATGCCAGCCCCTTGACCCAGTCTTGCAAGAAACAATCCACGTATTTGGAGGTATTCTCCATTATACTATCAATGGCAGAAATTACTGGTCTCCCAGGTGGTTTATCTGTACATTTGTGAATCTTGGGAATGAGATAAAGGGTGGGGAATTTCATTTGTTTTACACTCTCCCCTGAGGCGGAAAGCCGGGGGCTCTCTGCAATATCTTTTGTGCTCTCTTGTACTGTAATTTACGCGCTTTGAATACTAATAGCGCTCGTTTTACGTCTGTACATATTTTAGCCAGTTAGGTTTTAATAATTGCAGCCCTCACCTCGGCGCGAGATTAGCGTCCGCCGGAGGTGATACACAGGCTCTTTGGGTCACAGCGCTTGTTCCACGCGCTGACACAGCACTCCACCCACCTCAGCAGCCATCTTGAGCGAGGTAAGGGTGGCGGTGCAGTGGTTGGACCCCTCCCGCCCTCCGGTTTATTTAAGGGAGGAGATCACTATCCGGGCAAATTTCATTTGTTTTACACTCTCCCCTGAGGCGGAAAGCCGGGGGCTCTCTGCAATATCTTTTGTGCTCTCTTGTGCTGTAATTTACGCGCTTTGAATACTAATAGCGCTCGTTTTACGTCTGTACATATTTTAGCCAGTTAGGTTTTAATAATTGCAGCCCTCACCTCGGCGCGAGATTAGCGTCCGCCGGAGGTGATACACAGGCTCTTTGGGTCACAGCACTTGTTCCACGCGCTGACACAGCACTCCACCCACCTCAGCAGCCATCTTGAGCGAGGTAAGGGTGGCGGTGCAGTGGTTGGACCCCTCCCACCCTCCTCATCCTCCAATGTATAAAGGCACTAGACCATCCCGACCGCGCAGCGGGCGGGCGCAGCGGGCGCGGCGGCGGCGCGCCAAAGGCAAGCCCGTCTGCGCCCGTCCGCGCCGGGACCGAGCCCAGGGCCACGACCCCTGGTCGGCCATCAGGCACCCACATCCTCTCTTATTCACGCACAACTTTATTGGACCTTAGACCATTGCCACTTTTGTCCTGCACGATAGTAGATCCTCACATGAACCTACATGACCCAAATGCGCCTTGCCCACATTGTAAAAATGTCATCCCTCTGCATACGGTGCCTGCCCAATCTAAGCGATTCAGAAAAGGGGGTGGTGATGAACAAAGTGTCTGAATTAAGCAGACCACTCTTACCCAGTCCAAAGATCAGGGCTTGATCCATCACCGTTATTTAGCTCACTGCCCCATCCCAGCTCAGAACCTGGCTATATGCAAATTAGTCTGTCCCTGGCCCAGTGCATCATGGGAACAGGGCAGACCAAACTACCAAGCCAATTCTTCACCAGAAAGGAGACAAGCTACCGGGGACCGGTTTCTGGCATTTCAGCCTCGTCGGCCCGGCTTGCTTGAATCCTGATGGAGCAGTGAGCAAGGGACTCATGTCTGAGTATACCCTGCCACACCTATAGTGGCCAAAAACGATTCAGAAAAGGGGGTGGTGATGAACAGAGTGTCTGAATTAAGCAGACCACTCTTACCCAGTCCAAAGATCAGGGCTTGATCTATCACCGTTATTTAGCTCACTGCCCCATCCCAGCTCAGAACCTGGCTATATGCAAATTAGTCTGTCCCTGGCCCAGTGCATCATGGGAACAGGGCAGACCAAACTACCAAGCCAATTCTTCACCAGAAAGGAGACAAGCTACCGGGGACCGGTTTCTGGCATTTCAGCCTCGTCGGCCCGGCTTGCTTGAATCCTGATGGAGCAGTGAGCAAGGGACTCATGTCTGAGTATACCCTGCCACACCTATAGTGGCCAAAAACGATTCAGAAAAGGGGGTGGTGATGAACAGAGTGTCTGAATTAAGCAGACCACTCTTACCCAGTCCAAAGATCAGGGCTTGATCCATCACCGTTATTTAGCTCACTGCCCCATCCCAGCTCAGAACCTGGCTATATGCAAATTAGTCTGTCCCTGGCCCTTTTCTGAATCATTTTGTCCACCATAAGCGTGGAAGGGTATACTCAGATGTGAGTCCCTTGCTCATTGCACCATCAGGATTCAAGCAAGCCGGGCCGACGACGCCTGAAATGGCAGAAACCGGTCCCCGGAAGCTTGTTTCCTTCCCAGTACAAGAATTGGCTTGGTAGTTTGGTTTGCCCTGTTCCCATCATGCACTGGGACAGGAACAGACTAATTTGCATATAGCCAAGTTCTGAGCTGGGATGGTGCAGTGAGCTAAAAAACGGTGATGGATCAAGCCCTGATCTTTGGACTGGGTAAGAGTGGTCTGCTTAATTCAGGCACTCTGTTCATCACCACCCCCTTTTCTGAATCATTTTGTCCACCATAAGCGTGGAAGGGTATACTCAGATGTGAGTCCCTTGCTCATTGCACCATCAGGATTCAAGCAAGTCGGGCCGACGACGCCTGAAATGGCAGAAACCGGTCCCCGGAAGCTTGTTTCCTTCCCAGTACAAGAATTGGCTTGGTAGTTTGGTTTGCCCTGTTCCCATCATGCACTGGGACAGGAACAGACTAATTTGCATATAGCCAAGTTCTGAGCTGGGATGGTGCAGTGAGCTAAAAAACGGTGATGGATCAAGCCCTGATCTTTGGACTGGGTAAGAGTGGTCTGCTTAATTCAGGCACTCTGTTCATCACCACCCCCTTTTCTGAATCATTTTGTACACCATAAGCGTGGAAGGGTATACTCAGATGTGAGTCCCTTGCTCATTGCACCATCAGGATTCAAGCAAGCCGGGCCGACGACGCCTGAAATGGCAGAGACCGGTCCCCGGAAGCTTGTTTCCTTCCCAGTACAAGAATTGGCTTGGTAGTTTGGTTTGCCCTGTTCCCATCATGCACTGGGACAGGAACAGACTAATTTGCATATAGCCAAGTTCTGAGCTGGGATGGTGCAGTGAGCTAAAAAACGGTGATGGATCAAGCCCTGATCTTTGGACTGGGTAAGAGTGGTCTGCTTAATTCAGGCACTCTGTTCATCACCACCCCCTTTTCTGAATCATTTTGTCCACCATAAGCGTGGAAGGGTATACTCAGATGTGAGTCCCTTGCTCATTGCACCATCAGGATTCAAGCAAGCCGGGCCGACGACGCCTGAAATGGCAGAAACCGGTCCCCGGAAGCTTGTTTCCTTCCCAGTACAAGAATTGGCTTGGTAGTTTGGTTTGCCCTGTTCCCATCATGCACTGGGACAGGAACAGACTAATTTGCATATAGCCAAGTTCTGAGCTGGGATGGTGCAGTGAGCTAAAAAACGGTGATGGATCAAGCCCTGATCTTTGGACTGGGTAAGAGTGGTCTGCTTAATTCAGGCACTCTGTTCATCACCACCCCCTTTTCTGAATCATTTTGTCCACCATAAGCGTGGAAGGGTATACTCAGATGTGAGTCCCTTGCTCATTGCACCATCAGGATTCAAGCAAGCCGGGCCAACGACGCCTGAAATGGCAGAAACCGGTCCCCGGAAGCTTGTTTCCTTCCCAGTACAAGAATTGGCTTGGTAGTTTGGTTTGCCCTGTTCCCATCATGCACTGGGACAGGAACAGACTAATTTGCATATAGCCAAGTTCTGAGCTGGGATGGTGCAGTAAGCTAAAAAACGGTGATGGATCAAGCCCTGATCTTTGGACTGGGTAAGAGTGGTCTGCTTAATTCAGGCACTCTGTTCATCACCACCCCCTTTTCTGAATCATTTTGTCCACCATAAGCGTGGAAGGGTATACTCAGATGTGAGTCCCTTGCTCATTGCACCATCAGGATTCAAGCAAGCCGGGCCGACGACGCCTGAAATGGCAGAAACCGGTCCCCGGAAGCTTGTTTCCTTCCCAGTACAAGAATTGGCTTGGTAGTTTGGTTTGCCCTGTTCCCATCATGCACTGGGACAGGAACAGACTAATTTGCATATAGCCAAGTTCTGAGCTGGGATGGTGCAGTGAGCTAAAAAACGGTGATGGATCAAGCCCTGATCTATGGACTGGGTAAGAGTGGTCTGCTTAATTCAGGCACTCTGTTCATCACCACCCCCTTTTCTGAATCATTTTGTCCACCATAAACGTGGAAGGGTATACTCAGATGTGAGTCCCTTGCTCATTGCACCATCAGGATTCAAGCAAGCCGGGCCGACGACGCCTGAAATGGCAGAAACCGGTCCCCGGAAGCTTGTTTCCTTCCCAGTACAAGAATTGGCTTGGTAGTTTGGTTTGCCCTGTTCCCATCATGCACTGGGACAGGAACAGACTAATTTGCATATAGCCAAGTTCTGAGCTGGGATGGTGCAGTGAGCTAAAAAACGGTGATGGATCAAGCCCTGATCTTTGGACTGGGTAAGAGTGGTCTGCTTAATTCAGGCACTCTGTTCATCACCACCCCCTTTTCTGAATCATTTTGTCCACCATAAGCGTGGAAGGGTATACTCAGATGTGAGTCCCTTGCTCATTGCACCATCAGGATTCAAGCAAGCCGGGCCGACGACGCCTGAAATGGCAGAAACCGGTCCCCGGAAGCTTGTTTCCTTCCCAGTACAAGAATTGGCTTGGTAGTTTGGTTTGCCCTGTTCCCATCATGCACTGGGACAGGAACAGACTAATTTGCATATAGCCAAGTTCTGAGCTGGGATGGTGCAGTGAGCTAAAAAACGGTGATGGATCAAGCCCTGATCTTTGGACTGGGTAAGAGTGGTCTGCTTAATTCAGGCACTCTGTTCATCACCACCCCCTTTTCTGAATCATTTTGTACACCATAAGCGTGGAAGGGTATACTCAGATGTGAGTCCCTTGCTCATTGCACCATCAGGATTCAAGCAAGCCGGGCCGACGACGCCTGAAATGGCAGAAACCGGTCCCCGGAAGCTTGTTTCCTTCCCAGTACAAGAATTGGCTTGGTAGTTTGGTTTGCCCTGTTCCCATCATGCACTGGGACAGGAACAGACTAATTTGCATATAGCCAAGTTCTGAGCTGGGATGGTGCAGTGAGCTAAAAAACGGTGATGGATCAAGCCCTGATCTTTGGACTGGGTAAGAGTGGTCTGCTTAATTCAGGCACTCTGTTCATCACCACCCCCTTTTCTGAATCATTTTGTCCACCATAAGCGTGGAAGGGTATACTCAGATGTGAGTCCCTTGCTCATTGCACCATCAGGATTCAAGCAAGCCGGGCCGACGACGCCTGAAATGGCAGAAACCGGTCCCCGGAAGCTTGTTTCCTTCCCAGTACAAGAATTGGCTTGGTAGTTTGGTTTGCCCTGTTCCCATCATGCACTGGGACAGGAACAGACTAATTTGCATATAGCCAAGTTCTGAGCTGGGATGGTGCAGTGAGCTAAAAAACGGTGATGGATCAAGCCCTGATCTTTGGACTGGGTAAGAGTGGTCTGCTTAATTCAGGCACTCTGTTCATCACCACCCCCTTTTCTGAATCATTTTGTCCACCATAAGCGTGGAAGGGTATACTCAGATGTGAGTCCCTTGCTCATTGCACCATCAGGATTCAAGCAAGCCGGGCCGACGACGCCTGAAATGGCAGAAACCGGTCCCCGGAAGCTTGTTTCCTTCCCAGTACAAGAATTGGCTTGGTAGTTTGGTTTGCCCTGTTCCCATCATGCACTGGGACAGGAACAGACTAATTTGCATATAGCCAAGTTCTGAGCTGGGATGGTGCAGTGAGCTAAAAAACGGTGATGGATCAAGCCCTGATCTTTGGACTGGGTAAGAGTGGTCTGCTTAATTCAGGCACTCTGTTCATCACCACCCCCTTTTCTGAATCATTTTGTCCACCATAAGCGTGAAAGGGTATACTCAGATGTGAGTCCCTTGCTCATTGCACCATCAGGATTCAAGCAAGCCGGGCCGACGACGCCTGAAATGGCAGAAACCGGTCCCCGGAAGCTTGTTTCCTTCCCAGTACAAGAATTGGCTTGGTAGTTTGGTTTGCCCTGTTCCCATCATGCACTGGGACAGGAACAGACTAATTTGCATATAGCCAAGTTCTGAGCTGGGATGGTGCAGTGAGCTAAAAAACGGTGATGGATCAAGCCCTGATCTTTGGACTGGGTAAGAGTGGTCTGCTTAATTCAGGCACTCTGTTCATCACCACCCCCTTTTCTGAATCATTTTGCCCAATCTAAGCAGCAGATTACTACCAAGGACGTAACTTTGCTGATGGCACTCATCAATGCCCGCTCACTGTGCAAACACAGCCAGGAAGTTGCGGACCTTATTATAGACAATAAACTCGACATCCTTTTTGTTACCGAAACTTGGACTAATGAGTCGTCTGAACCAGATATGGTTATTGCAGTACCAGCCGGTTACAAAGTTTACCGGCAGGATAGAGTAAGGGGAAGAGGAGGCGGCCTGGCTATCAGAGCCAGAGAGTGTTTTCCTGTTAGAACCACCCCTATTCCATCTAATTCCTGTGAAGCACTGCAATTTGGAATACAATTCAGTCCCCTTTTTAATTTTAAGGGTATACTGATTTATCGCCCTCCAGGAACTAGGACAGGTTTTCTCACCAGTATTAGCAATATGCTGGAAACATTAGCAATGGAAAATACATTTACAGTGCTAGGTGATCTGAATTTTCACCTAGACCAACCTGACCACGCTGATACATCTACCCTCGTATCGGACATGGAGATTCTGGGGTTAAAACAATTAGTCACCTCTGCCACGCATTTAGCAGGCCATATTTTAGACGCCGTTTTCTCTAATGTTGACTGTCTCCATATAACGGACATTCTACCAATGCCGTGGACTGATCACTATGCCATATTTGGGGAAATCTCCATCAAATCTGTCCAAAATAACAATTCCACCTTAATAAACCAAAGCTCCTTCAAAGATTGGAAGAATATAAATCAGACAGAGTTGAAAATACAGCTAGACAATTTGTGTCCTACGGTGCCTAACGATCCCAATGAAGCAACGTTAAAATTTCAGACCTGGCTCACTCAGGCAACCGAGCATACAGTGTGTTCGAAATCTCTGTCCAGGAACCGAGCTAAACCGACTGCCCCATGGTACTCCGATGATTTAAGGCGGCAAAAACAAAGTAATAGGATTCTGGAAAGGATCTGGAGAAAAAACTACGACTTGGCCAGTAAGAAAGATTACAAAGAATCTCTGGCACTTTATAAATCTATGATTACCAAAGCAAAAAAATCATATTATTCTAATCAAATTGACCAAGCCACAAATTCAAGTAAACGCCTATATGAAATAACAAAAATTTTGGCAGGTAATGTTCCCGACCTTACCCCTGCTCCCTCCCAAGAATTATGCGATGATCTGGCAAAATTCTTCTTCACCAAAGTGGATGACATCTACCAAGCCTTCACCTTTAAATCATCCACGATGAATATCGCTCCCCCTTGCCCATCTCAAGCCATCACCTTGTCGAGTTTTCATAAGCTTATAGACGACCAAACAAAGACCATTGTCTCAACCATCAAATCAGGCTCCGCCCTTGACCCCTGTCCAATTTCAGTCCTAATCCCAGTTATGGACTCCATCATACCTGTGCTGACTCAAGTTTGTAATGCCATCCTGTCCTCAGGGATTTATCCGAACGCTTTAAAAAAAACACTACTGAAACCTTTATTAAAAAAATCCGGCCTGGATAAAAACGAACTTAAAAACTATAGGCCAATTGCGAGCCTACCGTTTTTAGCCAAAGTAGTCGAAAAAGCTATGAGCTCCCAACTTTCTGACTTCATTGAGAAACATCGATTGCTAGATGACTCTCAATTCGGCCTCCAAAGACATCATGGGACTGAAACCGCCCTTATTAAGGCCGCTGATGATGTTAGGGCCATCCGGGATCAAGGCGGGACTGCAATTCTAGTACTGCTAGACCTATCAGCAGCCTTCGACACGGTCGACCATAACATCTTGGTCGACCGTGTCGAAAAATTGGGCATCTGTTATTCAGACAGAAACCTCCTTGCCTCCTTCCTCGCGGATAGAACACAAGCGGTCACCCTCGGACCTTTTCGATCTGCCCAACTCTCTCTGCCATGTGGTGTCCCCCAAGGCTCATCCCTTAGTCCGACACTATTCAATATCTATGTGTCGGACCTTGCCAATGTCATCAGGGCTTATGGGATGAGCCTAACATCTTATGCGGACGACACGCAGCTGGTGTTGGCTATCAAGGGTGATGGAGGAGAAGTAGCGCAAAACTTTAAAAACGGACTGCTTGAAATCGGAGAATGGATGGCAACTAACTGCCTCAAACTTAATTCAGAGAAAACCGAGGTAGTCATCTTTGGTCCTCTCCTCCCAGCATGGTCCTCCTACTGGTGGCCACCCGCCTTTGGTCCCCCTCCCACCCCCACACCTAAAGTTAGGAATTTAGGCGTCATTTTCGATGATGGACTCAGCTTTATGGACCACGCAAACAAAGTTGCCTCAACGGCTCATTACAGACTGAAAATGATTAGAAAGATTTGTCCCTTTCTTCCGGAGACCTTAATCAAAACTTTGGTGAGCTCCTTAGTTTTAACAGCGTTAAATTATTGTAACGGTCTTTTCCTCAACGCTCAGGTCAGGGTCAAAAACAAATTACAGTCAATCCAAAACGCGGCGGCACGCTTGCTCTCAGGAACCTCAAAGTTTGAATCCATATCAGCGACAATAAGGCAGTACCATTGGCTTACGATCGAAAATAGAATTAAGTTCAAGTCCTTGTGCATAGTTTATAAGGCTTTAAACAATCAAGGACCGCACTCGCTTAAAGACCAACTGAAATTTTATGTACCTTCCAGACAGCTCCGCTCCTCCTCCTTGCACCAACTAGTTATTCCACGATCAAAGAAAGTTTCCTGGGGTGACCGTCGCTTTACAGTGGCTGCCCCCAAACTTTGGAATACTCTTCCGCACAACATCAGGACGAGTCCGTCACTCTACCAATTCCGGAAACTCTTAAAAACATGGCTATTTAACCAATGAGCCTCTTGCAACGAGTGTGAAACTGTGGAATTACTAGCGCCAAGACGCCCTAGGGTAATCGCTGCGCTCTACAAATGTTAACAAATAAATAAATAAATGACCGGATGTTCCTTTTTTTAAAATGAAATTCAGCATCCGTAATCAACCCCCCACTCTTCCAAGCCAGTAATTTATGATAGTGATCATTCCATGCTGCTTTTACTATATGGATATTGCTCTTTCTGTAACATGCAGGGTCAGCCAATTATTGTCCTGCTTACTCCATATACAACTGGCACAGCCATAGGACATAGGACAATATTGCTGTCCTTGTCTGATTGTCTCACGATGATGTTGTTATTGGATTGTAGTTTTTTCATTAATTGCTTGTAGCAAAGATTTTGTTTGTCTATTCCATGGCGGATTTTATTGGTTGCCGTATACAGTTTTTTCAGATCACTAGTAACTAAATCATGGTATACATCCAAGTTGTCGTGCAGCATGATTGGCTGAAAGACAGATTTGGGTTTGAAAGGCGTTATACATGACCCTCTATGTTCCAAAAGATCTTGATCCATGATGGGCGTTTTAGCTTGTGGTTCATTCTGTAAGGCCCAAACATCTTGAAACAGGCTAAGATCTCCAGCCGTCAGCAATGAGGGGCTAGTGTTGGCTCCGGTGTTAATGGGTACTGTTTTCTTTTTAGGTTGTAGCATATGGAATTTATTGAGTTTTAATTTTCTCACAGCCTATATATATATATTATATATAAATTACCCAGTGACAGTCACCAATGGGTATAGGTAGGTCTGCGTTTTCACAGGAAGTGCTTTTTTTGGTTTGCTTTTACCTTTGGCGCTGATTGATGAATTTTCACAAAACTTCCCTAAAGGTGTCACGACTGCGAGCTCCTCAGGATCGAAACGATGCTCAAATGGGGTCCACCTCCTGACGTCCCTGCACTCTGACTAGCTATAAGCATACAGAGCACAAAAGCAGTCAAGCGAGGGAAAGGTAAGGGTGGGAGCTGCAGTGGAAGGGACACCTGTAACAAAAGAAGTCACACATTAATACTTGCAATCCTCTTCCTACCCTCCTGTACTGTCTCCCTGGATACAAAGCAGTACCTGGTAAATGTTCAGGAGATGAACCCTTCCCTTATCTGAGATATCGAACTCGGGAGGGGGCAATCCAGCGGCTCCCAGTTCGAGGATCCTCAATGTTACCACACCCTGGTTCCAATACCTGATAAGGCTAGGAGGGGGCAATCCAGCGGCTCCCAGCCCTTCTCTCAGGCTTATGATAGGATCCAAGAATTAAGCTCTAGGGCGCTTTCATTCCGCCGAGTGAAAGAACAGGTATTTCCTGTTAGTCCACGGAGGGGGGCAAATCCAGCGTCTCCCGGCACAATCAACACAGGAACCCAAAAACAAGACTTAGCAGAACACTGCCTGGGGCGCTCTTGCTCAGACGAGCATCAGCCGAACTCTGCTCCGCAGCGGCGGAGATAAACCAGGCAAAACGGGAGTAAAACAAATAAATCCAAAACGGCTCCGCGGGGACAGGGCGTCCGCTGAGCCGTGAGCAACTCCAAGGGAAAAATCACGTGCGAGGACCTCTGTCTCTCGCATTGCTAGATGCCTTCCTGGTCCTCCCCTTAACGCTAGGCATTATGGGAGATGTAGTCTTCCCTGTTGAATGATACTTGGCAGGCACATCCGTCAGGCCCTGACAGTACGCCCCCCTCCTCAGTGCCTCCTAGCGCCAGGCTTACCCGGGTTACGGGCGTAAAACAATCGGACCATCCGCGGGGCATGAACCCCCGCACTCGGTTCCCAAGAATCATCCTCAGGCTGGTATCCTTTCCAGGAGATAAGGAACCACAGCTTCCCTTGACGATACCTGGAGTCCAGAATGCGTCGAACCTCATATTCCATCTGACCATCCTTCAGAATAGGCGGAACAGCTTTGCACCGTGCCGAACCAGCAGGTTTCAGCAGGCTGCAGTGGAACACAGGATGTATCCTCATAGAAGCAGGCAGCTTGAGTTTGTACGCCACCGGATTGACTTTTCGGAGTATGACATAGGGACCTATGTAGCGTGGATGGACTATACTACGGTAGCGGAAACGGATGTTCTTCGTCGACAGCCAGACCCTGTCGCCCACTCTATATAGAGGACCATCCTGTCGATGTTTATCGGCCCACTTCTTGTAGGAAGTCTTTGCCTGGACCAGCGTTTTCTGAATCCGCCTGTGAGTTGTCAGAAGAGTCTTCACGTGAGCTGCTACCGTGGGATGATTGTGCACTTCTCCTGGTACTGTCAAGGGCAGAGTGTTCGCGTGAAAACCGGTGTTGGCCTTGAACGGTGTTTCCCCTATCGAACTGTGCCAGGCATTGTTGTAGGATAGTTCCGCAAGCCATAACAGGGAGACCCAGGATTGATTTGCTTCCTCAGAATAACACCTCAGGTATTTTTTGAGCGTTTGGTTAAGCCGCTCGGTCTTACCGTCGGTTTGCGGATGGAAGCTGGTGGATAAGGCCTCTTCCACCCGGAGGGCCTTGCACCACATGGGCCAAAATCTTGCCAAAAACTGAGGACCTCGGTCCGTGACGATTACCCACGGTATACCATGGATCCTCACCACATGAGTTAGTAACAACTGGGCCGTTTGGCTGGCCGTAGGCAGGTTTTTGAAAGGGACAAAATGTCCCATCTTTGTTAAACTGTCGACCACCACCATGATGGCGTTGCACCCTTGATCTGTTGGGAGACCGACTATGAAGTCCACGCTGATCGTGTGCCATGGGGATGTATGACGTTACAACGCGAGATATTACAACGCACTCTGTTACAACGCATTTTTTACAACGCAGGATCCATTACATCGCATGGCATTACAACGCATGACATTACATAGCAGATGCTATTACAACGCATGCCATTACAATGTAAGTATAGGTAAGTATATCTTTTTTTTAAAAATTGTAATTAATCTAATTAAATTAATTTAATTTAATTTATTTAAATTAACTAATTTTAAAATTGTAATTAATTTAATTAAATAAATTTAATTTAATTAATTTTACAATTATTATTATTAATTTAATTTAATTAATTTAATTTAATTATTTTAATTTAATTATTTTAATTAAATTAATTTAAAATCGTTTTTTTTAAAAACCCAAAAAATACCCCTGTACCTCAAAACCCAAACCTAGCCCTGAACCCTTAAAATACCCCTGTACCCCAAAAACCAAACCCAGCCCTGAAACCTAAAAATACCCCTGTATCCCAAAACCCAAACCCAGCCCTAAAACCTAAAAATACCCCTGTACCCCAAAAACCAACCCCAGCCCTGAAACCTAAAAATACCCCTGTACCCCAAAACCCAAGCCCAGCCCTAAAACCTAAAAATACCCCTGTACCCCAAAACCCAAACCCAGCCCTAAAACCTAAAAATACCCCTGTACCCCAAAACCCAAACCCAGCCCTGAAACCTAAAAATACCCCTGTACCCCAAAACCCAAACCCAGCCCTAAAACCTAAAAATACCCCTGTACCCCAAAAAACAAACCCAGCCCTGAAACCTAAAAATACCCCTGTACCCCAAAACCCAAACCCAGCCCTAAAACCTAAAAATACCCCAGTACCCCAAAAACCAAACCCAGCCCTGAAACCTAAAAATACCCCTGTACCCCAAAACCCAAACCCAGCCCTAAAACCTAAAAATACCCCTGTATCCCAAAACCCAAACCCAGCCCAAAACCTAAAAATACCCCTGTACCCCAAAAACCAAGCCCAGCCCTGAAACCTAAAAATACCCCTGTACCCCAAAACCCAAACCCAGCCCTAAAACCTAAAAATACCCCTGTATCCCAAAACCCAAACCCAGCCCTAAAACCTAAAAATACCCCTGTACCCCAAAAACCAAACCCAGCCCTGAAACCTAAAAATACCCCTGTACCCCAAAACCCAAACCCAGTCCTAAAACCTAAAAATACCCCTGTACCCCAAATCCCAAACCCAGCCCTGAAACCTAAAAATACCCCTGTACCCCAAAACCCCAAACCCTGCCCTAAAACCTAAAAATACCCCTGTACCCCAAAACCCAAACCCAGCCCTGAAACCTAAAAATACCCAAACACCCAAAACGTATACCTCAGTACCCCAAAACATATACTCTTATACTCATACTTATTTTTTAAAATTACTTAAATTAATATATTTAATTTATAATATAAAAAAACATAAATTAGTATTTTTTTATTCATAATATTATTTAATTTAATTTAATAATATTAAATAAAATTTTTACAAAATTATATACTTACTTATACTTACGTTGTAATAACATGCGTTGTAATAGCATCTGCTATGTAATGTCATGCGTTGTAAAGACATGCGATGTAATGGATCCAGAGTTGTAAAAGCTGCGTTGTAATAGAAGTGCGTTGTAAAAGTTGCGATGTAACGGTTGTTTCCCGTGCCATGGACGGGACGGAGAGGGTAATGGCATAAGTTTTCCTCGACTTTTGGATTGGTCTCCTATCGCACTGGCACAGGTGTCACATTGATTCATCCAGCTTTCTACATCCTTCGACATGTTTTCCCACCAGAAATGGCGCTTTACTAGATGCAACGTTTTCTTGTGTCCTGGATGCCCTGCAAGCACATTGTTATGGCACCAATTGAACGCCTTCAACCGAAGGGGGTGTGTGGGCAAGTACAACTTCCCCTCATGCAGAGGTATTCCGTGTTTGATAACCCGGAGTCTGTTCTTTCTCGCCCATGCTTGCCACTGGGCTTGACTCCGATCACTATGGACTTGCTCTATGAATTGGTCTGCAGTAACCGAGCACACTACTCTCTCAATGGCTATGATGGCTCGTTGCATCTCTTGTTGTGGTACAGAGTCTTCCCCTTGCCGATAGAGGGAATCTGCCTTCCTGTTTTCAGACCCTGGATGGAAGGTGACTATGAAATTGTACTCCGCAAAAAACAACATCCACCTCATTTGTCGGTGTGAAAGGTGGCGTGCGGTCTTCATGAACTGCAAGTTCCTATGATCAGAATACACAGTTATCGGATGTTGCGTTCCCCACAGATAATGCCTCCACTCCTGGAACGCCCTTTTGATGGCTAACAGCTCTTTCTCGGATATTGTATAGTTAGTTTCGGCAGGGTTTCGTTTTTTAGACAGAAAGGCAACAGGATGCAGTTGTCCCGTTTCCTTGTCTCTCTGTGATAAGACGGCCCCCACCGCTGAATCTGATGCATCCGCCTCCACCACAAAAGGGATGTCCAGTTGAGGGTGTCTCAAAATCGGGGCAGTGACGAACGCCTTTTTCAGATGCTCAAACGCTTCCATGGCCTCGGGATTCCACCTGAAAGGTACCCCCTTCCTCAGCAGTTTGGTAATCAGGGAGGCCAACAGGGAGAACTGAGAGATGAATCTCCAATAATAGTTAGAGAAACCAAGGAAACATTGCACATCTTTCACACATTTAGGCACCGGCCATGATCGAACAGCCTCTATCTTTCTTTCAGTCATACGGAAACCCCTAGGAGTTAGGATAACCCCTAAAAATTCCACCATAGCTACGCTGAATTTGCATTTGCTGAGTTTACAATAGAGGCTGTTCTCCAGCAATCTTTTCAGGATCAGGATGACATGGCTGACGTGCTGAGCTCTGGATACCGAATAGACCAGGATGTCATCGATGTATACTATGACAAACGGGTCTATGTACTCCTTCAGCACGTCATTGAGGAAATATTGGAATGCCGCCGGGGCGTTACACAACCCGAATGGCATAACCAAGTATTCGAACAGGCCGTATCGGGTTTTGAACGCCGTCTTCCACTCATCCCCCTTGTGAATCCTAACCAAGTGATAGGCGCCACGGAGGTCCAACCGTGTATAGATATTGGCCTCCCTCACTTGATCCAACAAGACGGGGATGAGTGGAAGTGGGTAGCGGTTCCTGATCTTTTGTTTGTTCAGCTGGCGGTAGTCAATGCATGTGCGCAGCTCACCATTGACTTTCGCCGTTAAAAACAGAGGCGAGGCTGCTGGAGACCTGGATGGCCGGATGAACCCGATTGCGCTAAAGTGTGACAAATACTCCTGTAAGTGTTTTGTTTCAGGCTCTCATAAGGCATACACCCTACAGGATGGGACTATTGCTCCGTCAATCAGATCTATACGGCAGTCGTACTCGCGATGTGGTAGTGGGCACCTCTGCCCTGATTTAGCTGAACACCTCTCTATAGTCTTCATAGACCGTTGGCAGTACCGTTTCTTTTTCGGCTGCCGTAGCCATGTGCAGGGTCTGAGCTAATGCTAGCGTTTGTGATGGAGGTTGAATCATGCATGTGTTCTGACACTCATCGAAAAGGAAGCTAACGGATTTAAGCATCCAATCAATAGAGGGGTTATGTAGTCCTAGCCAGGGTATCCCCAGTATGATCTCGTATTGGGGGGCTACAATTATGTTTAACACTATGTTCTCTACATGATCGACAGGGCTGCCCTTCAGTATTAGCTCGACTACTTCAGTGCATTCTGTTATTGGACAGGATTTCAATGGGGTACCCTCCACTGCCAGCACTGTCTCCGGGGTCGGATTTGGAACTCGCCCCAACCCCAAACGCCGCACCAGTCCCTCGTCAATGAAGTTCCCGGTAGCCCCGGAATCTATCATACTCCATACGGAATGTTGCTGCTTCTTGGTTTGCAAGAATGTGGGGAGTATGATGTGAGTAGCCACATGTTTGACTTCAGTGGAGGCTAAGGACGTCAACCTCCATTCTTTTTCCTCCAACCCCTCTGTGGGTGTACTTGTCTCTTCGATTTCACCCTGGTTTACTGAGGTGAGCGCTACTTTCTTACCAGCATAAAAGGTTTTTGGTCTCTTTGGCTTTAAGGTGCATTCCTTCACCAAATGCCCTTTCTTGCCACAATACATACAAAGCCCCTGTGTTCGGCGACTCTCTCTTTCTGCCCTGGACAACGGGGACCTGATAGCGCCTACATCCATTGGTTCTGGAGCGCTATCTCTCGCTACTGGGGGAGGATGAGACACTGGTCCCATGCCTCCTGAGTGTCTGTCATGCCTCCTACGATCTCCTCCCCTCTCCGCTATCCTATGGTCTAGACGCAAGGTGAGGTTTATCAAATCTACACATGTGGTAGGTTGGGGGTCGATCTGGGCCAACACATCTTTTATGTCGTCGGACAGTCCTTGATAATACAGCGCCATTTTTTTTTTTCTTCCGGCCAGGCGGTTTCTGCGATCAGCCGGTTAAAAGTTGTCATGTATTTGACCAGGTATTTTTTTCCTTGACGGAGCTCCAGGAGCTCCCAGTCTGCACTGAGGGTGGTGGCCCTTCGGTCAAACACCCGCTCGAATTCCTGTCGAAAGGCTGACCAGTCGGAAAGGATGGGATCATCGTTCCTGACGTAAGGGACTGCCCAATTGGCCGCATCCCCCGACAGATAAGAGATGGCAAATGCCACTCGGGACAGATTCGTGGGAAACGAGGCTGGTCGGCAAGAAAAATGTACGTTAGAAAAGCCTGTATTTTCTGAGGATCACCGGTATATCTTTCGGGACTAGCTAAGGGTATGAGGGGAGGAACCGTCACCTGAATTTGATGCGCACCCACTGACGCATCAAACGGGTTTCCCTGCTGTCTGTCTAGTCTCTCCCTTAAGGCTGCTGTCTCCGCTTTCGACGTAGCCAGATCCTGCTGTACTAGTACTAAAGCCTGGAGAACGTCGTCTAAAGTCGCCATGTTTGAGGATCCTTCCGATCAGGAGGAGTATCGTTCGTGGGCACGTGATTCTGTCACGACTGCGAGCTCCTCAGGATGGAAACGATGCTCAAATGGGGTCCACCTCCTGACGTCCCTGCACTCTGATTAGCTATAAGCATACAGAGCACAAAAGCAGTCAAGCGAGGGAAAGGTAAGGGTGGGAGCTGCAGTGGAAGGGACACCTGTAACAAAAGAAGGCACAAATTAATACTTGCAATCCTCTTCCTACCCTCCTGTACAGTCTCCCTGGATACAAAGCAGTACCTGGTAAATGTTCAGGAGATGAACCCTTCCCTTATCTGAGATATCGAACTCGGGAGGGGGCAATCCAGCGGCTCCCAGTTCGAGGATCCTCAATGCTACCACACCCTGGTTCCAATACCTGATAAGGCTAGGAGGGGGCAATCCAGTGGCTCCCAGCCCTTCTCTCAGGCTTATGATAGGATCCAAGAATTAAGCTCTAGGGCGCTTTCATTCCGCCGAGTGAAAGAACAGGTATTTCCTGTTAGTGCACGGAGGGGGCAAATCCAGCGTTTCCCAGCCCAATCAACCCAGGAACCCAAATACAAGACTTAGCTGAACACTGCCTGGGGCGCTCTTGCTCAGCCGAGCATGAGCGCGAACTCTGCTCCGCAGCCGCGGAGATAAACCAGGCAAAATGGGAGTAAAACAAACGAATCCAAAATGGCTCCGCGGGGACAGGGCGTCCGCTGAGCCGTGAGCAACTCCAAGGACAAAATCAAGTGCGAGGACCTCTGTCTCTCGCATTGCTAAATGCCTTCCTGGTCCTCCCCCTAATGCTAGGCATTATGGGAGATGCAGTCTTCCCTGTTGAATGATACTCGGCAGACACGTCCGTCAGGCCCTGACAAAAGGTTGTCTTTTTTAATCTAGTTTCGTCATGGAAAGTTTCATGGTGATCCGTCAAGCGGGGGCCAAGACAAGGGGATGCCCTAAAATGCAAAACTCCATTGCATTTCCCATAGACTTTTTTGGCATGAGATATTGTTTTTAAAAACTGCTGAACAGAATTACACCAAATTTTACAGGAAGCTAGACTTTTGGTACAAAAAGCGTGCTTTGATGAAAATCCCTTCAGTAGTTTTTAAGAAATCAATGAGCCCAAATATTTGTATATCTGGACGGTAGGGTTCGAAGGACTCTTGTGAGAGTCCTGCAAGCCAAAATGAAAAAAATAGACCATTGTTATTGGCATAGGGGGCTTTGTTTCTCTTGAGCTTCCTCACTCCAGTGGGAGCATGTGCTCTGAATGGCTGGCCTCAATATAAAAGATAATGTAGCGGCAGTCATTACAGGACTAAGTCCCTGTCCTAAGACTATTTTTAAAAAAACATTAGAAGGGGACATGGTGCGGGATGTCCAAAGGGACCCACTCCCTGGGGGCAATTACAAAAAATTGTTTCATATTTGCTGCGATCCAGCGGTATTACTGCAGGACTCCTGTGGTATCAAAGTAAAAAAAACAACCTCCGGCCGGCATTGTTTTGACTTTTTATTATGACCCTGGGGGTCATTATTTAAAAAAATATGGGTTGGGGATATGAGTGGGGCCCCCCGAGCCACTCTTGGGGCCACATATTAATCTATGAGTGAGGGGAGTGGCCACCCTCCCATGCCACTATTGGGCCCGGGGACCCCATCCCTCAGGGCCAAATATTAAACAGAGAGGGCATGCAGCCCCTATCCTTGAGCCACTATTAGGCCAATAAGAATGCTCTATTTTTTAAGTTGGGCTTTTAAGATCTAGCTTTCTGCCAAATTTTGTGCAATTCTGTTCTGCAGTTTTTTGCAATATCTCATTCCAAAAAGCATATGGGAAATGCATTGGAGTTAAGTATGTAATCCTGTTACTGGTGGACTAAACATTAAGGTCAGAAAGGAGTTGAGGATGAAAAACCTACTAGGAGTGTGAGAGAGGGAAAGTAGATTTGCAGAGAGATTGTGGTTTACCGCGGACATGCTAAAGAAAACACCCATACACAATTAATAAAGTGCGGTCAGAAGTGGTGTAATTGACTGAAACCGTAGCAGTGACAGGATTACATATGTGTTCCACCATTTCATAATGTTTCTTCTGTGGTAAACTAGATTACATGCTTTCCATGGTTTTTAACTCAGCTTATTGTGCCCACTTGGGGACTTTAATCACTATTAATTTATCTTCAATTTTTCAAGTACTTTCTCTTTTTGCCACTGCCTTAACAGTCTTCTCATACTCCTTTTTTTCTACCAGGATTTTTCTTTCTTCTTTTCAAGACCACATCTAGATTTCTTCTCCTAGTGTTCAATCTTTTCTGCAGAAAGACACAATTGGTGGTAGGAATTCATGTTTTGTAAAAATTTTCTTGAGTACCCGCTTTTAAAATGGGCGACTTTAGTGTAGCATGTAGACACATAGGGGTACAATTCCACTTCTCTCCATTTTCATGATTTCAAAGTAATTTCTCACTTTAATCAAGTTTATCATGCGCTGCACTCCAGTGTTCACTTGCTGAGGCAGTCTGGATATTTATCTATACAAACACGTATTAATAGCGACCCCAAGGTCATGATGTTTTAACTTATGACCCAAGTCCCATTCCCACGCCTGTCGTACCCCTTCATCCCTAGCTGAGAGCAGTGCAATAGTGGCCTTGTACATTTTAGACATTAGCTGCTCCCCGCTGCTATCCTTGATGAGTTGTGTCAGTGGTGGGGAGTCTGGTGATTCTATGGTGTAACTGGGGACCTGCGATCTCAGTGCTCTTTGCAGCCGGCATAGTATGAATTGATCCATAAATTTAGCCTCCCTGAATCGGGCGTCTTCACTATGAGAATAGACGTGGCCATTGGGGAACACATCCCCGAATGTTGCCAGTTCAAATTTAGTTAGGGTGCGTTGCACGGTTGCCTCCTGAGCAATGGGGATCCATAGGTTCCCTGCTAATAGAAGGGACGAGGAGTATAGGAGTGGCGCCCCGGTTGCGCGGGTGTATTGCTTGCAGCCCTAACTGTTCATGGATAACGTTTGGAGGTCCTGTGGGTCTCGGGCCAGGCGAATCAGCAAGAGTGCCAATGGGGGTAGCATGAGAGAGATCGGCTTCTGGCCGGAGTTAAGGGATCTGGGAGTCAGAGTGAAACCAGTGTCTCGAGAAGCTACATTGTGCTATTAAATAATAGACTCAAAAATTAGGGATCCCAAACCCCCCTCGGTCATACGGTAATGTCAGGGCGCCACAGCTGACCCTGGGTTGTCCTGCCCCCATACCAGCCGAATTAGCTGGGAGCGGAGCGGAGCGGAGCAAGAAGCTCTTGCACAACGGTATTGGTTTGTTCTGGAAGAGGTATAAGAACTGTGGGAGAACAACCATTTTAATCAAGGCAATCCTCCCCGCATTGATAGGGGTAGTTTCAGCCAGCGCCCAATTTTGTCATTTAATTTCTCCATAGCAAGGAAATACTTAAGTTCGGGAATTTGCGACGGGTCTTTATGAATATGGATGCCTAAATATTTGACTGAGTCGTCACATCATTTTAGTGGGTATTCCATACTTCGACTACCATGGGCCTCGGTTAAAGGGAAAACCTCGGACTTGCCCCAATTAATGTGCAAACCCGACAAGGCACTGTAGCGAGTGATCTCTCAAAGAATCGGTCCTAGGTTTTCATCTGAGCGTCTCACATGAAGGATGACATTGTCTGCGTATAATGTAATCAGTAAGGGGCCTGTCTTAAACTGTATACCCCGGTGGGAATTATTATCTTGGAAATGGGGTACAAGAGGGTCCATCGCTATTATAAACAGCAGCAGGGAGAGGGGGCACCCCTGTCGGGTCCCCCTCGAAGGCGCGAAAGGGGCTGTTAGGGAGCCCTTCAACCGTGCACTGGCTGAAGGGAATGTATATAGCAGGGATATCACTGATATGAACCTGAAGACGGCTGTAATGCCAGAAACCGGTCCTCGGAAGTTTGTTTCCTGTCCAGGGAAGGCATGGCTTGGCAGTTCGGGCTGGACTGTTCCCATGAGGCACCGTGTCAGACTGATTTGCATATGGCCATGTCTGAACTGGGGTGGCGGAGTGGGCTAAAGAACGGTGATGGATTAAACCCAGATCTGTTGACTGGGTATGAGTGTTTGATTGGTTCAGATGCTCCGTCCATCACCACCCCCTTTTGTACCGCTTTGTTCGCCATAAGTTGGCAGGGTATGCTCAGACGTGAGTCCCTTGCTCACTTTGCCACTGTATTCAAGCAAGCCGGGATGAAGACGGCTGTAATGTCAAAAACCAGTCCTCGGAAGCTTGTTTCCGGTCCAGGGAAGGCATGGCTTGGCAGTTCGGGCTGGACTGTTCCCATGAGGCACGGGGTCAGACTGATTTGCATATGGCCATGTCTGAACTGGGGTGGCGGAGTGGGCTAAAGAACGGTGATGGATTAAACCCAGATCTGTTGACTGGGTGTGAGTGTTTGATTGGTTCAGATGCTCCGTCCATCACCACCCCCTTTTGTACCGCTTTGTTCGCCATAAGTTGGCAGGGTATGCTCAGACGTGAGTCCCTTGCTCACTTTGCCACTGGATTCAAGCAAGCTGGGCTGAAGACGGCTGTGATGCCAGAAACCGGTCCTCGGAAGCTTGTTTCCGGTCCAGGGAAGGCATGGCTTGGCAGTTCGGGCTGGACTGTTCCCATGAGGAACAGGGTCAGACTGATTTGCATATGGCCATATCTGAACTGGGGTGGCGGAGTGGGCAAAAGAACGGTGATGGATTAAACCCAGATCTGTTGACTGGGTATGAGTGTTTGATTGGTTCAGATGCTCCGTCCATCACCACCCCCTTTTGTACCCCTTTGTTTGCCATAAGTTGGCAGGGTATGCTCAGACGTGAGTCCCTTGCTCACTTTGCCACTGGATTCAAGCAAGCCGGGATGAAGATGGCTTTAAAGTCAAAAACCGGTCCTCGGAAGCTTGTTTCCGGTCCAGGGAAGGCATGGCTTGGCAGTTCGGGCTGGACTGTTCCCATGAGGCACGGGGTCAGACTGATTTGCATATGGCCATGTCTGAACTGGGGTGGCGGAGTGGGCTAAAGAACGGTGATGGATTAAACCCAGATCTGTTGACTGGGTGTGAGTGTTTGATTGGTTCAGATGCTCCGTCCATCACCACCCCCTTTTGTACCGCTTTGTTCGCCATAAGTTGGCAGGGTATGCTCAGACGTGAGTCCCTTGCTCACTTTGCCACTGGATTCAAGCAAGCTGGGCTAAAGACGGCTGTAATGCCAGAAACCGGTCCTCCGAAGCTTGTTTCCGGTCCAGGGAAGGCATGGCTTGGCAGTTCGGGCTGGACTGTTCCCATGAGGCACAGGGTCAGACTGATTTGCATATGGCCATATCTGAACTGGGGTGGCGGAGTGGGCAAAAGAACGGTGATGGATTAAACCCAGATCTGTTGACTGGGTGTGAGTGTTTGATTGGTTCAGATGCTCCGTCCATCACCATCCCCTTTTGTACCGCTTTGTTCGCCATAAGTTGGCAGGGTATGCTCAGACGTGAGTCCCTTGCTCATTTTGCCACTGGATTCAAGCAAGCCGGGCTGTAGATGGCTGTAATGTCAGAAACCGGTCCTCTGAAGCTTGTTTCCGGTCCAGGGAAGGCATGGCTTGGCAGTTCCGGCTGGACTGTTCCCATGAGGCACAGGGTCAGACTGATTTGCATATGGCCATGTCTGAACTGGGGTGGCGGAGTGGGCTAAAGAACGGTGATGGATTAAACCCAGATCTGTTGACTGGGTGTGAGTGTTTGATTGGTTCAGATGATCCGTCCATCACCACCCTCTTTTGTACCCCTTTGTTTGCCATAAGTTGGCAGGGTATGCTCAGACGTGAGTCGCTTGCTCACTTTGCCACTGGATTCAAGCAAGCCGGGCTGAAGACGGCTGTCATGCCAGAAAGCGGTCCTCGGAAGCTTGTTCCCAGTCCAGGGAAGGCATGGCTTGGCAGTTCGGGCTGGCCTGTTCCCATGAGGCACAGGGTTAGACTGATTTGCATATGGCCAAGTGTGAACTGGGGTGGCGGAGTGGGCCAAAGAACGGTGATGGATTAAACCCAGATCTGTTGACTGGGTGTGAGTGTTTGATTGGTTCAGATGCTCCGTCCATCACCACCCCCTTTTGTACCGCTTTGTTCGGCATAAGTTGGCAGGGTATGCTCAGACGTGAGTCCCTTGCTCACTTTGCCACTGGATTCAAGCAAGCCGGGCTGAAGACGGCTGTAATGCCAGAACCCAGTCCTCGGAAGCTTGTTTCCGGTCCAGGGAAGGCATGGCTTGGCAGTTCGGGCTGGACTGTTCCCATGAGGCACAGGGTCAGACTGATTTGCATATGGCCATGTCTGAACTGGGGTGGCGGAGTGGGCTAAAGAACGGTGATGGGTTAAACCCAGATCTGTTGACTGGGTGTGAGTGTTTGATTGGTTCAGATGCTCCGACCATCACCACCCCCTTTTGTACCGCTTTGTTCGCCATAAGTTGTCAGGGTATGCTCAGACGTGAGTCCCTTGCTCACTTTGCCACTGGATTCAAGCAAGCCGGGCTGAAGACGGCTGTCATGCCAGAAACCGGTCCTCGGAAGCTTGTTTCCGGTCCAGGGAAGGCATGGCTTGGCAGTTTCGGGCTGGTCTGTTCCCATGAGGCACAGGGTCAGACTGATTTGCATATGGCCATGTGTGAACTGGGGTGGCGGAGTGGGCTAAAGAACGGTGATGGATTAAACCCAGATCTGTTGACTGGGTGTGAGTGTTTGATTGGTTCAGATGCTCCGTCTATCACCACCCCCTTTTGTACCGCTTTGTTCGCCATAAGTTGGCAGGGTATGCTCAGACGTGAGTCTCTTGCTCACTTTGCCACTGGATTCAAGCAAGCCGGGGTGAACACGGCTGTAATGCCAGAAACCAGTCCTCGGAAGCTTGTTTCCGGTCCAGGGAAGGCATGGCTTGGCAGTTCGGGCTGGACTGTTCCCATGAGGCACAGGGTCAGACTGATTTGCATATGGCCATGTCTGAACTGGGGTGGCGGAGTGGGCTAAAGAATGGTGATGGGTTAAACCCAGATCTGTTGACTGGGTGCGAGTGTTTGATTGGTTCAGATGCTCCGACCATCACCACCCCCTTTGTACCTCTTTGTTCGCCATAAGTTGTCAGGGTATGCTCAAACGTGAGTCCCTTGCTCACTTTGCCACTGGATTCAAGAAAGCCGGGCTGAAGACGGCTGTAATGCCAGAAACCAGTCCTCGGAAGCTTGTTTCCGGTCCAGGGAAGGCATGGCTTGGCAGTTCGGGCTGGACTGTTCCCATGAGGCACAGGTCAGACTGATTTGCATATGGCCATGTATGAACTGGGGTGGCGGAGTGGGCTAAAGAACGGTGATGGATTAAACCCAGATCTGTTGACTGGGTGTGAGTGTTTGATTGGTTCAGATGATCCGTCCATCACCACCCCCTTGTGTACTGCTTTGTTCGCCATAAGTTGGCAGGGTATGCTCAGACGTGAGTCCCTTGCTCACTTTGCCACTGGATTCAAGCAAGCCAGGCTGAAGACGGCTGTAATGCCAGATTCCGGTCAAAAGTTTCCGGTCCAGGGAAGGCATGGCTTGGCAGTTCGGGCTGGACTGTTCCCATGAGGCACAGGGTCAGACTGATTTGCATATGGCCATGTCTGAACTGGGGTGGCGGAGGAGGCTAAAGAACGGTGATAGATTAAACCCAGATCTGTTCACTGGGTGTGAGTGTTTGATTGGTTCAGATGCTCCGTCCATCACCACCCCCTTTTGTACCGCTTTGTTCGCCATTAGTTGGCAGGGTATGCTCAGACGTGAGTCCCTTGCTCACTTTGCCACTGAATTCAAGCAAGCCGGGCTGAAGACGGCTGTAATGCCAGAAACCGGTACTCGGAAGCTTGTTTCCGGTCCAGGGAAGGCATGGCTTGGCAGTTCGGGCTGGACTGTTCCCATGAGGCACAGGGTCAGACTGATTTGCATATGGCCATGTCTGAACTGGGGTGGCGGAGTGGGCTAAAGGACGGTGATGGATTAAACCCAGATCTGTTGACTGGGTGTGAGTGTTTGATTAGTTCAGATGCTCCGTCCATCACCACCCCCTTTTGTACCGCTTTGTTCGCCATAATTTGGCAGGGTATGCTCAGACGTGAGTCCCTTGCTCACTTTGCCCCTGGATTCAAGCAAGCTGGGCTGAAGACGGCTGTAATGCTAGAAACCGGTCCTCGGAAGCTTGTTTCCGGTGCAGAGAAGGCATGGCTTGGCAGTTCGGGCTGGACTGTTCCCATGAGGCACAGGGTCAGACTGATTTGCATATGGCCATGTCTGAACTGGGGTGGCGGAGTGGGCTAAAGAACGGTGATGGATTAATCCCAGATCTGTTGACTGGGTGTGAGTGTTTGATTGGTTCAGATGCTCCGTCCATCACCACCCCCTTGTGTACTGCTTTGTTCGCCATAAGTTGGCAGGGTATGCTCAGACGTGAGTCCCTTGCTCACTTTGCCACTGGATTCAAGCAAGCCAGGCTGAAGACGGCTGTAATGCCAGAATCCGGTCAAAAGTTTCCGGTCCAGGGAAGGCATGGCTTGGCAGTTCGGGCTGGACTGTTCCCATGAGGCACAGGGTCAGACTGATTTGCATATGGCCATGTCTGAACTGGGGTGGCGGAGGAGGCTAAAGAACGGTGATGGATTAAACCCAGATCTGTTCACTGGGTGTGAGTGTTTGATTGGTTCAGATGCTCCGTCCATCACCACCCCCTTTTGTACCGCTTTGTTCGCCATTAGTTGGCAGGGTATGCTCAGACGTGAGTCCCTTGCTCACTTTGCCACTGGATTCAAGTAAGCTGGGCTGAAGACGGCTGTAATGCTAGAAACCGGTCCTCGGAAGCTTGTTTCCGGTGCAGAGAAGGCATGGCTTGGCAGTTCGTGCTGGACTGTTCCCATGAGGCACAGGGTCAGACTGATTTGCATATGGCCATGTCTGAACTGGGGTGGCGGAGTGGGCTAAAGAACGGTGATGGATTAATCCCAGATCTGTTGACTGGGTGTGAGTGTTTGATTGGTTAACATGCTCCGTCCATCACCACCCCCTTTTGTACCGCTTTGTTCGCCATAAGTTGGCAGGGTATGCTCAGACGTGAGTCCCTTGCTCACTTTGCCACTGGATTCAAGCAAGCCGGGCTGAAGACGGCTATAATGCCAGAAACCGGTCCTCGGAAGCTTGTTTCCGGTCCAGGGAAGGCATGGCTTGGCAGTTCGGGCTGGACTGTTCCCATGAGGCACAGGGTCAGACTGATTTGCATATGGCCATGTCTGAACTGGGGTGGCGGAGTGGGCTAAAGAACGGTGATGGATTAAACCCAGATCTGTTGACTGGGTGTGAGTGTTTGATTAGTTCAAATGCTCCATCCATCACCACCCCCTTTTGTACCGCTTTGTTTGCCATAAGTTGGCAGGGCATGCGCAGACGTGAGTCCCTTGCTCACTTTGGCACTGGATACAAGCAAGCCAGGCTGAAGACGGCTGTAATGCCAGAAACCGGTCCTCGAAGCTTGTTTCTGGTCCAGGGAAGGCATGGCTTGGCAGTTCGGGCTGGACTGCTCCCATGAGGCACAGGGTCAGACTGATTTGCATATGGCCATGTCTGAACTGGGGTGGCGGAGTGGGCTAAAGAACGGGGATGGATTAAACCCAGATCTGTTGACTGGGTGTGAGTGTTTGATTGGTTAACATGCTCCGTCCATCACCACCCCCTTTTGTACCGCTTTGTTCGCCATAAGTTGGCAGGGTATGCTCAGACGTGAGTCCCATTTTGAGGCATACCGGCTCCAGGAGGGGTCGTTACTCTGCACCAGCACAGCGCCACTGGGTTCCTGACGTTGTGGCCGCCCCCGCCGCTGTGCAGCGCCATCGCACGGCCGCGGAGCGGAGCGGACCACAACTCCCAGCGTGCCTAGCAGTTTTCCACCGCCCACTTCCTGCTCAAGCGCCAGGAGGCGCAACAAAAGGCAGCAGCACCCGGTGAGGTGCGGGGATCATTTTGAGGCATACCGGCTCCAGGAGGGGTCGTTACTCTGCACCAGCACAGCGCCACTGGGTTCCTGACGTTGTGGCCGCCCCCGCCGCTGTGCAGCGCCATCGCACGGCCGCGGAGCGGAGCGGACCACAACTCCCAGCGTGCCTAGCAGTTTTCCACCGCCCACTTCCTGCTCAAGCGCCAGGAGGCGCAACAAAAGGCAGCAGCACCCGGTGAGGTGCGGGGATCATTTTGAGGCATACCGGCTCCAGGAGGGGTCGTTACTCTGCACCAGCACAGCGCCACTGGGTTCCTGACGTTGTGGCCGCCCCCGCCGCTGTGCAGCGCCATCGCACGGCCGCGGAGCGGAGCGGACCACAACTCCCAGCGTGCCTAGCAGTTTTCCACCGCCCACTTCCTGCTCAAGCGCCAGGAGGCGCAACAAAAGGCAGCAGCACCCGGTGAGGTGCGGGGATCATTTTGAGGCATACCGGCTCCAGGAGGGGTCGTTACTCTGCACCAGCACAGCGCCACTGGGTTCCTGACGTTGTGGCCGCCCCCGCCGCTGTGCAGCGCCATCGCACGGCCGCGGAGCGGAGCGGACCACAACTCCCAGCGTGCCTAGCAGTTTTCCACCGCCCACTTCCTGCTCAAGCGCCAGGAGGCGCAACAAAAGGCAGCAGCACCCGGTGAGGTGCGGGGATTATTTTGAGGCATACCGGCTCCAGGAGGGGTCGTTACTCTGCACCAGCACAGCGCCACTGGGTTCCTGACGTTGTGGCCGCCCCCGCCGCTGTGCAGCGCCATCGCACGGCCGCGGAGCGGAGCGGACCACAACTCCCAGCGTGCCTAGCAGTTTTCCACCGCCCACTTCCTGCTCAAGCGCCAGGAGGCGCAACAAAAGGCAGCAGCACCCGGTGAGGTGCGGGGATCATTTTGAGGCATACCGGCTCCAGGAGGGGTCGTTACTCTGCACCAGCACAGCGCCACTGGGTTCCTGACGTTGTGGCCGCCCCCGCCGCTGTGCAGCGCCATCGCACGGCCGCGGAGCGGAGCGGACCACAACTCCCAGCGTGCCTAGCAGTTTTCCACCGCCCACTTCCTGCTCAAGCGCCAGGAGGCGCAACAAAAGGCAGCAGCACCCGGTGAGGTGCGGGGATCATTTTGAGGCATACCGGCTCCAGGAGGGGTCGTTACTCTGCACCAGCACAGCGCCACTGGGTTCCTGACGTTGTGGCCGCCCCCGCCGCTGTGCAGCGCCATCGCACGGCCGCGGAGCGGAGCGGACCACAACTCCCAGCGTGCCTAGCAGTTTTCCACCGCCCACTTCCTGCTCAAGCGCCAGGAGGCGCAACAAAAGGCAACAGCCCCCTCCGCCTCGCGGACGCGCGTGGGCGGCGCCGGGCGGAGCCCGGGCAGAGGGCGGGCCGTCTGTGGCCGTCCGGGGACGACAGGGGACGGGACGGGCATCCCCCCCTTGATTTGCACACCGGACAATGGGTAAGCGCAAACTACAAACTTCTGTTAATGGGGGTACAACTAAGGCTAAAATTGCGCGAAAAACCCCTGCATCTTCAAACATTATGTCGTTCCTGACCTCAGCTGTCGGTAAACTAAACCAGGAAATTGCTGATAAAGAACGCGAACTAGGCTTGGACCCCATATCATCGGATAGTCAAACTTTGCTTACATTGTCTAGACAACCAATCCCTTTGGACCCGGTAATTCTGGTTGAAAAGGTACCTATTACTAGGTTACCAGATACAGATATAGACAATATATTGGTACAAGAAGGTGCGGATGGAAGAGTGATCGATAGCCAAGGTGAACACTCTTCTCATGACTGTACCCAGGAACCTGAGCCTGAACCCCAGGTTAGCAAGCGCACTTATACACAAAGGACACATGGTGCACAGCGTTGTAAGCTACAAAATTCCCCATTGAGTGCCCTAGAATCCTCCATCAAGGACATGGTGGAGAAGGTCCTGGTTGACAAACTTGAAGGGGTACTCATACAAATCTCCACAGACATTATTGATACTTTAAGGGATTGTGTTTCCGATATTCTAAAGAAATGTGACAGGATATACAAATTTGTAACTTCTCTCGAGAAAGATCCTCGGTGTCCACCACCCAAAATCACCCTACAATCCCCTTCTAAACCACAGAGGCAATCCCAATCCCCTATGGAGCAGGGAAGTACCGTACTAGCCAATTCCCAGCTTCCACCTGCTTCACCACTAGGGTTAATTGGTCATGGAACGGGGGAAGGGGTCAGCACAATTATCCCTAAACAGCCTTCTGCACCCAAACCCTGCCTACCACAGACAATGCCTCTGGCATCTACCCAAGATGGGTTTAACCCAGCAGGGCCTAGAAGATCTCGCCCGAGACCACCAGTTCACCTCCCACCAGAAGCTACACCGTTTGTCGCAATTTTGGTGAATATTCCAGTATTAAAAACAGGGGAAATTGAGTCAAATGCCTCAGTGCTGGACAATATAAAAACATGGTGCAATGCTAACTGTACTGGCCCTAACAACATCTCTGAATACATCCAGACAGGTAGACGTGTGGATTGGGTGGGATATACAAAGAAGAAATTCTCTGGGGACTGTCTAATTGTCAACTTTAACAGACCCCATGAGGCATCCCGCTTATTTTGGGATGCAACCGAGATTAGAGAGGATAGAATAAGAGCAGTCCCCCTAGGATTTTTCTACCCACCACCAGCATCACCAAAAAATCCCCCTGAAAGGGCAAGTTGCAATGTTCTCCCAACTAAAACTCACCGTATTAGCCCTTGGGCAACACAAACAACTGGTATGTTACCTAAAAGCCATGGAAACCAGGGTTGTGAATCAAGTAATGGTCTGGAGTTATCAAATATGTTCTCAGCACTTTCAAATCTGGAGGAAATTGACTGACTAGTTTCTTATGATAGTATTACTGACCCACTGCCTATAATCAATAGTAACGCGAGGGGTTCTATTGTTAACCTAATGAGCTGGAATATTGCAGGACTCCGCTCTAAAAGGGAAGATATAAATTGGTTGAATATATTGAAAAAGTATGATGTGATAGCGCTGCAGGAGACATGGGATATGGACTGTGATTTTTGGATAGATGGGTATACATCCTACTTCCTTGCTGCACAACCCTCAAACTCTGGTCGCAATAAAGGAGGTTTACAATTTTTATTGTCAGTTAAAATGAATGGAACTGCGAAAGCAATAAACACGTTATCCCACAATTTTCTAGCTCTGGAAGTCACATTGACTAATAATTCTAAATGCGTTTACATCAACTTTTTTAACGCTACCCAAGGCTCTGGCGATATCGAAAATCTCATTTCTCTGAATATGTTTTTGTGTAATTTTAAAGAGAGTCAAACCGCCCCGACATATTTTATATTGTTGGGAGATTTTAATGTACATTTATGCCAACAAAACTGTCATTTAATAGATAGTCTGAATGTAGACATGTTCCAACCCCCACACTTTGAACATTCTGTTAAAGGGTCGACCCTAGAAGATCTGCTTCTTGAAAATGAACTTTACGAACCAGAGTTCTTTGATAGTAAAGAAAGGGTCTCAACCTATAGTGCTAGGGATTGCAACACTATCATTGATTATATATTTATTTCACCAGTTATGTTGCAGAATGTTATCTTTTATAATGCTATACATTCCACATATAGTGACCACAACCCGGTTGTGTTGAACATGGAGGATAATATTTTATTTTTGTTTAATAAAAACTCTGAATTAGATATCGCCGTTGATATCACTGCAAAGGATCAAGGGAGACGGGTGAAATGGAGTAAAGTTATACCTGAGGAATTCCTTTACTCCCTAAACGAGAAAGTGGGCAGCGACATTAATGTTTGTAGGGAGCCATTGAGTCTCAAAGGGAATATAATTGGGTCCTTTGAAGCCATCTGTCGCCAGGTGGCAGATGACCTAAAATGTAAATCCACAAACAAAGAGAGAAAGGTTGAGGGGTGGTTTAATAATGCATGCTCCAAATCACATCGAGTACTCCATAAAGCACTGAAAAAGGTACCTCGTGATAGAGTGGAGGTGGCAAGGCTTAGGAAGCAGTACAATCAGGATATCCAAGTAAGGAAAAAGGAAATTAAGAAACAGGCGTGGGACAATTTGTATGAAAAAGCTACCCTAAGGGATAGCGCAAAGTTCTGGGCCATTGTCAATACACCTCTGTTCAATGGGAAAGAAAATGCGCCACTGGAGTTAAATATCCCTGAGAAGGAATGGTTGGACCACTTCCAAAAAATTTATGGCAGCAACATCGACCTAGGACCTCCTAATTTAACACCGATCGACATTCAAGCCCCCCTTCTAAGTTTTACTATTAAAGAGGTACAGAGTGCTATCGAGGGCATGTCATCACAGAAGGCCCCTGGGCCAGATGGCGTACCCGCAGATATGTACAAAACAAATTCAGCAATGTGGTCAGTTGTACTTACTAATGTTTTTAATGTAGTTGGTATAGACAAGATAAGACCTCCAACTACCTGGTCACAGGCTGTCATCATCCCCATATTCAAGAAGGGTCAAAGGGGGGACCCTAGATGCTACAGACCAATATCTCTGCTAGATTCCTCATTTAAAATCTTGGGCAAAATAATACTAGAGAGAATCTCAGCCTGGACCACCGATAAAAACATCTTGTGTGAAGCGCAGTATGGGTTTAGATCTGCCAGAGGTACAGAAGATCAATGTCTTAATTTGCACCTTATACTGAGCAAATACACTGTAGCTTCAGGGGGGAAGATGTACTTGGCCTTCATGGACTTGTCCACAGCTTTTGACCTAGTTAATAGGTCAAAGCTGTGGACAATACTCCTCGAAAAGGGACTGGATCGAGCTCTTGTGGATTTTTTGGCGCAACTCCACAGTGATTTAAGGGCAACTATCCGCATGACCCAAGAAGGGAACTGTACCTCTTTTTTTAAATCGGGAAGGGGAGTGCGCCAAGGGTGCATTTTGGCACCTATGCTCTTCTCCCTTTATATTAACTCCCTTGGTGAGTCCCTAAAAACTGCCTCTGCAGATGTGCCCTGCATGGGTGGTTCCGTGACGCCGGTACTTTTATATGCCGACGACACGGTACTGATGTCAAGGACCCCGAGGGGTCTTCAACATTTACTTAATACTTTTGGGGCTTTTATGCAAGATCTGGATTTGGTGATTAATGTAGGAAAGTCGCATGTCATGGCTGTGGGTAACTCTAAAAGTAACATTAGAACCCTGACCTGTAATGATGCTGTACTTACTAAGGTTAAAACCTTTACATATCTAGGAGTGGTGTTCGACGAGAAAGGGACATGGGCACCACAAATCCAGAACAAGACCGCTGCTGTAAAACGATCATCTGCTGCTATATTGGGGTTCGCTAAACGTCTTGGCGGCAAACCACCAGAGGCTATATTATCCATATACAAAGCCAAAACCATGGCAATAGCCAGATATGGAGCCTCTATTTGGGGATATAAGAACACAACCCATATCCAAAGGGCAGAGAATATTTTTCTGCGATCCGTTCTGGGCTTACCAAAATCTACACCTGCTCACTCAGTACATATGGAACTAGGGGTAGGTTATATTGAAGACATATTGTCTTTTGCACCATTAAGGGCTTGGATTAAAACTTGGCTTAATCCCAATTTAACATTAAATCACACGATTATTAAAGACTGTATGGGGCGGGATCGTGTGGCAGAGATTGAGTGGCTTTCATACATCAAGAAAATAGCACAATACCTGGGCCGCCCTAATTTATATACTAACCCTGAAGGCCTTCAAAAAGATGACATTAGTTGGGCAAAACGGGAATATATAAAGAAAAGAGAAGCCGAAAGAGAAACACGCGAAATCATGAAGCCAACCGTGAGGTCACATTTTTTGACAATAACATCTTTAGCCATTGAACCATACTTGGCGGTAGTAAACAAACCTTTCCATCGGTGGCTTCTCACTAAATTTCGCTTTAATCAGTCTCACTTCTTGTTGGGTGAATATAATAAATGGTGTAAACCCCATGAGAACGCCCCCTGCAAGTGTGACGATTTCTCAGACCAGGATTCTACCCATTTTTTCTTTTTTTGTCCTTTTTTCAGAATTGCAAGAGAGAAATATATTAAGCCAATATTAAAAGATCTAAAGTTTACCCAAGTCAAACCGGCCTTTCTGTTTTTACAGTTAATGGAAACACCTCTAATTATGTATGGGGTAGCAAATTTCCTCACAATGTCCATTAGGTCTCGTCGAAATATACCTCAGATACTGATTAATTGACCTAGCCTTTGTCAAAAATTGTACACCCAGTCGGGGTATCACTGTTAAATGATTGTATCATAGGTTTGTAAATATTATTGTAATTAGATCACTGAACAAACCCATATCACAAACAGTAAAAATGAAATGTAATTTTGTAGGAAAACACAGACAGTGCAAGTATGACGATAAGTATTTTAATTTTTTTTTTTTTTTTTTGTAAATATGAAATTTGTAAATATGGAATTTGTATTTGTACATAATGTGTCTTATTTTTTAAGCACTCCAATGATCAACTATGAATGTATAGCATACTTTTGTGATTTTAATTTAATCGAATAAAGTGTTTTTTTGACTTGACTTTGACGTGAGTCCCTTGCTCACTTTGCCACTGGATTCAAGCAAGCCGGGCTGAAGACGGCTATAATGCCAGAAACCGGTCCTCGGAAGCTTGTTTCCGGTCCAGGGAAGGCATGGCTTGGCATTCGGGCTGGACTGTTCCCATGAGGCACAGGGTCAGACTGATTTGCATATGGCCATGTCTGAACTGGGGTGGCGGAGTGGGCTAAAGAACGGTGATGGATTAAACCCAGATCTGTTGACTGGGTGTGAGTGTTTGATTAGTTCAAATGCTCCATCCATCACCACCCCCTTTTGTACCGCTTTGTTTGCCATAAGTTGGCAAGGTATGCGCAGACGTGAGTCCCTTGATCACTTTGCCACTGGATACAAGCAAGCCAGGCTGAAGACGGCTGTAATGCCAGAAACCGGTCCTCGAAGCTTGTTTCCGGTCCAGGGAAGGCATGGTTTGGCAGTTCGGGCTGGACTGTTCCCATGAGGCACAGGGTCAGACTGATTTGCATATGGCCATGACTGAACTGGGGTGGCGGAGTGGGCTAAAGAACGGGGATGGATTAAACCAAGATCTGTTGACTGGGTGTGAGTGTTTGATTGGTTCAGATGCTCTGTCCATCACCACCCCCTTTTGTACCGCATGAACCTGGGTGGCAGCACCAATCGCACCAATGTGGCATTGAGAAAGGGCCATTCCAACTAGTCAAAGGCCTTTTATTGCGTCCAAGAGTATTGCCGCCGCTGGATGCAAGGGGTCGACCCTGTGAAGGGTAGCGATCAGGGTACGCAGGTTCAGCGTGGTGTATCTGTACGGGATGAAGCACGTCTAGGCCGGTGATATCATCTGATTGACTATCAGGGACATCCTAGTGACCAGCATTTTTGCTAACATTTTGTAGTCAAAATTCAGTAGTGAGAGGGGTCTATAGGAGCCGCACTGTTGTGGGTACTTGCCTGATTTGGGGAAGAGTGTGATAATTGCCTCCCGCAATGTTAGTGGGAGTTCGCCTGCATCCATGGCTTCCTGGTACACGTCAATGAGATGCAGGCCAGTGTTTTCTTGAAAACCTTATAAAAACAACCCGGGAACCCGTCAACGCCCGGCGCTTTTGAGCCTTCCATGTCTTCTATTGCCTGGATCACTTTGTCTACTGTGAAGGGTTCCGCAAGGAAGTCCCTGGGTGTATCTTCCAGCCAGACCATGGCCATCGCATCTAAAAACCTATTACTCGCCAAGGAGCTGGGGTGACCTTGGTTGTATATGGTCTTGGTAATTTGAAAGTACCCTGCTGCTGATGCCCTCGCAATCCGCTATCAGCCCTCCGTCCTCTCCGAAAAAACTTGTGATAGATGTCGGCCCCCAGTGTGGATGGATAAGCCTTGCTAGCGTACGCCTTGGGCGCTCACCCAGAGAAAAAAATCTGTAGAAGACAGGTGACAAGGACGTTCTTGAGCCCGAAGCTCTTTTGTCTAATTCATACAATGTTTCACTTTCTTTTCCCTGCTTTTTGCTCTTTGTTACCTTTTACTTCATGTAGTGGTTAGAGCTTTGTCAAGGCATTGCAGCTTCCATATCCTTCACTTACACTAATTCATAGAGTTGCTACACCACCCAGTGATCTATTACGGAGTAGCGTGCTACTCGCTAAAAAGTGCTTTGACTCCTCATCAGGGGTACTAAGCGCTATATAAATGCAATTGTAATATATGTGTTTTCTCAATCTAATTCACCCATATTTCAGGGGTATCGCATGTGGCTTCTCATCCCCTGTGTTGCATTTGGGTATCTGGTCCTGCGGGGCCCTCACCATCTCAGCCTTGCCTTGAAAGTCTGTCTGGGTGTGAAGGGCGCTCCTTCACATATTTTGTGGGTAGGCCCCCACAGGACTCGTTAAGTCTGTCCCACACTTAACATATATTTTAAGCTGTATTTTACGAGGTCTAGGGTTGTAAATCTGCATACTTGCATTATATGTGCCTATTTGAGTTGAGAAAGTTACTTAGAGCGAGATAGAAACTAAGTTATGCTTGATTCGGGTTTGGCCATTGAGACAGAAAATAATTCTGAATTATTATCTGTTGTCTGTGCTTTGGATCAGCAAGAACGGCTGAAATGATGTCTGTCCTGCCTACATTTCAAGTCAATTCAATGATTCTTAGCCTTCTGTCAGACAAGGTGGATACTGTAATGGACTGTTGAGTGCCTTCACATGTACTGGGCTTGATGATTGGTTGCCATTTTACCCATTCATCAAGCCCAACACAACAAAGAGTAAAAAATCTAAGGGGCTGATTAGGATGGCGGGGAGACCGCCACCGACAGGCTGTCAGTGTCGGTCTCCCCGCCATTCTAACCAGCTTTCCCGCCTGCTAGAATTTGATGCGGGTCGGTGTGCTGGTGGGCAGAAAGACCGAACGCCTGTGGATAGTAGCAATCATTCCAATTGTCTGTTGGATCGCTCTGCATCCCTAGAATGGTGGCGGTGCCTACCAGGCACCGCCATAGAGATAACGATGTACCTCCGTGCCAGCCTTTTCTTGGCAGTTCACCCCCCATGTAAAGGCTAGTGGGGATAGATATTGGAGGCCCATAGCGGGCGAACATAAAAACCTTGCTGAAAAGAGAGCTGACTGTTCCACGTCAGCTCACAAGAAGATAAATGACAACAACACTACAAAAGCAAAAGCATGAAACTGCATAGGCATATGAAGCACTTCAGATCAAGGTAATTCATGGCCCCAGACAGAAGTTTTTCTAGAAACTAGCCCTCCCAAGATGGTGTCCGGACCAATGGCCTTAGCCCACGGTCAATGAGACAGGGCACCTGCTTCTTAACAAAGATATCTCTGAGTAAACCCAACCATATTGGAAACACAGGTGGATATCATAATCCATATAGGATATTCAACCCTGCAAACTTTGCAAGAAGAGTGGGAAAAAAATATGGCGGCACAGTTCAAGCGCCAGCCTGAGTCCTAGAACAAGGCAGCTAGGCAAATGGAAATTGAAAGGAGTGGAAGGACCAGTTAGGTCTCCTAAGCACAGACAAACTGTAGAACGAGAGGTTACAAAGAACTAGAAGTCATATGATGAACGTGAGAGCCATCCAGATAATGGAATAAAGGGACTGTTCCATCAATAAGACCAGATTTCTAGCATACCGGCGCAGGAGGAACCACGTGACGGCAAGGTGATGAAGCAATAGATGATCGAAATCCAACTCCAAATTTTCTTCGACAATGCTAACCTTTTTGTCTCTTGGGTAACTGAAGGATATTATCCTAATTTGTTTACTCTGAATTGGATTTAGAGCTTTGACAAATGTAAACAAGTGCAGCAGTATTTTTCCTTAAAATGGTGGAAGCCATAATTGGAAAGAAAAACATGCCTGCATGGCTTAAATGTTATCACTTATGTAATTCCTGGTCACACAAACCAAAAATTGGGGCTCCATATCCAGGACCTTCAAAACTTGCTCATGACATGTTGGAAATGTTCAAACAGTGTGTGAGCACATTTACAAATATTCTGTCAGTTACCACTACAGTTTCAACAGCAGCCCCAGATAGATGACTAACTATTGGCAGTGGCATCAAATGGGCCATGCAGCCCTGCCAAGTACCACGCATCAGGAGTTAGATTAATACATTTTAATGCTGCATCTGCATCACCACATTAAAATTAATTGGTCACGCATATGTAGCTCCCTGACACTCTTTGGAGATCATGAGGAACTCCAAAAACAGCCTTGTGCGCAGCACAAGCACTCTGCATGCGAAAGAATTTAGGTTTCTGGCACCGGGCCCGGAGACCATGTTGTCTTGGTAACATGGCACACAGGGATAATGTATCCCTGTGGACTCGTTAAGTCTGTCCCACACTTAACATATATTTTAAGCTGTATTTTACGAGGTCTAGGGTTGCAAATCTGCATATTTGCATTATATGTGCCTATATGAGTTGAGAAAGTTACTTAGAGCGAGATAGAAACTAAGTTATGCTAGATTCAGGTTTGGCCATTGAGACAGCAAATAATTCTGAATTATTATCTGTTGTCTGTGCTTTGGATCAACAAGAACGGCTGAAATTATGTCTGTCCTGCCTCCATTTCTAGTCAATTCAATGATTCTTAGCCTTCTGTCAGACAAGGTGGATACTGTAGTGGACTGTACAAGAGGTAAAAAAAAGGTCTATTCTAAGCAGCTTTCCCGCCTGCTAGAATTTGATGCGGTTCGGTGTGCTGGTGGGCAGAAAGACCGACCACCAGGGGCGGATTGGCAAGGCGGGCATTCGGGCATGGGCCGAAGGGCCGGTGCCTCAGTGCCCTCTGTGGGCCGTTTTTTTCTCCCCTGTCCCAGTCCACAGAGAGTGGACTAGGAAAGGGGAGAAAAAAAAACGGCCCACAGAGTGCACGGAGACAGACAGAGAAAATGAAAGCAGCCTCTCTGTGCGGCCGGACAGCGATTGTCAGCTGTGGCCTCTCCTTCACCCCTGCCCTGCCAAGCAATCAAGCTGGGGCTGGGGAGGGGTGATTGTTTGCAAGAATCGGCCTCCCGGGGGGCCAGGTGTTTCTCAGGCCTTTGAGCCATTTTCACCTCGGCCCCCCTGGGGCCCATGCAGCCCAGAAACGGTGTTAGTATTAACACCTCGCCCACAGCCCTTCACATTCAGGGCATAGTGGGCGAGGAAGAATGGGTCTTGCTGTGGGGGCCAGGTGATGTTTGGAATTTTTTTATTTTATTTATTTAGTTATGCGATTTTATATAGCGCGGACTTTACCCGAAGGTGTCAGAGCGCTTCAGACTAGGAACAGCAATAATACATGAGGAGAAAAATTACAAGTGGACAAATTACAAAAGCAAACGTTAAGTTACATGAATCAAAAGTGACAATAGTGAGCAACCAAAATACATGAGGTAGCAATCGGTACATTACAGGAGGAAAAAGTGATATGTGTGCAGGTTACAAAAGCGTACAAAGTACAAGTAGAGGTATAATACTGCAATAAATGGCAGACACTCCAGCACAAGAACAAACGTTACGTAGGCAATGGTGGCACTTGTGCAAGTATCTAAAGCAAACAAAAGTGAGAGGTAGCATACAGTGTGATACCAGAGAAAAGTGACATGTGCAAGTTACAAAAGGGTACCATACACAGGTACAAGGGTAATACTACAGTAAATGATAAACACTCAAACTGCCAGAACACACTGGGAAGGCACTTCCCATGCTCCAGCTTCACCTCAGCCTCCCCCCTGGCTACCTGGCTACCTTTGATGACTCAGAAAGCTGTGTTTTGTGCTCCCCTGCCAGGACATTTTCCTGAGGCCTGGAGGGCTGATTAATTTACTAATTGCAGGGGCCTTACCTCTGTTCATGTGCTCCTGAGCTGAAGGTCTGGGGAGGGCTAAGTAGGTTAGTAATAGCAGGGGCTTTGCTGCTTTTCAGTTGCTCCTGTGCTGGAGGGCTGGAATAATTTTGTGACAGAAAGGGGCCTTGCTATTTTTTTTAGTTGCTCAGCATGTAGGCCATTGTCACCTTGGCCCTGTGTCCTGTGCAAGAACAGTATCTTCCCACTTTCATTCCTTGTCTGTGCAAATGGTGTTTCATGAAAGGGCACGCCCCTTGAATGTGGGCCACGCCCCTTAAATATGGGCCACGCCTCTTGAATGTGGGCCACTTTTTTCGTCAGTGCCCGGGCCGAATTGTGATCCCAATCCGACCCTGCCGACCACCATGGGTGGATAGTAGCAATCATTCCAATTGTTTCTTTGCTGTGCGCAAAAATAGGCTGTGCTCCCTCTGTGTTTGATTGGTTCAGATGCTCCGTCCATCACCACCCCCTTTTGTGCTCCCTCTGTCAGCGCCGACTGCCTGGCCTCTCTGAACCCCCGTGTGGCTGCTAGATCTTCCAGCGCTGGCGGGGCTGCTAATTGTGTGTTGCTGCACCCCTGCCAGCAGGGACCCCGGTAACAGCTGGATGGGACAGTTTCCTGCCAACCTGCCCTGTACGTTTTGTCCTTGGCAGCCGCTGAATGACTCAGCCAGGAGCAGCCCGAGGAGAGAGCCCCATGAGCCCAGTGCTTCTGCGAGAAGGATGATGTTTTAAGACTCGGGAAGTTGTTTCTAATTGGCACGCTAGACCGTAATCGTTGTGTTTTCTGGTTACCGATTTCAGTACAAGCTGCACACTTTCGAACTTTGTGACCGATTAAAGTGACCATGTTCAGCGGGGCTCCATAAATGGACTCTATTTTTGCAAAGCAGCCTCATTGTATGATAAGGCCAAAATTACCCCAGCGGACTTGTTATTACATGTAAGAACACTGGCAAATGCAGGAACCAAAATGCAGCGTTACTTTTAGAATAGAAAAAGCATAATTTCCTTTCAGAAACAGCTTTCGCTAAGTGTCTATGAAAGTCTAACGTTGCTGGACAGAGAGTGGTTCAAATTACAGAGCAGCACTATTAATGCGTGCAGGGGTCGGCTTTTAAGGGCGATCAAACTTGACTGGCAGTGTGCAGCTGCACCTGGTACTTAGCTGGGGGTGCGGCTGTGGAAAGCGCACTCTGCAGGGTTCCCATGTATGCCCAGAAGTTTTCAGGCAACATTAAAAAAGTCCAGGGAAGATTGAAATAACTCGTAATTAATGTTCCCTCTGGAGAGAGATCTGAGGGGCATATTATCAAGAACTGCAATAACATTATCGCCGCCTGCCACTAAAACGGCAATAATGGGCTTGATAATATGTGCTTGTGAATTCCCAAAGCGGCGATAATTTTATCGCAGTTCTTGATAAAATGCCCCAAAGTTTTAGTGGCAGTCTTGACTCACGATAAACTGGCACAGACAGGTTCATTAAATGCCTGCTGCAGAATGTGTACCATGCGGATGGAACTGCATTTTATGTGGATAGCACAGTGGGTTACTGCTTTTGTCACAGAGATCCTTTTGATACTTGCAGTTCATTAGTTGCAATCACCTAATAAGACAGTGACCGATAAACTGTCATTAAAGAGCTCAGCAATCAGTGCTTAATTTGTAAAAAATAAGTGCCAGGGCTCTCGTCAGGAGGCCACTGCAGCTTGCACCACACATTGCCCCTGCCAGCGCTGCCAATGATAGTAACAGTAAAGTGTGACAATTCAGACTATTTCAGGTCTCCAAAGCTATAACAATGGCCCGAGTGGCAGGTAATAGTCATTTTAATTACCTGTTGTGATCATCCCTAAATTAGCCAGACAGTGCCACCTGGTGGCAGGCAGTCACAAGCACCAGTGCGGACAAATAAGTGCAGGTGCCGAGCACCGGAAACCACCAGCTCAAATGAAGCACGGGCTCAGCTGCTTGTAAACTGCATGGTATAGATTGAGTCGGGGTACCACGCGGGTGGACGGCGTCCCCCCACTTATTTTACACGGTGGACGCCGTCCCCCCTGCAAACAGCTGGACTTCACCTTTTTGGTCTCTCTGGGACGAGATCGGAGCCACCTTTCGTGACGTCACTTCCTGTTGTGACGTCACTTCCGGTGACAGCGTCCCCCCACTTCTTTTTTTAGGACTTGTGCCCTGTATAGATTAGAATGTTATGTTTTAACCCAGTGTTAAATTATCCTAATGTTGCTAAAAGGGTTTTTTGGGGTAGAAATGCAAAACAAATTAAATGAATGTGAGAGGGTGCTGTGGAGAGATGAGGGGCACTGGTGGAGCATGATAGTGAGGGAATCTGTGGACAAGGTGGTCATTGTAGGACCGGGCAGCACCAGTGCTAATGAGAGAGTGAGCCAGTGATGTCTTGCATTGTGCTGTTTGAGACTGATAGCATACTAATGTGGTAGTACTGTATAAATGGAGGACAGGAGTTGGATTTCTAACCTCAAGTTGTGATAAAAGGTGTTTATGCAGGCAACTTACAATAGCCTGGCAATTTTACACTGCCGGTTCGGAGAAACCCAGTGCTTCATTTGTAAAAAAAAAATAAGTGCCAGGGCCCAAGGTATTACTCACTGGTGAACAGTCCACTGCAGCTGGCGCACTCCACACCACTTTTTAACTGCAGGTTTAAGTTCAATGCAATGCTCCACTAATGAACTTTGCTTAAAAATACACACACACACACAGCCACCATGTGGTGGGTTCTCATAAATAAGTGCCAGTGCTGAGCACCGGAAAACACTGGCACAAATTAAGCACTGGAGAAACCAAGGAATGTTACAAATTGTCCATGGTCCTGCAAGCACCTGGGCTGTAGTGGTCAAAGGAGGTGTAAAATCATATGTGATGGTTTGAGAAGGATGGTCAATGGACTTCACTGCCTACTTTTGCTCATGCTCCAAGTGTCACACATTTGGTCGTTGAATGTCACTCATAAGTGCACTGAAATCATGAAAATGTCACGCATATGCAATCTCAAACCTTGGCCGCTATCATCGTCAACTGGGTAGCCGGCTAAATGCCATTTTCATCAGGTCATGTTCACTGTCAGTGGGTTCCTGATGTGAGCTGCTGAAGCTTCACCCTGGAAGACAGTGTCCCCGCCACCCTTTGCATCAGTTACTGCTGCTGAGAGGGACTTGTGCCAATTTTTATGCAATAGTCCTGTTACCGCCCTGAATTAAATGAGAACTACACCTTTGTATTTGGCACAGGTTTTTTTTATTATTATTTTTTCTCAGCCTTTTTTGTGCTTACATTAAAAGCAGGTATTGCTGTTTTACCACGTGCTCCTTTTTTGAGGTACAGCTCTTGCACAGTGGTTAAAAAAATGTCTGTTGGATGGTACTTCACTAAGTATTTTTGCTTCCAATGTGTGAACTCGCTTATTTATTTAAATCAGAAACACCGCAGCCAGCATGACCGACAGGGACAGGCGTTTCAGGCCTGACACGCCTATCTTTGCGGCCCCTACTGCAGCGTTGCTGCTTTAAATAAATCTTGGGGCTCACATTTCTTTTACACTTGAGTTTGAATGCAGAAAATTGTGGCGAACGCCACGGACGCTGCTCATTCCGTTTCTATACGTGACGTATTTCCACTTAAATACTGACTTGAGGGCAGGCCCGCATTTCAAGGAATGCTGACTCATGGCTTCGCCATTGGTGCTCGAGGAACTGAGAACTTTCAGCCCGTTAGCCAGAAGGAAAATCCATTTGAGATTGAGACGGCTGCCATCATGGAAATAGAAACGGGAAATACAAGACGGACAGGGCCTCTGCCCTGCTGGAGGAAGCCAGCCACCCTATGCCAGTGGTTTATTACCATCTCCTGGATATAAATAGAAAGTGAATACGTCAGCAACGTCCGAGGTGCTGAGGGGAAGAAACGTAGACCGCCATTCCTTTTATGAATGCTGATGTAAGGGGGCTGTCATTCATGTGTTTTGTTGGTCAAAGTCGCTGTAGTGTTGCCAGCCAGGGCCAGCCATTGGCTTATTTAGGCCTCTACGCATGCCAATTTCATTAACAGCCATTGAGAAATGGCATGACACGCATTGGCATGAAATTAACAGCACTGGCACAGGTTGTTCCTCATTCTCAGGGTGTCATACCTTTCACTTGCCCATCCTCTGTTTTTTTACCCATCACCATCAGGGTTTTCGTGGCGTGTTCACCTATGCGATCTTCAATGACAACATCCAAGCACCCAGTGGACAAGTATTCTGTGTGCTTGGTCGAAAGGGTGCTGGCTCGTATGCTGACCTGTGTGATAGGTGTTTCGGCGTCATGCATGATACCCAGAGTACTGCTGTTATTGTGTTATGTGTTGATGGGCATTGGCATGTAGTGCAGTGAAAATGTCTATCCTTAAACAAATACCACCTGATTACTGCTGTACTGTTTTCCAGCAAAAATGTGGAAATGGGTGTGTCTTTACATGTCCTGACGTGAAGAGGAGTGGTAGTGCTGGCATGCTGTGAAGGCGCCTAGAGGCCTCCTAAACCGCTTTACTACTCACGCCATGCACGTCAATGCCTCCACCGGAGTTATCAGGTCCAGGAATGCTACATTTCTCAATGATGAAGACACTAGGCCTCTGAAGTCCATGGTAATTGCAGTACAGTCATTTCGCACCAAAATTAGCAAATCCCATTGATATTTCCAAATCCGGGATATGCAATTATCAAGGGATTACAGATCATCTCATATAAATCCCCATTGGAATGGAGAAAAGCATCCAGACGTCTTTGTTACTTCAGGGCATTTTTATTGAGAAATTCCTCCACGTTTCACCTATGGATTCCCCCCCCTCCCCGAAAGTGGCAATATTGCGTGCATTATTAATGCATTTCACATAATAGAGTTGGTATTAGAAGACAACATGCAAATTCGCCCATACATTTTAGGCTATGCACCACTCCCTAGTCTTTATTGTTACATTTGGTGTGCTCCTGCTACGGCGCGGCCCATCCAATGCCGTCTTGGAATTAATCAAAATCAGCTTTTACAGAGGGGCACTATGCCTTTTTAAAAAGCTGCTGGGCATACAGCCAGAGGTCACAGTTATCCAGGAGTACATAAGGTCTCACATTCATATCTGGCCCTAGTAGCCCTCAACTAATGTGAAATGAGACAGAGCATTTCCTAATTTGATTGATCTCACTCAGGACGGTGGCACCAGCACCCTCCCAACCAGATCTTGGCGGTGGCCCACCTTACCAAGGGGCTTTTTCACCTTTACTTTGACATGGACACCTAACTAGCAGTCAGAGACTATGTCATTGTTTAATGTTTAACACTCATTTTATGTGATGTGGGTCCACGAACAGCTCTGCATGTCTTGGATCTTCACTATGTCTTGGCCATGTCATAAGCGTGTGACAGCGCCCTCCACCCACCCGTGTCAAGGAGGTGGCTTCCAACCATGAGCTCCTTCTCCCATTGAAGTTGTTGGCCCTCTGGTAGTATCCTGCCATACACCAGCCCTGTATTGCTTGCAGGCATTTGACAAACCTAGACCTGCCCTGGCCTACAAGATTGTCACAAACAAGGAGACCTAAGGGAATCTGCTTACCTTGGCTGAAGCAGCCTTCAGATAGCCTGTCCAGGTCCTGTTTCCCAAAGAGATCTGTCCTTTTCTAAGGAGATCCATCCCAGGTTAGAACCGTGCAGGAAGAATCGTGTTCTTTCTTCAGACTTTGGGGCGTGTAGCAATTCTTCAGTCCACCATTTTGAGCCTGACCTGCTTGACTACTCTTACCTTTTTGTCAGTGACTGATTTACTCACCGTCCAGCACTTGATTGAACTTTTTCATCACCCACACGCAGCCACTTCCACGAAAAGCACTCCATTAATAGCCACCTGTGGGCACTGTCACACACCCCCTGGCCACTCAGTATACTCTGTAGGTCCTCTCCGCCACATAAGGAAAAAAAAGACACAAGAAATGTGGAAGGCAAGCAGGAACATCCTACTCTACAGCAGGTCCTGGTCTCCAGTAGGATGTATGTCAGAATATTGTTGACAATATAATGTCCTAAATATAATTTACTACTATATCCCACTGGGTGTAGATTTTTTTTTTTACTAACTCCACTGGGCAATCTTTGTATTCATGATATTTTGGGAACAATATTTTTGTCAGACAGGATCTAGTTCTCAGTGTTCTGGTACCTACTCTCCAGAAAAACTCTCCAACTGGTATAGAAGAGGTCATTTAAAAAGCTTTGTGGCATTCCAGGGCCTCGCAATCTTCTACTGCCTGTCTACATTATTACTTGTAGCATTAAGACTTTTATCATCTCAATTGTTAGGAGATAAAATATGCTAAGTAATCTAGATGTTGGCTTGCCTCTGAATATTGATACATCAATACTGACACTGATATTAACATTGACAATTGTTTATTAGGAGTAGGTACAGTAATAGGGATGGTATCCTAGAATCATAGTTTGCTGAGGTGAAAGATGAAGACCCATGATGGACTAGTGTATGGCTGAAACAGGCTGACTTATTAGGGGATGTGAGAATGATTATGGATTCTCAGACATCCCACCATCTGTTTTCTAACCTACTCACTGGCCCTTGTTTATAAACATAACACATACTCCATTAGATCATTTTAAACTACACTTTTCTAAAAAAAAAAAAAAAAAACAGGGTTCACTACCATAAGGGTTTTACAGCTGCAGGCCGGAGAAGAGCCCTACAATACAAGAGACGTCTTAAGTAACTTGTCAATAGAATAGTAAATGTAACTGTAATTGCTAACAGATGTACCTTGGTGGTATCCCCGTAGAAGGAATTCTCCACACTTCAAGAGGAAACTTGGATTTTCATGACAACTGCTGCAAATAAGCTTAAATATCTCAAAAATAGGTGTGCATGAACACTTCTTATGTTTAGAATAACTACCTGAAGCTTTGTCACTATATGCTCTTTTGGAAGATGAGGATAGTTTCTACTTCTCTGGAAATGTGTGGAATTTTTAATTGAAGGATAAAGATTTAGGGCCAGATGTAGGTAGCCAAATACCGGTCGGTAACGGCCGAATTCGGCCGTTACCGACCGGTATTTGGCTTTTGAGATGTAGGTGCCTGAAAACAGGCCATTTCGGTAATTTTACCGAATCTGTAAATATACCGGTCGGTAAATTTACCGACCGGTATATTTACAGAATCGGTAAAATCGAGATGTAGGTGGGACTCTTCTGAGTCCCACAAGCCCTACAAAATCGGTATTTTACCATCAAATACAAGTTGATGGTAAAATACCGATTCAGGTGTGCATGCACATGTGTGCATGCACACCTATGGCATATGACAGGCAGACCTGCCCTTAGGGCAGGTATGCCTGCCACATGGCACCTGAACCCGTTTTGGGGGTGCTAGAGGGTGTCAAAGTGACACCCCCTGCACCCTTGTGAAAATCGGTAATTACCGATTCGGTAAATACCGACCGGTAAATGCCCAATCATTCCTATGGGCTTCAAAGCCCATAGGAATGAATGGGCATTTACCGGTCGGTATTTACCGAATCGGTAAATACCGAATTTTACCGATTCGGTAAATGCACATCTGTATTTACCTACATCTCGGTACTTATATTTTACCACCTCTTAAATACCGAATCGGTATGATTCGGTATTTAAGAGGTGGTAAAATAATTTTACCTACATCTGGCCCTTAAGGGCCCGATGTAGGTAATTCTTTTTTACCACTTCTTAAATACCGAATTTTACCGATTCGGTATTTAAGAAGTGGTAAATATGAAGGGGGGAGATGTAGGTATTTCCAGATGTGTAAATACCGAATCTTTAAGATTCGGTATTTACCGAATCTGGAAATACCGAATCGGTATTTCCTATTTATTCCTATGGGCTGTGAAGCTCATAGGAATCAATGGGCAATACCGATTCTGTAATTACAGAATCGGTAATTACCGATTTTAGCAAGGGTGCAGGGGTGTCACTTTGACACCCTCTGGCCCCCCCAAAACAGGCTCGGGTGCCATGTGGCAGGCATACATGCCCCAAGGGCAGGTCTGCCTGTCATATGGCAGAGGTGTGCATGCACACATGTGCATGCACACCGGAATCGGTATTTTACCATCAAATTGGATTTGATGGTAAAATACCGATTTTGTAAGGCTTGTGGGACACAGAAGAGTCCCACCTACATCTCAAATTTACCGAATCGGTAAAAATACCAATTCGGTATTTTACAGAATCGGTAAATTTACCGAGCGGTAAATTTATCGATTCTGTAAAATTAAGGGCCCTACATACCATTTCTGGAATACCGGTCGGTAACGGCCGAAAAGACCGATTTTCGGCCGTTACCGACCGACCTACATCTGGCCCTAAGTGTCCTCAGATTGCTGTGTGGGAGCTGTGCAAGTGCATTAAACAGAATATAGAATTATTCATATTTTTTAAATTTGTGAATTAAATAAAATATTTTATCATTTGTGTATTGGTTTGTATAATGCATGTTTTTGTATTTCATATGTATCGTTTTCAGGTTCAAATCATCGAAAACGCTTAGGGCGAAGTCCTCAGCTTCCAGTAATGACTCAGTGAGGGATCCCAGATTCCAAAAATGATTCTGTGGGGGTCCCCGGGATCCAGTAATGATTAAGTGAGGGTCGACAGAAGTCAAAACAGCTAAGGATCACTGCTCTAGAGAGTTCATGGCTTGTCAGGAATCATAGTTTACTGCCATAAAATGCATTTTCCCCATATGCACAGCCTAAATCCAGTTAGCGCCAGCTCTCAGTGATGGACGACAGCCTTTTCCTCTCTGTAGGGCACTCAGCGCAAGTGGCTTCAACATACTCCTTCTTTGCACACGGACTAGACTAAGCGGCCACATTTCTCATAAAGCGCTATTCTCATAACTGGGCAGTTAGGGGCAGATTTACAAGCCACTTGCGCCACTTTTGTGTCATTTTTTCCATGTTATAAATTACGCAAAAGTGGCGCAAGGGGCTTGTAAATCTGCCCCTTACTTCTAAGCAAATCAGCTTTTCGTCTCCCAGTAAATTACTCAGGGACAGCTGTGCTAGGAGAGAAGGGCCAGCATGTGCCACGCAGAAATACCACAGCCAATTACAACAGCGTGATTTGTAGGAGATTTGGCCCTGTGCCTAGAGCACCTGACCTTGGAACAAAGAAACCGACTTCAAATCTTGGCATTGGTTCAACAGCCTGTGTGATTCTGAGCAAAACAAGTAAACTCACAGTGCCTACATTAAATGTAAAATAATCGGATGCTTAGGTACAGCGCGTTTGTGGTTCACGCTATGTAAAACTGCAAAAAATGAATAAAAAACAAGTAAACCAACGTTTCCAAAAATGGAATCGCAAATATTTACAGGTTAAAGATAAGCCACAAGGGGGCAGATTTCCTAAAGAGAATGAGGTTTTTGCATTTTCAAGTTTAATTTTAAATTGCAAAAACAATTCATTTCCCTATTTCCTGCTTTGAGTTTTGTAAATTTAGTTCAGTGTGTTTTTGCTGGCATGGGCGAGAGCATAAGAATACTGGGACCTGTGTAGCCATGGCCAAGTCAAATCACCTTCTACAGCCAGTGCTTAAATTGAACCTGGTCCATCGGCACTCCTTTTTTGGGGACTAGGACTTATTTTTATTTATCAATTACTGTAATGCCAGAAACCGCTCCTAGGAAGCTTGAATCCGGACCAGGGAAGGCATGGCTTGGCAGTTCGGGCTGGACTGTTCCCATGAGGCACAGGGTCAGACTGATTTGCATATGGCCATGTCTGAACTGGGGTGGCAGAGTGGGCTAAAGAACGGTGATGGATTAAACCCAGATCTGTTGACTGGGTGTGAGTGTTTGATTGGTTCAGATGCTCCGTCCATCACCACCCCTTTTGTACCGCTTTGTTCGGCATAAGTTGGCAGGGTATGCTCAGACGTGAGTCCCTTGCTCACTTTGCCACTGGATTCAAGCAAGCCTGGCTGAAGACGGCTGTAATGCCAGAAACCGGTCCTAGGAAGCTTGAATCCGGTCCAGGGAAGGCATGGTTTGGCAGTTCGGGCTGGACTGTTCCCATGAGGCACAGGGTCAGACTGATTTGCATATGGCCATGTCTGAACTGGGGTGGCAGAGTGGGCTAAAGAACGGTGATGGATTAAACCCAGATCTGTTGACTGGGTGTGAGAGTTTGATTGCTTCAGATGCTCCGTCCATCACCACCCCCTTTTGTACCGCCTTATTTTTATTCATCAGCAGGCAGTAACGGAGGTTAAGAGAAGGAAGACACAGGTGGAAAAACAATAGCAAAGGGAGAAAGAAGGGATGAAAACATCTTCTGGATAACGCTTTTCTTGAGCATATGAAGGTTAGGATAAAAGATTTATTTTAAATCAATCGACATTCTACGGAATGGGGGTTGTCTGGGACACATTCAAAGCTGGCTTTAGAGGAGAAGTTATGAGCTATGGATTATATAAGCAAAAACAGGCCAAACTGGCAGTGCAGGAGCTATATAACGAACTTAAAATAGCTGAAGAGAATATGGCAGGTGGGATAGCAGCTGGTAATAATATTGTAGCTTTGCAAACTAACTTGGCTAGATGTAAAGCTAAAATAAATATGTTATGGAGCAAAGAAATTGCTTTAAAATATCAATTTTAAGAATAATCCTAAAGTCTATTCACTATACATATAGTTGGAGGAGGTAAAATGGACTCCAATGGACTTCTGCAATCATGCACAAATTCGGTTAAAACCCCCAGTTTTAAAGATCAGTCCCCACTGTGACCATATAAAGCGGCACTTCTGTAACCACAAATCCCCACTCCGCCTGGCATTAACTAAGTAACTCTACGAGAGCAGATTACAATCACCCTTAATTCAATTTAGGAACTGGAACATCATAGCTATTTCAGCAATGTGGCTCCAAAACAGAACATAGAATGGATCTTGCAGAACACCACGCGATGCATAAATGCCAATAGTCCCGATTCAGGCGGGAGTCTCGTGATTTCTTAAGCCAAATTTGGTTTCATTTTGGCTGTCTTCTGAATGAAATTGCATCCGGGTCATTTAAAAAATATCTTCCATTTTACTCTTTAAAATGTTGGCATGTATGACAATGATATATGTTTTATAAAACAGCCCTTGTGTTAAAGTAATTCCAGTAGGACTTGTCTAGCAAGGTTTGCATTATATCGATTTGCCTGAAGATATTTGACAGTATGGGACACAATAGAAATAAATAGTTTGGTAGATTAGTAAGAAGTGTGCTTAAATATGAAGTGACGGGGTGTAAACTTAAAAGGCTAGGAGAATAGTCCTGTTTGACAGCTGCAAGGGTTACCACAGTAGGATGAAGGGCTCACACCCTTCAGTTAAAATGTTCTGAAGAGGCCAGAAAAGAGACAGTGACATACTCTGACCAATTCCCTTCTCTGCCCTCCACTCCAAAGTCCTTCTGCAAGACCACATAATCTGGCACTGAAAGTAATACAACACAACTGCTGTTGCCTTTGTGTTACAGCAAAAACTAGACTAAAGCTTGGCATGAAGCAGATGTGTTTGCTTGGGGTCGACCCCATTTCCCTGTGCAGCTGCTTTGTACCCATCGCCCAAAATGGACTTTACGTGAGGCGGGTCCTAACACTGACTTAAAAATGGCTACCTATTTTCATGTTCTTAACTTTAAAGTCAAGAGCCTTGATCAATTTCTCAATAATGACTGTAAAAACCCTAAGGTAATCCATGTCGGCAAAGCAGTCCCTGTTTACATTTCACGTGCTTTACGCATCCATAAGAATATCTTATTTTTCCAGATGATATTTCTGTAGATTAATTTTCATGCAACCTGTGACTATAGAATAGTATTTACTGTGAACGGAGGTGCCTCCTGGTGTCTGCGTGAGTTCACATTGTGTGATGGACATGACCGAGAGCCCTAAGGCTGAAAGCAGTATGAGTTTCTCACAGTGCCTGCCAGTAGGTCATTAAGGAGTTCAGGCTAATTGCACATGCAATCCTTGGCCTCTCCGCAGAGCACACAGATCGACAGTCACAAATATGTCAATCACAAGTAAAAGCAGCACTACACGTTTGGACCAGGATGCTGGGTCATGACCAGTTTTGCAAACCCATCTGGGCAGGGTGAGGTCAGGCTTGTAGGACCCGATTTATCCCCACATCTTTCTGAAATTCTCCATTTCAGTACATCACGTCATCTCTTGCCTCCTTAACACGAGTTTCCAACTTTCTCCTTCTATACGTATTATATGTAATCAGTGCAAGAAATGGGGGGTATCAGGCAGCTATTATTGAGCTGGATCTGGAATCAGGGGCACCATTGGTGAACCAAGCTGAATTTGACCGAGTGTAATTTGCTGACACCAGGACTCTTTCGGCAACAACCACACATTGACTACTTTACTTTCAGAACAGCAACCTTTAAGGGGGTTTCTTATTCTAACTTCCATCTGGACTCAAAACAAATGCCTCAATTAAAGGGTCGTGAGCCCTTCTTTTGTAGGAATCCCATCCTGGGTCAGTGTTATCTGGAGCCTAACACCTAGATACTTATGCAATGGATGGAAATAAAGACACTTCGCTTGTTATCCCCACACAAGGATTTAAAGGCAAGTTTTTTACTTTGTTCATCACCTGTATATAAGATATGTGCATGCACTGTACGAATATCAAATGTAAGTCTGAATGAGTATTTACACTAATGATGTAACTACCATTCACTAATTTATTTTCTTATTCAATTTCTTTTATAGCGGTATTACTCCTAAAGTACAGAACACTCCTGCAGTGGAATGTTTGGGAGGGAATACCCCTCCAGGGTCTTATGTGCTGAAGCCTAAAGGGAGGTCTGCAATATGACGAGCGAATACTGCATGAATCTTGATTAAAGCAGTCACTGTTGAAGACAGTATTGGCTGGCATGGCTCAGGGGTGGGAGGCTGGAGATCGCCTGGGAGAGTTCACACGGGGGTTAATTTAATAATAAAAAGAATAATTAAACTTACCTTTCCGTCGACCGGGTCCCGTGTCTTCTCTGCTCCTGCTCCTCCGGCAGGAACAGGGATCAGAAGCAGGCAGCCAGGCTCCCTCCCCTAAGCCAATCACAATGCTGCAAGCATTCTTTTTCCGATAGAGTAGATGACACCACTAAGTTATTTGGTCTCACTAAGCCATTTATTGTTTTCCAAAATTCCCTTGAATTTGTTCGATTGCCTTTGTAGAAAAGCTTTGACCAACAATCTTGCTTAGCAAGGTTTCTTTCATTCCATATCAATTTCGTCAAATTCTGATTTAAGGTTTTTAGTTTGGTTGACAACAAAGCATGCGGAAAATTTATAACCTGTCGTCTTAAGTTATTGCGAGTACTTTTAATTTTTTTATTGTGTGAGGTAGATTAATATATGATTTCCTTTTCTATCCTTGTGTAATTTCCTTCTTCTTAACTTCAGATATAGAAACCTGAGGTTTGACAAGTTCACAAGTAAAGTTTACCCATTGTTTAATTGGTGAAGTCATGCTCTTATCTTTAAAACTATTTTAATGAGTTCTTGCACCAATTTATTAGTCTCTTCTTTGTTATGTACCGTCCAGATTAGTTTCCTGTAATTGATCGTTCCCGTCTGACCAGGCATGGTCTGGTACGTTTGATGATTTTTAGTCATAACATTTGTAATGATTATCTGTTGACTATGATCACTATCTGGAACCTTCTTCAATTGGTACGAGGAAATATTACTAAAAATATTAAGTGATGCAATCGTATAATCAATCCTTGTCTTTGCATGATAGGACTGGAAAGTAAACGCTGGTGGTGAATTTAACATAAATCTCCCATTTAGTAATCGTAGTCCCATTGCTTCTATGTCCTTTACAAATTGTGTTCCTATTTTTCTTCGACAGGATTTTCTCTTTTTCTAGTGCCTGGTGGCGATAGCCCATTGATGATCTTGTGACTGTGTGATGTCATCTCTGGTAAATGGTATTAGAAGATTTAGATTAAAATCCCCTGTAAGTATGAAATCTACAAATGGGTCAACCAATATTTGTTCCAACAAAAAGCTATTAGTGGTAGCACACATTTTGTCCCTTCTTATAGGAAAGGCTGGGATTGCATTACGAAGGCGGCAAGGCCTTTGAAACTCCCCGCCATGGGGAGCTCTTCCTGACCAGGGGAGGTGTGAACATCGCCACCCAGGAAAGGCATTGATCTCGACCTCAGTGTGCGGAGGCACTCTCCCCATGAGGTCATAACACGGTCTGGTGGTAGCAGGCTGGCTTTGGCCAGGCAGAGAGCACAATAAGGGTTGGTAGGTTTCAGGGGACCTCTGTAAGGGGTCGTCTGAGCGCACATTTGAATTAATCTGACGCTGGAATCAGTGCAGGTACATCATTTTTTTTTTTTTTTAAAGACCTTTATTGCTCCAGACAGTCCGTCTCACATTCACACAGCATGTAGCCTACAACCCACTGGGGCCGGCTGCGATGGTTGGTAAACATGAGGTATTGGGCAAGATGACACAGCCATTCAGCCGACAACCCGGGGGTCCGGCGGCGTAACATAAGTAAAACATGCGGACATAATATAACACATAGCACGATTAGTAAACAGGTCTATAGATTTTCCCATTTTCTACAATCAGTCAGGTAGGCACGTCAGCGCGTCTACGACATTTGTAACATCTGGGCAACAACCTATATCCACAAAGAGTGTGTAGCGACAGGAGGAATTGCTAGATATTGGGTGGATAGGTGACCGAAGGATTGAAGATTCTGTGTGTGTGAAGTCGCCATGAAGTGAGCAGGTGTATATTAGTATAGCTCACTAACGCAGGGAAGTGAGCTCGTCTCATCGGTGACGGCAGAGCACGTCCATTACGGTCAAGACTGAGATATTCGACAGCCTAATACCCATGGCGTCCTTCAGTGATAGCCGTGTGAGTGCACACAGCAGAGGCGAGAGGTTGCTCTCGTGCTTGGTTTATCAGTGTCAGGGAGGGGGAACCGTCCCCGCCGCAATTTGCAGTGCGCATGTGCAGGGGATGACCTGGTGGTGTCACGTCGGGAGTGTATCATGCCGTCAGGCGTGTGTTGTCCCGTAGCAGCATCACTGCATGTGGAATGTCGTTGTCTACAGCAATATAGGGTTCGGTCGGGGAACATGACCGATGCGTAAACAAAGGCAGGTATAAACGTAACAGTGGAATAACAGCGGGGCGGGAATGGAAAAGCGGCAGTGTTGTCAGCGTGGTATGTGATGAGAGGTCTGTAGTTAGTGGTCTCGGGGGGGAGGGCAGCGAACCGTCATTGGTGGTGGGGCATGCGTCAAGAGTGATCAGGGGGGAGTGAGCACATGGGTGTGGGTGCAATGCAGTCCGTATGTGTCCATAGCGGGTGAGCGAAAAGTAATAGCGCTAGCTATGGCATGGGTGCATCGTTATCCAGAAAAGAAGGGGGGGAGGGGGAAGGAGTCGAGGGTCGTGATGTCCTGCAGCACCTCGTGTCAGCGTGGTAGCAGCAGGTCATGCCATCTCAGGTCGCCTCATGTTCCTGGCAAGCGTGCTGAAAGGAGTTGAGGAGAGCGTCCCAGGTCTGCGCGATAGGAAACTTCCGGAGGCCCGCTGTTTCCTCCCGGCGGAGCACTGCACTCTCCGCCCGTGCCCAAGTAATGAAGGATGAGTGCCAGTGTCGGGTGTGTGGGGGAGTAGCGTCCTTCCAATGTTTAGTAAGTAGGCATTTGGCCGTAATGATACCCATATCCCAGAACCGTGCCGGCACCTTGTTCAACTTCGTGCGTTTGTAAAGTCCCAGTATACAGGCTTCCCATGTGCGCGGCACATGTTCGTCAGTGCATTGTGTGAGTGTTGTTGTGACCTCTTCCCTGTACGATTGAATATTGGGGCAGTGCCAGAGCATATGCAGGAGATCCGCTCCCACTAGGGAACAGCGCTGGCAGGCAGTGTCTGTAAGGGAGAAGTATCTGTTAATTTTGTCAGGCGTGAGATAGGCCCGATGTAGAATGTAAAGTTGAATGAGCTTAAAGCGGGGGTTGCGTGGAATATTGGTCGGCCCCAGCAGTATTCTCTCCCACTCCTTATCTGTTCAGTCTCCGCCTCTATCGGCTGCCCATCTCTCCCTCAATAGCAAGAGAGAAGGTTGTGTATGTGCCAGGAGGGCCTGCGCCAGCCAGTGTACTACATGAGAGCCGTTGCCCATGACATGTAAATATTGCATGAATTGGTGCATCAGTGGTTCCTCTGAGATATCTCCCCAGGGGATGGTCAGTGTGCGTACTATTGCTGCATGCAGTAGGAACTGCCCGGCTGGAAGGTCTGTGTTGGCGGCGAGGTCCTCAAAAGAGAGTAGCTCGCCGTCGGCGTAAAGGTCACCCAGTGTCTCCACTCCCGTCCGTGTCCAACTGATCAGCTGGGTCTCCGTCAATGCCCCTGTCGGGTGCCCTGGAGAGGGAGTATCGGAGCATATGGCATTGTAGTTCTAGTGAGTCGCAAGCAGCGGAGGAAGCACTTGCGTGCCACCACTAGGTGCAGCTGAGAAGGGCAAGGGGGTCGAGCCAGGGGATGGAACAATGTGCAGATTTGCGTCTGGGTCCAAACTGTGACATCCGAGGCAGTGTCTTCTAGATTTTTACCACTAAGCCATCCCGACACCCACTGCAGCTGTGCCGCCAGGTAGTACAATTCCATGTTGGGAACCGCCAGGCCTCCTGAGGCAGTAGGCATATATAATTTGGTCAACGCTACGCGTGGCCGGCCCGTGTTCCAAATGAGCCCACGAAGTAGCACCTCAATGTCCCGAAATACTTTAGTGGGGACATAAGTCGGAATATTGGAGAAGTAGTACAATAGCCGTGGTAGTACTATCATCTTGGCCAGTGCCACACGACTAGGTACGTTTAGGGGTAGGGTCTTCCAAAAGCCAATCTGGGCGCGGATAGAAGAAATCGCTCTCATCAGGTTTCCTTCTAGGATATCTGCTGGATTCCGGTATATGCGGATTCCCAGATAGCGGAATGTGGTGGGGTACCATTGCAGCCGTGCTCCGCCGAGGCGGATGTCTGCCTTAGGTGTATCCGGGCTGAAGGAGTAAGCTCCAGATTTGGACCAATTGACCCGTAGACCCGACATTTCCTCAAAAACTTGGAAAATGTCAGTGAGAGAATCTGGGACTGCCGTCAGATCCCTGACGTATAGGAGCAGGTCGTCCGCATATAGCGAGACCACATGGAGACCGTCCGCCATTGGGATCCCCCACTCATCCCCCCGTGACCGGAGAATTGTGGCCAGGGGCTCCATAGCTAAGGAGAACAGCAGTGGCGACAGGGGGCAGCCCTGTCTGGTGCCTCTGCGTACACGGATGGCGTCAGAGAGCAGTTTACCAGTGCGGACTCGGACTGTTGGTTCATGGTAGAGCAGGTCCACCATGGCCTCATAGCCGCTTCCCAGGTCATACCTCCGCAACACCGCCCCCAGGTACGGCCACTCAACAGAATCGAACGCCTTCTCCAGGTCTAATACTAGGCACCCCGCGCGAGGCCAATGTTGTACAGCGTATTTCTGAAAACGGAACAGACGACGTATATTATGTGAGGTGTGGAGTGTGGGCACAAATCCATTCTGATCACGGTGTACCAGATGGGGGACCAGGGGTGCCAGTCTTCGGGCTAGTGTGGAAGCTAGTATTTTATAGTCCGTGTTCAGGAGGGCCAAGGGGCAATAAGAGCCCAGTCGCGTAGTATCCCTACCAGGTTTGGGTATGGATATCAAGTTGGCTTTGTTCAGTGTGGGAGGAAGAGTGGAGTCCTCCGCGGTTGCGGTGTACATCTTTAGAAGCTTCGGCACGTGAATATCTGAGCCAGCCTTGTAAAACTCGGCCGGTAACCCATCCGGGCCAGGGGTTTTGCCGTTAGATAAATTAAAGATGGCGTCACGGAGTTCTCCAGATGTGAGTGAAGCTCCAAGCTCATCCTGTTGTGCAATAGTCAATTGTGGCATCCGGAGTGGGGATAGGTACCCAGCTATATCTGGGTGGGGGTCGCGGAGCCTGGAGTGATACAAAGCGTTGTAGTGTGCCGTAAATGCTTCGTGGATGTGGCGTTGCGAGTACTGTAGGCCCGTCCCATCCACGTGTATCGCCGCCACCGGGGCCGCCTGGTCCTCCCGCGAAATCAACCACGCCAGTAATTTGCCAGGCCTATCACTCAGGTGGTGTGTACGTGCCGAGTGAGCTGCGTAGTTAAGAACGCGCAGCCTCTCCAAGAGGCGCGTATGTTCCGCTTGCGCCTCTGTCAGTGGGTCAGCCGCGCCACCCACCGCATCTTGCTCTCTATCGAGCAGGCCGGTCTCCAATCGTGTTAAGTCGCCTTCTAGTTGGCGCTGCATGTGCCTCTGTGTACCTAGGCAGTGGCCCCCGAATCACTACTTTGAAGGCGTCCCATTCAATCTGGGGAAAGGACGCCGTGTTCGTATTTTCCTCAAAGTATTGGGCCGTCTGCGTGAGTAGGGAGTCGCGGAAGGGTGCATCCAGTAGCAGCGCTGGTAGGAGTCGCCAGGTGGGGATGGGTGGGTGTGGGCGTTCCCAAGCAATGGTCAGGAAGTGTGGGTTGTGGTCCGAATGTGTACGTCCCATGTAGTGTGTCAGTGACAAGTGGGAGGAGGTCGGTGGACACCATGAACCTGTCTAGGCGTACGTGTAGGTTGTGTGCGCCAGAGTGGTAGGAGTACACTCGTGCTGCGGGGTTGTGAACTCGCCAGGCATCATGTAGATCCCACTGCGCAGCCCAGCCTAGCAGCGCTTTCGTGGTGCCATGTGTCGGCGTGTTGGTTGGGGGTGGGAAGGAGCGATCGAGTGTTGTGTCTAATACGCAGTTGTAGTCACCTCCCAGTATCCATGGGGCTGTGTGCCAGGACGCCAGTGTCCCAGAGAGGCGCACGAAAAAGCTGCTCTGGTCCGTGTTTGGGGAGTACAAAGAGACCAGTGCCACCTGCTGCCCGTCGAGCCTGCCCCGGGCCGCCACGTATCGACCCTCGGGGTCTATGTGCGTGTCCATAACCACCCAGGGGGTCCCAGGTCGAACCCACAACAGTGCGCCCCGTGCGTACGAAGAGTAGTGTGTGGCATAGAGCTGCCCACGCCACCTACGGTGCAAAGCGCGCACCTCCACAGTGTTTAGATGTGTTTCCTGGAGCAGTGCTATATTGATTTTGTGACGCGTAAGATAGGAATATATCTGATAGCGCCTAGCTGGTGTGTGTATTCCCCTGACATTCCAGGTACAAATCTTGATTTCAGCCATATTTACCACTCGTGTAGGTCCCCTTCCCACCAGTTCGGTCGAGCTCCGCAGGTTGAGCACCCTGTGAGCCCCCCGTCTCCACCCCTGTCCTCAGTCCACAACCAGACATCATCACAGTTCCGAAGCTTTCCCTCAGGTGCATAAGGAAAAGAAAAGAAAAAAAAGGGGGGGGGGGGGGTACACAGGACCAAGAAAAGGCAACATTGTAGGTAATACCAAAAGGTCGGCTAGACAACATGTCGCCGTCCAAACTCTCAAATGAGCTATAGTAAACTATACAGTTCTAGGGGGGTGGCGATTAGGTTTCGCAGTCAAAGTCCGAAGAACAATAATGCCCACAAAAGGAGTGTCGCCTCTCCCGGGCCAAAGAAGAGAGACCGTGCCAGATAAGCAGCCCCCGGGTTTCACCCGCCCCTGACATTGCAAGTTATGAGTTAGGGGGGGGACACGGGATGACAGGATGCAGGTTCAGAGCCCGTGAGGAGTTCTTGCTCCCAGGGGGGATCAATTAAAAGGTCTTTGGTGCGTGTGTAGTCACAGCAGTTGTGCCGAGCACGGCAGGGCGGAGGATAGGGTCGCAGGTGCGTAATGAGGCGTTACTCACTGTGTCACTGCGTCGCTCAGCTCCTGTGGTCAGGAAATACCTGTAGTAGGTGGCGTCGGAGGTCGCCGACTCCAGAGTTAAACAAAACAATGCCAGTCGCACTGTACTACTTCAGTGCTGCAAGGAAGCAAGGCTTGTGGGTCACCTCAGCCAAGGAGATCCACAGTCTGAGGTGTGACGTCCGGAGGGTCCGTGGAGTGTTGGGAGTCCGGTAGGCCATAGATTGCCTCATCATCGCTTGGAAACGTGGTCGGGCTAGCATTCGGGGCAATGGACGGGGTCGGGGAGCTGCTGATCTCCGTGACCCTGCGTAGCGCATCTTGCTGTTCCTGTAATATTAGATCCGCTGGTGGGGAGCGTGTAGGTGTTTCCTGGGTGCGAGGAGGGGTAGGAGTTCTGCGCCTACGGCGCCGCCTGGAACCCCGGGCTCGTGAAGTCGTGGTGGTTCCCCGTGCTCTCCGAGGCATCTCAGTCACGCCCCTGTCCAGCCAGGCCTCAACCTTATCCGGGCTGGTGAAGAAGTGTCTCTTGTCTTGTGCTATCACTCGCAGCTTAGCAGGGAAAAGCAATGAATATTTGAGGTTCTCTTGGCGTAGTCGTCTCTTCACTGCCAAGAAAGAGTGACGTTGTCTTTGAACTTGCACAGTGTAGTCAGGGAAAAACATCACTGTGGCATTATCTATCCGGACGTCGCCAAGTTTTCTGGATTCTCGCAGGATCGTGTCATGGTCCCTGTAGTTGAGGACTTGGAATATTAGGGGTCTGGGATTGGAGCCTGTGGGTAGGGGCCGTGTGGGTACCCCGTGAGCTCGTTCTACCACAAAATGGGGCGACAGTGTTCCCTCCGGTAGCAGGTCTTGTATCCAGGCTTCAACTCTTCCAACTTGATCCATCCCCTCCCATTTCTTTGGAACACCCACCAAGCGGATGTTACTCCTCCGTGCTCATCCTTCCGCGTCCTCAGCTCGCTCCTCCAAAAATTCCACCCGGTTGAGTAGATCTCGGACATGTCTGTCCGTCTGGCTGACAGTAGGTTCCAGCGTTGACACCGTCGCCTCCAGGGTCGAGGTGCGGTCTTGTAGTTTCTTATGGTCGGCTCTGAGGTGGGTCAAGTCTATCGCCACGCTGTCTATCTTGGACACCATGGAGGTGCGAGTCTGTTGGAGGGATTCCTCCAGCCGCTCCATAACGGCCAGAACATGGTCCAGTTTGGACGTCACCTGCTCCGCATCCATTTTAGACGCCGCCTTGGGGAGCTTCCCTTTGTTCGACGTGCCTCCGGTGCCGGTCCGCGTCTTCACCCCTCCAGACATGGGCTAGGCACAGCGAGTGTGCAGGGCCAGTGTATGGTGGGACTGTGCGAGTCGCAGGTTCAGGCAGCTAGTATGCAGTGTCTCGGGAGTTCGGTAGCCGCAAGCACAGCGTAGGCCCTGTGTGATGACAATGGTAGTGATGCTCCGCAGTGTTCACAGTCCCGCAGTCACAGTATAGCTATTAGTGTCCACTTGTGGATATTCAGGCGTGCGAGGCCGGTAGTAGCTGAACGGGGGTGCCCTCAAGTGGCCGAGTAGTCCCTCTCACAGCCTCACCACAGCAAACGCCTCGATGGCACAGGGCAGAGGTGTCGGCGCGTAGCAGTCACTCTGTCGCTGTTGTTCCCAGGGGTGTGGCAGAGAGGCCGCAGTGGGGTGCCTGCCGTGTGGTAATGGCTCCAAGTCCGCTTGATCAGTGCAGCTCCATCATGCTGAGATGTCTGGTATCAAACATCCTGTATCTCAGTGAAGCCATCATGAAGCTGGGAAACTCGTAATGACGAGCGTCCAGCCCATGTACTTAATATGGCTTCCCTGGTCATTTACAATATCTAGGAATCGACAAGGATATTTCAGGGGCATATCTGCTCATACAGATATGCCTTCCCAGGAGATATAGTGCACCCTGCTGTAGGGCTGTGGACTGCTAGAGGGGTATCTTACCTACACCACACAAGTGAGGTGTCATTTGACTCGGGAGACTAAGGGTAGCGCTGAGTGGTAGGACATTTGTGCTGGCGTTGTGATCCCAGACAGAAATGTGAGCAAAATATGATTTGTTAGCTAAATTTGAGGTTTGCAGGGGGTTCTGGGTAGGAAAACATTGGGTGACCAACACAAATCACACCTCCCTGGTCTCCCCCGGGTGTCTAGCTTTCAGAAATGTATGGGTTTGGTATGTTTCCCTAGATGGCCTCCTAGCCCAGGACCAAAAACGCAGGTGCCCCCCTTGCAAAACCAGATTGTTTGGCGATAGATCATTTTGATGTCCCCACAATACATTTTAGGCCTTTCCCTGCCATGGCTACTTGGCCCACCCATACAAGTGAGGTATCATTTTTATTGAGAGACCTGCGTGGACACTGGGTGGTAGGAAATTTGTGTCAGCCTGCTGATCCCACAACTTTCCCACACAGAAATGTGAGGAAAAAGTGATTTTTTTCAGCTAAATTTGAGGTTTGCACTGGAAAAATGTGGGGGGTCCAAGCAAGTCACACCGCCCTGGATTCCCCCGGGTGTCTAGTTTTCAGAAATGGGTGAATTTGATAGGTTTCCCTAGAGGGCCGCCGAGCCTGGGACCAGAAACACAGGTGCCCCCTATCTACCACAAAGCAACCTGGTTTTACAAGGGGGCACCTGCGTTTTAGGTACAGAATTCGGCAGCCATCAACGGAAACCTATCAATCCCAGACATTTTTGAAAACTAGATACCCGGGGAGACCAGGCAGGTGTGGCTTGCATAGATCACCCAACTTTTTCTTACCCATATTCCCCTGAAAACTTCACATTTATCTACAAAAAAAATCACATTTTCCTCACATTTATGTCTGGGATTACCGTGCTGGCACAAAATACCTACCTCCCAGCGTTTCCCTCTATCTCCTGAGTAAAATGATGCCTCACTTGTTTGGGTGGGCCAAGGGCCTGTGACTCGGAATGGCCAAAAACATAGGGGTTGAGGGGATAGCACAGCGAGTTCTAAGCACTTTATTTTTATTTTATATGCGCTTTTAGGCTGACTCTGCATTAGCCACACACACAAGTGAGGTATAAGGTTTTTTTGGGAGACCAAGGGGAATGCTGGGTGGTAGGACATTTATGCCTGTGCGGTGATCCCTGGCAGAAATGCAAGGAAACTATGATTTTTCAGCTAAATTTGAGGTTTGGAGGGGATTCAGGGGAGGAAAATGTGTGGGGTATCCATGCAAGCCACACCTCTCTGGACTAATTAGGGTATCTAGTTTACAGAAATGTCTGGGTTTGGAATGTTTCCCTAGATGGCCACGAGCCCGGGACTAAAAACGCAGCTGCCCCTATCTATCACAAACAACTTGGTTTTGCAAGGTGGCACCTGCGTTTTTGAAGGAACCATTCCGTCATAAGCCCCGAAAGGGTTAACGCATTAGCCTTGTCTGAATATTAATGGGATTTGTTTTTAAGAAAATTATTAAAGATGTTTCCCCTTGACATATAATTCTGCAGAGTTTGTTTCTAAATATGCACATATTGGTGGATAAAGAAATATTATTTAGAACGTTACACAAAATTTAATAAAATATTTCACTATTTGGGATATTCAATAAGACTTTAAAAATGGAAAAATATTGTCATATTTCATAAGTGTGTAGAGATCTCCGCAGGTGGGACAAAGATCTCCACAGAGAAAAGATCGGAGAGGTTGAGGTGAGACCTCCCCCGAGTGGTTTGTGAATAGCATGTTTTACTATGTGAGTACTACAAAACACAGTTTGTACACAGCCTGCATCTCTACCTCAATATCACCTTAGGTCAGATGAAAATGTAAATCCCTCTAGAGTTCAGAGAATATCCCAATATATTTTCCAATGCTTCTACTAAACCAACAATGCCAAAATGAAGAACAAGAAATAAAAGAGTGCATGTCCTTTCATTGAAGCTCAAAGGACCTTCAAGATCAATACACCCAAATGATTCCTGATGAACCAAGAAGTGGACATGGATGGCATCATCTACATAGCAGCCACTGTGAACATCTTGGCAGCTGAACAATTCAGAGCCCTTCAGCCCAACATTTAGTTGCAAAATTCCAAACCATGTATACATTCCTTACGTGCCTCATGCTTCATATTGCAGGGAATCTCTGCCTGCAAAGTTGAGCATTGCCATACAGAAACAGCAGCAAAAATATTGTCCAATCAATTTACACGGGCAGCCAACAGATGTGCACACTACAGAAAACCTAAAACCCATAATACTGTCACTCAACATCAGTACCTGTACTGTTGAAGGTACCCCTGCAGAAATCCAATCACTTTTCTTAGAGAGGTGTTTCATCAAAATATTGAGTTTTTAATACTGAGCTACACTCATATACACTTCCCAATATTAACTTCTAATCTATTATCAAAATAAGTAGATGTGGAGTTCAGAATGGCAAATCTGTACTTCTCTGTATGTATGCTTACCTTGATTATATGTTGGTGGTCAATAGTCTAGAGTCGATATATGTGCTACTTGATTATATTAACCTCGATATTTTAACAGATAACCCACGTTGATGGTATGCATGAAAGAACACATTAAAAATACACTATGATCCATCTGTGTGAATTGCGGCTCTGCAACAGAGGCATTTTCTTTCATGTGTAAAAGAGTTACCAAAATAAGCAGAAAAGAGTACATACTTATCCTAACGTTTCCTCAAGAGCGGTCACCAAAATGGCCCATCAGCAATGCCGGTGGAGCATATGCGTGGATATGTGGCCCAACACGAGAATACTCTTAAATCCCATGAGGCAAGTATTTGGAGTTACCAGCCCCATTACGACTACAAATGCTGTGGGAACATCACAAGCCCAGCAGAGAATTCTCCTGGAATTGCTCGATAAAAGAGGAATAACCGTGAGAAATTAGGACCTGAATTACTGTCCCATCTGTAATTCCTCATTTCTTGAGGAACAATCAAGTTCCCACTTATAATTAGCTGGTGATTCCCTTTTTCCAAGACTTATTGGTCACCATGTATCTGTAACTCTGGGAGAATTAAGAGGTGCTTTACCAGAGCACCCAGAATGAGATCTCAAATCATAGAGGACTTTAATGGAGTCCAGTTTTCTTTCAAGCTGGATCTGAATGATTGGCTACCATGAGCTGGAACCACAAGAAAAGCTGAGATAAATGACACCCATCGGCACCCATATAGTGCCGTCCTGTCTACAAGAATTGGATCTCCGGGTTATTTTCAACTGCTGAGATATTTTTGAATGGAATTCAAGAAATTATGATTCAAGAAAAAGTCTCTGCAATGGCCCGGTTCTGGAGGGTGGGCCGGACCCACGTAAACATTACGCTTGACCCTCCCAGTCACGGCATAAAACCAATTGCAAAATGCTCATGTTAAGTTCCTCTTTCTCTGTCTATTCGGGCTAACGCTGTTGTGTCCTTGAGCTGCCGTGGGCTCGGCTGGGCAGTGTCTAGCGTCTTATCTCAGCCACACCCGAGTTTTTCACAGGTCCTTAAAAGACCATTTACATGTCTTTGTGAACTGGTTAATTGGGCTTTGTTTTTTCCCCACTGGTTCCAGTACTCCCTGGGTCCTCACTCTACCTATTCCTTACATTTGTGTATTTTACTTTTACTGCCATGGAGGGAGAATGCATTCAGTGAAAGGCATATAACGAGTAGGGTTGCCACCTTTCCAAGAGAAAAATACGGCCATTTGTTATTTAACTAATCTGCAAAGGACTGGCTGTGACACTAAATAGGGCCGTAAATAAAATGTAATGTATTTATTTCTAACATGACTTTTCTGTCTTTGTTTCCTTTAATTATTAGTCATGGATCATTAATGAAGCTCTAGAACACATTCAAATGTACTTTCTGTTTACCAAAATGGGGTCGCACACTGCTACAGTACACGGCCTATCCCTGCTGATGAGGGGTAATACCCCGAAACACGTGTCCAGGGATGGCGAAGACAGCGAAGATAGCAGAAGATCGAAAGATGATGCATCGCGAACACTTTACTACATTGACCAGAGTCCTTAGGGGCGACACCGCCGGTGTGTGAGTAGTGTGCGACCCCACCCCCATTTGTAACTTTAAAGCTCCCTTGAGCAGCGGGCTGGCGAGCCTGGGATCCCGCACCTACGCGCCTGAGTGGTACTACTATACCTGGCAGATATTGGCAGCCATCGGCAACCCCAGTACACGGCCTATCCCTGCTGATGAGGGGTAATACCCCGAAACACGTGTCCAGGGATGGCGAAGACAGCGAAGATAGCAGAAGATCGAAAGATGATGCATCGCGAACACTTTACTACATTGACCAGAGTCCTTAGGGGCGACACCGCCGGTGTGTGAGTAGTGTGCGACCCCACCCCCATTTGTACTTTCTGTTTATATGTGCTGTTTGAAGTATGCACAGATAAGGGCTAAAAATACCAGCTTTAGGTGCTTTTTGTACTGGCCAGGACATCAAAATACAAACGGTGCCAGTAGAAATCCGGTCAGATGACAACCCTAATCACAAGATTTTGTTTGTTGCAGGATCAGCAAATTATGTATTTCCTCCACCCTCCATCCCTGATTGATGTCATAATAGGAGTAGTTTAACTTGTATCTGAAATCCTACTCGCCAAACGTCAATAACATGCTGAGTTACTCCAAGTGTCTGGTCATACACCGTGACGGCTCCTCGACAATGGAGGAGGGTCACCCCATTGCCTGGCTCATAACCAACAGGTGAAAAATAAAACAATGTTATATCATCGTTTATTTTTTATTTGCCGTCTCTGAGCCAGCGTGCATAGAGGGGCATGACCGAGGCATGAGAGGGAGGGAGGGAGGGTAGTGCTATGTGCACTAAGTTCTAAGTGCTCATATGTGCTTGGCCGGCTGTCTCAGGCTGGCCAAACACACATGCGCACTTATGTTCCTCCAACACAGCTGCATTGAGCAGCCGGGCTGGAGAAACCCCAGTCTCCCGTCCTGAGCTGAGCGTCTTTTCAGCTCACTCAGGCAATCCCCGTGCTGCGCTCATAGCATGAGAGCAGAGCTGGGATTGCGCAGGGAGTCTGTCCCAGGGGCTGCTGGGACCAGGAAGAGCACAGGAGGCGCAATGCAATGCGACGCAGGAGGCAGCCGGCATCGTAAGGTAAGTTTAAAAAAGATATATATTATTTAGCAACACCCCCCACACTCCCCACCCCACGCTCCTGCTTCTTAGTGTTCCCTCCACCTGCCTCACCACCCTCTCTTTGTGGCAGCCGCCACTGGTTATACATCCTGCATTTAGACAACTCACTCCTCATTCTCACCGCTTACACTCACCCTGCACTCACAGTGATCACACTGCACTCGCACTGGTCACTATGCACCCATGCTGTCACCCTGCACTCACACCATTCATTCTTCACTTACCCTGTGATCACACAAGCACAATGGTCATCCTACACTCATGGCGGCTACACTGCACTCACACCACTCATGATGCACTCACACTATTCACCCTGCAGTCACCCTGCTGTCACACAAGCACACTACTCACCCTGCACTCATGTGACAGTTCACTCATCACTCTCACTGCTCACCCTTTAATCTCACTCAGAGGAGCGCATCATTCACCATGCATTCGTTCCTCCCACTCAGCACTTTCACCCGCACCCAAGCTCATATGGTCACATTACCCACTCTGCTGTCACTTGTCTCTCCCTACTCTCACACTGGCACACCCCTCACTGTGAACCCACATAAGCACTACCACAACTAACCCTTCACTCTCATGGGTACAGCACTCACCCTGTGCTCACACAACGCAAACATGCACATCACTCACACTGGGGTCACAACACTCACCCTACACTCACTCTTCTTACTCTGCACTCACACGGACACTCCTTTCAGCCTGCCCTTATACAGGCACTTTGTACATCCTGCCTGCACACAGGCACAATAGTCTGCCAGAACTCATAGGGACACACCACTCACCCTGAACTAACTCACCTAATCATGTACTAACCATTCACTCTAACAGCTCACCCTTCACCCTAACTGCTCAAGCTGCATTCACACAGAGGCACACCCCAGATTGGTGTGGTAGGATCACCTGGAGCCAGACCATTCCCAAATGACATAACCTAAAAAGATGGGGTCCCCTTGCAGAATGTGACGAGGGGCCCCTCAGCTGCCCCCCTAGAGGGTTGGGCAGCCCCCTACACTGAAAGGCTGCAGAGTCCTGGTTAAGCCTCTGAGCATTCTATTCTCAGCGATATCCTGTGTAGAAATATGCAGAATTAAGGTGCTCTGGTACACAGCTCTCAAATTACAAAAAGGAAAATTGGCGTTATGCACAGATTATTTAATGCATTATCAGTGGTCACCATTTGTACGCATTTGTACATTGGGGTTGGTTGATTGAATCTGGAAGAAGGAGCCACGCTCCTGCTTAGGTGCATAAGGGTTTGATCTCCCGCATTAAGCGGCACCTAACTCTTGCGAAAGTGGCAAACACCTTAAAGTTGATGTAGGCTGACATGCGAGCAAGTTGCAAGCCTGGTGCTGTTGGATTTACTCCACATCTAGAGTCACTGCAAAATGTTTTGTGTAGTTGCACTAATAGACTAAATGAGAAATTAACCCAGAGAGAGCTACCATAAATCAGATGGTTGCATGCTACTCTGCCAGCAATCAGCTTTCATTCTGTCTGGGATGAAAGGTGGCATCTTGTTGAAGGGCGTCATCTTGAAATTATGATTAAATGGCATAATCTCATGGGATAGGAGCTCTTTTGAGGTAGGCCGCTGTTACTCTGGGGTCACTCACTTCTTTTGGACCCTCAAAGTTTGATCTTGAGGATTTTCTTCTGTTCTGCACATCTTCACTTTTTGAGTCTCTGTTTTGCCACAAGTTCTAGTAGATTTCTGTTATGTTAACCTACTCTTGTTTCTTTCTCAGTTGTCTGGGATGGTTGAATTGCGATTTTAACAGTTCCACGTGATATGACACCCCCAAACGCCTGTAAAAAGGACATGAGGATTGCAGCCTGGAGAGTTGGTGATTTCAATCCCAATTCCAGCAGTTATGTCTAGGCGTCATTAGGAAGCTGTCTGGAGGTATGAGAAGCATTCACCTGGGTGTGTAGGATGACAACTTCCCTCCATGTTAACACAGACATTATTTCCAGTAATACACTTCTAACACAGATCATTGGTATTTGTTGTTTGTCCAATTAATTTGAAAGAAGCAAACTAAGACGATAACACAAAAAATGCTTACAGCGTGTACCACTACCCACAACTAAAACCTAAAATTAACCTATGCTCAATTAACACTGCTCTACGCTCTATATGCTCTGTATATACACAGAATCTAGCATTTGTATCATGGTGCCTGTTTGGAAGTTGATATGATGTAATCTAAGGTTTATTAAAGCAAGTTATCAATCTTCAAACATTCTGTGCATCAGGCACAGCGTAAACATTCTATCCTATAGCACTTTATAAGCCTTGTTGAAAGTTCTATTCTGATTTCCCAGCTGTCAACTGATCCATGTCATCTGGTTGACTTTCAGCCATTCCTAGTTTTTCTGTAAGCACATCTAGGTAAGGACCCCCACGCCCCAGATTTCCTAGTGTTGTCAGCTGAAAAGAACTGGACTATCTGAAAGTCATCTTAATGGCATGGGGAGAGTTGACAGCCGTGATGTTTCCCATGCCTCTATCGGTTGAGCAAGGATGTAACATGCTTTCCATGCTCATCAGAGAAGCTGAAGTTCCAACCCCTGGTACATCAACTTGGGAACAGCTATGAGAATACTTGTGATAAAGTTCATCTTACCATTGTAACAGGTCACTGGTATAACCTTTAACAGAGCGGCGCAACAATGCAGAAATCCTGCACAATCACTCCCTCACCCGGAGTAGGATTCAGGATTCATTACTGAGGTCCACGATCAAAAAAAAATAATACATTAAAAAAAAATGCATACCAATGGTTGCATTTTGAGATAATCTCAGGGTTGTCAAAACAAAAGATAACAAATAACCTTCTCTCATACATATTTTACCTCTTTTAAAAAGCCATTTGACCATGGCGAAATTGATGTCATTATTATATTTCAGGCGTATGCATAAGATTGATTAAAATATTCTCGGCCTTGTAACAGAACATTCTGTACATAGTGGGTGAGCTAAAAAAATGTCTTATTATTGGCACTAATCTGTGCTAAAGGGAGGAGACAACTGTTGCTAATATAATTGTATCTACGACAAAAAGCATGCTTAAAATAATTCAACGTTGGGTGTGGCATAATAAAGTCATTTTCAATAAACTTTGCATCGGGAATAGTTGAAAACAAATTTGAGGTGCATTAATCTAGTAACTTTCCCAGCCAGATCCTGCCAAAGCAGGCACACCTGAAACAAGCCTTATTTTCATTATGCCTTCTACAGCTCTTCTGTTAAACAATATACTGTTTATTTAGAAAACAATTGTATCGATTACACTGTGTTTAAAATTCGTTTTTGATAATTTGGTACAGATTTCAACCAACTTTGATCCCATTTTCACTCTGTTCTTTCAAATCCAAAAATGGTACTGTCAACAGGCCCCCAGTGGGTAAACGTGTTTATTGTGGGTTCAAATGTGGTCTAGCATCAGCCCTCTTAGTCTGTGATTACCATGATTCCTCTTGGAGCCAGGTAACCCAATCACTAGGGACCCCTCGCATCCTCCCATTGCCATAGGCAGGCCAAGAGTGTAAACCATGCAAACCCCATTTTAAAGTTTTGTTGTTCTGCAGAGGACTAACATTCTAACTTTGCCTTCCTGATCCTGCAAAACAGCTGCATCACAAGCAAGCTTTATTTTCATTGCAAACAAAAGGAGATGATGGACTGAGCGCTGAAACTTTTGGGACACTTACCCCCAGTCACAGATCTGGGTTGAATCCATCAACATTCTTTAACTCACTTTGCCACCTCAGTTCAGACCCAACTATATGCAAATCAGTCTTGACCCTGTGCCTCATGGGAACAGTTCAGCCCGAACTGCCAAACCAGGTCTTCCTTGAACCAGGAACAAGCATCTTGGGACCGGTTTCTGGGTAACACCCTTCATTAACCAGGCTAGCTTGAATCCAGTTGTAAAGTGGCCAAGGGACCCATGTCTGGGCATACCCTGCCAACTTAGGGCAAACAAAGCAAACAAAAGGAGATGATAGAGGGAGCGCTGAAACTTTTCAGATACTCACCCCAGTCACAGATCTGGGTTGAATCCATCAACATTCTTTAGCTCACTTTGCCACCTCAGTTCAGACCCAGCTATATGCAAATCAGTCTTGACCCTGTGCCTTATGGGAACAGTCCAGCACGAACTGCCAAACCAGGTCTTCCTTGAACCAGAAACAAGCATCTTGGGACCGGTTTCTGGGTAACACCCTTCATCAGCCAGGCTAGCTTGAATCCAGTAGCAAAGTGATCAAGGGACCCACATGTAGGCATACCCTGTCAACTTAGTGTGAACAAAGCATACAAAAGGAGATGATAGACAGAGCGCTGAAACTTTTCTGACACTCAACACGAGTCACAGATCTGGGTTGAATCTATCAACATTCTTTAGCTCATTTTACCACCTCAGTTCAGACCCAGTTATATGCAAATCAGTCTTGACCCTGTGCCTCATGGGAACAGTCCAGCCCGAACTGCCACGCCAGGTCTTCCCTGAACCAGAAACAAGCATCCCGGGACGGGTTTCTGGGTAACACCCTTCATCTGCCAGTCTAGCTTTTCTGCATTTGTCACCCCGAGTGGGACGGGTATGCCAAGACTTGGGTCCTGTGCGCTCCATTCCACTGGAGTCAAGCTATCCTGGCTGATGAGGGCTGAAAGCCTGAAACTGGTCCTAAGATGCTTGTTTCCAGTACAGGGAGGACCTGGCCTGGCAGTTCGGGCTGGACTGTTCCCATTGGGTGCAGGGTCAAGACAGATTTGCATATGGCTGGGTCCACTCGAAACTGTTGCCATCGCGTCGGGATATTCACGTTGCTAGACTCTTTTCGTATAGAAATCAAACCAACCAGAGCACATGAGATATTGACATTGTGATCAACGCCCACAGTTTTCCCACAAAATAAATCGGGAACACAATGCGAAGGAGCTAGATAGCTAAGCGCAACATCACCATACAAAGATTAGCCCCTGAGGAAGGTACCGGTCTGGTACCGAAATGCATTGGGCATAGAGCAAATATGTGCTGATTTGATGTTAAAAAATGTTTTAGGTTGAACAATGAGCAACTTTGAATGTTATGATTTGTGACATACAAGTTTATGAAACTGAGTACGGATTTGATTGTGTATATTTTCAATCATTTTTATGCATATAAGTTGACTAATAAATATAAGATTGCAACTTGACAAATTGTGTTAAAGTGTGAGTAAGTTGTTTAGGTGTGAAGTAACACCAAGTGAACAGTGCGCGACTGCAACAAGTATCTTTGCTTGGTTCATCCATAGTCACTGGGTCCAAACTGGAATGGCATAGTGAGCAAAAAAACTATGGATTTAGCCCTAGATCACTGTACTGGGGTGAATGTATGACATTGTTCTGCATTCTGTACCTCAATTGTTCTTTTTGTATTTGTCACCCCGAGTGGGACGGGTATGCCCAGACGGAGGTCCTGTGCTCTCCATGCCACTGGAGTCAAGATATCTTGGCTGATGAGGGCTGAAAGCCTGAAACCGGTCCTAAGATGCTTGTATCCAGTCCAGGGAGGACCTGGCCTGGCAGTTCGGGCTGGACTGTTCCCATTGGGCGCAGGGTCAAGACTGATTTACATATGGCTGCGTCCAAACTGGAATGGCATGGTGAGCTAGAAAAACAATGGATTTGGGCCCAGAGCTCTGTACTTGGGTGAATGTATGACATTTTTCTGCATTCTGTCCGTCAATTGTTCTTTTTGCATTTATTTTCATTGTTCCACCTAAGGTTTCACTGGTTTATTTTGATAAAATATGTTTGCATGGATTGCATTGTTTTTAATTTCGTTTTTGATAATTTGGTCTATGGATTTGAATCAACTCACCCCTTTGTCTCCCTATCTCTTAGTAAATGTGTATATTGAGGAATCAAAGCTATCCTAGAATTATCCTTCCCAGTCAGTGGCTCCTAAAAATCCAATTAGAGACAGGTCACATATCTGTTTAGGGCACCCACTGGATCAGTGTCACCAGATTGTTAGGGTTAAGGCTCTAGGTTACCTTAAAACTATTTAATCAGTACTCTTAGGGTATCCAGTCCAGGTATCCGGAAAAAGACTGACAGGTGCTGCCTGTTTCGGCCTGGAAAGGGTCTAGGGTCAGAATTTCCCATCTCCAAACCACCAAGTATGCAGCAGCTCTCCACTAAGGAGAATAAGTGCAATTGCACTCTAGGGGATTATATCACTAGGCTACAAACCCCCCTATCCAACCACAGGACAAGGATTGGTGTTATAAGCTCCAGTAAACAATAAGGGCCAGATGTAGGTAATCACATATTACCGATTCCTAAATACCTAATTTTACCGATTCGGTATTTAGGAATCGGTAAATGTGATGTAGCTAATGATTCGGTAAATTTTACCGAATCGGTAAGAATCGGTATTTACTGATTCTGTATTTACCTAATTGGTAAGTCCCATTCATTCCTATGGGACTGGAGGCCCATAGGAATGAATGGGAATTACCGATTTGGTAAATATCGAATCGGTAATAGGGGGAAGACCTACAAGGGTGGCAGGGTGTCACATTGACACCCTGTTGCACCCCTGAATAGTGCATGGGTGCATATGTGGCACACATACATGCCCTAAGGGCATGTATGTCTGCCACATGGCACTGTTAAATATTGCAAAAAATTGCTTTTTTCACGGTTTTCGATATTTACCACCAACTTGTAGTTGGTGGTAAATAACGAATCCTGAAATGAGAAAAGCACCCATTTGAGTGCTCCCTACATTAAGGATTCGGTAATTTACCGAATCGGTATTTGAAGAATTCGGTAATTTATCGATTCGTTAAATTACCGATTCGGTAAATTACCGAAACCTACAATTTGGCCTCCTACATCTGAAAAGCCTAATACCGGTCAGTAACGGCCGAAATTCGGTAATTTCGGCCATTACCAACCGGTATTAGGCTACCTACATCTGGCCCTAAATGTCTGCCCTACCTCTAGATCTAGGGCCTAATTACCAGTTCAGGCGTCCATGGGGCCGCCAAACCCGTGGTGGCAGCCTGACCACCGCCACACTGCGTGTCCGCCCACAGCATTTTAAGTGTTGCGGTTGGACCACCACTGGACCGCTGCGATTGCCTTGGATCAAGGATCCAGCGGTGGTCTCGCAGTGGTATGAGGCAATAATATGCTGGCAAAGCTGCAATGGCACAGCCAAGCATATTAAGAGTTGTCTCAATGCCACCATTTTCACGGCAGTGAGACCGCCATGAAAAGGCTGGTGGTGAGGCAACAAGGGCCCCCTTGTGCCTCTGGGAATGGGGGTAAATGCAGGGGGTACATGTTGTGCCCCCATGTAAATATGCACCCCCAGTTCCTGCACAGTGTGGCATGCGTGCCACGCCATGCAGAAAGGTGCAGTTGGTGCTCTGAGAGCAGCGCTCTGCCTGTCAGGCTCTTTTATGAGCCTGACAGACCACTGCTCTCAGACCGCCGCAGGACCGCCCGCCAGACCAGGAAAAAAATCCTTATCTGGCAGGCAGTCTCTCCACGGGTCTAGTGGTCCCACAGCGGACGGTGCACCGTCCACTGTGGGACTGCCAAACTCATAATCAGGCCCCTAGTTTTTCCAATGGTTTCCTCACTCTCAATCATCTGATATAACCTGTGTCATCATATGATATCATATATAATTTTACTACCTGATCCTTATTCAATAAAGAGGACAAGCATATTGTTGGGACTAAAAAGCTCCTCTGCATGGTAAGAGACGTGTACTCCTGCCTTGAGTGCCCAACTGTACGGTTATCTTGATCTCTAATGATGTTTTTTTTTGTCATAGGTGAACATGGATCATGCCTGTGCACCATGACATAGGCCTGTCTCACAGACTGAAATCTTGTTTGAACTGGATGGGCGGCCAAAGCACTACCCTCATTGTGGTGGAATGCTACTGCCTCTGCCAGGAGTCAAGCAGCACAAGTGGGGTGGTGACAGCATACTGTGTAGTGATCGGTAGTAGTGAACAGGACCTTTTTACCTTGTGCCACTGGTGTGGGGCCTACAGGCTCACTCACCATTTTAAATGTTCCACTGCTGTGTGTTTAACTCACCCTTGGCCTACATCAGGTAGATGTGTGGTACTGCATAGCACAGGGATAGTGACTCTGTGCTGGATGTATTTGTGCCTGGGAAGGGTATAGTACAGGGATAGAGCAGTTCGGTATAGCGCATGTGTGGGTAAAACATGTACACAGTGTATGTGGGGCGTGGCTTCGGCGCAAAGCGGAATGGCTGCCTGCTAAGGGAAACTCCGCGCGCCGGAACTTTCACTGGATTAATACCATCCTTACAAAGACTTCTGCATGCTATGAGAATCCCTCGGGGCAGTTGACGGAGGCTGCGGCGTATTTTGGTGGGGTCGGAGGAGTTGTACCCGTCGCACTGCTCTTATACCAGACTGAGGTGCCGCTGCGGGCCGTGCATGAAAATGGCGCCAGCCGGGTGAACGATCTGCGGCGGATGGAGCGAGCCTGCAGCCTGACGTCGGACCACTACTTGGAAAGTATGGCCGGAAGCGGGAGGAACAGCAAGATATAGATCGGCGCTGGCAGAAGGCGCACGCCTGGGACGGCGAGGTCTGCGAGACGCACAGAGCCTTTGTGTGGCAGAGGGACCTGGGCCGAAGTGCGGTGCGACCCCTCTCCAGACCCGGCGGACCGTCGGGGATCTGGTGCAGTGAAAGACCTGAGGAACGGCAAGCGTCAGAACCCGAAGTGAAGCCGACCTGTGGGACATCGCTGATATTGGTGACGCTGAGGGAAAGAGTTGAGTGATGCACCGGAGCGGGCTGGGCCTGGTTGGTTCGGGCGGCGCGGCCTTTACAGGGTGCTACGATCGAGTGTGTGGTGGCGCCTGGTGGGGGCTGTGCTGCGGGACCACGGGAGGCGAAAGCCTGTGTGGTGCTCCTCAAGTGCTATGGTCGAGTGCTGGGCTGCCTCTCGGTGACTGGGGGGGTGCTATCCAGAGGCCTTGTCGGCCTTTAGCTAGTCCGGATAACGGGCGGGCGAGGTTGGGGACCATGGAGGACCTCTCGGTTGCGGGGGGGTAGTAGGAGTGCTGACCTGGAAGTGAGACTGCTACCATGGGGCGCTGTATCGATGGGCTGGGACAGACCAATAGCCCTTGAGGACCCCTGGGAACATATCGTGTGGTGGACTGGTGAAGGAGTCCCGCTGGCTGGTGTAATAGTACTGGAGGTCTAGTGGTGAGGCCTGTTTACTGGAGGGGGCCTGCTGCCCTGACTGGCTGCTGAAAGAGAACAACTATGCGTGGAGAGCAGGGGTGCCTCGGGGGCGCTGGACACCGATGCAATTGAAGACATAGGAAGTGTGTGACTATCCCACCGTGGAAAGGATTGTAATACATATTGCTAGTGTGAGTGCTAAGCTGGCCGGCCGGGTCATCTGATACCAGTGTCTTCAAGCATGGGCAAATCGGAACCTAAGCAGGCCAAATTGCAATTTGAAAACAAACGGTCCACTCGTGCTACTGACGGAATGGGTGAGCAGAGTGAATCACGAGGCGCCGCATGGCTCGCAGAGGGTGCGGAGGATGATACCAGAACCATATTGTTGGAATTGCGAGCTGGAATGAAGACGATAGATAGCAAGATTGATGCTTTGGCTACTGGTCTTGACGTGGTCAAGAAGAAAGTGGACAAGCACGAGCACAGATTGGATGTACTGGACAACCATATGTCTGACACTCATGATGCACAAGCTGAATCACTCACGCAGATTCTTCAGATGGAAAAGATACTGGAGGTGATAACTGCGAAGAATGAAGATTTGGAAGCGCGCTCGAGGTGCAATAATCTTCGCATTATTGGATTATCGGAAACCACGCCCATATCCAAGATGGAGACTTTCATAAATGGCCTGCTGCGTGAACTCTTTGGGCCAGTCCTATCCAAGGTGATGATAGTGGAGCGAGCGCACCGTTCATTGGGACCGAGGCCTAAACCGGGCGCGCCGCCACGTCAGATTATTGCGCGTCTCCTAAACTATGCTGACAGGGACACTGTATTGAAAGAGACTAGGGCCAAGGATCCGTTTATCTATAAAGGAGACAAACTCTCATTTTTTCTGGATTATACTCCTATGGTTCAGGCGGCGAGAAAGGAATTTGTACCAGTAAAGAAACTGTTGCGAGCGGCGTCAGTACCGTACGCCATGTTATACCCGGCCAAGTTGAAAATCATCCATGAGGAACAGTCACATTTTTTTACAGACGCACAATCAGCGCTGAAGTTTACTAAGCATATTTGTGAGGCCAAACCCCGGCAGAACATGGGTGAAGATACGACTATGGAGTCGGGACTGGCGGACATAGGCTAGTGGCAGGGCATCTGCTCGGTTGCTGTCGCATGATGATATGGAGGCCTGGTCTGATGCTAGATCGGAACTGTTGGCGGTGGATCTAGTCACTCCTGAGGCACAGCCGGGAGATCTTAGTTGTTTTGCAGTTACTTTTTAAAACTTTGTGTAATACTGTGTTTTTAAACCTGTTCCTACCTTGAGCGCTGCTCGCCAGGGCACTCACTTTCTCTCAGCCCCCCGCGCAGCCGAGGTCAGCGCTGACGCGGGAGAGGGAAATCTTGTGCAGGCGCCATTCCCTGCCTGCCTGGTAACCACGCCCACTTTGCCAAGGCCACGCCCCCCGCCTTCTTAAGCGCGCTGAATACGAGCCGCTTACAGAATCTAGTCACTCCTGAGGCACAGCCGGGAGATCTTAGTTGTTTTGCAATTACTTTTTAAAACTTTGTGTAATACTGTGTTTTTAAAACTGTTCCTACCTTGAGCGCTGCTCGCCAGGGCACTCACTTTCTCTCAGCCCCCCCGCACAGCCGAGGTCAGCGCTGACGCGGGAGAGGGAAATCTTGTGCAGGACACGCCCTCGCATCAGAGGCCACACCCCGACCTCTCCCTATAAAGTAATGTGTTTGCACCGGACGCGCAACGGACGGGCGCAGCGGGCGCGCCGTCTGCGCGCCGAAGGCGCGCCTAAGGCAAGCCCGTCTGGGCCCGTCCGGGCCCGGACGGCCCTAGGCCCTGTCACCATGCCCAAATCTCCGAAGTGCCGACTTACCTACACTCAAGATAGGCTACTTAGATTGAACCCGCTTAAACACACTAATTGTAAATACATCTATACAGGAGACAACCCCTTTATTAGCTGCGACCTCTGTAACCCGGCCTGTGCTGAGGCAGAATGCCATGGCCTTCAACTCGGCCTCCTTAACTGTAGGTCCCTCGTCAAACACGCCCACGAGATAAACCTCCTTATCCGAGACCTTGCCATTGACATTCTGTTTCTCACGGAAACGTGGCTTACACCTAACAACGACTACGATATCGTAAATGCCTTACCACCTGGCTACCAAATTTGCTCTCTGAACAGACCCCTCGGCAGAGGAGGTGGCCTGGCTGTAATATACAGAGAGCACTTTGCTTGCAGAATTGACAATGGCAATATCGAAGACTGCGAAAGCTGCCAATTCGCTTTACAGATATCACCTGTAACCTCTCTTTCCGGGCTTCTAGTATACCGCCCCCCAGGTGCACCAGCAAAGTTCCCTAGCACTCTCATCGACTCTGTCACCCTCATGGCTACGACATCCTCTAATTTCCTACTCCTAGGAGATCTCAATCTCCACTTTTTAGACCCTAAGGACACTACGGCAGCCGAACTGCTGCTGGATCTCACCTCCGTTGGCCTACGTTTAATGAATCTTCAGGCTACCCACGACAAAGGCCACCTTCTGGACCCTAGCTTCACCAATATTCATGACTCTAAATCCCGCACTCCCCTCCCCCTTCCTTGGACAGACCACTTCCTGATCCCTATTGATTGGCATCTCGAGGTTCCGCCATCCCAACTGCCCAAAACCCGGGTCATCAACAGGCGCTGGCACAAACATGTGCCTGAAGAATGGGCATCTAAGCTCAGGGAATCTGCCCCTCCACCTGCTCTTGATCCCGCAACCGCCGATACGGAGTATCCCCCTGAACTGAACGCCCTACGGAAGGAATGTAAAAGGACTGAACGTGCATGGAGGAAGGACAAACTTGCAGACAAGAAAGCCGCCTTCCGGGTATCCATAAGAACCTACAAACTCGCGCTTCGTAACACCAAAAGTTTATTCTATGAGGAAAGAATAAGAAATTCCTTTTACTATCTTAAAGGAACTTCTCAATGTCCCAGATCCCCCAGCGAAATCCCTTGACTCTAACTCCGCGGGGGACAAATGTAACAAACTGGCAAAATGTTTCGATGAGAAAATTCAGAAAATTCTCGCCTCCTTACCCCTAATCAACACCAGTGTTACAGGTGGTGACCGTTGTAAACCTCCCCCCTCCACGAGCCCTTATCCAGATACCCCCGCTCCTCACTTTGACACCTTCGGTCCGGTATCCATTGAAGAGGTCTCAGCTATGCTCCCCACAATCAAGAGTGGCTCTCCGAGCAACCCGGTGCCCATACGCTTCCTGAAAAAAGTGCCCCCCATCATTGTTCTACCGTTAACTGCCCTTATCAATGCCTCTTTACTTCAGGGAAAGGTCCCTCCCAGCTGGAAAGCGGAGGTAGTTAAAGGTCTCCTTAAAAAACCTATGTTAGACCCGCAGGACTTAGCCAACTACAGGCCAATTTCCCTCCTCCCGGGGATTAAGAAAATCACTGAAAAATTAGTGAATAAAAAGCTCTCGCTATTCTTAGAGTCCAACAACTTACTCAGAAGCTCTCAGACTGGATTTCGCCCAGGGCAGGGCATGGACACCGCCCTCCTGGCGGCAGTGGAGGAGACCAGATGCATTCTGGACACAGGAGGATCAGTGGCAGTGATCCTCCTGGACCTCAGTGCGGCCTTCGACACTGTCAACCACCGGGTTCTAATCCAGCGTCTCAGAGACATCGGAGTGGAGGACATCGCCCTGACGTGGCTCGCGTCATTCCTCAGTCACCGCTCCTTCCAGGTCTGGGAGAATGACAACCACTCCCCAGCAGTTCCCCTCCGGTGTGGAGTGCCACAGGGCTCGTCACTAAGTCCGACGTTATTTAACGTTTACATGTCCCCACTGGAGGAGGTGGTCACCCCGTTTGGAGTGAAAATCATCAATTATGCCGATGATACCCAGCTGGTGGTGACCCTTTCCCATCCCAACCAAGAACTATCCAACCTCCACAGCTGCCTCTCTGAAATCCAGGGGTGGATGAACAACTCAGCGTTGAAACTCAACGGGTCCAAAACCGAAATTCTGCTGCTTGGACAAAAAGGGCTCTCCCTTCCCCCTAACATCTGGCCCACCTGTCTAGGGGAACCCCCTGTCCCCAAAACTGAGGTCAAGAGCCTGGGAATTTGGCTTGAGAAAGACCTGTCCTTCAAAAGCCAGGCAAAAAAAACGGCGGGCATCTGTTTTGGGCTTCTTAGGTCAGTCAGGAAAATCCTTCCCCTGCTCCCTCCCATTTCCCGGAAACTGCTGATCCAAGGCCTTATTATATCTAGGCTGGATTACAGCAATGCCATCTATTTGGGAGCCCCCGAAGCCACCTTCAATACCTTACGGAGAATTCAGAATGCCGCTGCCCAGATTCTCACTAACACCCCGGCCAGAACATCGGCCAAGCCAGCCTTAAAGCAACTTCACTGGTTGCCAGTTAGAGAAAGAGTTAGGTTCAAGGCTCTCTGCCTTGCCCATAAACTCCTTCATAACAAAGGCACCCCCATCCTCAAAAACGACATCACCCCTTACAAAGCCACCAGATCACTCCGGTCGGACCACGAGAACTTCATCACAGTCCACAGAGTGAAAAGGGCCCGCACCGGGGGACGGCGATTCTCTGTGAACACGGCGAACCTCTAGAATACCCTCCCCCGTAAATTGAGGATAGAACCCAACTACCTCCCCTTCAGAAAATCACTGAAAACGCTCCTCTTTCCCTGATCCCTCTGACTTCCCCTGCAACCCCACTCTCTCGACTGTCTAGGTTCCAGCGCTGGGATGCTCACGGGTTACTACGCGCTCTACAAAACCCTAATAATAATAATAATGGCAGGTTTACTGTTTGAGAGGGCGATGGATGGGAGACAAAGACTCACTAAAACTTTACATTGTTTGTCCTGAGCGGGATAGTGACTTCATGCTATTAGGTACAAGTTTCATGGGGCACGCAGGGGGGCTAGATAGAAATATTCCGGCGACCGCACTTCGGTGCAGATACTCGTTGCTGAGCCTCTTCCCTGAGCGTGAGTTCCCCATATGATGCAGTGGGTAGTTGAGGATGATGCATTGAGGGAGGGTAGGGAGGTGAGGTCTCGACCTGATTGGGAGGTTGAAGTGGGAGGTGGGAAGGGGGAGGGAGGTGAGAGAGGTGTGTTTTTTTTCTATGAAACTGTACACAGATACATATCAAATGGTCCATTGGGTAGAAATGTGTTATAGTAATATACTTTATGCCACTCTGAGTCAAGATAGGGAGCAACTGATTGTAGACGTGAGATAACTGATGGGAGATAGATGTAGGATGTTAACCTGGAATGTCCGCGGCCTCAATTCACCCAAAATAGTGAAACAGGTGTTGGCGTATTTAAATCGTCACATGATAATGTTGTTTTATTACAGGAAACACATTTAACTAAGTGCACTGAGCGGGGTATTGCAGGCAGATGGACAGGATTTCGGCTGGCCGCTTCCTATTCTTCCTATGCGAGAGGCGTGCTGATTCTGGTTAAAAAAGTGGTGGAGTTCCAACCACTGCACACATACACGGATAATGACGGCAGATATGCGATGGTGTGTGGGAAAATTAGTGGCAAGCTGATCACCATTTTCAGTATGTAAGGGCCAATTCTGGACGATCCGGTCTGTGTTGATCGTATATGTGGAGTATTAAGGGATTGGCCTGATGCTCCTGTAGTTTGGGGGGGAGATCTGAATACGTATTTGAGCGTGACACTGGATAAATCTAACCCTATCTCTCACCGCACCCCTAAGGTTGCCAAGAGTGTTGTACGGGCCATGGAGAAATTTGATTTATATGATGTTTGGCGGGTGCGTAACCCGCAGGAGCGGGAAGGTACACATGCGACGCCGATGCATGGGAGTTGGTCGCGTTTGGATTATTGGCTGGTAGGTGCGGAGATGATGGAATGGGTGGCAGAGGTAACACCTCTTGCTAGAACGTTGTCAGATCATAACCCGGTGAGGCTGGATGTGATATTCCCGACGGCTGTGAGAAGCCCCTTTACGTGGCGACTGCGGTCTGAAGCGCTGCTTGACCCGATATATGAGACGACAGTGCGGGAGGCCATTATACAATATTTCACACTAAATAAGGTCACTGTAGACGAAGCTTCAACACTGTGGGAGGCCTTTAAAGTTACGATTAGAGGGGTTTGTATTGGTACTGCAGCGGGTATACTGAGAGACTTAAGGACTCAACTTCAAAATACAGAGAGAGCACTCTGAGTCTTGAAACAAGAGTACGCAGCTAAGACGGAGGCGGGAACGTTGGCTCGTATACAACAGCTGATTAAGGAGTATGATGAACTTGTTGACACGGAGGTTAAATACCTATTGCGGAGACATACGGCGAGATGATATGGGGAGGCTGGTAGGCCGGGACGCATATTGGCGTTCAAAATTAAGGAGCGACTTGAGCAACCGCGCATAGATAGAATAGTAGATGAACAAGGAGGTGAACATCATAATTCGGAAGGCATCACAGAACAGCCTCGCATTTTCTATACTGACTTATATAAATCACGAGGTGCAGCGTCGGAGGTAGAATTTGAGAGGTATTTAGAAGACATAGCATGTGCCTGGCTTTCGGACGCGCAAAGGGAATATTTGTGCTTGCCTATAGATGAGCAGGATGTAAAGACAGCGATTGCGGCAATGTCTAATGGCAAGGCACCAGGCCCAGACGGGCTTACAGTAGAGTTTTATAAGAAATATGCAGATCTCCTCGCGCCGCATCTATTGGAAATGTACGCGGAAGCATACGACTCAGGGGATCTATCACCATCTTTAAGAGAGGACTTGATCATTACCTTACTTAAGAAAGACAAACCCCCGGAAAGATGTGACTCTTACCGCCCGCTCTCACTAATCAATATAGACGCCAAGATTCTGGCTAAAATTTTGGCGACCAGATTGAAACCCCTATTGCAGGGCCTGATACTGCCGGATCAATCTGGTTTCATACCTGAAAGATCCACTTCGCACAACCTTCGCACTATTTTCTCCATGTTTCATGTACTTGAGCCGAGTCTGGAGGCGGCGGCAGTGTTATTAGACACTGCTAAAGTGTTTGATTCGGTGGAATGGCACTATATTATCGGATCTTACAACGTATGGGTTTTCCACCTCTGTTTGTGCAGTGGATTACTGTACTTTATACGGCACAGACGGCGAGGGTACGTGTAGGGGGACTAATGTTTGAACCATTTCAAGTTGAGAGGGGTACCCGGCAGGGATATACCCTGTCACCGCTTTTATTTGCGATTGTGTTGGAGCCACTAGCTTGTGTAATTTGGCAACTGCGCAGGGAGACTGCGCTCAACTTTAATCATCCGCAAGTGGCAATCTCGCTTTATGCAGATGACATGGTCCTCTTCGTTTGTGAGCCATCTTAATATTTAACGCAGTTGCTCCGGGAGTACGTTCGATTTGGCTATCTGTCGCGCCTCCACATAAACTGGGATAAGTAGTTTATAATCCCATTAACGACGACTACCGCATGACCCGACTTGGAGTTTCCACTGGTGTGGTCAACGGAACCGGTTAAGTACCTGGGAATTTGGGTGCATCGAGACCCAACGGTGGTAGTCAGGGAGAACTATGGTAGGGCATACTCGAAATTAGAAAGCTTGGTGGACATCTGGATTTCGTTGCCGCTTTCATTGGCGGACCGTATCGCTCTCGTCAAAATGGTGGTGCTACCGAGGTTACTTTATCTTTTTATAAATATCCCAATAGTGCTAACGATGGAGTTTTTTAAAAATCTTCGCAGCCAGCTGATTCGGTTAGTGTGGGTAGGCAAAACCGCGCGAGTACAATGATCGGTCCTTACTAGAGGGTATGAGAAAGGAGGGTTCGGAGCCCCAGACTTTTATGTGTATTACTTGAGTGCACAGGCTCAGTATGTGCTTTATTGGTACAGGCCACATGCATTCACCCCACACGTGGCGGTGGAGGAAGGAGATACGGCTCCGATTCCGCTTCACAGTGTGATTACTCATTATTCGTGCGGCACTCCGAAGACGGAAATTAATGCAGTTGACACCACGGTTGCTGCTTGGCGGAAAATAGGGCAGCTAGCACAGAAGCTACTGGTGTACGTGCCATATATGTATCTGGAACATCATGCCGCCATGTCTGTAACACATGAGGCGCCCTCAATGAGACTGTTGCGTGAGGCAGGTCTTCTGCGCATGAAGGATATTTATCCAAATGGCGCGTTCGTCACGCAGATGGACTTCCAATATGTAAGTAACCAATCACTTCTTTTCAGATTTGCTGTACATAGATTGAGACAAGCGGCCAGGTTACATTACACCACTTATCCACAAGAACCTCCCACACTGCTGTTCTTGCAACTTGTGCTCACTACCCCTACTAATAAAAGGATAATATTGAAACTCTGTAAGCTGATTAAGGATGAAACTGTAGCTGTCTCAGACAGGAGCTGGGATAGATGGAATGAATGCTTGCCCGATCCTATCTCTGAGGAGAATTGGAAATATGTGTGTGGCTTGACGGGAAAGCTCAGCATGAATGGAAATCTTCGGATTATACATTTTAAAAACATACTTCAGGTGTACTGTACTCCAGTGAGACTACACAGATATGGACTGCGTGTAACTGAATGTTGCGAGCGATGTGGACAAGACAAAGCAGACTTTATGCATTTGGTTTGGGGCTGTCATAAGGTGTTTGAATTCTGGGAGGCGGTAGTTGGCTGTCTGAAAGATATGGTGACTGCGGATATTCAATGTACTCCAGTTGTGTGTTTGCTTTGTTGCGTGCCGCATATTAAGGGAGTAAATGGTACGTTTGTACGTCTAGCTTTGTTATTGGCGTCGCGGAGAGTGGCGATTACATGGGGGAGCAGACGCAGGCCTATGATTGACGTGTGGATCAAGGATTTAGTATATTGTAGAGACAATTTGAATACATATGCAGAGGAACTGCCAACAATTTCAAGGCCGAGGGACATCTGGGAACCACTACGAATATATTTGCTTAATAAGAGTGAATAATGTTCAGTTTAAAAGGGAAGCTCAGAGGGGTGGATTATATAGTGAGAGCTACTTGATGGACGGCTCAGTCATGTTTGCACAAATCAGGATTGTACAGTGTTAAGGATGTGTATCTTTTGATTTTATATTATTTGTCTTTTTAATATTTTGTCTTTGGTTGGTCTATGATTTTGGTTCAATGTGAAATATCACTCATCAGAATATAGTGAACTGCACTTTATGAACTGGCGGATTGTACATACGTTTTTACCATATGATATGTGCAACTTCACTGAGAACGTATTGTGTATAATTTTTTCTTTGTTTTTGTGGATTGTCTTTTGTATTGCACTATAATTCAATAAAAAAACAAAAAAAACTATCCTTTAAACATGTATAAGGGCTAAAAAATAAAAAAATAAAAAATGTACACAGTGTATGTGTGTCTGAGAGGAATACATTACATGAGAGATGTAGTGCTGTGCAAAGCGTGCATGGGGTCTGCGTGTGCTGGGGAAAGGTGTGCTTGAGTGAAGTACAATACATGAAAGCTGAAGAGTGTGCAGCGCACACATAGTGGGTCTGTGTGCTGGCTGTGAGTGCATTTTGAAATAGCACACCCTGGTGAAAGATAGAAAAGCTTCAGTACTGAACTGTGCGCGCACACCAAGTGTGTGTGTGTGTGTGTACTGAATGCATGCGTGCGTGTGGGGTTACAATGCATAGAGGTATTAGTCTGAACAGAAAGTGGGCAATGAATGTGCACTGAGTGGAAGTGCCTGAAATTTTACAGTGTATGGAGGAACCTGGGTTCCATTTTGGATACCCAGGCCTCCCTGATGAAGACATGAGGAGGAGAGGAATTCCCCCACACAGATTTGTGTTCTACTGCATCCTATGAGCTGGGTGAGGACACACTGGAGAGAAGCAACAGGTTACCTTTACATTTCAAAATACTGCTCTTTGATTGAGTGATAGATCACCAGGAGGGTACCTGGATAAATCGCAAGAAGGTAGATGAGGTTGATAAGAGAATCATAAAGAGTAGGACTGGGGGTCTGAGATTAACCCTTGATGCACATGTCACCACTGTGGCTGACATCCAGTGTAAACTCTAGCCACTCTCATGAATTATGAGATGGACAATCAGCTTCAGAGGTGTGCCTGCTGTGACAGACCTCTTTCATGAAGCCACATGAAAAAGAGAAGTGCCCACTTCAAAAGCAGCATAACCCCAACATAAAACTTCAAAGACCCAGACCCTTAATTACATTTGGCGTATGGAAAAGGTCTATAAGAAGGGGTAGTAGAGTCCCCAAACATTTGTCATCTGCCAAGAAGCCAGATGGTCTGTGTTAGAAGGGGAAGCTCTGAGAGACTTCTGCCTGTGATGCAAACTGGGGGTAAACGCCTGCTAGTCTCCCTGGGTTAGTGGAAATCACCCAGCAAACAAGATCACCTACCCTGGAGCACCATCACCTGCGTGCTTGCCAAGACCAGTGTGCCCTGTGAGGGAGAGCAGCACTTTGTAGGGAACGAGGTCCATTGGGGAGTCTTGCATGAGGATTCCCTGGGCAAGGTGTGAGGCTGTTTGCCAATCAGGCTGTTGTTCTTTTGTAGTATTGGCTCTGTGACCCTTGTATGCCAAGAGAGGGCCATGTTGTTCCGATCTGTATTGGAAGTTCTGGGCAGGAAGCACCAAGCTGCACCGCCACATTGCGGTGACCCCGTATGCTAGAGGGGATCACCGATGAACTAAGTTTGGGCCAGATATGCAGAACCTGTGACGGACAAGATCATCAACCCTGTATGCCGGAGGAGTCACCGTAGTGAGGGTGATCCCCTAAGGAGTGTCTGCACCCTGATTGTGAGTACAGTGCCAACCCTGTATACCAGGAGGGGCTACCAATGCCACTTTGGCCTAGAGTTCAGACCATTGCCCGGACCGAAGAACTGCTGTCACCAGTGGGCCAAGCCCACATGTTGTGATCTGCAACTGGCGAAGTCCCTGAAGTACACTGAGATGCCGCTGAGGACATCGGAACCTCGTTGGAGTTCAAGTCAGGAGCTGGAGGATCACATCAGCATCACCCACCTCCGCTAGGGGGAATAGCAACTTTTTTTTTTGTGTCCGCAGATCGGGAGCAGTTCCGATCAATGGAAACCAATAGACAGCGCTGTATGACACAAGCGGTCTGATTTAGCCACACAGGATCTGGACTCAGGAGCGCCCAAGGAGAGGGCACTCACTACACTCGCTATGCTTTGGAACCATAGACACTTTTGACTAAGTTCCTAAAAGGTCAGAAGGCAAAACTCTTGATTACAGACTAATAGTTTGCATTCCTAAAGGTGACCACCAGTGAATGGGGGATAACTCTAAAAACGTTACATGAAGGAGGGTGGGATAGGGATTTACCTGACATCTACTAGAGCCCCGACCTCAAGGGGACTGTGTTGTTGCTTCTGAATATCGTATTCCTTTGCATGTGTAGAATTAAAAATAAAATACTATCTTTTCTCATAAAAGCAAGTGTTTGGCTGGACTTTGATTTATTTTTCGTACTGTTTGCATTTATGTTATGAATAATGTCACTGACCTGTATCTATATCCTTACGAGGGTGCCTTGACTGCTCGACTACACCTACCACTGAGTGTCAAGTGCAAAAAGGGTACATGGCCCAGTTGAGTGGGATCCGTAGCAGCTCAGGCATCGGGACATCAGCAGCGGAACCTTGATGGTAACTGGAGGGCACAAATAAATAAGACCGTCTGCCGGTTTTCCGCCCGGTCGGAGAGTCGACCGGGCGAAAAAAAAGCTGCTAACATGGTGGCGGTGTCTCCCAGACACTGTCATCCATATTAGCATAATGGCGGGGAAAGGCAGGTGGAATCCGTTGCAGGCCCCCAGGGCTTCTGGGGGGTGGGGGGTGCACATGGGGGGATACCTATGGTACCCTCCTGCATTTCAAAATACAACATGGCAGGCACGTTGTGCCTTGAAATGCATGATGTGCATTTTTTGCATTGCGACGGGCGGTGCTTTCAGCGCATCCTAATGGCCCCCAGGGGACCCCCGCCCTTATGGCGGGTGGTCCCATTTTTCGGTCGGGATGGCGGGTGGACTAAGTCCGCCCGCCATCCTAATGTGCCCCTATATGAGGTCACCTAACTAAACCACACAATACTAAGAAAACAGTTCTGTAAAGAGCGAAGGTCTCACCTTTATAATACGAGTGCCAAGGTATTGGCCTGTGTAATGTTAGTTTTTAAGGGGAAACAGTCTTTGCATATATATATATATATATATATATATATATATATATATATACGATACGCAAACCCCGGTTTTCAAACCATTGTACTAGAAGTCACGGGACCAGGGGACACTACGTACCGGGACACTACTGACATACTTCGTATACTTTCCACGCAATACTCCACCCTGTACACATCACAGCGACATGACGAACTAGACCTAAATGCCTACCTGGAGGATGTGGTACAAAAGGGGGTGGTGATGGACGGAGCATCTGAATCAATCAAACACTCACACCCAGTCAAAAGATCTGGGTTGAATCCATCACCGTTCTTTAGCCCACTCTGCCACCCCAGTTCAGACATGGCTATATGCAAATCAGTCTGACCCTGTGCCTCATGGGAACAGTCCAGCCCGAACTGCCAAGCCATGTCTTCCCTGGACCGGAAACAAGCTTCCGAGGACCGGTTTCTGGCATTCCAGCCGTCTTCAGCCCGGCTTGCTTGAATCCAGTGGTAAAGTGAGCAAGGGACTCACGTCTGAGCATACCCTGCCACACTTATGGCGGAGGATGTAACATTGGAATCGCTGAGTGATGCCCAACGGGAATTTCTCAGCACCCCATTCGAGCTGGAGGAAATACGGGAAGCTATAATGCACATACAATCCGGGAAGCCCCCGGCTCGGATGAGCTCCCAATCGAATTTTATAAAACATATATAGATTACCTAGCTCCCATCCTCCAAGAGGTGTATGAAGACGCGTTTGACAATGGCCTACTCACCCCATCTATGAGGGAGGCCCACATTACATCCCTACTGAAACCTGGGAAATCCGCTCTTCATTGTGACTCCTACAGGCCACTCTCCCTCATCAATTGTGACACCAAAATACTGGCCAAAGTCATGGAGATTAGACTGAATTTGCTCATGGACAAGCTGTCCCTCCCTGACCAGGCGGGCTTCATTCCTGGCAGAGCAACCACACCTAATCTCCGCACGTTCTTCGCGATTCTCAATAACGTAGACCCCGATGTACCGCTCGCAGCGGTATTCCTAGACGCTACCAAAGCGTTCGATTCTGTCAAATGGTAATATTTAATAGGGATCCTGCAGCGAATGGGCTTTTCCCCACTGTTTATCTCCTGAATTAGGTTACTGTACAACCTCCCAGTAGCTAAAATCTGCGTCAATGGACATCTGTCGCCGGCCTTCAACATCTCTAGAGGCACTCGACAGGGGTGCCCACTTTCCCCCCAGCTCTTTGCCCTGGCAATAGAACCCTTAGCAGCCAATCTGCGACAACACCATCAGGACAAAGCACTGCGCTGCAATCTACGGCAAATTCTATTACCTCTGTGTGCAGATGATATTACCTTATATGTACGCGACCCAAAAAACCTTAGTTCACTCCTTCATGAATTCATTGTGTTCGGGAAACTATCAGGGATACACATCAACTGGTGCAAGTCGCAAATTTCCCCCCTCACTGCAGCAGCCACACCATTCCCTCTAGACTTCCCGCTAGAGTGGTATCACTCTGACATGCAATACCTTGGGATCCGAATCACTAGAGACAGGGAAGAGCTCATGCGATTGAACTATGGCAGAGCCCTGAGTCGCATTACAGACAATGTTACCCGATGGGTCTCTCTGCCTCTCTCGATGGCGGGACGTGCATCTCTAATTAAAATGGTGGTTCTCCCACAGTTGCTATAGTTGTTTCTCAACATACCTTATGATCCCGGACGACATTTCTTCATAGCCCTGGGTACGGAAATGATCCGACTTACATGGGGGGGGGGCAAACAGCCTCGCTTACAATGGAGCATACTTACCAGGCCATATGCGCAGGGAGGATTTGATGTCCCGGATATCGAGCTTTATTATACATGTGCCCAAGCTCAATACACATATTATTGGTTTCACCCTCCCCGATACATGCCACAAATCGCGGCGGAGCACTGGTTGGTTGACCCCATACCTTTAGAAGGCGGACTATGTGACCCTTCGTCACTACGAGACAAGACAACTACAATTACCTACACGGTTAACACCGTGCATCGTATATTAAGCTTAGCACAATGTCCTATGCTCTCTTTCCCACTACTCCCCCTGACATATCACCCCCGCATGCAACTCCTACAGGAAAAAGCTCCTGGAATGGGAGAAAATCATCACATGGGGTGACCTCTACCACAACGGACAGTTTCAGACACTACCTCACATATTCCGGGAAAACTAGCCATCCCCTTTAGATGTCTTCCTATACGTGCGGCTGCAGCAGGGCCACGGCTCTATCACACCAGAGTTTCCACACAAGCCTCCTACACTAGCCCCTTTGCATTAAGTGCTACAAGCTACTTCCCTAGAGCACACGGTCTCTAATCTCTATCACACAATACGCACAACACAAGAGATGTCACCATGCCCCTCCAGAACGCACTGAGTCTCCGAGCTAGGTTACGAGGTCACAGATGACCAATGGGCATACTGTTGCATGCAAACAGAACAAATCTCTGCAAGCCATAAATTGTGTATCACACGCTACAAACTTTTACATCGCTTGTATTATACCCCAGTAAAAATGCACACATTTAAGTTAAAAGACACTGATCAGTGCGCACGCTGTAACGCTCCGCAGGCCGATTTTCTTCATATAGCCTGGGAATGCCCCGAAATGTTTACATACTGGGAGCAATTGTTTAATGCCCTGCATCAGATGACGATGTTATCCCTGGAATGTACTCCCCTGGTCTTCATGCTCGGTTATACGAAACCTATTGCCAAACCATATAGCAAATACCTTGACGTTGCCTTACTACTGGCAAAACGATGCTTCGCATGCCGATGGGATAGAGGGCGAGCTCCAAAATTCAAGGAATGGTTCACAGATTTATTATATTGCAAGGATCAACTGACTCATTACGCGGACTTACTCCCCAGGGCTTTACGTCCAAGGGATATATGGGACTCCCTCAAAACCTACCTCATTTCTCATCCCTCACACATGGATGGGACCGACCCATCCACACATCCCCTGCACGCATTCACCTGACACCCCCTTGATGGTGCACTCTTCCCACGATTCCGACCCTTACTCTATCTTAATTTCCGATCCCGTTTTGGCGCTGATATAGGTGCGAATGTATTCGCTAATGTGTTAATGCTGTTTGTAAGTGTACTGTGGCTATCACATTTAATGTACAGATGCGAATAATACATGTCATGCCGAACACTGTACGCAAGATTGTAATTTAATAATGTACTGAAGGAATTACTGCTACAACAGTTTGGAACTAGACTCTAATACTGTTCATCAAGAGACATTCCTGCGAGGAAGAGTTTTATTGACATACGTTGTTAATCACATGCCTACCCGCATTTTATGATGTTGTGATTGAATGACTTCACTGTGGTAAAAAACTAATAAAAACAGTTATAAAAAATTTTAAAAAAAGAAGATAGGTACTTCAAAATCAGATATCTCCTGTAAAAGTGCCCCAGTGCAATCAATCAAATTTGAAAAGTTGAAACTCTTACAGTAATTAAAACTCGATGGTCTACTTGGAAAAATACAATTATTTGTTGAACCATTGTTTAGATATCTTTTAGAGAGATTATCTGTTTTAGAAAATGCATGATTGGTTCTGATCTCTCACTTAGAATGTTATCTCGAGGTGTGATCGCTCAACCATCAGCTCTCTTGCCTTCATCTTTACCTTGACATCTATCCACTGACATATGTCAAGGTAATGTCATGGTGGAAGCCTTTACACCTCCCACCTGATGCTACCCCATTCATATTGATTTTAATTTAAAAACTCCTTTTGACTTCTAACATCAGCAAAGCCAAGACCAATTTTCAAAACAAAGTAGGTTATATTCTAAAACAAGATGCAGGAGAATTGGTCCATTGCCCAAACTCAACTCAATGATTGCGTGGTTATCAACTTCAGGAACCATTTCAAGCTACAGAATGTATTTGCTAGGCTTAATCCTTGTGATTTAGGCCCTGAAAGGATTCAAGCTTGTGAAACTGGGTTACTTTTATAAGTCACCCTTTTTGATGAAATAATTAAGGTCCTGATCAGTAGTATGGTTCTGATTTGTTTTGCTTGCTCTTGGGCCCTAGTGATACCAACAGTTTAAAGTACCCTTTGGATACTCATGATGTAGTTAATGTTTCAATTAGCTATTCTTATAGATTCCGCCAATACACGTTTCTTTTGTTGATATGCATGGGCTCTCCTTGAAACTGCCAAAGGAGACTAGGACCTCACTATTCAAGAAAGTTGATATTATTCCTTTATAGGACACCTAGCTTACCTTTGAAATATTTGTTCATTGTTTCACTTCCTATGAGTCCTTGCTAGTCCAATCTCCCTGGGGTTGGCTAGAGGAGAGCTTATGGCTTGACTGCTATTTGTCTGTTCCTTGATATAACTATTATTGCCTCAGACAGTCCTAATATCCAATGAATCTTAATGGTTAACGGGATTTGAATTTAAATTTTTGATAGACAATTATTTAATAATTTTAATGCAAGTAACTCAAAGTAGAATTTGGCTCTGTTCTGATTAAATTACACATACATGCTTATTTGTAAGGCTTTCCCATACAGCGGAGACCTACACTAATTTCCATAACACTATGCATGTTTAGGTATTCTTAACTACTTTTATTCTTAACTACTTTTAAGTCTGTAACACAATTCTAATAGGAAGGCATTATGCTTAGTGGTCATGCAGAAACTGTACAGGCAGCTACTTCCCTTTGTAAAGTGCATGAACAGCTTCCTGTCTCCGTAGGTGCACATTTCAGGAAAAAAGGCTTGCATCCATGAACTTTGAACTCAGTCATGACATTACATATGGAAGTCCTTGGCCTTCATCTTCCTGGAATCTGATGTTTCATTCTTTGCTTGACATAATATAGAAATTGAATGGAAACCCAACTAATGGTCTATTTCTTTCAGAGAAAGGGCCTTTTACCAGACCATTGAGCCCTTTGGAAGGAGTTACATAAATATCAGCATCCATTGTTGACATTCTGCCTGTGTTTTAGAATCGAACTCAAGAGAATGGTTCCATTTCCCTGGCTTGCATTAGGATCCATTGCACTCTCGCTACACAATTGCCGCCAGCAGGGTCAGATTGGCCTAAACGGCAATCAGGCAATGCCCGATGGACTGGTTTTACAGGTCAGTGTGTGGGTCATTTTTTTGTTAGCACAGCTGTCTGGTTGGTAAAGACTTCTTGGGGACATTCTTAAAGCTTCCTTGGGAATGCATTTCACCCAATACTTACCATTGGCTTTGTGGTTTATAACTCACATTTGCTTGCTTTCTATTTACTAGCTTTATTTGCTCTAGGCAGTCCAGCATATCTTTGTCGCTCCCGTGGACCAGTGTCTGTTTACTGTTTTTTTCCACAAGTGCTTGCTTTCTGTAAACAGGCCTTTACATTGTGTTCTTATTTTGCACATTTACTGTGCATTCGAAGACAAAGGTCAGATGTCTGGCTCTGTTTTCTGAGGGAACTTGGTGTTTACTTTTCTTTACCAGAGATTAATGTTTAGGCTATAACCTGATCATTTGCTGAGATTGTGCGATGAAAGCCACTAGATAAGTAAATGCAGCCTGTGCAATAAGTAACTGTTATTATTGTGCTTGGTGCTGTTGTGCTATCTAGACTCTGCTTATTTAGTATCCTCCTCAAAGTGTGTCCTTATCTGCCTGAAGACTGAGACCTACTGTCTTGACCTGTCTGAAGAACAGAATTATATTGAAGTGTGGTGAGACGCTTGGGTGAGGCACTTACTTGAGACCTCCCTTTGCACTGAGTGGTCATTACCATGCGTAAGGTCAACAGAAAAAAGAAACATTGGAGCCTGACCCTTCTTTGATGTTGGGCTCTCAATTACAGGACAAAAAATCCCCTGTTGAGGGGAGCCTAAATGACGAACATCCTGCACCTACTCTGGATACAGTTCTGCTGGCTATTGCTGCCTCAAGAGAGGCAATCGAGCTTAAGATTGATTCCTTGGAAGCGGACATGGGTCTGTTACAACATGATCAGATGCAGCTGACTGAGCATGTATCCACTGCTGAGCATCAGTGAAATCTAAGCTATCTGGTATGGAAAACAAGTGAACAATTTTAGAGACAAGTGCAGAGGATGCAGAAAATAGAGCCCACCAAAATAATATAAGAATTATTGGTATGTCGGAACCTATTGAGGGCAGTGCTGTAAATGTTATTGACTTTTAAAAGGCATGGATTAAAGAAAAGGCCCCAGAGGGCCTCTCTCCGTATTATGCCTTAGAGCATGCCCATAGTGTTCCCTCATGGCCCCCGCTACCTGGTGCGGCTCCTTGTCCAATAGTTGTGAAGCTATTACATTATAGAGACCGTGACCACATTCTGTCACAAGCCAGACTCTGTGGAAATATTATGATTGGAAACCATAAAGTCATGTTATTCCCAGACTTCTCCTGTGGAGTCCAAAAGCTGAGGGTTTCCTTCACAGATGCCAAAAAACGTCTTTGCCTACTTGGCATATCGTATGCTATGTTGTTCCATGCCAAACTGAGGGTAACCTTTGGTGAAGAAGTGCAATTTGTCACTACTCCACAATCTCTCTGGGAATGGATTGATGGCCTTCCTCAACAAAAAGATGAGTTAAAACTGAAGATAAGCCAACGTAGTAGGAGAGCACCTAAAAACAGCACCAGGGGTGTCCAAGGAACTGCTCCATTTCAGTTACAGGTGCACTATGAACGTTGGCAAGTTGTAGAGGCGATAGCTGCCATGAGTAGTGGGGAAGCAGCTTTACCGGCACTCAAGAGAGAAAGTGATCAATGTGACTCATACTCTGATCAAACATTTGTCTCGTCTCAGGATTCTGTAATGTTGCCTAAAATCACTACAGACACATCAGATGAGATAATCTGAAAACTAGTGAATACTGTAATGTAAGGTTTTGGAGTAGGGCTTTAGCATGAGGTGAATATTCTGTTTGTAATTTTTAGATGGTGTGCTGTGAAGACAGTGCTTCACCCCCCTTTTGTGTTGCTGTTGTGCTTGTTATGCATGCACATGAGTTGGATGATGTCCCACTGGTTTGGATGAAAAGTTGTCTGCTTCTGGTCCAGGCGATAGGGATTTGGGTTAGTTTTATGTACAGTTACCCCTGTCTGTTCCTTTAGAGTAGCATTAGAACAAGTAAGCGTCAATGTCATTTGGGCTTCAGTGACAACCATCTTTGGATACTCTACATGGTACCTTCGGGAAATATCATTTTAAATCCTGGGATGTCCGGGGTCTAAACAGTATGTCTAAAAGGTATAAAATGTATTCTTATCTTAAGAGACAAGGAATTCACTTTTCCCTCCTGCAAGAAACCCATCTTAATAAACCTGAAGTATTAGCTCTTTACAAGAGATGGCGGGGTCAAGTATGTGTCACCACTTATTCGGCATTTGATAGAGGAGTATTGATTTGGGTCGGACCAGGTGTACCCTTCCAAAAAACGAATGAACTTGTAGATCCTGAGGGTATATTTGTGTTTGTCTCTGGGAGGTTAGCAGAACGTGATCTTACTGTTGTATGAAGTTATGCACCTAACACAAACCAAAGTTAATTTCTTGCAGACCTGTCTAGGGCCTTGGCACCTTACTTGACCCAGCCCATTTTATTAGGTGGGAATGTTAACTGTGTTGCAGATCCGCCATTTGACCGTTCAAACTCCTCATTAGGGGATTCGCCTGTGAACAGGACACCTCAGAATTTTAGGGCCTGGCAGCAACAGTGAGGACTTTTTTACTCTTGAAGGCGAGTACACCTTGTGACACATGACTACTTATTTTACTCAGGACTACACAAACTTCATGTTCCTCAAGATACCTTTTTTGAGCTCTCCGACTGTCCATGGTGCGGTTCACAGTACTGAATATCTATGCTGAACTATTTCTGATCACAAACCTGTGTTAGTCTATTTGAACTGGGTGTGTGAGCGCCTGTGCATTCTAATTTGGCGTTTAAAGGTAGAGGCTCTAGATGATTCCGTTTTTAAAAATAATATTGGAAAAGCTATAAGTAATTACTTTAATGAAAATGCTGGAACAGCTACATCCTCTTTGATTGAATGGTATGCATTTAAGACCGTGATCAGGGGTCGATGCATCACAGAGGTGGTTGGGGTGCATAGAACTTTAGTTGGTGAGGTGGAAACTCAGGAAAGGGTACTTAGAAGCATTGAGCAACGTAGGCCGGGCAATCACACTCTTAAATATCCCCTGCTTGAGGCAAAGGAATTACTGGCAGCCCACGTTGAAAATTTACTTTTTTTTGCTTATAAGGAATATTTTACTTGTTCTCATGCTGAGCGTGATAAAGCAGTATCCCTTTTGAAAGGACTTATTAATCCCAAAAAACAGGAATCTTTGATTCTAGAGCTTGACTCTGCTGCAGGTGAAGCATTATGTAATCGAGCTGCTATTAATGCTCACTGTGAATTTAACAATTATCTATATGCTCCAGCGCCTAGAACACCACCTCAGGATATTGAGGATTTTTTTTCAATAAGACAACTGCGGGTCCTCTCACGTGAGGATGCAGATGATTTGGGGGGATATAACCATACAAGACATTAGAGCTGGCATAAAAAATATGACGCGAGGTAAGGTTCCCGGAGCAGGTAGCTTACCTGTTGAGTTCTTTGCTAAATACAAGAATGAATTGGCTCCTAGATTGGTGGACATTTATTCTACATCTTGTAAGACAGAACACATGCTGGTGTCTACATGTAAGGCGTGGTCACTCCTTTTTTGAAACTTGGATGTTCATCAATGGATGTTAGTTCCTATAGGCCATTGTCTATGCTCAATATAGATTATAAAATTCTAAGCTGTGTTCTGGTGAGCAGACTCTTACCACGTATGCCCTTTTTAATTAACTGCTTAAATATGCAGTTTAATTTTTTAACTGATCAAGCTGGCTTTATTCCTGGGCGTAATACAGCGTATAATATTCGGAGGCTCCTCTCTCTCTTAAATGATGAATTTGTAGATAAGAGCAGCTGTCATGGCAATAGACATTGAGAAGGCGTTTGACAGTTTAAACTGGGATTTCTTATATTCTGTAATGGTTCAAATGGGTTTGGGTACAAGATTTATTTGCTGGATCAAACTAAGATGGTGGCGCTACCACGATTGCTTTATTTCTTCAACACATTGCCGCTGGCGGTGCCTCACCAATTATTTAGGGAATTGGAATCGCTACTTCTGAAATTGTTTTGGGAAACAGGTAGGCGTAGAGTAGCACTAACAAAACTACAGTGCCCTGTAATGGAGGGAGAGTTGGCTGATTCTGATCGTGAATCTTATATCTGGCGGCTCAACTGCAGGAGGACCTGGCTTGGCAGTTTGGCTGGACTGTTCCCATGAGGAGCAGGGTCAAGACTGAGTAGCATATGGCTGGGTCTCAACTGGGGTGGCACGGAGAGCAAAAGAATAATAGATTTAACCCTGATCTCTTGACTGGGGGTAAATGTTTGATTTGTTCCGCATTCTGTCCATCAATTGTGTGTCTTTTGCTTTCTTGCCCTAAGTGTGCCCGGTATGTCCAGACGTGAGTCCTGGGCACACTGTGCTACTGGATTCAAGCTAGCCTGGCTGATGAGGATTGATACAAAAAGGGGTGGTGATGGACGGAGCATCGGAACCAATAAAAAATTCACACCCAGTCAAAAAATCTGGGTTTGATCCATCACCATTCTTTAGCCCACTCTGCCACCCCAGTTCAGACATGGCTATATGCAAATCAGTCTGACCCTGTGCCTCATGGGAACAGTCCAGCCCGAACTGCCAAGCCATGCCTTCCCTTCCCTGGACCGGAAACAAGCTTCCAAAGACCGGTTTCTGGCATTCCAGCCGTCTTCAGCCTGGCTTGCTTGAATCCAGTGGCAAAGTGAGCAAGGGACTCACGTCTGAGCATACCCTGCCACACTTATGGCGGCCAAAGCGGTACAAAAGGGGGTGGGGATGGACGGAGCATCTGAACCAATCAAACACTCACACCCAGTCAAAAGATCTGGGTTTTATCCATCACCGTTCTTTAGCCCACTCTGCCACCCCAGTTCAGACATGGCTATATGCAAATCAGTCTGACCCTGTGCCTCATGGGAACAGTCCAGCCCGAACTGCCAAGCCATGCCTTCCCTGGACCGGAAACAAGCTTCCGAGGACCGGTTTCTGGCATTCCAGCCGTCTTCAGCCCGGCTTGCTTGAATCCAGTGGCAAAGTGAGCAAGGGACTCACGTCTGAGCATACCCTGCCACACTTATGGCGGCCAAAGCGGTACAAAAGGGGGTGGTGATGGACGGAGCATCTGAACCAATCAAACACTCACACCCAGTCAAAAGATCTGGGTTTGATCCATCACCGTTCTTTAGCCCACTCTGCCACCCCAGTTCAGACATGGCTATATGCAAATCAGTCTGACCCTGTGCCAGACGTGAGTCCCTTGTTCACTTGGCCACTGGATTCAAGATAGCCTGGCTGATGAGGATTATGAATCCGAAACCGGTCCCAGGATGCTTGTTTCCGGGCCAGGGAAGACATGGCTTGGCAGTTCGGGCTGGACTGTTCCCATGAGGCACAGGGTCAGACTGATTTGCATATAGCCATGTCTGAACTGGGGTGGCTGAGTGAACTAAAGAATGGTGATGGATTAAACCCAGATCAGTTAACTGGGGGTGAGTGTTTGATTTTTTCAAGCGCTCCGTCCATCATCCCCTTTTGTTTCGCTGATGAGGATTGATACCCTGAAACTGGTCCCAGGATGCTTGCTCTGGTCCAGGGAGGACCTGGTTTTGCAGTTCGGGCTGGGCTGTTCTCATGAGGAGCAGGGTGAAGACTGATTTGCATAAGGCTGACTCTAAACTGGGGTGGCACGGTGAACACAAGAAGGATGGATTTAACCCAGATCTCTTGACTAGAGGTAAATGTTTGATTTGTTCCGCACTCCGTCCTTCAATTGTGTGTCTTTTGCTTTCTCGCCCTAAGTGTGCCAGTGTGAGGAGGAGTAGAGAATTCCACTTTAGGGTTACACACAGACTGCAGAGGTGGAGACAAGCTCCCCCAAAGGTAGAGGAACGATGTACAAAAGAGTGCAGTGTGCAATGCAAGTAAAAGACGAGTGTTGTTTAAGTTGTTGTGTCTTACTCCTATTTTAGGTGTGATTTACAGCTGAATATGTAGACCTCGTTGAAAACAAAATGTGTGTGAGTAGTTTCCAGTAAAAAGACATAAAGTGAATGGCTTACGCCTGGAAATTCACTATCAAGTCAAAGCTAAGCTTGGAGTAACACACCTATGCTAAAATAATCTATTTCCCAAAGCCCAGGGTTTCAAAGTATTTCATCTACTCCCATAGGTTTGCCTACGTTTGGGAGTGGATTTCCAGCTTCATGGAATTTACAAAGAATCCAACGATTTTCTCTGGAAATCCGCGCTGGGCATAGTTTTCTAGAAGTACTCCAATGTCTTAAATTTAGACACGCAGAATGTCCACCACAAGGGAAATAAGTAAATGATCGAGAAATGTGCATTAGCGCAAGTATGTTTTTTTTCTCCTCGTGAAAATATTTTACTTTACTGAGATTTTGTTTTTCCTGTTTGGCCTTAGAATGGGACTTACTTGTGCATTTCATCGATGAATAACTACCTACCTACAAAACAACTGTGAATACCCACAAACCTTTGTGGGCGTTTCTTTTATTCTGCAGTGCCAACCTCCACCTGGGCCTTCGTGAACTCGCACACACAAGGTCGCTTCTAAACTGGCAAATGTGAAAATTGCATATTGTTGGCAGGTTATGTGCATTTTTAAGGGCACTTCAGAAACAAAGCATTCCACCACTCTGGATTTAAAGTGCATACGTCGTTGTATTTGCACACATCAGTGGAATTTAGGCGTGCATAGTTTTTCTTAATTTGCCCTTAAGTGGTGCCAGAACGTGATAAAAACCATCAATAGGTCGAGAGTAATAACGGAAATTTTCAAACAGCCATCAAAGCCTGGGAACAAGCAACTTCTTAGAAGTCACAGCATTCACATGAGCCAATGGCAGAACATATACTTAGAATACTTCTCAGAAGAGTGACTTCCTGTGTATCGAGAACCTTACGTCAGCGTTTTCTATTCAGGGCAAATGCATGCTCCAGGGCCAAAAGCCGCAGTGAATCCAAGTGGTGTGTGATTGGTTCTTCTGTGCTATGTGATCCAGTTCACTGATCATGGCTCACAAGCATCCAACCACATACTAATACAAGACTACATTATAATCTGCTCTTCAAATACCAATAATTTGAACTTGTTTCCGCTGAAGGCCAGATTCACACAAAAAATGAGTATGTCTATGAACAAACCTTCGACCTATGTAAAATTACAGATTCCCAGGGGCATGTCTTAAATATGAGAAAAGGCAGAGATTTCCACACATCACAGTCAGCCTGTTTGTACTCTTGCGAATTACCAGCTATGGTATCAGGGTGAAGGCGAAAGTTCACCTTTTACAAGTTTTTTTGCCACAAAATACACTTTTTTATGTGGAGTGGTCCCTTGCACTGTGCACTACACACCCTGAAAATGTGGCTGTTTAGAGCTCTTTCCCACCCTAGATGCATCTTTACACCAACATTTTCACATCTACAGTAGGGTACACAATTAATGTGGGAAAAGCTGTTGGAAATGAAGAGGTGTTCGGTCATTATGGGTAAAGGCTCCGCCACCTTCCCTTTTCCGAAGCATGATGAGACTCTGTCAGACTGAGGAACGGTCAGCCTGACAGGCGCTCACCATTTGATGGACAGGCAGCCAGGTGCTTCACAAGGTCTAATTTACAGGCTACTGGCAGCCTGAGCCAAGCTTTGCCAGGCTGAATATCCCACAGCCCTGGGGGCAGTGACAACATCAGCAAGGCAAACCCTGTGAGGACCTCTCCCCTCATGACGAGGAGATGCCTCACTGATAGGGTGAGCTCTGGGCACTTCAAGTTTAAGTCCTCGAGTGTCCAGGGCTGACTGTCTACCAATGACGCCCCATCACAGAGTGGGGTGCGTGGGGTGGGGTCGGCAAATCTCGCTGACCCCTCCCCACTCTGTGACGAATTAGGGGAGGCCCTCCTCTCACTGGCTGACCAATGACAAGATAAGCCAATAAGAATATATGGTGCAATCTTTCTTGTGCCCCCTCCCTCGCAAAGCCTCTAGTAACTTCCAAGGTCTTTGTGCTTCTCCCTTCCACCAGCCGTTGGTCCTGCTGTCACTTCCGCGGCCTGATAAGTGCTTATCGAATGTTGGGGGCATGTGTCTATGTATGAATCATCCTTACTGAAAGGTTTAGGGGTGATCCAGCAAGTGGGGGCCGAGAAAATGGCGGGTCCTAAAACATTGTTTTACCAAGTTAGATACCATAGGACATTTTGGGAAGTGATGATTCACAAAAGAACAGCTGAATGGCTCCATAACAAATTTGGCAGAAAGTTAGACCTTTACTCACGGAAATCATAATATTCGTGAGTTGGTATAAATATGTTCAGCCATTTTTTTAAAAACACCATGTTTAAAGAGTTGCACGAAGTGGACTTGAAAGGGTTAAAAAATAGATAAATTTAATAAATAGAACAATATGATTAGTCAAGCACATTTTTTTCCCACTGGTCATCTCTGTCCCATGGGACAGGTACTGGTCCAGTGGGACCGAGCAATCTGAACAGATGTGCGCAACTTGAGCAAAAAACTTGCGGCTGCCATTCCTGGACATGGGAACTCAGTCCCCATGTCCTGAAGTTGAATATAAACCACATAAAAGGAGGTAGGGTAGGTAGGGAGTGGACCCAGACTAACCCCCTTCGCCCCCCCTCAGGAACTCAAATAATTTACATTCTTGTCCAGCCGGTACCGCAATACTCCCGTGGTTGTAGGCCACAGGAGTGGCCTTCAGCGAAGACCTCCACCCAGCCCCCATTCCACATGAATATCTAATTGAACGCCAATCTCAGAACAAACAAATGTGCTGGAAACACATGTGGGTTAGGTAACCACACCCGTCCTAAAGGCGCACCTAGCTACACTCCAGAAGAGTACAAAATGGCATTTTAAGACATTATGACTTTGAGTGGCCTGCTACCATCAAAAGGAAGGCTACGGATATCTCAATGAAAACGAAAGAAAAGAAAATATGTTCATTTCCCTCTAACCTTTAATTTCAGGTAGGGGCAAATTTCCAATCATGCATGAAAGGCCTAGAGGAGAAAAAAAGCTCTTGTGCTCCCACTCTGGTCAGGGGTCCCCTCTCTTCTCGTCTCTCCATAATCAAATGGCAGCCATGGTTCATAGTTAAATACTTTGATTTGACCACCGTTTTATGATGTTTCAATATGTGCACAGACTGCTGTCACAGTTACTGACGTGCTTCTGGCAAATAAACTCTTGGGGCCATGGAGACCTGCCAAACAAATCTCTGTTAAGATGATAACAGGGGGAAAGGTCATGTTCAACCAGTTGTGAGTTGTGGATTGAACCAGGGTGTGGAAAGATTACCTTCTGTTTAACACAAAATCACAGCACACATGGTGCCAATGCAAAAGTCTTCTTTTTATTCCTAGCAAATGGTGAGCTTTTGTTAAAAAAAAAAGTCTCAATATTCGAACAGTCAGCTGGAATTTGGATGGCTGCCTTATCTCCGATAAAGGGCAAGAAATACTTACCTATTTAGGACTGATGAAGACTTTATTCTTACATGTGGCCCTTCTAAAGTATAAAGACCGTGTATACCTTAGATTCGAATGGGCAGAGCATGTTATGCAATGTTGTGACAGAGCTCATATTAGAGGGGTAGCACTGCTAGCTAATACATCGGTGCAGTGTAAATTGATGCGAGTAACTAATACAAGGAAGGTGGACTTTGGATAGTTTTGAAAGTTGAGGAGAGAAGTGGGAAAAAGTATACAGTAGGGAAGCTTTATGCCCCTGCCTTCCCCGCCCCTCAATATGGCATGCCAAAGATTTTCTGTGGAACTCACCATTTTGCCTGCATCCTAGCTGAAGGGGTAATGTAAACATTATATTGAAATGAACTGCATACGCAGGACTTAGACCTTAGGCTGGAAGAGTACTTGCAGATAGATATGAAACCTACAGTATGAATGATATGGAGAGAGTGCCAAACCCAATGTAGAAATTGGTTACCTATTTCTCATGCAGACATATGTCTCACCTATGCATTGCCTTCACGTTAGTATTTGCCAAAGTGTATTGTTCTTTATGTGTTTGTATCTATATAGCGCCTTCTACCTGAGGTCTCGTAGCGCTGTAGTCATACCACTGTGGAACCCTTCCTGGCTTTCCTGTGAAATGTCCACTCCTGGGCACCCCTAAGGTGAAGCTAGGTATCCAAGCGCTGCTGGAGCCGTTGTGGAGATTAAGCAAGCTATTGCCCAGAGTCACAGAGTGGGACCCATGATTAGGCTAGGCACCGAGGCTTGAATTATCAGGTCTGGGGAGATTGAGTTCAAGAGCCGCCGAGGTGGGAATTGAACCCTGGTCCCGGGCCAGACCTCTGCATCAGGGTCTGCCGCTCTAACCATTGAGCCACGCTTCTCTTTAGTAGCTATAGAGTCTTGGTTGCAACCATAATATTCTTCAAGAACAGTGTAGAGTTGAGGAGTGCTTTTGAGGGGAAATGAGATGTGGACAAAATGGGCTGTAAATAGATTTGCATTTTCTGACAAAGATTTTATTTCTCATTTAGCGTGGGAAAAATCAGGAATATGAAAACAATAATCAGGGCACAATTAGACAAATGTTTCTTTGGAGGCAGTTAAAGAATTTGTAAGAGGGGAAATTACACCTTATATTTGCCATAACTGGAAATACAGGGTCATATTAAGCTTCTGGAGGAGGTGGAATATATACATTTGGAGTAGCCACACGTGTGGTATGTTGTCAGAAATGTAGGCAAAATCTTACCACTATTCCATTTTAATTGAATGATTTAATTGAAAAGGTCGTTGGGCAGTGGAAGATAGGCAAAAAATAAAAAATGTATTGAAAATGGTGAAAAGGTCTAGTATATTACAACAGCTCAAATAGCAATATTTAAGGTTATAACCTTTAGATCATGTAGTGGTAGTGACCATAAAAAAGAAATGATATTTCACTTTGCTGTTTTTTATTCAATTTATATAATTGAGATAGTGAAAACCCAGAATATAAGTATATGGATCTGGCTCAAAGTTATATGTTAATTGCTAAACTCACTCGTCAAGATATGCATAAACCTATCCCCTTACTTCAAAAAAAGGGAAAGCAGTAGTCCAGTATGGGTTAACAGGTTAGTTTTATTAAAACCTTCTCCCAGTATTTTAAGAAATTATTGGAAGATCAGTAGATAGGAGTAACCCAGTATTTTGAGATGGAGTAATGATAACTGCATTTTGAAAGGCGAGTAAGGACCCTAGATGATGTGACTGTTGTCATCCATTCTCCCAGCTAATTTGGGCTAATAAACCATTGGCAGTGTGGCTTATGACAGATGCATCCACTTAATATTGATAGACCAAAAGGATTTATTGCAGGCCATGAGCGGCTAATGCAGACCAGCTTGTTAATTGGTGCAATGGATAATGCCTTCATTGAATTTGCATTTAAATACTAAGAATGTCCTCAAATAGACTGCATTACGGCCCTTTCTCTCACAAGCTCTATAAACGTTTACATTTATTGATGCACTAGCAGCCCGTCCCAACGTTGTCCGGGTATGAAATAGAATGTGTGTAATATGTGTATTTGGCAAGGGCAATTTATTTTAAAATCTCGCTGTAGACAAAATTATTTGTTTCATTAGAATCGGTACGGAGAAGGCCCAGCTGCAGCCCTGGTTGATGTTAGCAGGCGCGTGTAATTGGTGTAGTGATCCGCCGCCTGAGCCCGGCTACAGCCCTGGTTGATGTTAGCAGCCGCATGTAATGAGAGAGTTATCAGTCGTGGGTATATCCGTTTAATGAGACAGTTGAGTGACAGCGAGTAGGAGAGGCTGCAGTAATTGTCCCCGCAGACACGCTCATTTGCGTGTTCCCCCGCTTGAGGCCCAGATGCAGGCCTGTCTGATGTTAGCAGGCGCGTGTAATTAGTGTACTGATCCACCACCTGAGCCCGGCTAGAGCCCTGGTTGATGGTAGCAGGCGCGTGTAATTTCGTTGAATGAGAGAGTTCAGCAACAGCGCGCAGGAGAGGCTGCAGTAACGTTACTTACCAGGCCTCCAGGTGAACGCGTTTGTCACGCCCCCAACACACGGCCACAGCAGACGATCTTCTGATTAATGTACGACCCACATGGCATGAAGGGTGGATCGTAGCACACGCCCACAGCGTTTCTCACGCCCCCAGCGTGCCCCTTGATGCTGCGCAGCAACGTAATTGGCGCTTGTATGTACGACTCACATGGCATGAAGGGTGGACACACACCCCCAGCGTTTGTCACGCCTCCAGCGTTTGTCACGCCCCCAGCACATGCCCACAGCCCATGATGTGATGGCCGTACCACACGCCCCCAGCGTTAGTCACGCCCCCCAGCCCACGCCCACTGGATCTGGGTTCGAGTCTTGGTAACGACGCCAAACATCCTGTGATTCTGGGCAAATCACTTAATCTTCCCGTGCCTAACAAAAATGAACGTGTGTCCTCATGTAACGTAACTGGTGCTATGTAAAGTGCTCTGATACCTGATTCAGTTCGGGTCAAGTTTGCGCTATATAAAAAACTGCAAAAAAAATTTACAAATATGGTGTCCGTCTGCATAGCCTATGTCCTTCTGCTGCAACTGCCCTTTCCAACGCTGTATTGGGTGTTGTGATTGGTGCTGTGGTTACTGAGATTACCCGCCTCAAAGGTTTGGGCTCCCTCTTTATAATATCAGTATGGATTACTGAAAATATTGTAAGCCTTTAACATGACACCAAATGCCAGTATGACTGTTAAACAGGTGTAAATCTATTACATTCCTGATTAATTATCTAAGATATTAGGCAGTGGTACCCTATGATTTCGCGCTTAGTTGTTTTATATATTGAGCTACTAACCACAGTACTCCACAATCTTCCCCAAATTAACAGACTTAGATTTGATGACCAAGAGATGAACGCCACATTATATGTGGAAGGCATTCTTCTATATAGACAAAATCCGACAAAAGTGTTTGACGGCCAGATTTAAAGTACAGCAGATGGGACTCCGTTTGTTAGGGTGAGGGAAGACATTTCATCTGCTACTGCGACAGACTATCATCTGCCAAATTCAGAGATCACCACTGGGCATTTATTCCTGGATGCGGGGTCATTATTCATTTTTTTCTGTCCTGCACCACCGGATTTTACATGATGATGAGGGACAGAAAATAAGGACATCACACCATCTACACTAAGTAGGGCGTTCAGTGTTATACCCTTTCTCTGATGGCCCTATTCTTTCAAGGCGTTAGAGGAAACTTTCTGTAGACGGAAAGGCAGCGGTCCTCCCGGCCTTAAACTGGGAGGTGAATGATCATTTTGGAGAACAGGGTACTCCTTTGCATTTGCAGCTAAGTACCCTGTCCGCCAAACTCTAAATCTGACCCTAAGATATGGAAACAGGGTTTTAAAGAATTTGAAAAGGTGGCAGACTATAGAATTAGTTAGACAAAAACTAGAAGTGTGCAATGAAAGTGTGACAGGGAAGCATATCTCCTTTCTACCTTCAGATACTTGGGCATATTAATGCTTTTCTTTGATAGGTAGGATAAATCGCAATATAATGTTCATTGCGCCTATTTGCAGTTTCTGTGTCAGACAATTTCTAATAAACTGTAAAATACCCTAAGAGATTGTTAAGGAACAGTTGTGATTTCGCAGTATGAGATATTCATTTTAAAAACACTCAGGCCATATTTTCCTGTTCGACTTGCTGCAAGTGTCAGACTGAAGGCATTTTCTCTACATCCCTATACTAGGTTGATGTAGTTCATGGTGGAGAATTCTTATTTACCAGAAATATTCCTAACTTTAGCTCAATGCATCAGTAAAGAGATGCTGAACAGATAGATGTTTTTATTCAAAAACAATTTTAGACTATGACGTATTTTGTAGGTGTTTGCAGGAGTCGCACCCAGCTAACGAACTAAGGACCAAAACCGAATTTAGCTAAAACAGCCCACAAATATGGCCACTCCACTGTATCAAAAGCCATCGTAGCGTCAAGTGAGTCTAGAACGGCCGGTTCTCGTAAGGTATGGATCAGATTTGAAATGACCCTGGGTACTGGTGGTAGGATCGCCCCTATAAATCCCTGGTATTTGCTTAATCCTAAGGTTCGCCAGGAACTTTTGAAAGCGTTGGAACACTATTTCCAAGACAATGAGGGTTCGGTTTCTTCGTCGGTCTCGTTGTGGGAGGCCTTCAAAACAGTGATTCGAGGTCAAGCCCTGTCCCTGATTTCGGGAGTTAAAAAACAAACAGAGGAAGAGGTGGTGGGGGTTGAATCGGACATAGCTAATATTGAATTGGAATTGGAGCAGGGGACTACCCGTGCTAAACTACATGCCTTGCAACTTAAACAGCTTGAGTACAGGGCGTTGGTCACTGATAGTGCGAAGGCCCTGAGTCGAGAACAACAGAGGCGTTTATATGATGTAGGTGATAAAGCCGGTAAGCTGATTGCTTGGCTGGACAGGAGGGATGGCACAAATCGGGTGGTTCCTGAGATTGAGAATGCGGGAGGTGATCGTATAACTGATCCACAAGGGATAATGGATGGTTTTGCGGATTACTTCCGTAATGTGTATAGCTCTGTCTCGGATAGACCGGAGGCAGACTCATGCCAGTTGCTTAGGGATATCCAGCTTCCCTGTTTGGCTGAGGAGGAATGCGATTTCATGGATAGTAAGCTTACGGTGGATGAGATTGCTTTGGCGGTGCGCTCCCTGAATTCTGGGAAAGCAATGGGTCCCAATGGTCTTCCGATCGAGTTATATAAGCTTCAGCCGGACAGGATTGCCCCGTATCTGAGAGATATGTTTTTGGAAGCTCGAGAGCATGGGGTCCTACCCCTAAATCAGAGAGTGTCCTCGATAGTAGTTATACCCAAGATGGGAAGCCAAAATCTTGTTGTGCCTCGTACAGGCCGATTTCGTTGCTGAATTCAGAACCGAAGATATTGGCTAAAGTGTTGTGCAATAGGTTGATCAAGGTTATTAGTGATCTGGTACATTCCGATCAGTCTGGCTTTATTCCTCATAGGAACACGGCTTTAAATCTACGCAGATTGCACTGAGTTCTTGCTAGGGCGCATACCTTACGAGAACCGGCCGTTCTAGACTCACTTGACGCTACGATGGCTTTTGATACAGTGGAGTGGCCATATTTGTGGGCTGTTTTAGCTAAATTCGGTTTTGGTCCTTAGTTCGTTAGCTGGGTTCCTTCGCCCAAGAAGTCCCTTAACGTTGTCTGTGATGTTTTAACCTCCTATGGTAGGAACTCGGGATTGAAAATAAATTGGACGAAGTCCTATCTTTACGTGTTGTGCGGCGAGGTCCCCGTCCTGCCTCGTAATTGTCCTATACAGAGAGCTAGGGACGGATTTAAATATCTTGGGATTTATATTTCACTCGATCCCACAATTCGATATGATAAGAATCTTCTTCCTCCACTGGCCCGCTTGAAAAGCGACGTGGCAGGCTGGAAGAAACTCCCGCTGTCGCTGTTAGGACGAGCGGCCCTGTTTAAAATGATGTCTTTGCCCCGGTTCCTCTATGCCCTTCAAAACACTCTGGATGTGGTACCAGCTAGTTACTTTCGGGAGGTGGAGGGATTGCAGCGTAGTTTGCTTTGGAACGGTCGATCACGTATAGCGCTGGCTAAGCTGATGCTCCCATGGTACGATGGGGGAATTGCCCTCCCCGATATTAAAAGATACTACTGGGCGTCTCAATTGGGAGCTATAAATCATGGAACCTATGGGTCCATTGCAGATCCGGGCTATGCAATGGATAGATGGCTGCTCCCTGGTGGTAATTACAACAGAGCGCTGTATACTAGATCTGTGGAGAAAAGTTTAACGGGCCCAACTAGAGTGGCAGTACGTATATGGCACGATGTTACCTGTTAATTGGGATGGAAAAACCATTTGACTCTGGCTACCCCTTTATTTCGTTCGGATAGGTTGGGCCGGTTGTGGAACACGAAGGGTTTTGATAGATGGGACTTGATAGGGATTTCTACTGTGGGCGATGTTTGGGCGAAGGGAAGAATGAAGTCATTTGTGGAACTACAGACTGAATATGATTTGAATGGGATGGAATATTTTTGCTATGCGCAGGTGCGGCATGCACTGAAGTCGATATTCCCCGAGGGGGAGATTATACCAAAATCATCCCTGTTAGAAGACCGAATACTAGATGGGCATCTACCAGAAAGGACCATCTCACTCATTTATAAAAAATTGATAAATCACAGAGCTGATCTATTGGCGGAATTAAGGAACAAATGGACGCAGGAGGGTGTTGAAATAGATGATGAAGACTGGCAATCCGTGTTTTCTTCCCCTAAGGAAGTCGCGATCCCTGCGAGATTGAGACTCGTCCAATGAAAATTTTTGCATAGGGTCTATGTCACCGGTCCTCGTCTGGTTATAATGGGGTTCTCGGAAGATGGCTTGTGTAAACGTGCATGTGGTCAGGTGGGAACGCTTTTCCATATACTGTGGGAATGTCGATATATGGTGGAGTACTGGAACAGGGTACATACTGTTATGCATGAAGTGATGGGTGTGCAGCTCTTACCAGAAGCTAGGAGATGTTTATTAAATATTTGGGAGCCCACAGACCTAAACGCTGCACAAATCCGATGGGTCACTTTTCGGGTCATGATTGCAAAGCGGAATATTGCACAGCTGTGGGGGTCTGCTAGGCCACCTACGATGGACGGATGGAAAGAAAGTATGGATTAGTGTATGTTCCGTATAAAAACTGTCTACCTAGCTAGGGGTCGCCCTCGAAAGTGGAACAGTACTTGGGGGCCTTGGAACCAATATAGGGGAAATATTTGTACACCACCTGCAATTGTTGAACTTGACGCTCCTCTTTCCCCATGGTCCTTGCCCATGAATCTACCTGTCATTTGTACCCCGTGCTCCCTTCCCCCCCATCGCCAATATTTTTGCACTATATATTGCATTTGAGAGCGACCCTCTTCTACCGTATGCACTGCTGTATTTTGTTGATGCCTTGTTTTAATAAAAAGAAATATAAAAAAATATATCTGAAACAGTAAGATTGACACCCTCCCAATTTTCATAAAAGAAGACATCCGATAAAATGGTCACTGGCGATCCAGAATCAGCCATAGCTTCAAAAGCAATATCACCAACAAGAACAGTCCCTAAAGGAGCTTTAAAATGAAGAGTGACATTGTTTATAGAATCATTAAATGAGTCATCATAAATTGTGATAATTAATTTTTGCATATCATGTTCAACACTTGAAACACTATTAACAGTAGACTTAGAATTAGAACCTTTCCTTGGAGTTTTACAAACGGAAGAGAAATGACCAACCTTCCCACATTTGGTACACTTTTTTTAAGAGCAGGACAATCAACAGAGTTTGCCAAATGTGTTTTAGATCCACACCTAAAACAACTTAAATTGAACTCTCTACCCGGTTTGAAACTACTCTTATTACGAGTTTGAACAGCACAAACAGAAGAATTATTAGTACTTTTGACATCTTCAGCAGCAATAATTTTAGAAGACTCAATCGACCTCCCAATGCCTATAGCTAAATCTATTACCTCAGCTAAAGCAGGGTTACGACATGGCAGAAGTCTTTCCTGTATTTTTTTTTATGCACAATTAAATACAAATTGATCTCTGATGGATAGATCAACATAAGCTCCAAATTCACAGTTGGCAGCTAAAACTCTTAAAGCTGCCACATAATCTTCAACAGATTCATCAGATAACGGTTTTCTATAATTTAGGGACTCGGACTGAGCCGAGTCAAGTTAAAAGAAAGAGAAGGGAGCAAGGTAGGAATAGCCTGACCCCCTAGGCCTGGTGGTTTACAAAACATGTTTTTTTCAATTTTGCTAATAAATAGCTGCAGACCAGTGAATTTGCGGCAAAATTGGAAAAAAAACAAGCACAGTCTCCCACACTTGTTTTTACTTCAGGTCCTGGGTAGGCCAGGTCCTGGGGGCAAAATTAATTTAGTATATGGGGAAGGGGAACACTCAGCCCTTTTCTCCATGGCCGATTTCAGCCCTTGGGACCACCACCTCCCAGGGGCAGGGCCAATGTGTATAATGAGAAGGGGGCCATGCGGACTCCCCCCTTCCTGGGCCCATTACAGCCTCGGAGACCGCCACCTCCCCGGGGCCAGGCAGGTTTACCAAAAGGTGGGGGGGTGCACGGTCCTGCCCCAGGCCATTTTCAGCCCCAGGGACCACCACCTGTACGGGGAAAACTGGGACAGGGAGGACAAAAGAGCGAGATCATTTAGTGCCCAAAGCAGCGAATATCACTTCTTGGCTCTGTCCTCTAAAGCTTAACACCTTACTAGAACAGAGACGCCTCTAAAGGATCTGGAATGGCATCGTCCTCACCCCCTCCAAGATCAAACGCTCCAAGTGAGGCGGTGGAGGAAAATGACACGACACTGAGTGCATTGTCTTAGCGCATCCACAGGTAACACTTGAACTACAGTCCAAAAAATAAATTCTTCTCTGAAGGTGTTTAATGTAGTGCACACCGAGCAGAAGGAAGCTCGGAGCGCTTTGCAGAGAGCACTGTGTCCATGGCACCTCGAACACAGTCCTCCCGCTGAGACCAAATCACAGTTTCAGCTGTGTTACAATGAGCTATATTGCACATATTTACAATCTGAAGGCTGATGTCCCCAGAATCAAACCCTTAATGACCACTTGCTGGAGCTAGGATTAGAACCTCGACATGCAGGTACTAGCATTGGCAGCATTCGTCGTGCTCCGCAGGCCTGAGCCAAACTCTAAACTGAACAACATTTGATCTCCGAAAAGAATGTCTGAATATATGTCGTAGTTTTTGGCGAAGCTCGGTGGGCTTAGAAACAGATGAAACATTTGTCTCAGGCGCTACATACAACCCTGAGCATTTGAATCTATGTCTGCGAGGTGCCAGGGCGGGAAACAACCTTTACAACGAAACTTTTACAACGAACTACCATTACAACGCAACTTTTACAACGCAAACTATTACAACGCATAGCGCTGGGGGGCGCTCTAGGATAGGGAATAGGTTTAATGTACTATCCAACACCTTCCCTACTATCCACGGGGACTGGAGTTGGAATAGTAAATTAAACTATTCACTATCCAGCGCCCAAAAGTATTATGCGTTGTAATGGTATGCGTTGTAAAACTTGCGATGTAAAGGTAGGCGTTGTAAAAGTATGCGTTGTAACGTCATACATCCGCCAGGGCTCCCCCCTACAGAAGCTGAGAACAGTCATGAGTGTGGGCAGGATGCATTGGAAGAGGGTGTAGGGCATCAGTGATGAGTTAATTTTACCGGACCCCCTTCAAACGTACCCAAAACTGCATGTCTACATCACACTACAGCACTTCCTTCTTAAACACTTGACATATAATTCCTGCACACACCAGAAGAGAAATAATAATCGAACGGCAATAAATATTCTTGCTCAGCCTTGTTAGAACTTCACATTCTTGTGTTTAAGCACTGTATGAGGAGCTGAAATCACATTCTACATGGAGACGGGGCCCATATATTCAATTATGATTCTGTTTGTTAAGTGGTGCTTTTTGCTACTTTATATGTGAGGCACAACTTTCATGTAGAAAGACTGTGTAATCCCGGCATTCAAAAAAAAAAATCCATATATTTTCTGGGAGTTGTATTTTTTCTTTCAGTTTCTTTGCATAAATGTTGAGCGCGGTTAGAAGGCATAAATCCAGAGGCCGAGCTTTTGCCTTACAACATGCCTACAAATTTTAAAAATAGGCAGTATGATGGGCCTAGTGCTGGTAGCCTCATAGTGCTTTTTCATCTGGAGGAGGGGGGTGGGGCTGAAAGGTCAAGCTACAACGATGGGAGGCAGACACAATGCACGCGCTATGAAAGCCGCACCATAGCAAATTCTTTTCTGGAGGGAAGGTGAGGGTAAGCATAAGCACCAGGAGGGTGGATGGAGGGGAGGCAAGCAACAATGACGGACGCAGGTGCAAACAACAACAATGGGAGGGCAAGCAGCAATGGGAGGGGAAAGGAGGTCAAAACAATAAAGGAAGGATGGCGGGAGCAGGCTACAACATGCATGCAAGGACAATGAGGAAGCTACGACAACGAGGGAAGCAAAAATAAAAGTTCCTGAGCACAAACAGCGGAAGGACATTAATTAAGAAATGTATCAACTCTTGGTCCATGTTCCTTCGAAGGGACAAACACAAGAAGAGAAGGTGAAACCAACATGCGCTGACCAATGAGAATAAAGGAGATGAAAGTGACGATGATACCAACCAATGATAAAAAAGTTAGAAAAAAAGATTGCTATGCTAGAAGAAAAACATGTAGTATTCAGAGATACCTTAGTCTTGAATGAAATATGGGCGAAAGCGAATTCACGTTCCGCATAATCCGCGAATTCGTGCAAATTTGTGGATTTTTTTTTGCGTGTTCGCTGGGCTTTTTGCGTGTTCGCGGGCCGCTTGCAGCGCATCGACCGCGAAGTTACCCATGCGGTCGTACATGGGCGCGGCCATCTTGTCCGCGTTGCGTATTTCCGTTTCCGGGCGCTATTTGCAAGCTCGCGTTGTGCGCGGGGCGCGATTACGTATTTGCGTGCGTTTTTGCGTGCTCGCGGGGAAAATTTCGCGCAAACTTACCCACGGGGTCCTTAATGGGCGTGGCCATCTTGTTTTTCATTCATTGCTATGGTTCTGGGCATGCTTTTTCAATCCTCCCCTAATCTTTGCAATCCTTTGGTTCTTTGAACTTTTTTGGGATATTTTTTACTCATTATCTATCCCTCTTTTTTTCTACATCTCTATTTTGTGTTTTTTTTCTACTTTTGGTTACTTTAAAGCTACTTTTTTAAACTCTTTTCTTTTCTTTCCTTTTTCCCTATTCTTTCCTATTTTTTTTTCCAGCTGTCCAGGACCATGGCAAAGGGAGCCGGGAAGAGCAAGGTGAAAGGTCCCGTACCCCGTACCCAGCTCCCTTGCGGGCGATTGGGGGGGAGGATGTAGTGGCCAGGGAGGTTTTCAGCACGGTGGAGTTAGCCGTACTTATATTTTATGTTCAGCGCCACCTCCTGAAGACCGTGGCAGCAGGGGGCAGGCCCGGTCAAGGGTATGGCCTCTGGGAACGTCGACAGCTGTGGGATAAGGTGTGCCGAGCCATGCGTAGGGAGTCGGGGGGTCCGGCGCACCTATGACCAAGCGACGCACCGGTGGGCAGACGTCCTTGACCGGGAACAGGACCTGGTCCACCTGCTAGGCGTGGAGATCCCTGGCCTTGGTGAGTAGGTATTTAATAACTACTTTGTTTTCTTCTGCTCTGTGTTATATTGCTAATATATGTTTTTCCCAAATAGCAAGAATGCTGCAGATTCGATTACATTGCAGGTAAAATAATGTTTAAATCGCTTCTGCGATTGCAGGTGCTCGACTCCGCAGAGGCGTTGCTAACTATGCTTACTTGTTTGCAACCTTGTGCTCATATGGCCTGAATATGTATGAGTGTAGTACTTTACAGAACTGCATAATGCTAAAGAGACTATTGACTCCAGTCTAGTCCTTCCTTTGTACTCCTGCTGCCACTAAGAAGAAGAGATAGTGGTGGACTGATAGGTTGAGTATATTATGACTTGTTATTAGTAGTAGGACATTTTTTAGTGGTCTGCAATCATGATGACGGACTGTGTCTGTCACGTCGCGTGCTGCTGAGTGCTGGCAGTCGTAGTAGAACCTTTTTGTTGTTGGTTTAGTTAGCGATTTACATAACTTTCTGAGTAGACGGTCTGCGAATCCAGCAATACTGTACCAGTATCCTCCTAGTTGACCAGATCACATAGGTCAATACATGTTGTGCAATTGTTGGTAATTTGTTTCCCCGAGATAATTTTAGATTGTGGTCAAAGAAATCAAATATTTCAAAAAAACAATCATCCATGTTTGTGTTTATTTCATGTTCACATTCAGCACCTCCCAGGGGCAAGAAGAGTACACCCCAGACTCCGGTGGAAGAAAGTGGGCAGGAACGGTCCTCTGCAGGCTCTTCTGCTAGCCCCAGTAAGTTGTTCTGTTGTTAATATAATTATACTTCCCTAACTTTTACAGCTCCTATTCATTCCAAACTGTTTCCTAATTCTATTTTTTACAAAATAGTAATCTTTGATCTTCTTGTAGACTGTTTCTACATTCTTATCCTGCCTTTCTACCATCACTCTCTGTGCTACTACTATTTACTATTATTATGAGTCGGTCTGTGTAGGTAGCTAAGCTTGCCCAGTCGGCAAACGGTGTTAAACAAAACTCTGATCCACATTAGCTCTAGAGGCACTGAGTGCAGTCCTCTGGGTTGCCCTTGCTGTGTATTCCAGTCTTCTTAATGTTAGTGCTTTGACAATTTCCAACAACAAAATGTCAATGTCAACCAAGAATAAGCTAGTAGTTGGCTTTTTGATTTGATAGTAGCACATACCATACCGCTAGTGTTTCAGGGACTATTCTACACATACAGAACTATGGACAAGAGAAATAGGACATTGTTGATGATAGGTGCAGTTCGACTTTCCACTTACCTCAGTCAGAAGTAACTGTGCGGGACTGGGGAGCCATCACCTTGGTGGAACTTCAATTCCTCCTGGTGGTGACGAGGAGTAGTTGGTTCTGTCTGTTACATAGAAAAAAGTTGCACGTTAAAAAGCAAGCATTCATCAGTTGTGCCAAAAAGTGTTGCATGTTATGGCTAAGCATATAATTTAACACCCTCCACAAACCCGTGATATGTATTAACATTTTCTCTTCCATTACGAGACGAAATAGGGGGTGGTGTATGGCATCTAAAAATATGACATGTTTTTTTCTAGGCGTCACAACATCGGATGCTGCACTTCCCACCACCAGTGCCGGGGCCAGCTGTGCGGAGGGGTCCACTCAGGGGCGGTGCGGCGGTGCCACAAGTGCCACCAGGAGGAGCTGAGGGGGATGGCTCAGCAGCGGCAGACGGTGGTAAGTTATTATGCTCCTTACTTATTGACATTTTAGAGTGGGTTCGCAAAGGAGTGTATGATGTACTGTACAGTAGACAGTATACTAGTACAAGTACGCTCTACTGTTAAGAACAGTTACTAATTTAGAACTACATTTTTGCCAATCACGGAGAAGACAGTCAACCTTGACTTAGTAATAGCAATAGCGGCGGTAGTTCTCGGGTAAGCAATGGCCCCCTCTATTTGACTTTAACTCAGCTGGGAAACTTTTATCGTGAAGGCAAGTCTTATCAGATGATCTTGAGGGATGTGAAGAACGAAAAGGGAAAGAAGGGTGAAAGGAAGGACGAGCGAGTCGTAACATTTATGACTGTAAAGAATGATACGTGTTTTTGAATGCAGGCAGAGGTGGCTGATAGGAAGGAATCAGATGCATGGTTGCTTGACGCAAGGATGGTTGGAGGAGAAAGAAAAGATGACTGCCTGTGATGGTGAATCAGAAAATGCATGTGTGGTGGGCATTGCAATATATCATTTGGGTCAAACTGAAATGCAAGTCAAGACGGTGGTTTACCAAATAAAATGAAAAGGGTGTTAGTTGGTTGTTGAGAAAAAGTAAACTTGGTACAAGTTGAGACATTAAGAAGTATGATAGACGTTTACTTTGGAAGCTTGGATGGTATCTTCTTCTTCCTCATAGATAGCAGAGGTGTATGTAGTAGAGCAGACGCTCAGCGGATGAACAGTGTTACTTTGAACAGCATGTCCATGCCAGAGTAGCAAAGCTGAGGAAATTCAAATACTAGAAGTTGTGATTGTTCAGAAAATTTAAATACTCCCTTGACTAACAATACAGTAGTTTACTTTGCAAGCACAGCATATATTGTGTATGTATTGTATAGTAGACACTATGTCAAGTGAGGTCCCTTCCTCCGGCAATTATGGGTATGTGACGAGGGGGACCCGGGACTCAAAGACATGTACCCCCCTAATCTGACCCGAACCCTGTTACTCTCGCCTTTTTTCTCGCAGCACCCAGAACATTGGACAGCAGCCGTGCCCAGCCTTCCACCCGAGACTGACTCGACCGAGGAGCCTTGTTTCTTTAACTGGGCGAACACCCCATTCTCTATATGAGCCGTAAACTGTTTCCCAGGGAGGTGAGGTACCCGACCATCGAAAAAGAATGTCTCGCCATCAAATGGGCGGTTGCAAAACTGAGATATTACCTGGAGGGGCATCCGTTCACGCTCTACACGGACCACGCACCCCTACAGTGGATGAGTAGAAACGTGTCTAATAACCCGAGGGTCATGAGATGGTTCTTATCTCTCCAGCCCTTCTCCTTTCAGGTGTGCCATAGGAAAGGGAAGGGCAATGCCAACGCCGACTACTTGTCCCGATTTCCTCTCCCCGATCGGGAGAATCCTAGGGGGGAGGTGTGTGACGAGGGGGACCCGGGACTCAGAGACATGTACCCCCCTAATCTGACCCGAACCCTGTTACTCTCGCCTTTTTTTTCTCGCAGCACCCAGAACATTGGACGGCAGCCGTGCCCAGCCTTCCACCCGAGACTGACTCGACCGAGGAGCCTTGTTTCTTTAACTGGGCGGAACTCGATCCAAGCCCCGCCCACGAGCCCATCGGAAAACCCTGCCCTGACACGACACAGGTGTGTGTATCACCCGGAGGAGTAGGCGGTTGGAAGGACGCGGAATCGAAAGGCGGATTGACGAGACTCACGAGAGCCGAGGACGGGAGGAGAACCGGAGGCGTATCTGACACAGAGAGCGGAGATATCGGAGGAGCCCCGACTTCGGAAGTAGAGGCGGCGGGAGGCGAGGCCGGTGCGAGAAACAACTTCTACAACAACAAGCCAGGAGGCCAACGGGAAGGCGCTTCGCCCAGCCACACTTCAAGGGAAGTGTGGCTTTCACAGGTACGATCTCGCTTTACAGGCTGGGTTGGTCAAAGGTGGAGCAAGCCGCCCTGAGAGAAACACATGGCATCCCTAGCACTAATCCCCTACTTTATTATTTATTATTAAGGGCATTTTGTAAAGCGCTTGGTTACGCTAAAAGCGTGTCCCCGCGCTAACTGAAGCACTCATAAGACATAAAAGGGGAAGGGCCTACTGTTTTGAGAAGAGGTGTGTTTTCAATTTCCTCCGGAAACTTGATTCAGAGGGGTCCAGACGTAAATTGAGAGGTAGAGCATTCCAGCTCTTAGCCCCCAGGTATCGGAAGGATCTTCCTCCCATGCGAGCTCTCTTTACCCTCGGGACCTTAAGTAGGCCTCCCTGAGAGGAGCGCAAAGCGCGGGATGGAATGTACCTGGTGACTAGGTTCTGGAGTGGTGCTGGTGCCTTGTTAGCAAGGATACGGTGGCAGGTGCAGAGAGCTTTGAATTCAACTCTGCTCTTTATAGGTAACCAATGAAGGGACTGGAGGGCAGCTTTGGAGTCTGATCTGTTAGGTAGTTTTAATATAAGACGAGCTGCCGCATTCTGTAGCACCTGTAGTCGATTTATTGCCTTACAGGTAGCTCCCAGATAGAGTAGGTTGCCAACGTCCATGCGTGAAGTAATCAGAGCGTGTACCAGTGTTCTGCGTGCGGCCATAGGGAGGAGAACTAGGACCTTTCGCAGAATTTTTAAAACGCTGAAGCAAGTGCCCGTGACCCTGTCTATCTGGGGTCCGAGAGACAGGTCAGCATCGAGCCAGATCCCCAGGTTTCTGACTTCCTGCCGGGGTGTAGGTACCTCACCCAGGCACGAAGGCCACCATGCCGACGACCAGATGGAGGGATTTCCTCCCACCACGAGCACCTCGGTCTTGTTGCCATTTAATTTCAGGCAATTTGTGGACATCCAGGTAGCAAGGTCCTGCATGCAGGCCCTGAAGCTGTCCATGGCAAGGCCGGGTGCACGCGAGAGGGAGACCACCAGCTGCGTGTCGTCGGCATAGGATACAATTTGCAAACCATGTCCCACGGCAATCGGCACCACTGGGGAGACATAAAGATTGAAAAGGGTTGGGCTCAAGGATGATCCCTGAGGGACTCCCTGGCCCAGACCCATGTCTCTAGAGTAGTGGTCTCCTTGACGAATCTGGAAACTTCTCCCAGTCAGGAAGGATCGGATCCATTGGAGTGCGGCTCCTGATATGCCTCCGTTATTCAGACACTGTAGCAAGGTGGAATGTGCTACAGTGTCGAATGCTGCACTTAGGTCCAATAGGATAAGGGCCATAGTATGTCCCTCATCCACCCCCTGCCTTAGGGACTCCACAGCCATCAGAAGTGCCGATTCCGTTGAGTGGCGGGGGCGGAAGCCAAGCTGGGTGTCGTGCAGTAAGGCAGCTTTATCCACGAAATCCATAAGCTGGAGATTAACCGTTTTTTCGGCCACCTTAGCCAAGTAAGGTAAGAGAGAGATAGGCCGTAGGTTGTCTAATTTATCGAAGCTAATGTTAGGGTTATTCCTAAGAGGAAGGACTACCGCTTTTTTCCATTCTTTGGGCACTGTCTTTGTGTTAAACGACACATCTAGTAGATGCCTGATGTAAGGCTCCAGAACCGCTAGGCTGTCCTCTAGGCGTCTAGGAGTAGTAGGGTCCCGTGGAGAGCCTGACTTCACGGACCTACAGATTTTAACAAGATCTTCCGAGGGTGGGGTGACAAAATTCGTCAGTGTGGGTGCGTCTCCCCATTCTCTTGGGTTTTCCACAAAGTCAATCCCATTCATGGGAGGAGTTGGAAATGCCGAATAAATTTTGGATATTTTTTCGGCAAAAAAGTCTGCGATTCTGTCGCAAGACTCGGGTGAGCAGTCATCGGGGGTAATGGCAGATTTTCCATTTGAGAGAGTTTTATACAGTAAGAACAGCTCCTTCGTTGAGTTACCGGCTTCGCTGATCCTAGCCGCATAATATGTGGCTTTCGACTTTCTAATTAAGCCGTGGTAAAGTCTTCTCTCTGACAGGTAGGCTTCTCTAGTATCTTTTGAGAGAGCTCTCCGCCATAGCCTTTCAGTTCTCTTCAATGCGATTTTTACGTCCCGCAAGTTATTACTGAACCAAGGTGCGGTTTTATTAACACGACCACCAGGTTTGGCTTTTGACAGGGGGGCTGTAAGATCGAGAGCATCATTGATGCGCTTGCAGAGAAGAAAGTTAGCCGTGTCTGCATCGTCTCCCCCAGGATCCCCTCCTTTGGTAAGGGCCTGACAGAACTTAGACTGAGTGAAGGTGGCCCATTTTCGCTTAAGATGGTACCGTGCAATGGGTCGCAGAGATTTGCCTTCAGGAATTCGGATGGCGAAAGGTACAAAATAGTGATCTGACCATGGGATGGGGGTGGGAGTTGTCGCTTCTACTTCCCCCCAGTTAACGAATATAGGATCTAGGAGGTTACCTAACTGATGGGTGGGGCCACTTACAATTTGATTCAGTTGTAAGGCTCCTAATACTTTACAAAAATTCATACTGGTGGTGTCAGAGGGGCCATTGAAATGTAGATTAAGGTCACCAAGTACCATAAATTTGTCTTTGGATAGCGAGCTCTCTATAATGCTTTCAACCAGGCTCTCCTCAAACCTGGCTGAGGGGCCAGGAGGTCTGTAGATCAACATACCTCTCAGTGTGCAGTTGTTATTCACTTTGATCGTAAAGCTCCCTGTCTCACTGTCCAGAATGGGCGCGTGGTCTAATTGGCATCGTAAACTTTCCTGGGCAACAATAGCAATGCCCCCTCCTCTACCTGTTTGCCTATCCTGCCTGTGTATTATATAGCCCTCTGGAAGTGCCTCTAGGGCATCAGGCGTGGACTCATCATCCAGCCAAGTTTCGGTTAAGAATGCCAGTTCCCATTTTTTTTCCAGGAGCAGATCATATAGATCTAACTTGTGTTTACGTAATGAGCGGACATTTATCAGACCGCATCGTATGGTGTATTCCAAAGTGACCCTGTTCTTACCGAGGTCATAGGAGAAGTGGCAATGTTCGCAACCTGTGTTATCCTCTACTCGTAAATTGTGCCTACACGGCTCAGCAATGTCATAGCGGAAGGCTAGTAGTTCTTGCTTACTCCACCGTATATGGTTCTCCCGAGGGACAGGGGGTATGGCCCTGGACCGCGTACGATCGCGGACGGGCGCAGACGGGCTTGCCTTAGGCGCGCCTTCGGCGCGCAAACGGCGCTCCCGCTGCGCTCGTCCGCTGCGCTTGCGTGAAAGACACATTTGTAGTAGGAAAAGTGGGCGTGGCCTCCAAAGTGGGCGTGTCCTAGCGTTTGAGCCGCGATGGCGGCCGAGCAATCCTACCCTGTCTCAGCGCTAAGATCCGCTGGATCAGGGTCACTGACAGGCGAAGTTCAAGCAAGTAATCAGGGTGAGTACCCAATAGTTTTAAAATCAAGTTCAACACAGTAATACAGTTTTAAAAGAAATGCGGGCAAAACACCTCCGGCTTTCCGCCTCAGAGGACAACAGTGATAGTTTTGGCGCGCTCGCAGTCAGCGCTTTAATAGGTCGGGGTGGGCGTGGCCTCCAAAGTGGGCGTGTCCTAGCGTTTGAGCCGCGATGGCGGCCGAGCAATCCTACCCTGTCTCAGCGCTAAGATCCGCTGGATCAGGGTCACTGACAGGCGAAGTTCAAGCAAGTAATCAGGGTGAGTACCCAATAGTTTTAAAATCAAGTTCAACACAGTAATACAGTTTTAAAAGAAATGCGGGCAAAACACCTCCAGCTTTCCGCCTCAGAGGACAACAGTGATAGTTTTGGCGCGCTCGCAGTCAGCGCTTTAATAGGTCGGGGTGGGCGTGGCCTCCAAAGTGGGCGTGTCCTAGCGTTTGAGCCGCGATGGCGGCCGAGCAATCCTACCCTGTCTCAGCGCTAAGATCCGCTGGATCAGGGTCACTGACAGGCGAAGTTCAAGCAAGTAATCAGGGTGAGTACCCAATAGTTTTAAAATCAAGTTCAACACAGTAATACAGTTTTAAAAGAAATGCGGGCAAAACACCTCCGGCTTTCCGCCTCAGAGGACAACAGTGATAGTTTTGGCGCGCTTGCAGTCAGCGCTTTAATAGGTCGGGGTGGGCGTGGCCTCCAAAGTGGGCGTGTCCTAGCGTTTGAGCCGCGATGGCGGCCGAGCAATCCTACCCTGTCTCAGCGCTAAGATCCGCTGGATCAGGGTCACTGACAGGCGAAGTTCAAGCAAGTAATCAGGGTGAGTACCCAATAGTTTTAAAATCAAGTTCAACACAGTAATACAGTTTTAAAAGAAATGCGGGCAAAACACCTCCGGCTTTCCGCCTCAGAGGACAACAGTGATAGTTTTGGCGCGCTCGCAGTCAGCGCTTTAATAGGTCGGGGTGGGCGTGGCCTCCAAAGTGGGCGTGTCCTAGCGTTTGAGCCGCGATGGCAGCCGAGCAATCCTACCCTGTCTCAGCGCTAAGATCCGCTGGATCAGGGTCACTGACAGGCGAAGTTCAAGCAAGTAATCAGGGTGAGTACCCAATAGTTTTAAAATCAAGTTCAACACAGTAATACAGTTTTAAAAGAAATGCGGGCAAAACACCTCCGGCTTTCCGCCTCAGAGGACAACAGTGATAGTTTTGGCGCGCTCGCAGTCAGCGCTTTACTAGGTCGGGGTGGGCGTGGCCTCCAAAGTGGGCGTGTCCTAGCGTTTGAGCCGCGATGGCGGCCGAGCAATCCTACCCTGTCTCAGCGCTAAGATCCGCTGGATCAGGGTCACTGACAGGCGAAGTTCAAGCAAGTAATCAGGGTGAGTACTCAATAGTTTTAAAATCAAGTTCAACACAGTAATACAGTTTTAAAAGAAATGCGGGCAAAACACCTCCGGCTTTCCGCCTCAGAGGACAGCTGCACCATACCGACACCTGGGACGTGGGTGAATTGTTTCTGCACGTGTGACCCTCACTACCCTCCCTCTTCACTGTATATCATTGCACGAGGACTGACTCTGCCCTTTCTCTCTGTTTTCCAAGCTGGAAGGCGTCGGAGACGAGGACCGGACTACATGTCTCAGAAGCCCGAGGGAAAGAAGGGGAACCGGACCAGAAAGGTGCAGAGAGCGGCGTTCTGCCATAGAGGCGGCAACAGAACTACCACTTCCCTACTACCGCAAACAGATCCTAAGGAAGCGTATACTGAAAATAAAACCAGCTTTACCCTCAGTACCTGTCTCCGTGAGTCTGTTTCCATCCCCCAGCTCACAAGTGGTGGATAATGCGGGCAACGCAGTGACCGTCCGGGACGTAAGGATGGAAGAGCTACTACAGGCATTGATAAAAGGGCAGGAACAATTAGGATGGGCTGTGGATCAACAGCTCGCTGCCGCGCAGGCAGACAGGGACGCATATAGGAACACAGTCGCCACACAGATCGAGGGACTACAGAAGGTCATACATGAGCCTGCAAGCTCTCACGTAAGAGAAACTGGAAGAGCGCACCCCACCCCGCCCGGCATTTCCCTGCAGAAGGACATTGCCAGCGAAGACCCAGACGCCTTCCTTGTCAACTTCGAGAGGGTGGCACTGGCCTGCGGGTGGCCTCTCGAGAAATGGCCCTTCTTTCTTGCACCCCTGCTGACAGGGGAAGCCCAGGCGGCTTACCAGGTGGCCAACAGTACGGGCCAGACGCCATATGGACAAATCAAGACCATTATCCTTGACCACTTAGGCCTGGATGCCGAGGCCTACCGGGTCCGGTTCCGGAAGGAAAGAGGGACCCCGGGCGAAAACCCCAAAACCCTGTTCTTCAGGCTAAAGGCAGCCGCGGATAAATGTCTCACCCCCTCAGTAAGCTCTAAAGATGAAATAATGGACAAAGTATATTTAGAGCAATATCTCGAGGCTCTTCCTTTCGGGACACAGAAATGGCTAAGGCAGCATTCCAACCTGACCACCATCCAAGCAATGGAAATGGCAACCACGTACTCTCGTGCTCAACCCCGGTTGCATCCCAGTGAGCCAGACAAGTCAGCCAAGTCGCCTTTCCGCATAGAGAGGAAACGAAGACCCCCCCCTGGTCTATCCTTACCTCGGCCGTCCACAGTGGAGGTCCCCTCCTTCAAAGGGCCCCAATGCTTCGATTGCGGCTCCTGGGGCCATATAGCCCGCTTTTGTCCCCAGAGACGGAACCAGGAAGAACCGATGGACGTAGGATATGTCCCCAAAGCTATCCTTTACACCGCAGAACTAGGAGGGGCTTTCCACGTAAGTGTCTGGGTGAATGGGGCTAGGGCTAAGGCTCTTCTGGACTCGGGTTGTAAGCAGTCGGTGGTACAATGGGGTTTTGTGAGACCTGACCAGTTAACTCCCGATGGGGTGGTTAACATAAAATGCGTACATGGGGACATAAAAAGGTACCCGATTGCCCATGTGCCTCTAGTGCTGGAGGGGGGTAAGACCCTAGTAGTTAAAGTCGGGGTGCTTGATACTCTCCCTGAGGAAATAATCATAGGGACGGATAACCCCCACTTCCCCGACTTGTTCTCTGCGACCCTACAGAAGGAGAGGGGTCTGGAGACCCTACCTCTCTCTGCCCTAACTGCCTCTGACCCCTGGGTGGGCGACCGTAGCTCCAGGTTTGCCCAAGCCAATGACTCGAATTTGTATAACGCCTGGGAACAAGCACACGCAGACAAGGACAACCCAACACCCCGTTATCCCCGTTTCCTGATCAAAGAGGACCTTCTATACAGACAGGGAAGTCCGGACGATCCTCTCCAGCTTCTTGTACCGGTCTGTTTCAGAGAACAGATCATGTTCTACGCCCATACCCATCTGCTGGCTGGCCACACCGGCAGTGAGAAAACCACCCAGAATGTACTACTGAGCTTCTTCTGGCCTGGTGTATACAAGGACATAAAAACCCATTGTCAGACCTGTGACATATGTCATCGGAAAAACACCAAGAGACCTCCAGGGGTGCCCCTTCAACCCCTTCCCATTATAGGGACTCCTTTCGAGAGAGTAGCTATGGACCTCATCGGGCCCCTACCCAAAACACGACGAGGAAACCAGTATGCGCTGGTCATTGTGGACTACGCCACAAGATTTCCGGAAGCCTTTCCCCTAAGAGCGCCCACCTCGAAGAATATAGCAGACAAGTTCCTGGAGCTGTTTTCGAGGGTGGGGTTTCCCAAGGAGGTCCTCACAGACCAGGGTACCCCGTTCATGTCAAGAGTGATGAAGGAGGTGTGTCAACTCTTGAACCTCCACCAGATCCGGACCTCCATCTACCATCCACAGACGGACGGACTGGTGGAGCGGTACAACGGAACCCTGAAGTCGACATTAAAGAAAATGCTCACTGTGAACGCGAGTGACTGGGACCTACTTCTTCCCTTGGCCCTCTACGTGATCAGAGGCCAGAGACAGAGCAGTCTGGGCTGCTCGTCGTTTGACATGTTGTACGGATGACAGCCACGGAGCCTCCTGGAAATGACAAAAGAGGTGTGGGAGACAGAACCCCAAGCAGAAACCAAGAGCCTGCTGGAATACAGTCAAAACCTGAAAAACAAGTTGGGGAAAATAAGAGATCTGGCGTATTTGCAGTTGGAGAACAGCCAGAAGAAACAAAGTACCAACTACAACAAAGGGAAGAAGTGGAGACGACTCTCAGTAGGCGATTGGGCACTCGTGCTGCTGCCATCCCTCACCAAGAAGTTCCACAACGAATGGCAGGGACCCTTCCAGGTCATGGAAACCATAGGAAATACCACATACAAACTCCGACTGACCGGTAGAAAATCCCAGGTTTTTCATATAAACCTGTTGAAAAAGTGGCTGGGTCCTTCACCTGTGAGCCACCATCTGGCCATCCCTACCGGACACAAAGACGGCACCACACTAGACGAACTCGTGGTTAACGAAGATTTGTACCAGACCGATCAGGAGGGGCTGCAGAGGGTCCTACGTCCCTTCTCGTCCATCTTTTCCGACTTACCCGGAAAAACCAACCTGACCGAACACCGGATTGAAACACCAGTCGGAACCACGGTTAAGCAACGACCTTATAGGATACCTGCGGCCAAAAGAGAGGCCATACGTAAAGCAGTCCAAGAGATGCTCAGACTAGGAGTAATACGGCCCTCGCGCAGTGAATGGTCTTCACCCATCATGATGGTGCCCAAGCCAGACGGGAGCAGCAGGTTCTGCGTGGACTTCAGGGCCTTAAACGCGGTATCGTCGTTTGACGCCTATCCCATCCCACGAATCGACGAGCTGAATGGCCCAATACATCAGCACCCTTGATCTGACCAAGGGATATTGGCAGGTCCTGTTAAGAGAGGAAGACAGGAAGAAAACTGCTTTTGCCACCCCAGATGGACTGTACGAGTTCAACGTCCTCCCCTTTGGTTTGCACGGGGCGCCCGCCACCTTTCAGAGGTTGATGAACGAAGTCCTCAGAGAACATCAAAGCTTCAGCTCCGCTTATTTGGACGACATCATAATATTCAGCCCGTCCTGGGAGAGCCATCTCATGCACCTGCACACCATCTTACAGCAACTCAAAGGTGCTGGGCTACACATAAACTCCAAGAAATCCCGGATAGGTTTCCAAAAAGTGAAGTACCTTGGCTACATGCTTGGACACGGAATCATAGAACCACAAATCGAAAAGGTCCGAGCTATCGCCGACACCCCATTTCCCAAAAACGCAAAGGACATGAGGGCGTTCTTGGGGTTGATCGGTTATTACCGCCGATTCATACCCTCTTTTTCGGACATAGCTGCCCCTCTCTCAGACACCCTGAAAAAGCAGTTCCCAACCAACGGTTTCCTGCATCCCACACCGGAGATGTGGAAGGCCTTCAAAACCCTAAAAGGGGTTATCACGACCAGTCCTGTGTTGTCCTCCCCTGACTTCACCAAGCCATTTATCCTGCACACGGACGCTTCGGACTTCGGAATCGGGGCTGTATTGTCCCAAGAATCAGAGATGGGGATGGAACACCCCATTCTCTATATAAGCCGTAAACTGTTTCCCAGGGAGGTGAGGTACCCGACCATCGAAAAAGAATGTCTCGCCATCAAATGGGCGGTTGCGAAACTGAGATATTACCTGGAGGGGCATCCGTTCACGCTCTATACGGACCACGCACCCCTACAGTGGATGAGTAGAAACGTGTCTAATAACCCGAGGGTCATGCGATGGTTCCTATCTCTCCAGCCCTTCTCCTTTCAGGTGTGCCATAGGAAAGGGAAGGACAATGCCAACGCCGACTACTTGTCCCGATTTCCTCTCCCCGATCGGGAGAATCCTAGGGGGGAGGTGTGTGACGAGGGGGACCCGGGACTCAGAGACATGTACCCCCCTAATCTGACCCGAACCCTGTTACTCTCGCCTTTTTTCTCGCAGCACCCAGAACATTGGACGGCAGTCGTGCCCAGCCTTCCACCCGAGACTGACTCGACCGAGGAGCCTTGTTTCTTTAACTGGGCGGAACTTGATCCAAGCCCCGCCCACGAGCCCATCGTAAAACCCTGCCCTGACACGACACAGGTGTGTGTATCACCCGGAGGAGTAGGCGGTTGGAAGGACGCGGAATCGAAAGGCGGATTGACGAGACTCACGAGAGCCGAGGACGGGAGGAGAACCGGAGGCGTATCTGACACGGAGAGCGGAGATATCGGAGGAGCCCCGACTTCGGAAGTAGTGGCGGCGGGAGGCGAGGCCGGTGCGAGAAACAACATCTACAACAACAAGCCAGGAGGCCAACGGGAAGGCGCTTCGCCCAGCCACACTTCAAGGGAAGTGTGGCTTTCACAGGTACGATCTCGCTTTACAGGCTGGGTTGGTCAAAGGTGGAGCAAGCCGCCCTGAGAGAAACACACGGCATCCCTAGCACTAATCCCCTACCCTAGCTGCACCATACCGACACCTGGGACGTGGGTGAATTGTTTCTGCACGTGTGACCCTCACTACCCTCCCTCTTCACTGTATATCATTGCACGAGAACTGACTCTGCCCTTTCTCTCTGTTTTCCGAGCTGGAAGGCGTTGGAGACGAGGACCGGACTACATGTCTCAGAAGCCCGAGGGAAAGAAGGAGAACCGGACCAGAAAGGCGCAGAGAGCGGCCTTCCGCCATAGAGGCGGCAACAGAACTACAACTTCCCTACTACCGCAAACAGATCCTAAGGAAGCGTATACTGAAAATAAAACCAGCTTTACCCTCAGTACCTGTCTCCGTGAGTCTGTTTCCATCCCCCAGCTCACAGGGTACCACACTCACTCCCTATGTTAATAATTTTCTTTCAGCTGTGTCATGGGTGGACTATTGCTGTTGTTCACTCAATCTATCAAAACAAAGCACCTAAAGTAATCCATCATATAAGCAAAGATCATGTGATCAGCAGAATATATGATCAGAAATGAATAATCTTCATTTTCCTTTTGTAGTAGTCAAGGCCCGGTGGGGCAGTGCGAAATATAAATTACATTGAGCAGTAGCCCTTGATGTAACCGAGTATGGCCAGTGCCACCCCTATAGAAAAGTAAGAGCTTCTTATCCCCACCTGCATATACTGCTTAAAGTAATGCGAGTCTGCGTCATCATGGCTTGTGTCTGTTTTTCTTGGGTGCAACCTGAGTGAGCTGGCATTATGCCGGCTACCACAAGTTCACGTACAAGTAATTTCTTTTGCAAAACAAGAGAAAAAAAGAAGAAGACTGGTGTAGTCTCTGACTCTCTGACTATGTAGTAGTGAGTCCATAGTGCTGCTAGTAGAATTCCTGAAACTCCCACTAATGTCACAGGCCTACAAAGACTGCGGAAAGATACATTCCAAAATGTTATACTGTGCTTGCAAGTTGCTAGTGTTACTGTGAGACAACTTTCTGTCGAATTATTTTGACTTAATGTTAAAGACTATTGGCTACAGTATTTTTCTTTCTTTCTTCATATAGATGCTCCAAAAAAGCTCACCCGCAAGGAGATGGCTGTCCGGGCCAGGGCACGTAAGCTGGAGGCCATTTGTGTCGAATATCAGTGGCTGTGGGCTCGGGAGCAGGAGGAGACGGCAACTACTGCATCCTCCTGCTGTGCCCCCGGGTCCACCAGCCAGCAGCCTCCAGCGAAACGGCGCCGTGGCCCGACAGCCTCCCGCCGCCACCGCACAGCAGCAAAAACAACAGCTGCCCCCCCCGAGCTTGGATGGCACGTCTGCGCCGCCTCCGAAAGCGAGTGGACTACCTGGAACGATTGGCAGAGAAGCAACAGCGCCAGCTCCGGGACCTCCGCGAAGAGGTCAGGGACCTGTCCACAGGAGGACACCGCCGAGGAAGTGACTATCCCTTGCCCCTTTTTTAAAGACTGTTGGGGGGGGGGGTGGGAATTGGGCGTTGGGGAAAGGGACTTGAAGGACATTTGGGCATTGGTTGGGGTTGGGGAAGGGGGTGAGTTGGGTTAGTTTATTTTTGTTAGGGGAAATATATCATTTATTTTACATACTTAAACATAGTATACGCGTTCATATTATTTTGTGTGGTGGTGGGCGGGGGTTACTGTACGTTTGCTTACCAGCATGAATTATCTAAACGTCCAGACATGTACAAAAGTGCCACTAACAGATTTAGTGAATTCAATTGCCCTACTAGTACTTTACTAGTACTACTGTGACACTGTCAGTCTCTCCTCTCCTCCGAGTCCTAGGCCATTATTCTACCTCCCCAAAATGCTTATCTTACTTGTGATTCGTGTTTGAGAATAGGGCTAGGCACAGGGCTGGCTGCATGGCAAATGGCGATTAAGGTTGGGTGTTGACTTGAATCCTGGATTGTTGAAATATCATCGTTGTGCTGGTAGTAGTAGTGGTACACACTGGCAGTAGCAGCATATGAAAAAAAGGAAATGAAACATTGAGTGGCCTGAGCGTAGCATTAGAAACAGTACGATAGATAGTACGGTAGAGAACAGTGCCATAAATTGTAGCCTAAGCAGTGCTAAAGTATTCAAAATATAACTAAGTACTAGTTGCGTGGAGTATGGCTACTATAAGAAATAGTATTAAGGCAAAGGACAAAGCAACTTAAGCATTAAGCATTCGATTTGTCACGTGTAGGAGGAGGATGTTGTTGATGATCAATCCACGATGGTGCACATGAAATTCTGATTAGAATGATGTTTCTGTTGCTTTGATCTTATCCTCCCCAGCAAGTGTGTGGAATTTATTGTTGTCATTTAGTCACACCTCAATGAAAAACCACACAGCCCGGGGGAAGAGGGTTAGGTTTGAAAATTGGATGGGAATGGGGGTTTTTGGGAAAGTTTTGTGGAGAGAGGAAAAAAACACAGCATGGACAAACAACAAATGAAGAAAAACAAATCTTTGGATTCGAAGATATCCATAAATCTTTTAAGGGACATGAAGGAAGTGCACTATTGCATGCCTGAAGTTGTTTGCTAAATGGATGGTTAGGTTACTGAAAAGTAGTACTTACTACAACTTACTAGTAACTATGAAGAAACAATTTGACAGTACAGGGCTGCAGTAATAATTATAATTACGCAATTTCACTTGCCTCTCTGCCCTCAGAGAGAATAAACACTCATAGTTATTAGTACATTAAATTCGTTTTAAAAATAGCAAAGAAACTTATCAAATAGCTGTAGGGATGAATTGAAGCAGAGAGCAAACAAACGCAAAGAGTCACACTCGTAGAAGTTCAAGTTCACAACAATAACATTTAAAAGATAAGGAGAAGTTAAGATGATACTGTAACTGTATGTTGTAGTTGTCCTGTTGAATTTGTGAAGTTGCATCCAGCCATTCCTCTTATTCGCGGTACTCCTCCATTTCATCTGTCTCTCCGTCGATCAATCTTGGTGACCAGACACACTGTCCACTGCCTGCCTGATGCGGAATTGCGGATCGCTAATGGTAAGCCTGAGTTAATTGTTTGTTCCATGGCACAGGGTAAAAGCCGGCCTGTAATTGTTGATGGAAAAACAGGAAGTGATATTAAAACACCACGGTGAAAAAAATATAAGGTACGCTGTGTAGTGCAAAAATAACACTTTCAGTTTCAGAGGTGACAGTATTACATATAATCATAATTTCGAAAGTGCGTACTCTGAGTCTCCTTTTCAAGGATAGTAATTAGTAACTATGGGCAACTTTTGCAGATCGTGCCAAAATGCTCTCTGCAACTAGGCCCAAACCCCCCTTTTCCACCATGGATTTTCTTCAAACCAATATCAATCAAAATTAGACCTTCCCAGCAGTGCTCCCAGACCCATAAACCCACCCCCCAAAAATCTAGAACACCCCCAAGCAGCCCCCCAAAAACATGCAATACTGCTAGGCCTCAATTTAAATCGTGCCAAAACTCTCTCTGCAACTAGGCCCAAACCCCCCTTTTCCCCCATGGATTTTCTTCAAAGCCCTTGCAATCAAAATTAGACCTTCCCAGCAGTGCTCCCAGACCCCTCAACACACCCCCAAAAATGTAGAACACCCCCAAACAGCCCCCAAAAACATGCAATACTGCTATCCCCAAAACATGGCAAATCGCGCCTTGACAAAAAATTGCTGTTTTCAGCACTTCCACTACTTTGATCCTCTTGAAACTTACCAGGACACTTGTTCCAGCGATTCCCAAGAATCTCAGCAAGGCAGAACAAAATCGATCCACTGAAAGGTGTACGACTAGTTTTCACCCAAACACACGCGCCCGCAAAACACCAAAAAAGGCCAAAATTCGGCCAATTCTGGACCAAAAGATGCCAAACCCCCTAAAACCTTCCCAACATCATTATGAACGAGCCTGCATCGGGCCCTGAGCCCTAGACTCTGCGGGAACCCTACCAAATGAAACCCAAAAACCCATGTAAACCGCACTGAACCCTAAACCCTAGATATGCTTTGTCTGTCTGTGTCAAAGAGCCTAGGTATGCTACATCAGGTTGCTTCACTCAGTGGTGCCTGCCTTGACCGTCTGCATGGCCCTGCTGCAAGCATGGGCCAAAAATCCGTTACGCTCAAGAATTTGCGAATTTTCGTCAATTTCGCGAGATTTGCGGATTGTGAATTTTCCGCCGAAAAACAGCAAATTGCGCGAGCGGAACGGATTTTTGGCCCATGCTTGTGGCAGGGCCATGCAGACGGTCAAGGCAGGCACCTCTGAGTGAAGCAACCTGATGTAGCATACCTAGGCTCTTTGTCACAGACAGACAAAGCATATCTAATTGTATGCAGCAAGCCACATAGCCCCAATTTTACATGAACTGCTGTCTGGAATCTGCCTGGCATAACAACACTACACTGCCTCGACCACTCCATACCACGACTAGGCAGACATGTAGTTCTGCTGTAGTAGTTGTTGTAGACTGGTTTACCTGTTTGCCACTCACGAATTGGCCATAGTTCTTCCGTAAACCGACGCTGATGATCCATCCATCCCAGTAAGTGACTAAAGAAAAAAGATATATTAATATTTAATCAATCATCATGGTATATTGGCAAACAGTAAGTCCAAGGACATTTTGCATATTGGGAAATGCAACGTAGTGGCCCCTGCAGTTGAAGTACTGCGCTTTATAAATGCTTTGATTGATTGATTGATTGAAGTACAGTTTGAATTAAACAAGGTAAAAAAACAGCAGAGTAGACTTGGTTACATTTAGTGTGTAAAAGATTAAATAATAACAGAAGACATATGACTTATTTCATGCACAACAAACAAACAGCAATTGCTTTCATCAGAGCCAGACAGCCATTGCTGCCCCCTGCATGCTATCTTCTTCTCATTATTCATTACCTGTTCCACTTTTTGTCTGCATCTTCTTCTGAAAGTGAGGCCCCACAGGGCAGCCTCTCCTGTCAATTTCAGAAGTAACTGTCAGCAATCAGCAAGCATGTAGTCAGTAATTCCAGTCCCAATTGAGGGGACTCGTCTACAAAGACAAAGTTTCTTTATTCTGAGTAATCCAGCCATCTGCCTTGAAGGAAATGGATAGAGGGAGTCTGGAGGAGGAGGATAGAGGAGCATGATTGAGTTGTAAACTTGTGAACCTCAGGAATGCAGACTGCGGCACTTTAAATCAATAAGGAAATAAGATGAAGGCAGTGCTGCTGATGGACTTGTGATTAGGTGATTAGAGTTTTGTTGTGGTAAAAGTTGCAAAACAAAGAAAGACACACAGGACTAAAAGTGAATAAGGACGAAAAAAAAGGAAGTCATTTTCAGGCCTCGGTGTCAGGGAAGTAGAGCTCGTCCTCAAACTTTATGAATTGAGACGGGAGTAGGTCAGCTAACAGAGAAGAACTTCCATCACCTAAGTCGGTGTCCTCTTCTTCCTGCGTGCATTCACGTATTTTGTAATCTGGTGGTATGAAGTGCTGATTCATCTTGATCAGTGTTAACCTCTCTACTTTTCGGGCGAGAGGCGGGTCCTTTTTGAAGTTACAATGGCACCACCAGCACTCAAACCACGTTCGGAATACACGCTTGCGAGTGGGCAAGACAAATAATTTAGAGCCAGGTTGGTGATCAGTTGCCATAGAGGCCTTTTCCCATACCAATACAACAATGGGTTCTGATTAACAAAGACCTCTGTTGGGTCATCCAGATAGGCCTGTACAATCGACTCAAGGTTCTCCAGGGTTGCTCCACTTTGCGTACCATCTGTGGCCTTTGCATCACTGGAACGAGCAAACCTTTGATGAGTTGGCCAATCCGCTTCCGACAATATTATGGCTGGGCCTGGTGCAGTTGAGGATGATGATACGGTTGCTGGTGTCGTTAACGGCTGTGAGGGAAAGTGACTCCCTTCGGCCACAGATTCAGAAGTGGAACTTGACGCCGGATGGCCTGCTGATTCAGTAGTACCTCTGCCGGCTCCTTCAATTTTCTGCCGCTCTTTTTCAAACCGAGTGGCTGACAGAGCTAGCCAATGTTTGTACTTTCAAACATCTGCTTCATCAAAAGGTGATTAGAGTTTTGTTGTGGTAAAAGTTGCAAAACAAAGAAAGACACACAGGAATAAAAGTGAATATGGACGAAAAAAAATGAAGTCATTTTCAGGCCTCGGTGTCAGGGAAGTAGAGCTCGTCCTCAAACTTTATGAATTGAGACGGGAGTAGGTCAGCTAACAGAGAAGAACTTCCATCACCTAAGTCGGTGTCCTCTTCTTCCTGCGTGCATTCACGTATTTTGTAATCTGGTGGTATGAAGTGCTGATTCATCTTGATCAGTGTTAACCTCTCTACTTTTTGGGCGAGAGGCGGGTCCTTTTTGAAGTTACAATGGCACCACCAGCACTCAAACCACGTTCGGAATACACGCTTGCGAGTGGGCAAGACAAATAATTTAGAGCCAGGTTGGTGATCAGTTGCCATAGAGGCCTTTTCCCATGCCAATACAGCAATGGGTTCTGATTAACAAAGACCTCTGTTGGGTCATCCAGATAGGCCTTTACAATCGGCTCAAGGTTCTCCAGGGTTGCTCCACTTTGCCTACCATCTGTGGCCTTTGCATCACTGGAACGAGCAAACCCTTGATGAGTTGGCCAATCCGCTTCCGACAATATTATGGCTGGGCCTGGTGCAGGTGAGGATGATGATACGGTTGCTGGTGTCGTTAACGGCTGTGAGGGAAAGTGACTCCCTTCGGCCACAGATTCAGAAGTGGAACTTGACGCCGGATGGCCTGCTGATTCAGTAGTACCTCTGCTGGCTCCTTCAATTTTCTGCCGCTCTTTTTCAAACCGAGTGGCTGACAGAGCTAGCCAATGTTTGTACTTTCAAACATCTGCTTCATCAAAAGGTGATTAGAGTTTTGTTGTGGTAAAAGTTGCAAAACAAAGAAAGACACACAGGAATAAAAGTGAATATGGACGGAAAAAAAGGAAGTCATTTTCAGGCCTCGGTGTCAGGGAAGTAGAGCTCGTCCTCAAACTTTATGAATTGAGACGGGAGTAGGTCAGCTAACAGAGAAGAACTTCCATCACCTAAGTCGGTGTCCTCTTCTTCCTGCGTGCATTCACGTATTTTGTAATCTGGTGGTATGAAGTGCTGATTCATCTTGATCAGTGTTAACCGCTCTACTTTTTTGGGCGAGAGGCGGGTCCTTTTTGAAGTTACAATGGCACCACCAGCACTGAAACCACGTTCAGAAGACCCGCTTGCGAGTGGGCAAGACAAATAATTTAGAGCCAGGTTGGTGATCAGTTGCCATAGAGGCCTTTTCCCTTACCAATACAGCAATGGGTTCTGATTAACAAAGACCTCTGTTGGGTCATCCAGATAGGTCTGCACAACCCTTGATGAGTTGGCCAATCCGCTTCCGACAATATTGTGGCTGGGCCTGGTGCAGGTGAGGATGATGATACGGTTGCTGGTGTCGTTAACGGCTGTGAGCGAAAGTGACTCCCTTCGGCCACAGATTCAGAAGTGGAGCTTGACGCCGGATGGCCTGCTGATTCAGTAGTACCTCTGCCGGCTCCTTCAATTTTCTGCCGCTCTTTTTCAAACCGAGTGGCTGACAGAGCTAGCCAATGTTTGTACTTTGAAACATCTGCTTCATCAAAAGGAATGAATGCTTTGCTGGCCATGGCCTTTTTGTACCGTGGATCCAGAATAGTTGCACAAATGTAATGTTGTTCTGTATGTATGTTTTTAAGCCTTTCATTGGCAACTAGGTGGCTTAATAACCTCTCCGCCAACTGATATGCAATTTGCTTTTCAGCAGCATCTCGGAACGTTGAAGACACCGCCTTCAGTTGGTGCTCTAGCATGCGCAACAATGGGATAGCTGTGCCCAAAGTAAAGTCCTCCCTGCTGACTTCACGCATGAAGACCTCAAAAGGACGAAGCATGTCTGTCACGCTTGCAACTAGCTTCCATTCCTCCAACTCTAGCCTCATGTCTTTCATAGTAGAACCCAGTTCATAGACATACTCATTGATTACCCCCCACTGCTCAGACAGACGCTCAAGCATGTAGAAGGTTGAGTTCCAACGTGTTGCCACGTCCTGGATGAGTCCTTTGACTGGCAGTCTATGTTCATGTTGCATGCTCCTCAGCTTCTTCCGGGCCTTAAAAGAATGGCTGAAATGTGTGCAGATTCTTTGGCAGGTGGTCAGTAACTTGCTGACTGTAATTTCTTTTTTCAAGAAATCTTGCACAACAATGTTAATACTGTGCGCAAAACACGGCACTCTGAAATAGCCACCTTGCTGCATTGCCTTAACTATATTATTGCCATTATCCGTGGAAACATAACCAATCATGCGATTTCTTGGATGCAGCCATTCATAGACCTTCCTGTCAAACTCCTCCAAAAGGTTAGGTGCAGTATGAGATTTCTCCATGGCAAACATGGCTACTGTTGCATGTTTCCGAGTAGCTTGAAAAACTGTGTCCGTGTCAACACCTGCTTTTAACTTGTCTTTAACCCCTACAAAAGAGACCCAGTGTGCAGTGATGCACATGTAATCAAGGGCTTGGCAACTGGTCCACATGTCTGTTGTTAGGTGGATAGTGTGAACAGCACTCTTCTGAATAGCTGCGCCAATCACCTCCAGCACATCTTGATGTAGTGCTGGAACAGCAACTCTGGCAAAATAGGACCGGCTAGGAACCTTCCATTTAGGGCAGACTGTTGCCACAAATTCTAGAAAACCCACCCCTTCCACGAAAGAAAAAGGGAGAAGGTCCAGCGCTAGCATTTTAGCCAGCTCTGCGTTATACAGACGTGCCGTTGGGTGGTTGTGTTCAAATGGCGCATCCGACCAAAACATGCTTCTAATGGTGGGCTGGACCGTTTTACGTGATGATGATGATGATGCAGACTTCTTCAAACCAGTTAGGCTCATTGATGTACTTTTTCGCATTGGTGTCTCTCCCAGATTCTTAGTGTGTCTCATAGATGTTGCTGGGGTAGAGGGTGTGGGCGCTACCACTGCAGTGCTGCTGCCAGGGGTACTGGGTGTACCAGAAAAAATGTCTGTCGCTTCTTCACTTCCCCCCTGCATGATCAGCCCCTCGTCATCATCAGATGCAATATGAATGGATACATTTGGATTTGTTGTACGTGTGGTTTCCCGGATCTTGCTCATGTGCGCCTCCCAAATGATAGTGTGGTGTTTTTGGAGATGACCTCTCTGGCCTCAGGTACCATAGTTGGTACCAAGCTTTCCCCGACTAACTACAGCTTTACAAATCGAACAAACGACCATGTTTTCCGCCGTTTTGCTAACACTAAAAAAGTCCCAAACTACGGAATGGAGATGTCTGCTGGTGGTGGAAGTGCTACTTTCAATGCCTGATGAAGTGGAGGATGGGCGTGGCTGAATTTGACTCTGTTGTGCACTTACAGCACCACTACTTGAGGTAATGGAGGTCGAGCTGGATGGAGGTCCCTGCTGGACCTTCTGACAAGAAAATATGGAAGCAGTAGATCGTGTTGGTGTAGTAGTTAACTGCATTGGTGGTGGTACCAGTGCCACGCCGCCCACATCCCGCTCAGCAGCATTTCGGGATAGGGTCAAAATGTCTTGCTGCATGCCCGCTGGGGCAGGAGTGACGACTGTGATGACTGGGTCGTCGTCAGACTGTTCATCAGCAGCAGAATACAACACTTCTTGTTCGTTGTCATCACCCATAAGACGAAGCCTTGCGGGAACCTTTCTTTTAGGCTTAGCTACCTTTGTCTGCTCATGGCGTGCCTCGCTCTCACACTGCATTGGTGGGTTCCAATCAACATCAAGATCATCAGAAGGAACGGGGCTTGAAGAAGAACTTGTAGTAGCCCTCCTTGACCTTTTTCTTGCTGGGGATCTGGAAAACAATGGATCACCATCAGGAGGAGTAGCTTCCTCGGATGATACCTCCGCTTCAATCTCGATTTCCTGATGTGCCCCTACTTCTGGAGGAACAAGCATTGTGGACAGTTGTGCCGCTCCATGCGCCTCTAGTTGCGCCTCTCGATCCGCCTCTCCATGCGCCTCTCCATGCGCCTCTCCATGCGCCTCTCCTTGCGCCTCTCCTTGCGCCTCTACTTGCGCCTCTCCTTGCGCCTCCCCTTGCGTATGTACTTGCGCCTCTCCTTGTGCCTCTCCTTGCGCACGTACTTGCACCTCTCCTTGCGCATGTACATGCGCCTCTCCTTGCCCATGTACTTTCGCTTGTACTAGTTGCACTTGTGGTTGTCGTTGCGGCTGTGGTTGAACACTCATCAGCTGAGTTACACCCAGCGTTGATTGGATGCTACTTTCTTGCGATGAGCCAACATCACTGGTCGATGGTGATTGAACAATTAAAGTGGCTGCCTCTGCAACACTCATGTGCTTGGACCTAACTCGGCGTGGTGGCACTGAGCCCAATGAAGCGGAGGTGCTGCTCCCAGCTTGGTCCCCGGCGGACACTGCTGCTGCTGCTGCAGGCGTAGTTTTTTTTTCCCCAAAAAAGGTGTCCGTGGGCACACCAGTCTCCTTGGTAGGTGGTGCCACTTGCTTCTTCTGCTCCTTCTTACTGGCAGTGGCACTGGCAACTTTTTTCGTAGAGGCGGTACGGCCACCTTTCTTTGGGCCCATCTTCTTCAGACGTCAGAACAGCAGGCCGCAGTTGCACGAGTTGCAGAGTTGTCTGTGGCCACACGTGACGTGACGTGACGTTGTGCTGCACACACCGCTGCAGGACTTCTTCCTGGCGCTGGTGGTTCTCTTGTGCACCTAAAAGCAAAGGAAGCCTGAGGAACATCAGTTAAACACCCCAAAAAGTCGGAAAACACATAAAAATCACCACAATCCAATGCCATCCATGCCCTCAATGATGTTTAAATTCAAGACACCCCACAGAAAGACTAGGTCCATGGCCCACTGAGTACCTCTGGGCATAATGGATGATAGCAAGGCAAACTGGGTGCAGGCCTGAGCACACTGCCTCGCTTCAAAATGGCACCTTGACCCCCACCACATGGCCAGGCCCTGCCTGGACCAGGTCTCAAAATGGCCCCCACCCACATGGTCAGGCCCCAACAGCACCCAAAAAGTTGAAAAACACACACAAATCACCACAATCCAATGCCATCCATGCCCTCAATGGTGTTTAAATTCAAGACACCGCACCGAAAGACTAGGTCCATGGACCACTGAGTACCCCTGGGCATAATGGTTGAAAGCAAGGCAAACTGGGGGCAGGCCTGAGCACACTGCCTGGCTTCAAAATGACCCCTTGACCCCCACCACATGGCCAAGCCCTGCCTGGACCAGGCCTCAAAATGGCCCCCACCCACATGGCCAGGCCCCAACACCACCCCAAAAAGTCAAAAAACACACAAAAATCACCACAATCCAATGCCATCCATGCCCTTCATGATGTTTAAGTTCACGACACCCCACAGAAAGACTTGGTCCATGCACCACTCACTACCCCTGGGCCTACTGGCTAGTGAGGCTTTACAGCACCCCAAAACATTTTTTAAAACCCACATATAACAGTGAGCTAAAATTACATGACATAAATGAGATTTAAGTTAAAAAAAGTCACAGAAACAGTTGTATCATGCACCCATGACTAACCCTGGGCCTACTGGATACTGTGGCTACTCACAAGATATTTTTTTTAAAGTTGTGAATTTTTTTTTAAATTGTAGTTGCAGCAACTTCAATGTCCCAAACAAACAACACCAACTTACTTGTAAAATCTCAAATCCAAAAGTGATCCAAACTTCAAAAAGTCCTCAAATACAAATATCCAGCAGCAGCCACAAAAAGTAAATCGTCCAGCTCCAGATCCAAATCAAAAGTGACCAGGACATGGACAAAGCACTGGGAGGAGCCTGCTGGACAGGAACAGGACGTTGGAGACTCTGGGGCACTTCCTTCCTCCCACCCCCACCCCAAAAATGGACTCCTTGCACCAAAAAGTGAAGCCAAATGTCAATCTGAGGAGTTATTCTGATCAAAATCAACATTTTCAGAAGGTTTATGCTGCCTGCGGTGGATTTCTTGTGCAGAATTGCAATTTTGCAAGTTCGGGAAAGCGAGCTGTTCAAATCTCCCGCCGGAAGTCAGCTGTGGCCGCAGCTACGTGTTCGCAATTGTTTACTCCCGCGATGCATGATCGCGGGCCCTTATTACGTACTCGCGTTGTCAAACTCTCGATGTGCAAGATGCCGGGCCGCGATGACGTAATCGCGGTCGAAAAACTTTCGCTTGATCACGCACCAAGATCCAAAATGGCGCAGCACACGCAAACCGGTAGAAAAACAACTCGGCGAACACAGAATCACAGTAAGTCAATGCCGCGCGCGCGATATTGTATTTTTCAAGCACGACCAAGCAAAAAAATCCGCCAGCTTGCGAATTTACGGATATTTGATCAAATTCGCGGGATTCGCTGACCGCAAAATTGCCAATAATCAGCAAATTCCGCAAACGGAACGGATTTTACACCCAAACTTAAAAAAAAGAAATACGAGTATATTAAAATAGTCAGTGTCAGAGCAGGGATATGGATAAATAAACCAAAAAGCATTAAGCTTTGTGAATCCAACAAAGCAGGGAAAAGCTTAGCATTATACTTAAAGTTTAAACTGCAGAAGAACACTATTAAGAATCTAATAGGCCAAAAAGGTTAAGCTCACTCTGAACCTGACAAAATTGCTGAATTTTTAAAGAATTTCTATAGCACTCTGTATAGTAATAACCAGGACCTGAATAGTAGAAAAATGCAGGACTACCAAAGCAAATGCCCACTACCTGCCCTCTCAGAACATGAAAAAACTGAAATTAACAACCAAATTACCGCTTCAGAAATTGAAAGCTTGATAAAGGCAATTAAACTTGGGAAGGCTCCGGGCCCTAATGGGTTTAACACCACATTTTATAAATGTTTCTCCTCTACACTGACTGTCCCACTTTTAAACTTCTTCAACAAATTTAGTGACTCTGGCCAGATTAATGGGACACCAGTAGAAGCTATCATAGCAGTAATTCCCAAAGAGGGTAAGGACCCAACATCCCTAAAAATTATAGGCCGATATCTCTAATTAATTTAGACTGCAAAATGTATGCAATGATCCTTGCTAAGTGCCTTCAAATGTTTTTGCCCAAACTCATCCACCCCAAACAAGTTTTTTTTTTAAACAGGCTATCTAGTGATAATACTAGCATCCTAGCTTATGTCCTAGTTGAAAGCCAAACTTACTGACTCACCAACAGTGCTATCACTTTGTATGCTGAAAAGGCTTTAGACAAAGTTGATTTGGGCGACTTCCAAGCAACACTTTGATAAATTTAATTTGGGTGAGAATTTTAAGCGTATGGTAATGGCATTATATTTTAACCCCTCAGCCAGGGTCATAGCAGGAGCTCGACTCCTATCTTCCTTTAAATTAGAACAGGGAACAAGGCAAGGATGCCCTCTTTCCCCCTCGCCATTCCACCTAGCAATTGAACCTTTCCTCTATCATCTCAGGAACAAAAAACAGATCACAGGGATACGTTTCAACAATTGCATGGTCAAAATAACTTCTTATGCCGATGACGTGTTAGTTGTCTCCGAGAATGCCCAAGCTGCTATCCCCGCACTTATGTCCTCAATTGATGACTTTGCTGCAGTATCTGGTTATTAGTTGAACAAAAACAAGACCAAAGTAATACTCCTGAATAACCTTGGAGGGAAAGAAATTATTGGTAACTCAGGTCTCTTATGGCAACCTAAGTGTTTCAAATTCCTAGGCATAGATTTCACGAATGATCTGATTACCACCCTTCAGACAAAAGAAAATGCTTTCTTCAAGAAAATCTCTTCATTGTTAGATGGTTAATCACCTAAATGTTTTTCCTGGTGGGGAAGAGCTGAGACATTAAAAATGATGATTACTCCTCTGGTTAACTATCTAGCTAGCATGCTACCAATGACGTTTTCAAATGACTTCCTCAGAAGGATCTATAAACTTTTTAACATGTTCCTTTGGCAAGCTAAGAGACCCAGAATATCTATGAAAAAACTTTAATTACCCAAAGAAAAAGGTGGTCTGGGCCTTCCTAACTTTCGGAACTATCAAACTGCGTATCTTTGTAAACAGCGATCTAACTGGCTACTCCCTCAGGCTGACTACACCCCAATCTGGATGGACATAGAAAGATCAATCATCAACGACATGCCTGCTCTCCTCACCATGGATATATCCTCCTTACCCCATTCAAAATATATTTTGCTTAACACTAAAAGAGCCCTACCACAACTGGAACACTTCTCCACACTATAAACTAATAAATTCAACTTGTCCTCTCTCTGGCGCAACCCGAACCTGAAGGTTGGTGGAGGGATGCTCCATTGGGAACATTGGTCCAAAAACAGCATGAATCTAGTCAAAGGCCCTTTTAAAGGGACCCCCCCTTGCCTTTTTCCGTACTTCCGTCTCGTCATGGGCTAAATCCGAAAGATTTTTATAAATTCCTGCAACTAAAATCACTCATCACGATGTCCTCTATTAAACCTTCTGATCCGTCGATACTCTCAAAGATGCTACAGCTACTAAAGTCAGGAAACACAGTCTCTAAAATATATACACTCCTATCCCCTAAGCCTCGCAAATCCTACATGAAGTGTGAAGAAAATTGGGAATCCGAAGCCACTTCTAACAATATCCCATTTGACTGGGAGAGGATACACATCACCCCCTTTTTGAATAAAATTTCTCCAATATTATCGCTAACCAAACTTATGTTAATAAATATGATATACTGGACCCCCGATATTTAAACTTAATCTCAGTAAATGCCCTACATGCTGGAATTGCAAATCTCACGTCGGCAACCTTGCCCACATGCTCTTCTATTACCCTATCCTACAAACATATTGGGATAAGATTTACAAATGCATAAGCAAAACCTTCAACATAGACCCTCCAAGGTTATTTTCCTATATCCTACTAGGTGCTCTAGATCCTAGGATCACAGATGTGAATGATCGATACTTGTTAGATCTTATGCTCACTTTAGCCTGTAAAATTGTACTGAATAAGTGGAAAAACTACATAGAAGTTTCATTTAGGATGTGGCAAGAATGGTTATCCTTCCTTAGAGGAGTAGACAATTTCGCACTTCACGCCTCTCCCTGGCGCAAATCACACAGCAAGGTGTGGTAGTCCCTTGACGCCTTTTCCTTCTCATGTGACCCTCCATGAAATTTGACTCAATTCCCCATAATACAATGCTTATAGAATACTATATCCACGGTGATACTCTTGTACTGAATTGTATTTTCTACTACTACAACTATAAAAACTGTACTTGCTTGATACACCTGTACTGTATAATATTTGGATTCCTATCCGCGTGATAACTGTGCTTGGCTGTCCACCTGTATGTCACTACAGCTTCACTGTGATAACCATGGTAAGGTACTTGAGTAGCTTGTTGTTTTCTATTTACTTTGTATTTGTATTTCTTATGATTTGCAAGTACTCTTCTTTTTTGCCCTTGGTTATCATCTTTCCTTGAGTTTATCGTTACTATTGTGTTTATCATTATTTATTTGTTCATTTCTTGAAAATTCAATAAAAATGATTTGAAATCATAATAAAATAACAAGCAAGATTAAAAATAGATGAGCAGCTGAGGACCGTTAATTTAAATGAGTGATGCTATACATTTAAAGCAGATTTATTAAAAAAGAAAGACCCTGCTTTGAGATGAGCAAATGGAGAACAATGGAAATGCCACAGTTCAGAGAGAAATGATAAAAGTCCACCTGAATCTGTCCCGAACTCAGGTATTTGTATACGATAACATATTAAGTTGCCATTAAATAAGAAAAACAGTCCAACCATGCTTGCTCATTTTTTTTACCTGTAGTGAACCATTTACCCTCCTCCACACTCCACTCCCACACAGACACACTTCACCAAGGGCTATGGAGGCAGAGCACATGTTATAGGCAAATGCAGAGTGTGACAAATGTAGAATCCGTCAAGAAACTATTAAACTGACAATTAAAGCTGTCTGCAGCTCTATGAAATGCTTGCTTTTCCTTAGGTGCCCACTTGCACAAAGCAGATGGAGATGGGCGAATATTTGAAATACGTAACCATTACCTTGCTGCATTTTCTTATTCCTGAATGGTTCTTGTGGTGATCACATTTCCCACAAAGCTGCTTTAACAATGAACATTTGTTAAAGGATTGACGAATCTTAAGAGGTTGGTTTTTTTATGCGGTGTGCACTCGGGGACACACCATACTGCCATTCGTAAAACATGGGCATTGGCAGTCATAAGTACACTGATTTCCACAAAGTACAACAGAAACGAGCACTAAAGGAGGGAGTGGTGTTGAGGAAGATTGAAGAGTGTGGCAGAGGGAGGGTAACAGAGGGCAAGGGAGAGATAAGTAGAGGGAAACGATGGAGAGAGGGAAGCACAGAGAAAGATGGAGGGAGGAAGGCGGATGAAAGCGGGAGGGACAAGAAAAAAGACTTGAAGGGGACGGAAGAGGCGTCCTTGGAAAACAGCAAATGTGATGAGAATGACGTTTGGAACTACTTGCAATGTAAATAAGAAGAATTTGGAGCATTCCAACCCCGGCAGGATGACAAGCTGAGCAAGCCGTTTTCAGCAATGAATTGGTTTTAGTGTTTTGCTGTGGGGTCCTTAGATGGTAGTTCCTTCCTCTTTAGGGCCCTGTATGTGTCCCACATCTTCATGCTTGACATAGGCATGAGATGTATATGAAATGAGAGTCTCACACCAGGACCCATGTTTGCCTAGCACCTGAATCAATGTGCCGCACAACATCAAATTTATCATAGAACTGTTATGTGTTTTTTTATTAAAAGGTTTTTTATTTTATTTTTATTTTCAGAGGAACTAGTCTCATGGCAAGAACTTTCGCAAAAGCCTTGTTATCCGCGTTAATGAGTGAAATGGGTCTATATGACCCACACTCATTAGCAGGTTTATTCTTTTTTAGAAAAAACACTATCTTGGCTGTATTCCAAGATTTAGGAGCCTTTCCACTTTCACCAATTTAATTGATTACTGAAACAAAAAAGAGAAAGAAGCTCATCCATCCATATTTTATGAAGCTCTATGGGGAGCGAGTCCTCTCCCGCGGCCTTTCCTGAAGGTAGAGAGGTAATCGCAAGTCTAAGCTCTGAGGGGGTAATATTCTCGCCCAGTTGCCCCATTCCTTGTATTTCACTATCTTTTATCTTATTGTTATGAATATAAGTTCTTATATTATCCATGGTAGGATAGTTTTCCAGAGTATACAAATTGCTGTAGTAACTAACAAATTGTTCCATTATCTGAGCAGGATGATGGTATATGACTTTATTAGGACCCTTGATTGATTTAATTAATGTATTAGCCCTATCGTCGGCAACTTTGTATGCGAGGATTTTCCCAATTTTATCTCCGCTCTCATATTGAGACAATTGGTGTTTATAGAGTTTGACGCTACTTTTTTCTCTAAAGAAATTCTTCGTAGCACATCGAGTACTCACTAGTCTGCATTCTAATTCGGCAATATTCTGTGAGCCATGTCGAATAGCTTCTGCTAGTTGATTTTCAAGTAGCAGAATATTGGACGTCATAGTTTCAATCTCTTTCCTACGCTCTAGGTTCTGCCTCAAAACTAATTGTTGGGCAAATCCCCTTGTGCTCGCCTTACAGGCATCCCAAACAATAATAGGTAGAGTGGAGTGAAGATTCATTTCTATAAATTCTTTAATGTGTTTTTGGAGTTGTGTAAACTGAATCTGATAATAAATATTTGGGAAATGAAAAAAGCCTTGGTCCCTGTTTTCTTGATGAGGTGTTAAAGACAAGAATGATAGGGTTGTGATCTGAAGCGACCTTTGGAAAGATCTCCATAGTACTAGAATCTAGGGTCTTATCAGATACCCAGGCCATATCGATGCGTGAGCATAATTTATGGGGTGCTGAGTAATATGTATACCCAGCTAAATTAGGGTGTAAGATTCGCCAAGCATCTTTTATGTTATGTAACCGACCTAGTTCTAATATCGCAGCTCGCGTCTTACACATCCGTTGAGACGCACCCCGCCTGGTGGTATCCAGCGCATAGTTTATTATGCTATTAAAATCCCCCATAATTATAAGTTCTCCTTCCCAGTCCAGCATTTCAATATTTAACCAATCATAAATAAAAGGATCATCAATATTGAGACCATAAACCGCACAAAATACATATTTGAAATTTTCCATATCTACTTGAGCAATTGCCCATCTACCCCCCTTATCTGAAGCAGTTTTAATATCTTCTAATTTTAGTTGCTTTTGTTTCAAAATCGCAACCCCTCTAATAGAAGCATTTGATGTTGAGCATACCACTAGCTCATAACCCAGTTGCCCTAATAATTTCCTGTCCCTAAAACAGATATGATTCTCAGTTAATAGCAACAAATGGGGATTATACATTTTAAGCTCCTCATAAACTAATCGCCTCTTGATCTTACTGTTAAGGCCTGAAACATTCCAGGCTAAGCATCTAAGTCGATACATTTCGTGAGTGCATTGCCCCCCTCCGATCTGAACAAAAATATTAACATTTCCTTACAGTTATCTTTTGCAAGTTTTCTTCTCGAGTTGTCACTTTTGTCACTTTTAACCTGTTCCCCTAACCAACACCCCCTGCCCTCAGCCATCCTGCCCCCCACCCACTTGTCCATTCGGGGGGAGCCCCCCACCATTTCCTGCTGCCGCTGTAAGGGCAGCCTAGTGGATAGGCAGCGTCAGAGCCCCCTACAACCCTCCATTAGCTAAAAACCGCAAAGTTTGTGAAGAAAAATACATGAGAAAAGAACCAAAAGAAACCATGAGGAGAAAGATGTAGCTCTAGAGACTTCACTCAGTCATATTTTATTCTGATCAGGGAGCTATAAGCAGAATAAGAGAAAAATGGTAGAAGAAAAAGCAGACTATATCCTCCAAAAAAAAGGAAATCCCCAACTAAAACATCTTAGCTTATTTACAGAAAAGACCAGATCCAATTTGTACAATCCCACCCTTTTGGAAAGGGCTTTTAGCTTAGCTTAACACAAAATTCTTTAGCTGAATTTAGAAGATGCTAGCTCAGCTTCCTTTACATCAGTGAAGGAGTATGTATGACCGCCCTTAATTACTTTGAGATGTGCCTGTTCTTGGAGGAACACCTGCCCCCCCCCCCCAGGGATTTAAAAGAATCAATAAGCTGGCATAATTTCCACCGCTTTTCCATAGTGGCCTTACTTAGGTCGGATCTAACAAAAAAAGTTACATTCTCACTTGTGACTGGGGAATTAGGTCTAGCTTTGTAGGATACTGCTTGCCTGAGTAGGAAATTTCCGAAATAAATCAGAAAGGGACAGGGAAATTTACTCTCTTTGTTCCTATTATTGATTAGTGGCAGTCTATGCACATGTTGAAGCTGTGAGTCCCCATCCCAGTCCGACAGATCTGGAAAGGCCCGTTGAAACAATTTAACTACATAGGCGCGTGGATGAGCCCCTTCTGATTCTTCTGGTATTCCAAACAGTCTAAGATTTTGCCTTCTTTGACGGTTTTCCATGTCTTTCAACTTGTTCTGTAGATTCACAATCTGTGTATCATGTTGTTGTGTTAAAACCTCAGTGCGAGCAGATAATTCCTCTACGCCCACTACCCTTTGTTGCAGTTCTTCAATTTCTTGAGTGATTCCTCCAAGTTTGCTGGTCACCTCTAATAAGGTATTCTGCATTATACTTTTATCCTCCCTTAACTGCAGAAAGTGTTGTTGTGCTTCCTGTCGATGATCAGTTAAGGTCTTCAGGATCAGAGAAAATGGGGATAAATCGGCCCCTACATCTTCTAAGGCTGCGGGGGCAGGCATATCTATTAGGTTCACTGGGTTGTCTGGCTTATCTACAGCCGAAGCTGATGTTGCAGGCAAAATAGGGAGACCAGTTGCAATTTCAGTTCCTGTTGTCTTCAGGCTTGTCTTCAGGCTTGTAATGGCATTGTTACTTTTCAATAGAGATTTAGTCTCAGCTGGTAGAGTTGGTTTAAAACCTGCTTGCAATGGGGAGATCATAGGTAGAGCAGGCAGAGCATATGGGGTTGGACTATCTTTCAAATGTTCTCCCTCCATAGGACTAGTACTAGTACTAGTGACCGATAAACGCATTGCCATACTCTTGACCCCCCCTTTGCCTGAATCCATTTTCGTAAGGGGCTTTCATCACTTATGGGTTTCCCTCTTGTATTCGAGGTTGATATTGATGTAGAGAGAACAGAAGCATTAACGTTCTTCCCTTTCTTAGATTTATTTTTAGCCTTAGATATCCCCTTTTTACGCCCCAATAGCTTAGCCACGTCTGTAGGAGAGTTGGTTAGATCCTTTTCTTCAACAAGCTCTTCGTATTCATCGTTAGAGCATTCCTCAACCCCATCAGCAATGGCCACAATGTTTTTTTTCCCTGCCCTCGCTTCCATCCGGTACCTCTTTAGCCCCACCACTAGCTGCCGCTGATCTAACCGTCTCCGGGCTCTATGAGTGGGGCGGGCTAAGAGTCTCTGGGCTTGAATTAATACATGTAGTCACTACATCGGTATCTCTGCTTTTCTGTTCATGTCCAGCTCATCCTCCATATGGCAAATATTAAGTAATCCATTAGAGGTTGGTTCAAGTTTGTCGCCTATGCCCCCTAATTGGACCGGCTCCACATCATTGGTATTTTTATTTTCAATTATGTTATTATGGGCTTCCACTGTTTTAGAGAGCGATGCTAGACTGTTGCCAAGATTCTTACAGGGAGCAACAATGTTTCCAGTGAATGTACTGCTCCCTAGGCTTAGCACTGTCTGAGACAAGAAACAGTGGAGCACGTATTAATTGCTTACGAAGCTGCGAGTCAAACTTCAATGGCTTCTCAATCTTCTCAAGTGGCGTGGGGGTTTTTGCCGCTTCCATCACCGCTATTATTCCTGCCCCGGTATCTCCTCCGTCTATAGCTGCAGAAGTCTCTGCGGGGGCTCCTCTTCCAGCCCGGGTAGATCTGGATACATTTTTTGGTGCCATCATTAGCGCTGTCGGGTGAATCCGGGCCTCCTCAGCCGATAGCCCATTCAATATGACCGGGGAAGTTGTCGGACCAAGACCAGAGTAGCCGAGCCACGAGCTAAGCCACAGCCCGGCAGATTGCGGTGTTCTCGGAAGCAGGGCAGCGAGCAGCCTCCACCCGTACTGCCCGCGAAGAAGATGCAACATTCAGCTGCCCAGAGCCTGCAGCCTTCAAAGTGAAGAATAGGTAGTCATCCGTCACGTCTCTTTGTTTTTTTCCCCCTTTCGTCAAGACAAGTTCATTCTCTCGTTCTCTCGTTCTCTCTGCTTGTTTCAAGTGCAAATACCCAGCATTTCTGTGAACGACATTATATTCGCGAGCATTTTCCTTCCTTTTCTTCCATATAAAAAAATGAGGGAGCAAGAGAGCCTCTGACAAACTACCGCTCCGTGGCGTCTTCAATCCGCCATCTTAGCTCCGCCTCTGTGGTTCCAAGGAGAGGTCTGTGGTTTCCACCGGAAGTAGGAGAAAGTGAGCAGTGATGGATTCCTGGGGGGGACTGTAACTGAAGGTCCTCTGACCACATTATTATAAGGTTTTAACTGGAAAATGTGTGGGTCAGGGTAGGGATTGAAGTTATGTGCTCGGCATAGAGAAGCGCACGTAGATCCATGAATACGTGGGGCACAAAGAATCACACAGGATAGTGAGCAGTACACATGCGGGAGAGTGGGAGGGTTAAAGGGGAGTAAGCAGACTGTGAACAGTAACTTGGAGCCCTGGAGTGTAGAGAAACACACTGTGCTTCAGAGTGACACATATAGCATAGTGGAGGAAAGCATACAAGGAAGGCCATTGCAAAACACACAACATCCTTTTGGGTCATGGGTACTCACAAACATTTTCCCCGGGGGCGCTAAGTTTGGTTTATGGTGTGACTGAGGGCCGCACTGATGCCAGCTAGGGGTGTAAAGTGGGTGTAGGGGAAGCAAAGCATGTATATCTAGTGGCTGTCTTTAAAAAATAAGGTGTTCCTCAAGTTGAGGGCCTACTTACTTCCTTTCCCTAACTGCAATTAACCTTTAAATAAGTGATTGCTGTATGTTTCAAATTTTTTCCATGTTAGTGCTGAGTCAAGTAAACAGCAGCTCAGTGCTGCTGCTGCCCAGGGGGTGCATGTAAAGGTCAGGAGGGCCGCATGCGGCCCCCGGGCTGTACTGTGAGTATCACTGCTCTGTGCAAACTGATCCAGCGGCCTATAGAAAATATATCATAAACAACGCTACCCAACTTCATAACCTATAAACAAAATTCTATACTAAATATGGACCCATTTATAAACCTGATATATTTTGGGCCTACTGAATCAGGTGGTCAGATTAAATCTATATACACATTATCTACAAACTATATACATTTTATACATCTGCGGAAAGAATATTGTCATTAGAATAAAACTATACCATTTAAATGACCACCATTGGCGACGTGATCTAGCTAATAGTAACCTACACTTCTGAATAACCAAGACCAGCTTGTTTGTCAAAAGTAAGATTTTATTTACTAAATTATGGTATATAAGTTGATAATTTTATAAATGAATTTTATTTGCAATAAAGCAAGCATGATTGTAAAGAAATATGAGAAAAATACAATTTAAGCAAGTAAATCAAATTTAAAATGAATATATAAAGTTTAGCATTTTTAAAACCTAATTCCCTAACTGAGCTAAATAGATAGAAATTAAAGTAAAGTTCTTTGAGGATTCTTACGTGCTCCACGCAAAGTCCAACAGCACATCACCCTCATCGGAAAGTCAGAAAGCAGCAGCCAGCCCATCCCCAAGGGCTTGACTTTTTATACCTTTCTACGCTAACTAAACTAGCAAAGGAAAGTTTTCAGAAATCTTCGACGTCCCATTGGCTGAGAGTGACAAGTGACATGTCACCCAGTTTTCAAAAAGTTCCACTAAATCATATTTCATAGAGACCATTGTCCCTTCCACGTGAAGCCAGAAGCTTCCTCATATTGCAACAAATGTATAAAGTCATTCTCGCAGCGTCCATTGACTTTCATTATACTTCCGCGGATGCCAAGTTAAGGACTGACAAAATGTTCTTTTTCGACCTTGGCCATGTCCGACAGAATGATGACAGCACATTAGTTTTTGCTTTGTGAACGCAGCTTTTGACGAATAATTTATTTCAGAATGGGCGTCTCGTGACTTTCTGCAGAATTACATGTCAGCTCTTTTCTGCGGCTCAAGTGACTAGGCCCAAAAGCAGGCAACTTATGATTTCTAATATAAAACAAACACAAGAAAAGTATTAATGTAAGAAATAATGTAGATTCTGTATCCACCCCAAGTTTTACTAATTAATTAACCCACCCGATTAATCAAAATGTTACCTAGCCATTGCAAACAAATAAAGCAGCGTTTATATCTACCAGTCTCCGTTATTCCATGAGATCCATATGCACCTAGAATAGTAGAAATGACATCACACAGACAAGGAAAAGCAAAACAAGCACATGCTTCTTTTAAGTTTGCAGCAGTTAGTAATGACAAAAACGAAAACAATAAATTATTTTATTATTTTGCACGAACAAAAAGATGCAACAATTATGCACGTTTATGAGCACACATGTTAGTCCCCCCATGTGTAAAGTTTAATCTAAGTTGTATTAGCACGACATTTCACAAATCATTAATATTTTTATTCATGTTATGGAAATGTGACTTCGCGAGTTTAAACAAAATTTTGTTTTCTATCTCGCTCCATCAACTCCCTCATCTGGTGATTAACAAATCACCACACCAGCACTCAAAATTTTGGTAAATTAAATTTCTAAGAAATCGATTCAAATTCATTTGTATCAGTAAACCTAAAAGTCTGTTTCTGCATAATCTTTGCAATTAACATGACGCTCTCTATGTAACTCCTGTAATTCGATCTCCCTTTCTTCTTCTTTTCTGAGTTTATAGATTCTTTTCTTTTCTTTCAACTGTTTCTTTCTTTTATGTAACAAACAACCTAATTTGGTCAAAATAAAAATAAATACTATTATAATCAAAGGTGCCAGAATCTTGCCAAGAATTGAACTTCCGATATTATGAAACCAGTTTTTAATTGCTTGAAACCTTTTTGAAAGTTTCCCTGTAAAATCTTCTTCTTCTAAAGGAATTATCTCTGAATGCATTTGTGTAATATTCTTAATATACATTTCAATATTCTTACTTTCATCAGGTATATATGTACAGCAATGTTGAAAATGTAAAATGCCACAGACTCCTCCCTCTTTTGCTAGGAGTATGTCTAAAGCAAGACGGTCTTGAATTACCATAGATCTAATTGCAATAACTTCAACATTCACTAATTGAAACCCATCAGCTGTGTCAGTTGATAATCTATCAACTATAGTGGACAATTTTCTAATTCTCCCTGCATTTAGGGTTATACCAACAAAAGGTATTACAGCTTGAAAAATATCTCCCAGAACTTCAGTAAAAGTTTCTCTTTTAACTCTATTTACATAATTATGAATTTTAAACAATCCTTCTGAATCTCTGTCAACATGAAACACTTTAGGAAAAACAATTCCCACATAACAAGTTCCATACCAGTGGTCTGGAAGGTTGTAGTAGGCTTTGTCACCACAAACAAAATAAATCCCAGGAAAGATAGGATCCTTTCCACCTTTAAATCCCCAACCTCCCAAAATCTGATAAGTATCTTCACAGTTACTTGCACCTACAAAATAATTATCAAAAAGAGTATTATCTCTTCTAATGCAAAGCTTTCCACTAACAGGTTTGTCTATGTGAATTGCAATATTTTCAAGCATTTTGCCATTTAATTTCTCATCCTCTTTCTGCCAGAAGGCTGACTTAGTCTGTTTGACTAATTCATTTCTCTTATAAATTGCTCTTCTCTCCTCAACCATGTTCAAAAATTTCTTTCCTTCAGCACTTAATTTACATGTTAGATTATTCTTGTAAGCATACTCATAAGTGAGTTCATTAGTAACAAGGAAAAATTCTCTCATTTGTTTTGCTTTCTTATGCTTATTCAAAGCATTATCAATCTTAATATTAGCAAAAATTTCATCATAATTTGAATAGTAATATTCTAAACGTCCAGTTTGATAAAATAAACTAGTTAATACACTACATGTTACAGCATAAGTGAGAGGAAGCATATTATATGTTACTCCCTCAGAAACAGAAGCAGGTAACTTAACGCAGACGTAACAGTCTTTTGCATCCATTACCTTAACATATTCACTCAATAGCTTTGTGAATGTATTACTTGAAAAATCACCAATTGATTTATCTTGATGAATGTTAGGCTGATGATCAATAACTTTTGTAGACGCACTATGTTTAGTTTGACTAACCAGAGCTTTGCTTGTTAAGTTAACTTTGTGTAATTCTCTATTCATCTCCAAAGGGATAATCACAGCTAGTACCAACCAGAGCAGAACTAAAATGAGCAGACATACCAGAGTCATCTTACAGCATCTTTTAAAAACAGAACACTTTGAAGTGCTCTCCTTAACATAAGGCATTTTTGGTTAGTTTTAGCCTAAAAAAAAAATAAAAATAAATTTTAAAATTCTAAATTTATATTTACACCCCCCTTTTAACATTTCTTTTTCTTTTTCTCTTAAAACTCTAAACAAGATTTCTTCGACCTTATGTCATACATAAGTTTTCTTCAACTAAACAGTTTTTCTTCGACCTTGTGTCAACTAACAAATTTTTCTTCAGCCTTTTGCCAATTTAATATTTTTGTACTTCAATCATTGTCACTAATTTCTTGGATTTCGTTTTCTTCTTCACTACTATCATATATGTCAATAACAGGTGGAATTACTAAGTAAGTCCACTCAGGAGACTTGTATTTTTGGTTTGGTCTTATTATTCTCTTTCCTTTTCTCGATATCACTTCAATTTTTCTTCCAACTCCAATTTCTTTTCCAGGACTCTTTTGACTACTGATTTCTTCAACTTGTTCTATTGGCTTTTTGATCAATCTGACTCTCAATCTTCCACCTGGCCAATAGTCTGCTTTTCTCACGTACTTCTTCTTTGGTTCAGAATTATTTGATTCTGACTTCCAAGTCCTTTTCTTTCTGTTTTCACTTTCACCTTCCACGTCACTTTCTTCAGTTTCGTAGTCTGAAATTTCAATTGACTCAGGAACTTCTCTATTCGGCAATTTCACTCCTTCAGGAACTTCACTTTGTCTTCCATCACTGGCACTCGGTAATTCGTTCTCCTCCTCTTCCTCAATTACCTCCAACTTCCCAGATTTCGGATATTTGTTCCTTACTTCAGAGTTTGTTTTCTGCCTTTCGATACTCTCCTGGTCTGAAACTTCTTTTTGTTCAGCTTCTTTGTCTTCAATGGAGACAACCGAATCTTCAGTTATCTTTCCTTTTAACAGATTCTCTTCACCTTCAGAATCTATTTCAATTATTTCCAAGTCTTTTCTTGTCAGATTTCCATTCACTAGCACAGTTTCCAGATGTCGACTTTCTTGTCGATCTTCAGAATCTGGAATTACTTCACCTTCTGTTTTGCCTTCTGCTTCAGAATCAGAATCTTCTGTGGTATCACTTTCAACATCAGAACTCTCAGGAGTTGGTACTGGAATAGTATGACTAGGATGTATCCAACGTTTCAATCCTCTGCACTTTACAGCATTAGTAGTGATCAAGATTATCTGCCTAGGTTTTTGCCATCTAGGAGCTAAACAATTCCTTCTCCGATGTACTTTCGTTCTGACCCAGTCGCCAGGTCTCAGATCATGTGTCAAAACCTTTTCATTTGATTGAGCTTCAGTTCCCACCTGATTAGACACAGAAGTTACCATATCAGATAACCTTTTACAGTAATCCAAAATTGCACTGTCATTTATGCTCAACAGTTTACCTACAGGTACAAATGCTTGTCTCATAACTCTTCCCATTAAAATTTCATGAGGACTCAAACCTGTCTTTTTATCTGGTGTACTTCTTAATGACATCAAAACAAGTGGAAGAGCATCAGTCCACTTTATACCTGTTTCAAGACACATTTTTCCAATTCTGTTTTTGATTGTTCCATTTATTTGTTCAACTACTCCTGATGCCTCTGGTCTGTATGCACAGTGTATTTTCTGCTCAATACTCAAAGCTTCGCAAATTAACTTCATCAGTTTGTTATCAAAATGGCTTCCTCCATCACTCTCAATAGTGACTGGAAAACCGTACCTTGGGATGATTTCTCTGAGCATTAGTTTTGCTACTGTAATTGAATCACAATGTCGTGTAGGAAAAGCCTCTACCCATCTTGAGAATAAGCATACAATTACAAGTACATATTTCAAACAATTGTGTAAGGGCATTTCAATGAAATCCATTTGTAACCTGGTAAAGGGACCACCTTCTCGACCAATTATTCCTGTCCCCACCACTGATTTTCTGTTTGGATTCATTTGTTGGCATGACAAACACCTTTGACAAAAAGATTCAGCAATAGTTCTAAACTTGGTATTGAACCATGTTTCTCTGAAAAGTCTAACCATAGAATCTCTTCCCAGATGTGCTGGACCATGATATAATCTGGCCATGTCAGCAATCAAACAATTTGGTAAGACTACTCTGCCATCTTTGTAAACCCACACTCCATCTTCTTCACGTGGTCTACAATCTGATCTTAACCATAAGTCTTTTTCATCATCTTCTGCTTCATTTTGTAAATCTCTAATCTCATGCCATGTTTCTACTACAGTTGTTAGCATTAATGAATTTGAATCAGTTTCTTTACTCCTCTCCCGATTGTATGAATAATTTTTCCTTGCGCAGTATTTTGCTGTTTCATTTGCGAAGGCATTTCCCTTGGAAATATAATCAGTTCCTCTAGTGTGCGCTGCACATTTAACAATGGCGATTTCTTTTGGTAATTGTATTGCTTCAATTAATCTCCTAATGAAAACTGCATTTTTAATTGGTGATCCTGTTGATGTCATGTATCCTCTCTGTGACCAGAGTTGTCCATAATCATGCACAACTCCGTACCCATACTGACTATCAGTAATGATGGTAACTCTTATATCCTTTGATATTTCACATGCACGAATTAAAGCAATCAATTCAGCCACTTGTGCTGAACGAACTCCTTCAAGACATGATGCTTCTTCAACATCTACGACTGTACAAACTGAGTATGAAGCTTTCAAGACACCTCCTTCGGATCTTAAGCATGAGCCATCTACAAAGTAGACAAAATCCGATTCAGACAAAGGTCTGTCTTTGATGTCTTTTCTTGGTTTAGTGCAGAATTCCATGACATCTAAACATTCATGTTCTGTTTCAATGTCATCAACAATCTCAGAATCAGGCAGTAATGTAGAAGGATTCAGATTTAAACATCTTGAAATCGAAACATTATCTGCTCCCAGTATGATTTTCTCATACTTTGTCAATCTGCTACTTGTTAAATGTTGAGTCTTACCTCTTGTCAGTAATATTTCAACTGAATGAGGCACAAAAACTTTTACAGGAAATCCCATAATGATTCCTTCACTTTGTTCGAGGCTGATACTTGTAGCTGCAACTGCTTTCAAACAACCTGGTAATGCTTTTGCAATTGGATCAAGAACTGCAGAGAAGTATGCAATAGGTTTCTTTAAATTTCCATGTCTCTGAATTAACACAGATAATGCACATCCTTCTCTTTCACTGCAATACAGTTCAAAATCTTTTTCATAATTTGGCATACCTAAAGCAGGAGCTTGGCATAAGCTCTTTTTCAGGTTCTCAAAAGATTCCATCTCAACATCATTGAGAATAATTGGATCTTTTACATCTGACTTTGTCAGTCTTTGTAATGGTTTTGCAATTACTGAAAATCCACTTATCCATTGTCGACAGTAACCAACCATTCCCAAGAACATTCTGACCTGTCTTTGTGTTCTTGGTGGTAACATTGCCTGAATCATTTTTATTCTCTCTATTGTTACTTGTCTTTTTCCCTTTGCAATTCTGTGACCAAGATATTTTACTTCTTGTTTGCAAAACTGTAGTTTTGCTGGGGACACTTTATGTCCTTCTTCTGCAAGGCGATTTAACAGAATTATTGTGTCTGTTACACAGTTTTCTCTTGTCTTTGCAGCTATTAACAAATCATCAATATACTGCACTAGCGTAGACCTACCAGGTAAGTCTAGGTCTTCTAATGATCTTTTTAACAGTTCGTTAAAGATTGAAGGACTTTCTGTATAGCCCTGTGGGATTCTTGACCATCCGAGGGTCTTACCTTGGAATCTGAAAGCAAATATTTCATAACTGTCTGGATGTAAGGGAACAGTAAAGAATGCATTGCAAAGGTCAATGACTGTATACCATTCAGCATCATGTGGAATCTGAAATAGAATTACTGCTGGATTTGGAACCACAGGACAACATGGAACAACAATTTGATTAACCTTTCTCAAATCTTGTACGATTCTAAATGTTCCGTTAGACTTTTTAACTCCCATAATCGGTGAATTACAAGAACTACTTTTCATTTCTTTTAATACACCTTGCTTAATTAATTTTTCAATTATAGGTGTAATACCTTCAATTGTTTCTGTTTTCATTTTATATTGTGGAGTGTTTGGAAATTCTATTCCCTGTTTCAATGTAATTTTTACTGGATCTACGTTTTTCATCAGACCCATTTCATTTCCAGTAAAATCCCATATTTCAGATTTCACTGTTTCTTTGAGTTCTTCAGGTAGATCTTTTTCTTCAAATGCAGGAAACAATTTTGTTTCTTCTGCTTCTATCATCATCATTGTCATTCTGTATAAACCATCTTCCTCCATTGTTTGTAACTCAACTCCATCAGGAGAACAATATATTCTACAATTCATTTTACATAGGATGTCTCTGCCCAATAGATTTACTGGACTACTATTACAAACCACAAATCTGTGTTTATCTCTGTAGTTTCCAATTTCAACTGGTACTGGATCAGTTAAGTCAGTTTTAATTTGCTGATTACTTACTCCGACAACTTGGATGGTATCCCCAGAGAGAGGTAGGTTTTCAATTTCCACTGATCTAACAGTAGAACGGGTAGCACCAGTGTCCACTAGAAAAGTGATGTCTACATCATTAACTTTCCCGTTTACATAAGGACCAGACTGGTCAACCTCAAGAGTGGCTCCAACGACACACTCTTCCTCCTCTCTCGGGCACCGTCAACAATAATCATCAGAATCGCTGTCTTGACTTTCTGTTAATAAGAATTGTTGTGAAGCATTTTGCATTTGAACCCTTTGCTGCTTTTGCTGTTTTTGTGGTTTTATTACCTGTTCACTTCCCTGAAATCCCACGTTTGGATTATATTTTTGAACTCCCCCACAATTCGGAAAAGGTGGTTGTGGCAATTGGTCTTGACGATTATTCACCTGTTGTTGTTGCTGTTGCTGTAACTGTCGCTGAATATTAAATTCGTTTAACCCCTGTTGCATCTGTAGCTGTCGCTGCAGGTCAACACCATTCTGCATCTGTGGATTCAATAAGGGATTCTTTAAGTTTTTAGGAGGATGAGGACACTCGTCTCTCCAATGTCCAATTTCGCCACAATTAAAACAAGGTAATCTTTGCTTCAGCTCCTCAATCTTTGGGCTAAATTTCTTTGGGAAATTATTACCTTTAAACTTTCCTTGTATCTGGTTTGTATTTCCAGTTTGAACAAAATTAGTGTTCTTATTTCCCATGCTGGCAATCTGTTGCTCAGCCACCTTTACCTGAGCCCACATGGCTTTCTCCTTCAGCTTCTTCTGTTTTACTTCTATTTCATCGCTACAATACTTTGCTTTTCTTAGAATATCATCTACAGATAGTGATTGCCATCCGACAATACTAGTTCTGATCATTTCTCCAATTTCAGGTTTTAGTCCATAAACAAATCTATAGACAAAATGACTCATGTCTTTTTCATCTAATTTTTCATAACCACTGTATTGTTTAAAAATTAACAGTAGTCTTTCATAAAAAGAATGAACTGATTCTTTTGTTTCCTGTTCTGTTCTTTCTATTTTAACCCAATCAACTTCTTTGGGTGGAATTTTGTTTTTCATCCAAACAATTACTTTTTCATAAAAATCCATTACAAGTGGATTTGGAGCACCTGTTTCTTTAATTCGCTCAGGTTCTATTTTTGGCCAACTAATCGATATTTTGCATTCTGTCCAAAGATCAGATGGAACAACAATGTCAAAAAATCCATCTAAATCAATCCACAGAACTTTTGACACTTTGATGAATCTATCGACTTGCCTGTACCACTCAACTGGTTTTTCCCTCAATTTTGGAAAGTCATTTGTAAATAACAGAATGTCCTGTCTCGACCAAGGGACATGAACATATCCTCCACCTGCAATTTCTCTCATTGGAAATTGTTTTGACAATTTTTCCAATCTTTCATCTTCCTTCTTTTTCGTCCATTTTACTCTCCATTTATTCAGTTCTCCTAGCTTTTTGATATAGACAATCAAATCTTTAACATGAACTATTCTTCCCATTGAGTTCAAACTCTCAATGTCACTTTCTGAAAAGTCTAATCTGTAATGCTTTGCAAAATTCTTTTGTTTATTCACATCGATTTCAAGTTCTGCTGCTAGATCCTCTAGTTGATCATATTTGTTTTTCGTTTTCCACTGAATGCTTTTGCAAATGAACAGTAGTTCATCATCTCGATAGTAATTTAAACTATCTGGACCAATTGTTCCAATTATTAATTCTTCGATATTCGCTTTTAATTTGGCCACATCAAGTTTTGGTGTGGTTACTCTGACTTCAGGACTCCCTATATCTGATATAGCACCCATTGGTGTTTTTGGAGATAAATCCTCATTAAAGGTTAAATCAGGCATTCTCGATTTAGAAGTGTTTATTTCAGATAAATCTGAATAAAATTTTTCAGCAGCCTTTTGAATTTCTGTATTTAAAGGAATAGTTAATCCAGTTTTGTTTGTTTCTTTTTGGTCAAATACTGGCTGAACAGGACCAATTGTTACTGGAACTGTCACGGCTTCCATGCCTTTTGTCATTCTTTTTATTAGTTCTTCCTTTGATCTTATATATTCATTATAATCAACATCCTCAACATTTCTTGCCTCTCTTGTATAATCTTTTGGAGGTTCCCTTGCTCTTGGAGTCATTGTAAAATGTCTACCTTCATTTCGAGCATTCTCGAATTCTGGTCTTCTAGGAGTTTCATTGATTTCACAATTATTTGGATAAAGTTTAGGAGCTTCACTAATTGGAGGTGCACTCGGTGAAGTTTCAGTAGAAACCACCGGAGTAGACCATGATCTAGGAGGTCTCAAAGGCTGATTAGGCTGATTCTTTCTAGCAGTTGTATATATTTCTTCCATAACTGCATCCTCAGATTCACTTTCCATAGATTTCCCTGTAGGAGTACCCATTACCATTTCATGAATTAAATACAATCCTTCACTCATGTTTCCCTGTCTCCACATTCGCAATCTATCTTCATGAGTTTCTCTTTTCCAAGATGGATTTTTAGAAGGTCTTTTAATTCCACTAGCTTCTCTTTGTAATTGATACATCTCGTTTTCCCACTCAACTAAAGCTTCAAATTGAGTTGGTCTCGGTTTTGGAACAAGAGCATTCATTTTCTCTCGTAAGTTTCTTAAGACTCTTACATTAAATGAACCATCATCAGGCCAAGTTAAAACACCGTCGTTTTTAGTATATCGTTTCCAATTATCGAACCATAAGACAGTATGATATCCATATTCACCTTCCATATACGCTGCAGGTGTTTTATACTTATGAAGTAATTTACCACCTCGCGTTTCGATTTTCTTGTCAGGTGAAAATAAATTCTTGAACTTCTGAAATAATGTTGACTTTTTCTCAACATGTTTAAAATGATAACTCATTTTTAAGAGTTAAATCTAATTCACAAAATCGTTCGTAAAATATTTCCGGGATGTTCCGTACAACAACCAATCCGTGCGCGAAACACACCAACAAGCCAATGACAGTTGAGCTACGTCACTTTTCTGCTCAACCAATAAATTTAGAGTTTCTCCGAAAGACCAATCAGCTCACAGGTCGTCAGAGACTCAAGAGCCAATCAGAATATAGCTTGTGACGTAGGTCACCCAATCCCAGCGCGGCTCTGTGACGTACACAGCAGCTGCGGTTTCTCGTTTCTCACTCCTGGCGCTTACCCCTCCTTCACAAAATCTTTTCACAGCGCCATTTTAAGAACACTTTTCAGTGTAAATTAATTCTTAACAATGACTATAAAGACAACATCTGTTCGTTTCACTATTTAGGATAGTTTACATACATTCAAGTATCCACACTTCGGAATAGACGGCGCTATTCACACTAAGGATAATATTCAATTGTCAGTAGAGTAACCTTACCCCACCCTTCTAACACGTATAATTATGAACTCGCTTTGCTCTGAACCCACCGCGAAGTGAAAGTTCTAAGAGTTCCACTTGAACATAAAATACAATTCAAACTCGCACTTTCACACTGAAATTTCCCTAATTTCAAACATACATGAAATCCGTACAGGACTCTCACCTGTTTATAGAAATCATGCACCGTTAGCAAAATAACGACGTTATCCGTACAGGACTCTCACCTGTTTATAGATATGAAACATGTACCCGTACAGGACTCTAACCTGTTTATAGATAATCATGTACCGACGCTAATTTACCCTTCACTCAAGCTCGGATATAACTAATACTCTTATCACAGTGAGTTTTATGGAAGGCGCTTTGTCCCTATTCTCATGCTGCTCTAATTTCTTAGAAAACCCTCACTATACAAGATTCACACCTAGCCCTAAAACTGTGCTGCTCGGCGACAACACTATGGTACACGGCGATACCTCTTGTGATACTCGGCGATATCACTACAAACAGAACAGATGGCTTGCGTGACTAATTTCTCGCCACACAATCTATACCGGTATAGCTTACAGATAGCACGAAAAACGAACTTAACATGTGTTAAAACATCGATCCTATTTCCATACCATAACACTTTAGTAACCCTTAGCAACCAACATATTACCTTGGTTACCCTTAGCAACCATCAATTTCTGCTACCAGAGAATTGATCCAGCGGCCTATAGAAAATATATCATAAACAACGCTACCCAACTTCATAACCTATAAACAAAATTCTATACTAAATATGGACCCATTTATAAACCTGATATATTTTGGGCCTACTGAATCAGGTGGTCAGATTAAATCTATATACACATTATCTACAAACTATATACATTTTATACATCTGCGGAAAGAATATTGTCATTAGAATAAAACTATACCATTTAAATGACCACCATTGGCGACGTGATCTAGCTAATAGTAACCTACACTTCTGAATAACCAAGACCAGCTTGTTTGTCAAAAGTAAGATTTTATTTACTAAATTATGGTATATAAGTTGATAATTTTATAAATGAATTTTATTTTCAATAAAGCAAGCATGATTGTAAAGAAATATGAGAAAAATACAATTTAAGCAAGTAAATCAAATTTAAAATGAATATATAAAGTTTAGCATTTTTAAAACCTAATTCCCTAACTGAGCTAAATAGATAGAAATTAAAGTAAAGTTCTTTGAGGATTCTTACGTGCTCCACGCAAAGTCCAACAGCACATCACCCTCATCGGAAAGTCAGAAAGCAGCAGCCAGCCCATCCCCAAGGGCTTGACTTTTTATACCTTTCTACGCTAACTAAACTAGCAAAGGAAAGTTTTCAGAAATCTTCGACGTCCCATTGGCTGAGAGTGACAAGTGACATGTCACCCAGTTTTCAAAAAGTTCCACTAAATCATATTTCATAGAGACCATTGTCCCTTCCACGTGAAGCCAGAAGCTTCCTCATATTGCAACAAATGTATAAAGTCATTCTCGCAGCGTCCATTGACTTTCATTATACTTCCGCGGATGCCAAGTTAAGGACTGACAAAATGTTCTTTTTCGACCTTGGCCATGTCCGACAGAATGATGACAGCACATTAGTTTTTGCTTTGTGAACGCAGCTTTTGACGAATAATTTATTTCAGAATGGGCGTCTCGTGACTTTCTGCAGAATTACATGTCAGCTCTTTTCTGCGGCTCAAGTGACTAGGCCCAAAAGCAGGCAACTTATGATTTCTAATATAAAACAAACACAAGAAAAGTATTAATGTAAGAAATAATGTAGATTCTGTATCCACCCCAAGTTTTACTAATTAATTAACCCACCCGATTAATCAAAATGTTACCTAGCCATTGCAAACAAATAAAGCAGCGTTTATATCTACCAGTCTCCGTTATTCCATGAGACCCATATGCACCTAGAATAGTAGAAATGACATCACACAGACAAGGAAAAGCAAAACAAGCACATGCTTCTTTTAAGTTTGCAGCAGTTAGTAATGACAAAAACGAAAACAATAAATTATTTTATTATTTTGCACGAACAAAAAGATGCAACAATTATGCACGTTTATGAGCACACATGTTAGTCCCCCCATGTGTAAAGTTTAATCTAAGTTGTATTAGCACGACATATCACAAATCATTAATATTTTTATTCATGTTATGGAAATGTGACTTCGCGAGTTTAAACAAAATTTTGTTTTCTATCTCGCTCCATCAAAACCAAGTATCTTTCTCCCCGTGCTTTAAAAAAACCAGGGCTGTAAATGTGCCTTACAAAACATGGATTACACTTCCTTATATGGCTTAGCCCTGCCCCTACATAAGAAGTAAATATGTCATAATACACTGCTGTTTAAATGTATGGTCAGTGATGTTAGAATGTTGGAAATAAAGTGGCGTCTGAAGACAGGAAAGGCAAATCAGTATGTCAGCGGCCATAACGGCATAGACACAATGTAAAATAAACAAAAAACTTGGTATATTTAATCAACAGCGATCTCTTACCAAGAAAGGAAATGCCTGTAAATTAAAGAAAACATAACTATCTATTTATAAGTGAAAGTTAAACATGTTCTCTCCTTACTTAGCAATTCACACCTTCATTTAGCTTGCAATTCCAGTAAGCGAGGACCTAAAACTGAAAGTACTTTTAACACAAGCGTGCTGACTAGGCCAAAAATGGAGGGCTTTTTCTTAAATCACCCTTACTGTTTCAACCAGAGCTTTAAAGCAGAACTACAAAATATGCATAAAAACGCAGTTGACTGTGATGTATTGTACGTGTTGACATACAGGGAAATCCTATCTACAAAGCAGTAGCGTGCTGTACTCGGACAATGAACATTTTGGGGCCGATTTGGATCTGGGTCGGAAAGCACTCCGACCGTGTCGGATCCGGGGCGTTTTCCAATAGATCCGGACTCCTGCAGTCCGACCGTGCGAGTACAATGCGGCTCTATGCTGTCGGACTCGGTTCAGTCGGACTCCCATAGAAGTCAATAGGAGCCAGTCGTACAACGCCTACATTGGCTCCCATAGACTGAATGGATACGTCGCGGACAAGTGCGCCCCCTATAGTGGGTACGCATTGGTGCCATCCGCACCGTACATGCCTGTGTTGGGGAGACCCATGGGTCTCCCCCTGTGTCCGAGTCGTAAGGCTACGAGTAACAGGGGATCCAACTCGGACCCCCGAAGTCCAACTCCGGGAGCTATTGCGAGCCGGATGCTCTGACTCGATCCGGCTGTCCGAATCGAGCATCGTACTAGCTCAGTCGTGAAACGTCTCCATTGTATGCCACGGTTTGCTTGTGACCGAATCGGACGTAGCGGTTCGGACCTGGAAACGATTCTGATGGAGATTTCCCGCTTGTTCGCATCATACTTCGACGTCCGGACCCATGTACGACTCGGACGTAAATTCAGCCTACGAATCGGATCGCTAATGCCGAACCCGATTCGGTGCCCTTCCGACCGAGATCGGAATCGGCCCCCTAGTGTGCACCCTATTTTCACACAATTCTTTTGGCTTCCTGTAAAAATAAATATATTTACACTTATTCTGTGCCCAGGACAATGTCCCACCTCTGAGAGTGCAGAGCATGTCTTAGTTGTGAGGGAATTGTGAGAGTGCAAAGGAGGTGAGAGTAGTGAGAGTGCTGAAAATATGTCTCAGTTCTGAGAGGCCCTGACAGTGCAGAGTGTGTCTCACCTGTGAGAGAGTCGAGATAGTGCTCAAAACAATGTCTTCATCCTGAGAGACTATATGAGGGCTCAGCATGTCTCAACTGTGAGGGAGTTGTGAGCGCAAAGAAGGTGAATACATTTTTTCTAAGAGACCCTAAGAATATAGAGTCGTGACTCAGCTGTTAGAGTGTTGTGAGAATGCTGAGGAGAATGTCTCCATTCTGAGAGGCTCTTTAAATCAAAGAGTGCAAACTTATAATGTGTTTTGCAGCCTTTTAAACAGCAGGCACCCCAAAAAGAATGAAAATAGGGTGAAAGCCAGCCGGCCTGTGCTACATTTTTTTTTAAAGGAAAAGTGTAATATTTTTACCGGCAGCAATTTCACGAATGGCCGAGACTGAAGGGAGCGGCAGGATTACAACGGGCAGGGGCTCCGGAGGATGGAGATGTCCTTTTTTGGTGCTAAATCGAGTGTAACTTAGTGTCTGGAAGCCTTTCTTCCCGGCCTGTCGAGGCTGCCGGTCCCGCTAGGCCCAGCAAAGCGCCAGCTGAGGGTTTACTGGAATCACAAGGGCTCGGGGTGTTGAAAGATTCACCTCCGTGAGCCCAGTGCATACAGAAGCACTGGGGGTCTCTGGATGGCCTCATATGTTCTTAGGGGCTGCGAGGAGCCCATTATAACATTCTCACGCCCGCTAATCATTCTACAAAAGTGCTTTTAATAAAGAAGTAGAAATCATTCCTGACGGGAGAGGATCACAGAAAAATGGCAACTGTCAAAATAAACCGCGATGGGCAGGAGGGGACCACGGAGAGATTAAGTGAACTAGTGGAGAGCCATGTTGTAGTGTAGTTCCAATATTCCCAATAGGCTCTGCGCTTTGGAATAATATATTCTATAGATGTGACATAGGACTGAGGTCAGTATGTCTCTATTGAATATACTAAACTTAATATTGAGTGCCAGCTAGCTCAGAGGTCACTAGAATCTTTTTCGAATACACAAGAAGAGATTAGTTTCTGCCAACCGTATACACATGACAACTTTGTTTCCCAAGAATAAAAACGGATCTTCAGAGTCGTGGAAACAATAGATAACTATTTTACTCAGTTCATTGTGCATGCTTCATTGCTACAGAGTTGCATAGAAATAGAGAGACTGGTGTTTCAATAAAAGGGGTTTATTGAACAGTCTTCTTTTTCATGCGAGAGGTGAACTGCTACAAATGTTAGACAGAATGCAAAGTATAATGCGTACAGCGTAAACAGTAGTATAAAATAATACTGTAATAGCATTTTCTGGTGCAATGACATATAAAAATACATACATAAATAACACAGGCTAAAATACTCAACTGGTGCTTCTAAAATACACCTACCCCAATGTACCTAACCTAGGTCTAGTACGAGGGAAGAAGTAAGTGTGGTCTTTAGCATAGGTTTCGTTTTTGCCAAGAATTGCCAAACGGTTTCTCTAGGTTCTAATCGGCTCCATACCTTAGAATTAGAGAGGTTGGTATCTCTTTCACGGACTCGATTTCCCAACACCCCACAAGGGGAGGCAGAAACACTGGAGCTAGATTTCTCGGCAGAGGAGGACAGCTTCTGATCAGTGCGTCAGCTGGCGAGTTGGCTTCCTTCGGCACTTGTTGTAGCGAGCTGCATCGTGCAAGTAGGTAGTCGAACTGCACCGAACCACACTGTGCTTTGCCATAGCAAGTGAAGGTATATTTATACCTTTGAAGGTGTTTTAGGAATGCCAGCTTTGACGTAAAGTCGGGCATATGAACGTCATGGATGAACCCCTAAGGGATAGTTGTTCATGCATAATAATGAGTTTCTTGGAGACATCAATATTCAGGCTAGGGAAAGTCCCTTCTGCTTAAGAGTCTGGTTTTCCAACAAATCGTTGTAACGTTGATGAATGGATGGAAGTAGCTATGCCTGTATTTGGGCTGTATGGACTATGCCTAAATAAGGACTGGATTTCTATGCCTATATAATGGCAATGTGAATTGTACCTACATAAGGGCATGAATCGGGAAAATGCATACGGAATCTAAATCGCCACACAACAATGTGTCAAAGCGGAACACTTATGGAAGACACAAGCAGTGACAGGCCCAGAAGCTGAACAAGCACCAAAGACACAAGCAGGAAGCAATAACAAAAACAAGCAAGCGGTGAAGAGAGAGTGGAAAGAAAAAGTAGTGTGCGGAAACTAAACATATGGCTGAAAGTGAAAGGATCCATGAAGCAGGTGCAGTCTCCAGGGCGGGAACAAAACAGCCAAGAAGCTGGACAAATGTGAAATTTTCACGAACGAAACTAAAATAATTTTGAAAGGCAGAGGAAACAACCAATGAAAAGTGCTGGGCGAGTGCAAAGCCCATAGAGTGAATTCGCATGTCTCGGAGACATGTGCTCTGCCTAGGCTCAACCGAAAAAAAGATCAGTATCCAGCAGACTGCCTCATATAACCCCCTATCGATGGACAGTATAGATGATAAAATACCGAGTATGGCAGGGCTAGGTGTCCAAAAATTATTTTACACCTTTTTTTGCAATTTGTATATAACACAAACTTGACCAGAGGGTACTGGAATGCTTTTCATGTGCACGAGTTACACTACAAAAGGTCACATACGTTTTTTTTCTTTGGTACGCTGAAATTACATGATTTGCACAGATTCACAGGATGTTTGGGGACACAAAGACTCAAACCTGGTTACCTTGTTCCAAAGTCGGCAGCTCTGGCCGTAACACATTCTCTCCCCTAATAGGACTGCGTGTCGCAGATACTGCAGAATATGGGATTTGTACCTAACTGGATGCGCTGGATATGGCTACTCTATACTAAATCAATGGCCAGGGTAAAGCAAGGTCAGGTACGATAAGATGCCTGGGAGATCAAGGGGTGTAATACATCCTCTGCGGCGCAGGGGGGCCTATCCCCCTAAGCCCCCAAACCCTCAGGACACCCCCATTCAGTCCAAAGTTAATGAATATCTGTGAGATACGGTAGACTTGGGGGTCCCTCACTACATTCTGCAGGGGAACCCAATCATTTTGTTCCAAGCCACTTGGGAGATCAAGAGGAAAACGCAGCAGGTCTACCTACTCTCACAGCAGATCTTTGCTTTATAAGTAGAACCACAGGGATGCAGATGAAGCTCAGTACTAAAGGAATGGGGAATAGAAGTGAGATTAGTCATGTACATAGCATCTATATATGTAGAAGACACGCTTATACCTGTGCAGACCAGAGGAATCTGTGCCTGTTTTGTTTCAGTAGTTGGAACACCTTAGTGTAGTTTCATTACCTGGGAAAAGTCCAAGCAATTCCCCTTTGGATGGATTGCCAGAAAGACCTTTGCTTGGCATTGTGGCAAGGTGGGAAGCAGGCATATTTCAAGACTTGGGCGTGCAAGTGATGCATAATGCAGACAGACAAGAGCACAATATAGAAATGGTCCTCAACAACTTGCATGGCTCGATACAGTTCTGGAACACTTTACTGCTTTCTGTTTTGGGTCAGATGTCATTGGTTCCTACTTAGTTGTTTATGTGAGATGCAGAACTCGAGATACCTTCTATTGGGGAGGATGTTCAAAGAGTTAGGTAAATTAATGGCTAGCTTAGTGTGGGCAGGCAGGCATAGCAGAGCCAAACTGGATGCATTAAAGATGAGTTGGGAGAAGGGAGGTTTAGGACTGCTAGACCTGGAACTATACAGCCTGACCACAACTTCAGCATACAGTATGATTTGTATGCACAGGAGATAATTGGGGGAACCAGATTGTGGCATGGGACACATATATAAGTCCCTCTCCGACAACTACTTATTCTGGGGAATACCACATCAATTATATATCTCTACTTAGTTAGATGGTTGGTTGTAGCCTGGAAGAGAATATCAAGGTAAACTGCACGGAATTCTATTCATACTAAATATGGACCTTTGGAGAATTCAACTAATCAAACAAATCAGTTAGAACATGGTGTAGCAGAATACGGACAAGGAAGGTATGCAACAGTAGATAGCTACACAGATCACAGACACCATGGTACAGCTGCTAGAGATTTAGCACAGGAAGGGAGAGTTCTAGTCAATCTGGGAGCCAATTGAGGAAAGCCTTTAGGACAGGTCAGAAACAAATCAAGGATTGCTAGATCCGAACCACTTTCTGTTCAACTATTTACATAGAGTCTACTTAACTCCATGGAAATTGGGAAAAATGTATCCAGGAAGATCAGTATATGCCCAAGGAGCAGTGCTGCATAAGCCAACTGTCTCCACATGATAGGGACCTTCAGAGAGTTGGAGGAGGTTTGGATGGAGGGGTCACTGCACTACAGCATATAACGGGGACTATATCTGCACGCAGAATTAAGCAAGGTATTCTTGCGGTGACATCAAAGCCTATAAAAGTGAGAATGAGATAACATTGGGGCACTGGGAGTGATATTGGCAAAGTAGCACATAACAATATATTGGCTGAGATCACAAAGGGCACAATTACAAACCTTTGAGAAGGACCTGATAGAATTGGCTGCAGCTGAAGCTGGACAAGTAAAGCTCACAACTGATAACAATCTGACAGTGTATTTGGCGACTCTGGTGACAATGTTACAAATACTATCCGACCACCGGAACACTAAGACCTCTTGAGCAAACAGTGTACTGTGTACATAGGGAAACACAGAGATAAAGGATGGGACTCACACAAGGCAAGATAGGTCAAAACGTACACACTAGAAGGTAGGGAAGTAACAACCAAGCAACAAAAAATAGAAGACCAGAATAGAGCTGCAGGTGGACACACTTATGTAAACAAGAGAGTTTAAAATAGAAGGCACCTAGGAGCAGTCAGTGTGGAAAAGTATTGCTGTAAAATTTCACTTTTGCTTGTATGGGTTGAAGCAGCTCAGATATTTATGGATGGGAAATTGTTTATTGTTGTTATATTTAAAAATTAAAATATACCTATTAAAAAAAAGTTACAGACATTAGTTGTGTTTTCCACCAGTCAACTTAGATACTGTTTTGATGATTTGAAAATTGTGTATGATAAGGCAGCTACCACTCATTTTAAACCCAAATCTACTTTTCTCTCTACAATGCCACATGATAACATAGACACTTTTCATGATATTGTATCTAGCCAACTTCTTAGATTCAGGCAGAGAATGTGACTTAAACTAGTTTAAAAAGATGCCATTAAGAACCTGGCCCTGGATGACACCATCATTATGAGGCCTGCTGATGAGGGTGGGAATGTGGTTATTTTAAGTAGGGATACCAAAAGTGTCACAGGTATTTGGAGCCACCTTGTGGATTGGAAGGACCGTGGTTTGCTCGAATGGGAGGAGTATTGTTTTCTCAAACGTGATTTCCCCAAGCTCCAGGTCCTTTATCTTCTCCCTAAAATCCACAAGGATGCATCTAATCCTCCGGGAAGACCTATTGTGTCGTGTAGGGGCAGTACACTTGAAAATGTCCCTAGATATGTGGATCACTTCTTAAGGGATCAAGTTGTCACCTTACCCTCATATGTTAGGGACACGAAAGACTTCCTCACCAAAATCCCAGGTTTCCGATGGCAATCAGATCTCCTGTTGGTAACAATTCTCTTTATATGATCGTAGAGCATGACACTGGCCTAAGAGCATGTGAAAAATATCACACCAAACGGCTTATACGTTTCATGGAGCACACTAATATGCTCCTTGAAATGATACACTACTGCCTCAACAACAACGTCTTTCTCTTTGATGGCAACAGCTATAGACAGACCCTCGGAACTGCCATGGGCACCTGATTTGCCCCCATTTTAGCTCATCTGTTTCTGGGGGCATGAGAGGAAGAAATCATGAATGACCCTAACATGAGGAAAGACTTTGAACAGGTCATTGCATGGCTATGATACATTGATGGCCTGTTCATTGTCTGGAAAGGCACTGACCTGAGGTTATCGATTTTATCCAGAGATTGAACTGCAATATTATGAATGTCAAATTGACTAGTAACATCAGCAGCACCTCTGTGGAATTTTTGGATATCCAAGTTGAAATTATCAATAACCAGGTGCACACTAAACTGTTCAGAAAAGCTACTGCTGGCAACAGTTTGTTGCATGCCATGAGCAGTCACCCTGATAACTTAAAATGGAGCATGCAGTATGGGGAACTCCTCAAAGCAAAACATAACTGTAGCTCTGAGGAGGCTTTCCTCTGTGAACAGGACACCATGCTTGTCAGATTTACTGAAAGAGAATATCCTGGGTGGGTCCCCTGAAGAGCGGTTGAGAAAGCCAAGTTGGTCACCAGAAGTGCCACCCTCCGTGACACAACCACCAACCTTGATGAGGAATATGACACCACCAGGGTTATTCTCACTTATAACAATGATTCCGAAGATGTCCAAAAGATCCTTGCAAAAAATTGGGAGATCCTGACCAAAGATCCTATTATAGGAAGCTCCATTCCTGCGAGACCTAAAATAACTTACAGAAGGGGACGCAACCTGAGAGATACACTCATGCATAGCGACATCACAACCAATGTGAATACTTGCAACATGAATTTGAAAGGTTTCTTCCCCTGCAGTCACTGCAAGGCCTGCCGCAACAGTACCATGAGAAAAGAGTATAACAACCCCAATGAGAATACCAATATACCAATCAAACAATTTCTCACATGCAGCTCTGTGTTTGTCATATATGTGCTCGAGTGACCATGCAATCTTCACTATGTGGGCGGTACCAAACATATGGCCAAGAAGAGACTCTTGGAACATATGAGGGCCATTGTGAATGAAATCCGCACTACCCCATGGCAAGGCATTTCGAGGCACATCACTACTCGGATAACTCCAAGCTTAAATATTTCGCCATTGAACAGGTGAACGTGGGTGTATGGGGTAGCACCAGGGTATTGCAGTTGCGTAAACGTGAATCTATGCACATCATTGACCTTGGAACCCGAAACCCTGGCGGGCGTAATATTGATGAAGAAATGACCACACACTTGTATATGTATATGTTATTGAACCACCTTTTCTAACACTGGCTCATCTTTCTTTTATCCTTAGGAGGAAAGGAAGGGACCCATGGATCAGGACCGATTTCTTCTGGGATCCCTACCCTTTTCTTCATGAGAGCTGATTACTTTTTGGTCTTACTAGCCCCAGATAAGAATGTCTATATTTCCTTTTTATCTTTTTTTCTATTTTCTCATACAGTGTTCTTCTCCCACTTGGGGAGTTGTATTGCTAGCAATTGAGACTCCTTATGTACCATTGTGCCATATGTTGATGTCATTTTCTCTTCTCTGCATCACTGTATTGAGGAGGGAGATGTTATGTGACACTTATGAACGAGCTTTACCCTGGTTTTCCACTTGGAGATATGATTTTATAATCGCTATTCCATTAATTGTGATATGTGATTAAGCATTGACAATGCCGGTTTTGATCTACTGCATTACTCTGTTCTAAAGAGAGGCTTGGAGGATGTGTATTATACTTTTGCCTTTTTATTATGGCCAATCTTAGGTTTCTGCTTTGCACCAGGACCGCCCATATGTGACACTTTTTCTATAATTATGAGTTTGGACTTTTATATTTGCACATGACATTCTCCTTTTCCAATGTCCACTGGATACGGTATATATTGGAAATGTCTCCTCACTTGGGTAAGCAATGTACTATACATGTGTATTTAATTGTATCCACTCTAAGATGGCCACCACATAACTTTACTCAATTTACTCGGAAGTGGAGTCTTTTCTCAATTTCAAGTATCTTGTATATATGACACTCTGTCTGTAATTTCACTTTTGTGTAATCAAGGCTGCTGGACGTCCGAAACGTGTCATGTGTAGATTTATGACTTAATAAATCTATTTGCAGTACCTATCTCCCCTGGCTTGTGATTCCTGAGAACGCCATGCGGCGGACACTGCAGCATTTTGAGTATATATATATATATATATATATATATATATATTGCTCCAGCAAATGTTTTCAGGAACGGACCACCACACAGGATAATGATTTTGTAAGGTGTGTTTATTTTATTCACAACATGATGCGTTTCGACCGGGTCTCCCCGGTCTTGATCACATGACATGCTCCACTTCCCACGTGGTTTAAATACTCAGTTCACAATGATTTCCCTCCGTTTTTTTGGCAGTAAAGAGGTAAAAGACAGGCTTAAAATAGGGATTTCGATAGGCTAGAACAAGTACCTATTTACAATATATTGAATCATACTGTTAGGGAGTTTTAAATCACAAAGTAACATTCCAATATGAATACTTTGTTAAACATTATTAAAAAACAACGCTTTCAAAATAAAAACAGGTACTATAATTTCTTAAATACATATCGTTTCCACCTAAATTTAAATAAAGTAAACAGTGCAAAATTGTGCAAAATATGCATTATATAGGGCAAGTGCCCGGATTCAAAGTGCAACACTGCCTGTCTAATGATATCTGAGCAAATGTAAGGTGTTGTAAAATTGAGTATTGAAAATATCAAAATAAGTGCAATTTCTTATCGGTAAACTATTAAAGTCATAGGGAACACGCTAAGATCAAAAATAAAAAGATTGAAATATATATATATATATATATATATATATATATACATATATATTCCTCCAAAACAAAGCCCTCGAGCTTAAGAGAGCACTCGGCGATGTTCAAACCTTCCAGTATTATTGGCCCCACTGCAGCTCGCTTCCCTCATTCCATTTAAATTTGCCAATTCCGACGCGTTTCGAGGCCGGCACGCCTCTTACTCATGGACTGCTTCACAGAGGCACAGAAAGCTCACCTTGTAAATCACTTCTTTATTTATTGAAATGAACTTCCCTCAGTGGGCGTGGCTCACTGTAAAATGCCTGATAGCATGATCGTCATTGTAGTCCCAAATCAAGGTAAGAAAGTACATAACCTATAGTAGGCTCCATGCCCCTGTGGTTATTTCAAGCTTGCTTTAACTCCTTTAGTAGGTAGGGACTCGGAAAATCGGGCTCATTAGCATATTGAACATCGTGCTTTCACAGAGAGAAACCGTTCCCCTCCAAGCCTTTCTGTCTTTTACCAGAAATGGTGCATCTCTTCTACGGCCAGGGCAGCCGCGTTCAAATCCTCCAAAACAAAGCCCTCGAGCTTAAGAGAGCACTCGGCGATGTTCAAACCTTCCGGTATCATTGGCCCCACTGCAGCTCGCTTCCCTCATTCCATTTAAATTTGCCAATTCCGACGCGTTTCGAGGCCAGCACGCCTCTTACTCATGGACTGCTTCACAGAGACACTGAAAGCTCACCTTGTAAATCACTTCTTTATTTATTGAAATTAACTTCCCTCAGTGGGCATGGCTCACAGTAAATGCCTGATAGCATGATGGTCATTGTGGTCCCAAAACAAGGTAAGAAAGTACATAACCTATAGTAGGCTCACGGACACGAATGCTGACCCTAATACCAGGGATTTCCTAGAACTTCTTAATATGTGGGGGCTATCGTTATTAAACAGAGACCCTACTCATGAAGCTGGCCATACCTTAGACTGTGTTTGTACGAATCTAATGACCCTCAAGGTAAATAAACCATGCCCTCAGACATGGACTGATCATATGCTTATCCCTTTGGAATTAATTATAGCTAAGGAACCAGCGAATAAAAGGCAGCAGTTAATACCTTCCCAAAATAAATACAATTGGAATAAAATTAGTCAGGACCCGGACTTTCAGGATCTTGTGAAAGAGGGTAAACCTACCCTGACGGGAGATACAGAGGTAGATAATGAGATTTTTAATCATTGGATTATAACAAGTTCAGAATTAATTAGTAATAAGGGACTAAAGAGCATGTCTAAGAAAAAGAAAAAATAGCACTTTGGTTTTCACAATCTCTTAGAGAGAAGCGCGCGGAGGTTAGACTATTGGAGAGGAAGTGGAGACGCTCATACACAACAGAAGAACGACGAGTTTATAAAGAAGCAAGAAATCAATACCATGTGCAGATTAAAGATGCCAAAACGGTATTTTATTCTAAGGCAATTTCGTCGGCAGAAAACAAGCAGAAGGAGATCTTTAAAATAGTGGATGATTTCCTAAATCCAAAGATTACTAAGCAAGACATTCCCCCCTCTCAGACCCTATGTGACTCCATTGCAAACTATTTTGAGGCAAAGGTCCAGGAGCTCACTAAAACTTTCCCTACACCATTGAAGGGATATGAAAAGGGAACATTAGATCCAAATATTAGAAGGGCCGAGTTGAATGAGTTCCTTCCTATTAGTTTGGAAGACAGCAGACAGGCAATCTTGACCGGAAGATCCGGCTCTCCTTTTGATCCGTGCCCCCCGAAGGTACTACACTCTTTGATTGATTTAGTGAACCCGATTATTAATGACATAATAAATTCCTCCCTTGCATCAGCTATAGTCCCTCAGAAATGGAGGCTTGCGGTGGTTAAACCTCTGCAGAAGAAAGTGTTGGCTGATCCCTCCATTCTATCAAATCTACGGCCAATCTCATTACTACCGTTCCTTTTTAAGCTTACCGAGGCAGTTGTAAATAAACAACTGACCAAATTTTTGGAGGATGAAGACCTTTTACATCATAACCAATCGGGTTTTAGAGCCTCCCACTCCACGGAATCAGCTCTCCTTTATACAACAGAGACACTGAGGGCCGCCATGGATCAGGGAGACAGGGCTGTCCTAGTTCTCCTTGATCTGTCGGCGGCCTTCGACATGGTCTCGCATGAGATGCTGATAAACCGTCTTGTCACGGTGGGTGTAGGGGGCACTGCCTTGACATGGCTGGAAAATTTCCTTGTGGATAGGAAACAGATTACTGTTCTTGGACAATATCTATCAGCAAAAAAGTCAAATCCCACAGGTGTGCCCCAGGGATCAAGGCTAAGCCCGGTGCTGTTTAATCTATATATGACACCTCTAATCGAGCTAATAACATCATTTAACATCAATACAGTATCATACGCGGATGATACTCAGCTCATCCTAGTATTAGACAGCAAGTCCAAAAGAGCAGAGGAGAATCTTGGAAATTGCCTCACTGCAACCTTCAAACGGATGAAGGCTAACCATCTAAAATGCAATACGGGCAAAACCGAAATTCTCCCTGTGGGTTCCCAAAATCTGTTTTCTCCTCAGATGTGGCGGCCCCCAAATGAGGAAATCCCGCCAAAAACAGTGTTATCTGCACGTAATTTGGGAGTCAGATTCGATGAAAAACTCTCTTTTAAACAGCAAGTGGTTGCAGTGGCAGGATCATGCTTTAACATCATTCGTGGACTTCGAAAGTTCTTTAACTTTCTCCCTTTGGAAGCAAGGAAGGCAGTTGCAGTGGCATTAATTTCATCACGTTTGGACTATTGCAATAGCATATATGCAGGAGTGAATAGAGCTACCCTGCATAAGCTGCAGGTTGTCCAAAATGCTGCTGCACGCCTGGTGCTAAATCTGCCTAGGAGGTCCTCTGCCTCCAGTGCCCTAAAGCAGCTACACTGGCTCCCCATACATAAGCGAGTGCTTTTTAAGATAATGGTAATTACCTTTAGAGCGTACCACAAAAAAGGGCCAAAATATCTGCTCCCACGGTTCAAGCCGTACATACCAGCTCGGAACTTGAGATCATCAGATATGTGTCTCCTGACAGTCCCCAGATTCAGATTGGCCACTAAAGGAGGAAAGTCCTTGGCCGTTCTAGGCACTAAGGCCTGGAATAAACTCCCACAAAGCCTACGGCAAATCCCCACTGAAAGTCAATTTAGGAAAGCCCTGAAGACCTGGATTTTTAATCTACCAGATACGGTTAGCAAACTGCTAGTTTAGGCTCTAAATGATACTCAGGTAATATGATGTGAGTAGTTTTTCCGGCCTACCATCTTGGCTACGGACTACAGCGCCAAGATGCTCCTCGGAGCGATAGAATGCGCTTTACAAAAGCTGTTTTTACATTTTACATTTACATTTACATTTTACATGCCCCTGTGGTTATTTCATATATATATATATATATATAAATACATGCTCCATCCCATTCCGGTATGGCTTTCTTTATGAAATCAGGTCTCACACGACCCCATGGCTAGAGAGACACGTTTCGGCTTCGCAGAAGCCTATATCAATCTAATTGGCGCCCTGCACCTGTGAATATATCTAGCCCTCCTCCCCTTGGAGGCACTAGTAAACATCAAGAAAATACTATTGTGGTTTAAACATGGATAAATGCAACACATTTTTACAAATGTGAAAACATATTCCTAACATCATGTCAAAGAATGCGGCTGGTAAAATTACCAAACAACTGAATATTTATACAATGAATAGTGCAGTTCAATTAGTAGACACAATGCATCTTAATAAATCACCAGACTTGGTTGCACTTACGCATATATAATGCGTGTATAATCATGTCTTCCGTGATAATATCATCAACAGCCTGTCGCGGGAAAAAATCTGTATTTTTATATTCAGACAGTGGCACCAACAGTTCTAATGAAAATAAAAAGACACATTCATATATGAATACATAAAACCATGCTACGATTGTTTCAAACACATTAAAGTAAAGGCATCATTCAGACAGTCACGCTGCTTTCGCTAAACACAAGGCCAACAGCATTGTAACATGAGAGATGCGGAACTTGATGTTGTTGTGCGCCCAATTTGAATTGCTTCAAAGTATCTCGCTTAAGCAAAAGGGACAGGGAGCTGTGATAATGATAATAGTTGCACTGCGGAGTTTGAAAGAAACACATGGGGCACATTAGTGTCCGCCTGCCATACCAGTGGGGAATGGGACCACCCGCAATGCTAGCGGCGGTCCCGCACACCACATGCCGCCACGGAAAGGCATTTAGAAATGCACTTTCTAATATGGCTAGTGGTGCTTTTCAGACACCACCCCCATATTGAACCCATTTCCGGGCGGAAAAACGGCGGACGGTCTTTCCGTCCGCCGCGGACCCCCCAGCCATTGTAATATGGCGGGGGTCTTTTCTACAGGGATGGCGGGCGGATTGCCCCCGCCATACTAATATGCCCCATAGTGTGTACTGATTCCACTAAATGTCCGCCTTCCGGTGAGCACACACATCACATGGAGGACTTCTACTCGCATAATGCTTGAAAGCTTTCTTAGCGAAAATCACGTAGTCTTAGGCATTGATCTTTAAAAAAAAGGCTGCATGCACACTCAATAATGCCAGGACCAGTAAATGTCAGTGTTTTGAAACGAGAAGCAACCAGAGTCTGACAACAATGCACCATCACAGAGTAGTCGCTTCAAAGTTTGTGATTACAAGTAACACCTAATGAAAGATTTAACATTTTTAAAGATGGACATACTCATAGGGTCGGAGGAGATCAATAACCAAAAAGTTCTGACGCCAAACAATCCTCATCGCTTCCGCGTTGGCATCCGTGGTGCCCAGTCACCAGAGGGTGCCAGTCTCCCGAGCAAGGCATTTTGAACAGGGGGCACACTAACCCTGTGCTGGAAGGCGACAAAACTGCCCGCTGCGAGATCTTCGTGACCCATTTGCTGTCATCCTTAGTCCTCTTCCTGGCACCATCTCTGGGGGCTCCACCATAGCATTACCATGCTCCTCCAACAAAAAGCGGTCAAAAGTAGAGCCACAAGCGACTAGGAGTATGGCCTGTGGGTGGCCAGAGGTCCATAGACCTTCCTTTTCGGCCCTCGGACCTCGTAGTCAAAGTAAGAGTGTTACACAAAAGATGGTCGGTAAACACAAAAGATGGCCACTGGGGCATGCGGGATAGCAGCATCACAGCCTGGTTCTCACCCAGACTACCGTTAAGCCACATCATGCAGTCTTCTATAGACAATGCTTTATTAGTTTATTGTCTCAGTAGTCAAAACCAGCACATGCCTCAGTGGCCCTAGGGTATTACACCACACAACCAGCACGTGCTGCATGAATGTCCCTACCTTTGGCTTGGTGTATCAATATCCCCATAATGGGCTTGCGTCAACAGTAGTCCCAGGAGGACAACTACAGTAGATGCATCAATAGTACCACATAATAAATACCTTAGAGGCCACCTGCCATGCAGGACTCAGTGGCTCAACACATTACATGCATCCATAATGAAATCAACGTAGCCAGACGGACAGTAACAGTTATCATCTTCCTAAATAAGCAACTAAACTGAAGTGGGGCACATCACAATCAGAAATGAAATGACCAATAAAGCACTATTAGATAAAAACCATTGTGAACAATTAATAGATCTGGCTTAAAATACACTTATTGGAGACTCAATAAATTACAGAAGAGCACTTAGCTAGCATTCATGCAGCATCACGCCTCCTTAATGAAAAATTATAATTTCCAGTTAAACTAAGAACAATGCAAAGCTCTCTTCAAAGAATACTTTTAAGATGGCACAAAACGTCTGGGTCAAATTAACGGCCCTTGGTTTGGGATGTCAGCATGCATTTTACCATTTGTGTCTATCTAACTCCTGCCATTTTCCCATTTTCCTCTTTGCTGCTATTTGCTCTCCTCTTTCCTCAATGATTTTCTAAAATCCTTTGCTTCCATCTCTCCAAGTTTCACCTCCTTTCTTTTTTCTTCCCATGCTCCTTCTTTCTCCCTGCCTCTTTACCAAATATTTTCTCTGTCCTCAACTGTATGAGTTTGATTTTCTGGCATTATTTTCCTGCACAATTTATTTCTGTTGCTAGGTGACCTAGATCCACATGTATCAAACAATTTTACATTCGCAAACGGTGCGCATCAGTAATTTCGGGCTTTTGCGAATGCAAAATAGCCTTTCAAGATGTATGAAAGGCTTTGTAGTCACAATTTTAGGTAATCGCAATTTTTTGCGATTAACTAAATTTGCAAATGCAAATATGGGGAATCGCTATTTACGATTCTGTAAGCACGTGTACCAATAATTTTCTAAATGCAAACTGTGCATTTAGGAAATCCTATTACCATCGACTCCAAGTCAATGTAACCATGTGCAATTTCTTAAAAATGCACAAAAATGCATTTTCCAAAGTGCCATGTAGCGCACACATGCCCCTAGGGCATGTGTGTGCTTTACATGTGCACTTTAGTTTTTTGGGGTGCTTCAGGGCGGCCTTAGGCCTCGGGCACTCTTGGTTTTGAATTACCTAATTTGCAATTACTAATTAGGTAATCGCAATTTAGCTAACGCAAAACTATTGGCTCCTATGGGCCTTTAGGCCTTTAGTAACAAATGGAGTAGTATTAACTTATAGCGATTACCTAATTTCAATTGCGAATCATTAGTAATCGCTATTAGGTAATCACTATTTGTTTATATATAATTTTGCATTCCTTATATAGCAATTACCTAATTTTCGCTATTTAAGGAATGCAAAATGGATTTTTGATACATGTGGCATACAGTGCACTGAAAAAATAAATCTCTAAAAAGGGGCCTTTAGCCCTCCAATTACTTACCGGTCATTGGAATCATTATCACTAGGTTTTGCTGCCTTACAATTTGGCACTGTGTTTGCTGCTTTCACTTCTGGGGTGGGCAGACAAAACTAGATATGGCCAAGTGAGGTACATTTTAGTCATCAAACTATGATAGCTGGAAAGTTGTACAAATTCCTTTTTATAACATGCTTCTCTCGGAATGGACCAAAGCCAATATCTGTGTTAACAATTAAATGTTTAATCGCAATGTGCATGCCTCACTTGTTATACATCACTTTGTATGTTTAAACCAATAAGATTACTTTGGTGTTTCTCACAGAGGTCTATAGCAAGACACATTTTCGATCATTTTGTCATGAGCTAAGAGGCCTGTCCATTTGTTATGAGACAGAATCAGTCATGAGACTTTGGCGTTCCATTGGTCACGAGGCAGTGCTGGTCCACTGATCATGAGGTGGTGTCAGTCCATCGGTCGTGCAGCGGCATCAGTTGGGAGGGCGCATTGGTCATGAGGATGTGTCGATCCATCGGTCAAGAAGTGGTAAGGCAGAAAATCTGATTCCTGGTCCTTGTTACTTATTGCACAGTAACAAACCAGTTGGAGATCTCCGCAATGGCCTACAATCCAATTACCATGCCTTGCAAACGACACAGATTCACACAGAGTGAACACTGGGCATTCTAGGCAGCATGGGAAGAAAAGTACTTGTTTGTTGAATTCCCAAAAGATAAAGTCACCTGTTTGCTTTCTAAATTGAAAGTACATGTTTGTCAGAGATATAACCTGGAACGACACTACACTCAGGATATACTGAGAACTTCCCATTGAACTCAAAACTGCATTCTGCAAATTTGCTATCTTTAAAGCAATCGCTTCTTTCCCAGCAGAAGCTCTTCCTTTGCCAGATGAAGGAATCTGAGGCTGTTACAGAAGCATCAGTAAAATATGCTACCTGCTTGTCAAACATAAGAAACCATTCACAGAGGCAGGGCTGGTGAAGAAATGCTTCCATTCAGCAGCTGAAATTTTATTTGAAAACAATATTAATAAAGTCAGCATTTTAAAGGAAATTGGCACATTACAGCTATCGGATTCCACATGCGCATGTAGAATAGAGGCAATGGGTGAAAACGTACAGGAGCAGGTGATCAGAGTATGCTATATGGCCAGGTTATTAGGTTGGGTGAGCGATTCAGACCAATCGCTTCATCCCAAAGAAGTGCTCATATGCTCCCAACCACTGCAAGGGCACACAAGAGGAGAAGATATTCTGGACTGCATCTGCAACTACTTTTAAACACATCACACACACCACATACCATCACAACATATGGGGCTCCTGCCATGGTAAGACATGACAGAGGCATTGTATCTTTGTTTAAAAAGAAGTTCACAGGATAGACTGTGATAGACTACCACTGCATTATTCACCGAGAAGTTTTGTGTGCAAAAGTAAAGCAAGGACTGAATCACGTCCTAAAACTTGCAGGGAAAATGTTTTATTTTATTCTTGACAAAGCCCTTAAGCATAGACAATTTGAAGCAATGCTGCAGAATTCCTACGCTGAATACACAGACTTCTTGATGCACACTGAAGTGCGATGACTAAGCAAAGGGAAAGTTCTGGAGAGATTCATCACTTTGCTTCCTAAAATTGAACACTTTGTAAATGCTAGAGGTCAATCATTTCCATAACTAAAGGATGTGAAATGGCTTATGATGCATATGATGCTCAATTTTCTTTCAGATCTATTCACAATCTTCAATGGTCTCAATTTGACGCTGCAATGCGAACAGCTTGTGTGCTCCATGATGAATAGTATGTACTCATTTGAAAGTAAGCTTGTGCAGTTCAAAGAATTGGAGGATGCTGACTTCACCCACTTCCCAAAACTATTGGCTGTGAGTCAGGGGTTAGTGCATGTCTTGAGGAAATTACTGGGGAGATCAAAAGGCAATTTCCTCAATTCAGAGCCCTCACCCCTCTATTTAGGCTGGTTGAAAACCCCCTGGATGGTGCATGCACAACATCTTGACATTGTTTAACTTATTGGCGTTAAAAGGGTTCAAACAGAAATAGAGCTGATTGACATGCTGCCCAGGTCAGCTCTAGAAGCATCTTTTTGGAGGCAGGTACCAGAATAATTCTGGAAAATTGTGCCTTCTAACTAATTTCCTCTTTTTTTTACAGTGGCCCAGAAAGTAATTTGTCTGTTTGAATCAACATATGTTTGTAAAAGTTTGTTATTCACAATGTGACTGTTAAAGATTAAACTCAGAAATTAGCTTACAGAGTTGCATCTGGATCAGTTCTTGAGGCTTGCTGTTTCATACATAGTACCAGATTACAGGACACTGATAAGAGACATGAAGTGTAAAATAAGTTCCTGGTATATCTGTCTTTAACTTACCTATTTTTCAGACTCAGTTAAACCTGTGCTGCATTGGGCCCGTGTGACTATCCCATTAATGAGGATTACCATGCAATGCCTTTTGCAATTGCTAGTGTCGGAAAATAAAAATGTGTTATCAAAATGTCCTACTTGTAGCTTTGTAGTTACATCTGCTTTCAAAATACAGCATTGTCTAGTAATGTTTTGAAAAGGTGTTTTTTTTTTTAACTCGAGTAGCTCCACCCCCACTGACCCTCCGCCCCCGACCTGCAGGCCCATCGGTGCTGCCCTCCGTTACAAACCAGACTATACTGTTGGCCCCCGAGAAAAGTATAAAGTGTAAAACCTACTACATAGCTTTATCTAAGGCCCTAATCTAAAACACAGCCAAACTGTGTTTGAAAACAACATGGCTGCTATTACTATTGTAAAAAGAACAATGATGGACAGAATGTAGAACAATGTCATACATTCACCCCAGTACAGAGATCTGGACGTGAATCCATCTTTTTTTTGCTCACCATGCCATTCCAGTTTGGACCCAGCCATATGCAAATCAGTCTTGAGCCTGTGCTCAACATATATATATAGTCCAACAAATGCCCTAAAGCAACGCGAGAGCGTACACCGGTGTTCTCCTTTAGTGACCATCCTCGCTGCAGCTCGCCTGCCCTGCTCCTAGTAATTAGGTCACAAAGCCGACCCGTTTCAAGGCATTCCTCCTCTTCTTCTTGGGCTGACAAAATTACACTGTGGGCTCACCATTTTAAGATTTCTTTTTATTGACATAACGGCTCTTAGTAGGCATGGCACATTACATTTGCCCAATCGTATGCTGGGACTTGTGGTCCAAAACTGTGAGTATTCAATATTCTCCTTTAGTAGGTTCAGTGCATAAAATGTCACTTTTATAATCCTGTTTACTTCCTTAGTAGGATCGGGCTCAGGAAAGCAAGCTTTCTTTGATGCATGAGAGCGCCGTGCTTTATGATGTGGAACTGTTCCACTCCACAGCCTTTTCGTTGTGTTTGGAAAATGGTGCTTCTCCACATAGCAAGGGCTGCTATGTGAATATATACTTATATATATATATATATATATATATGTACATAAGGCGAGAAGGTGATATGGAAGTTGGTACAGTGGACAACACACTTACGCAAAGACTGGCAAATGTCAACATAGATCAAGTCGCACCAAAGAGTGACTTTAAGTTGGCCTCCAAATTTGTCCCCCAACTAGCTGTTGATCCTATTGATGTCTTCTCCGATGTGGTCACCAGGGATCTGATGACCATGAGAACTACACGGAGCAAGCAGAAGACGCAATACAATACTACTAAAGAACAAAAAACTGCTATCAACACACTTCTGGAGGACAAGACTATAATATGTAAACCCTCCGATAAAGGAGGCAACATCGTGATTATGTCGAGGCCCAAGTATGTTGCAGAAGCCATGCGCCAACTTCAGGATGCTTCTTGTTATGCTGTCATAAAGATACAGGAATATTCGGCCAGCATCAGTGATCTTCATATCTTGCTTAAGAAGTGGTACGATAAACAAATGTTAGACTTGGAGGAATACCCGTTTCTAAAAACCACTAACCCCACTCTACCTTGTTTCTATCACTTACCCAAGGTTCATAAGGACATTAAGGAACCCCCAGGAAGACCGATAATTTCATCGATGGGAGGATTAACTGAAAATTTGTCCAAATTTTTGAATCACCACCTGTTTAATTTCGTACTCTCCCTGAGATCGTACATCAGAGACACCACGGATTTCATCGAAAAGGTGGAATTGTTGGATTGGCAACCATCTTATATACTGATCACCCTGGACATTACAAGTTTATATACTTGTATAGACCATGAACAGGGTCTACACGCAGTGGAATATTTCCTGAGCAAGAGAGAACTTAAATATGCAATGCATAATAGGATGCTATTGGAACTTATTGCATTCTGCTTACATAATAATATCTTTCTCTTTCAGGACACTATGTATCGCCAACTCTCTGGTACGGCCATGGGTTCCTGCTTCGCCCCCAGCTACGCGAATTTATTCGTTGGCTGGTGGGAGGAGCAGGTAGCCTGGGCCCCCAGACTTGCCACATGGAACACCAAGGTGGTAACCTGGAGCAGATACATAGATGATCTGTTCCTGGTGTGGAATGGAACAGTTGATGAAGCCAACCAATATATCCAATTGCTCAATGAAAACGAGTATCATTTGAGATTTACTAGCGAAATCAGTAGGGTAAAGGTTAATTACCTAGACCTAGAAGTGAGTGTCAATGAGGGACGCATTTGCACACAACTTTACCGTAAACCCACGGCTGGGAATAGCGTTTTACACGCTTCCAGTGGTCATCCTCGTAAACTGATCAATAATATCCCATACGGGGAATTTTTGCGGTTAAAGCGCAATTGCAGCCAAAATGTACACTTCGAGAGAGCAGCTGGTGAATGCATGGAAAGATTTACCATGAGAGGCTACAATCCTTCCCTCCTTCTAGAGACCCTTAATAGGGTAAGGAAAATACTTTGTGCTAGTCTCTTTGCTAAGAAGACAGATCCTGAAATTGAAGGCAAATTCCGCATCATAACACCTTATGCTGCTGACTCCTTCAAACTACGATCTATCCTATCTAAACATTGGCACATTCTGAAGTCTGATCAGATTGTAGGGCCTGATATTCCCAACACACCGTTAATCACGTACAGGAAGGCCAGATCTCTACGAGATCAAATAGTTCATAGCTATTTGAAACCAATACAGAAACCACTAGGCACTTTAAAGGACACCAAAGGCTTTTTCCCTTGTGGAAAATGCAAGGCCTGTGCAGCAAGCAAAAGGACACTGACATATCAAGTCCCGGGTAGGAAGGATGGGAGGAAGATAACTAAGTTCATGTCGTGTCACACAGACTTTGCAGTCTATTGTTTAATGTGTCCCTGTATGTTACGGTACGTTGGGAGTACTATCAATCCTGTCAAGTTGAGGATATTAGAACACATGCGGGCCATAGTTAATAAAGACTTTACGTATCCCGTGGCCCGACATTTCTCGTTGAAACACAACAGTGACAGGAATCTTCTCAGGTACTTTTGTTTGGACCAAGTAGAAGAGAATCCTAGAGGGGGCAATAGATTGCTCACACTTAGGAGACTTGAGTCCCGTTACATCATAGACCTGGAGACTAAAGCACCTGTAATGTAAAATGTAATGTAATGTAATGTAATGTAATGTAATGTAAAAACAATTTATAAAGCGCAACATACACCGGTCGGTTTCTTGACTTCTCCTATATTCAAGCCTGGAGGCTTGAATATAGGAGAAGAATTGGCCTCACACTTGGGTTAACTGTATTTATCTCTGTGTCATGAGAATCATTTGAGACGAACACTGAGTCTACAATTCCAGTTGAAATGCTTGTGTAATGTTTTCTGAAATGTCCTGAGGGTTTTTGTTTTTGTTTTTGTTTTTGTGATGGATCATGCCACTACTAGCAATATTTAGCTAGACGAATTGCTTCAGTTTTTTACTACACCTTAGCTGTGGCAGTCCTATTGGGCTGCAATTGCCGATCCACGGCTAGATTGTCCGACTTGACCACATTAGAGTTTTGTGTTTTTGTCGATAGTTGAGTATTTCTCATTCTCAACAATGTATTGCTGTCTGAGCCATGAAATGTATTAAGATTATATAAGATACATGGTTTATTGATAAGATATCAATTCCGCCGATTCACGGCATCAGGTGTTGCACACTTGCTAGCAATTCAATGTGAATTATGTTAAAAGTATATACTTCAAGATGGCACCCAGTACTGCGTGCATGAATCAGTCCTTTGTTTGTCTTTACTTACCTTGCAAACATTGATAAAGGCGCTGCGCACAGAGTCTCAGATGTAAACATTGAGAAAGGGAGGGCTCTCCCGAAACGCGTCTGTTTGTTAAATAAACTGCCCTGCTAAAGAATACTGCCGTGCTCGAGAGTGCTTATTATTCCTGTGACCCGGCTGGGTATTTTCGGGATTTCGGAGCTGTGATATACATATATATATATATATATATATATATATATACACACACACATATATATTCACTCTAAAAAAACAAAGGTTACAGGGCTGTTATAGTTAGGAAGTAGGATTTAAAAAACCTTAGAAATTCACAGAAAAAAACAAAGGTTACAGGAGCGTTATAGTTAGGCTGATATTTCACCTGCACAAAACAAGAGAAATTCAGCCATTATAGTTAGCTGAGCTAAATATAACTTGTGCCCCCGCAATGCACTGCTTACGACCTCACATATTACATCACTGATGACATGTTCAGTGACATTGCTGATGGCATCTCAAATGATATCACTGATGACATCATCCACAGAATCTGGGAAACATCTACTCACACCTCCATGTAACCATTCAAACACCCACTCCAACTTCCACACCACCATTCTCAAAACCATTGACATACCCATACCAGTACATACATACCCACTCACTGATTCATAGGTCTACACACACATCCACTCAGTCACCCATACAGTCACTCATACACCCACTCAGTCACTAATACAGCCACTGAAATATCCACTCATACAGCCACTCACACTGTCAGTCACCCATAGAGCTAATCACACACTTTCTCACTCACCTACAGAGTCAATCAGATACCCATTTACTCACCTGTAAAGTTATACACATACCCACTCACTTATCCATACAGATGCTAACATATAATCATTGACCCAAAAAGACACTCATACACCCACTCACTGATCCATACAGCTACTATCACAATCCCTCACTAACACATACAGTGACTGGTATACTCCAACACTTACATACACTACCTTTCACATATCCACTTACTCACCCATATACCACTGACACATCCATTTACTCACCGACACAGCCATAGACACACTCAGTCAGTTATACAACCCTTCTCTTACACTCATTAACCCATACACCCACTGACTCACGCAGTCACTCATCCATGCAGGCAGTCACACACCCTCTTACCCACCCACACAGACACTCTTACACCCTTACAGGTACTCAGGCAACTGACCAATAAACCATACTGCCACTCATGTAGCTACAAATCAACCCATGCAGCCACTTACACAACAACTGACAGGCTGATACAGACAATCAGACAATGTAGTCAGTGACCCATACATCCATTGAGATACCTAATCTCTCACTTACACAGTCAGTCACGCTCCTACTAAATCATCGATGCAGGCAGTGATACACCCACTGATTCATCAATACGCCTTGACGCCGGTCTACAAGCCCCGATCCAATAGGCTGGGCATCTATTTCAGCATCAACTTTGTTTGGATTTGTATGTTAGAGGATGCCCACCGGCTGCAGAATGAAGTCAAAGACAGTTGAATTGGGGTAAGAGGCCACTGTCAATATAGGATGAGAGGCCTGCTCGAGGCATATTGAATTTGTAAACATTTGTCTGGCAGTCAGGATATACGGGAAAAGTGTCCTCCATGCATGCCAGGAGCAGGATGAAAAATATTTTGCAGAGATTGTTCGGAAGAAGTGAAAAGATTTTGATAATAAATACATTACATGTGAACTCGCAGAGTTTGCGCCTCGATGAGTCACAGAGTACACTACTGTTCTGCCCGATATGAAATTGTTTTTTTCTGTGGCAGGGCAAGTGCAATATTGTTTAAAGTGACTTGAGGCACTATAAACTGTAGAATTAAGAACTGGAGTGTCAAAAAATCCAAGATGGGTGCAGGTGAGAGCAACTGATGCATTGTGGGACTTGTGGTCTGAGCTAAAAAACTGATTGAAATAGCATAATGAAATTGTTTTTATACCAACTAATGGTGAATATTCTTTTAATTTATTATTAAGGACTGCTAATAATGACCATGGTACCCAATATTAAGGATTACTATAGTGTAAAAAAAGGGTGAAACATCGTGATAAGTCAGCTGTAGTCCATCTTCAATGTTTAATGTTGTGGCGTAAAAAGAAGGACAACTGACCAGTTGTTACATGATGCATTTGATTAAGACCAAGGAGGGTCGAAACACGTAATGCAATAAATTCTCTGGTACTAAATTAAATCTTGAATGCTACTTATCAGCTGGGGGCTTGTTTTATCCCTGGACGCAGGGGTGATTTCTTTCTGGAATATATATGTATATATATATATATATATATGCCACGGACTGCAACAACTTATCGTTGGCGCTGCACAAATTCGAGGGCACACTGGAGCCAATACTTTAAAACAGATTTAATCGAGTGCCAGACTGACAAACGCATGTCGGCGAAACCGCCTTCCTCAGTGTCAGTTTGTAAACATTAATCACATGTTTAAATAAAGTTGTACACAAAACAAACAAAATAGTGTCAGTGACATAGAAACAGTTCCTTGGGAGCTTCGTAACGGGGCGGCCATATTGAAAAGTTCATTTGTTTTCATTTCATTAAATGCTTTTGTAAATAGATTCATTCATATTATTTGGAGGGAAATATAACGCAATCATAATAAACAAACGAGCGTGTCTCTCCGCTTCAAATTCTATTTATATTGCCAAGACGACTCGATTACTGTTATTTATCGATGTCTTGAGACAACTGATATATATATATATATATATATATATATATATATCCAAACAATGATTCCTTCCACGGAAGGAAATCCTGGAGTCGCAATTACCCAACACGATTCTCAAGGAGATTGATTTCAAAGTTATTTATTTTAATCCATAGGGTGTCAAAACCAAGACAAAACCAACGCGTTTCGACAGCCTCCGCTGTCTTGTTCTTGGACCGTGAACAAGACAGCGGAGGCTGTCGAAACGCGTTGATTTTGTCTTGGTTTTGACACCCTATGGATTAAAATAAATAACTTTGAAATCAATCTCCTTGAGAATCGTGTTGGGTAATTGCGACTCCAGGATTTCCTTCCGTGGAAGGAATCATTGTTTGGATAAGTAGCGGTTGGGCTCAACCGCAGGAGCAACGCGGCCACAACTAGCAGCGCCTACCGGAAAAGAAAGAGAGCCATATGGATTGATATATATATATATATATATATATTCACTAAAAAAAACATAGGTTTCACAATCGTTATAGTTAGGAATTAGCATTTAAAAAACCTTTGAAATTCACTGAAAAAACCATAGGTTTTACACTCGTTATAGTTAGGAATTAGCATTTAAAAAACCTTTCAAATTCACTGAAAAAACCATAGGTTTCACACCAGTTATAGTTAGCTGAACATTTTACTCATACAAAACCATTGAAATTCCCACGTTATAGTTAGTTGGACTCACTATAACTCGCACGCCCGCAATCCACTGCTGATGATGTCACATATTACATCATTCATGAAATGCTAATTCCTTTGTATATCGACTTTGTAACCTACAATTTTTTTTTTATTAGCTATTTTTTACAACAATTAATTATATTTTTTTTTAAAAAGAAAAATTATTTGTTCAATGTATATATATATTTTTTTATTTTTTCCTGGTGCGCTCAGGGTGCGCGCACCGGTAAGCTTACCGGTACCATTTTGTCTTGGGGTGCTCAGGGTGCACGCACCGGTAAGCTCTCCCGAGAGCGCACCGAGAGCGCTATGTCTGCGTTCGTAAAAAAAAATATGTGTGAAAAGTAAATAATAATGCAAGACATTTAGTACCATACTCATAAAAGCAGTATTTTTGATTTACGAAATGAAAATGATTTTGCATTTCCGTAAACCTATCAAAACGTCACTCAGGCGCGCCGCGTAAGCGCCCCCGGAAGCGCCTACCTTCGTGCTGCGTAAGCGCCCCCGGAAGCCCTCCGGTGCTCGCAGCGTAAGCGAGTCAAGTCTTTGTGTGACCTTAAAATAACTCTTTTCATTGGTTGCTAACAGTTTTTTTTACAAAGAATGAAATCCCCACCCATTTCCTTCACTTCTTCTTTCACTTTTGTGACTGCAAGACCAGTCTTTTTGCTGCTTAATCTTTGTTGGAATATCATGGCTGCCAGAGCATCCAGCAGCAGTGATGACACAGAAGGATTTATAGATGAAGAGGTTCCTCAGCCTAGAGTTAAGGAGCATTTTATCTGGAAATTTTTTGATATACCTGAGGGACGTAAGAAAGTAAATGCTCCAAAGGTAGAATGTAAGATCTGCCACACTGTACTTTCTAGAGGAGACCCCACAAGGAAATACAGTTTCGGTAATTCTACCATGATTCGCCACGTGCAGAGAAGGCATCCCCAGAACTATGCCCGGGAGAGTGTCAGGGCTCTGGCACGAGAGGCTCCCAGGGATGGTGCCTCTACTTCAACCGGAGGACCAACTACATCGGTGAGGGGGAGACCAGAAGAGCTGATCCCTAATATTCAGCCTGCTTTTAATGAAGCCGTAATTAAATGCAGAAAATGTGATCAGCTACTTTGTTATGGGGAACAAAGTGTTATGCTCATGGTTCGAGCATTAGAGAACCACAGCTGCCGTCCCCAGCCTTAATTTTGATTATTTTTTTTGCTCCTGTTGAGCAGTTTCCCATTCCCTGTTTTTGTTTTAGTTTAAAAAAAAAAAGGAAAAAAGAAGAAAAAAAAAGTTCTTTTCAGAATTACCTCCAATTCTCATCAAAGAGCTGTATTCTTAAAAACATGAAAAAGAGTAACTGAAGTGGAGTGCAGTGAGAGAGGAAAGGAAAATGAGTGAGAAAGCAAAGAAAGGGACGAGAGGGGAAGGGAAGTGAAGTAGGGGGACTGAAAGAAGGTGAGTGTGGGGAAGGAGAGTGAGGAGAAGGAGAGTGAACATGGGAAATGTGGATAAGTGAAGAAAATGTAGTAAAAGAACGGTGGTGTAGAAGGATAAGAAAAGAGCAGTGATGTTTAGGAAAGAGTGGAGATACAGACTGGATAAAGACAATTACGTGTGAGACAAGGTGAGTAAGGCAGTGAAGAAACAGAGAAAGTGAAAGAAAAAGTAAGAGTAGAAGACTGAAGGCCTCATTTATGAGGCCATGCGTCACTTTTATGCCACTGGTGCGTCACTTTTTGTGACGCACCAGTGCTGTAAAAAATGCACCTTATTGAGGCATATTTACAAAGTGACGCATCTAGGTAAATGCGTCACTTTGTAAACCCCTGCGCCACATTATATCTGTGTAAGGTGTAATGTATGCAAAGGGGGTGTATTGACGCAAGAAAGGGTTGTAGAAATGACGCAGTGAAATCTATGAGATTTCACTGCGTCACTTTTAGGACACCGTTGAGTCAAAATCTTGCGCCTGCCTCACAGCAAGCCTAAGAGTGACGCAGGCCCTTTCACATGGGGCTGGCCCCATGTGAAAGGATGCATTGCTGTAGTTGCGTCACTTTTGTGACACACTCCAGCAATGCTTCTCTTTTGCGCTTACAGATACGTCAGAAATACTAACGTATCTGTAACTCCTTGCGACATAATGCGTCATACATTAAATATGACGCATGAGTAGAAGACTGAAGGCCTCATTTATGAGGCCATGCGTCACTTTTACGCCACCGGTGCGTCACTTTTTGTGACGCACCAGTGGTGTAACAAATGCACCTTGTTGAGTCATATTTACAAAGTGACGCATCTAGTTAGATGCGTCACTTTGTAAACCCCTGCGCCACATTATACCTGCACCAGGTGTAATGTATGCAAAGGGCGTATTGATGCAAGAAAGGGTCGTAGAAGTGATACAGTGAAATCTATGAGATTTCACTACGTCACTTTTAGGACACCGTTGCGTCTAAATCTTGCGCTTGCCTCACAGCAGGTGTAAGACTGATGCAGGCCCTTTCACATGGGACTGGCCCCATGTGAAAGGATGCATTGCTGGAGTTGCATCATTTTTGTGACACACTCCAGCAATGCATCACCTTCCTCTAAACACTCTACTTTATTTTTTTACTCTATTTGTTTACACAGTTTTTCCCCGTGGTGCGATCAGGGTGCGCGTACCGGAGAGCGCACCCGGAAGCGCACCCAGCGCTTACCCTGCGAAATTTTTTTAAAAAAATAATAAATTTGCCCTTCAGGGTCCTTCTAGGCCCCCCTCAGAAAACCTAGGGGGTCAGGGGGTGTCTACTCTGCCCCCTTTTAATTATTTCCCCCTTTATTTTTCACCTCTTGTGTCTCTGTTCTTCAGACTCACAAGATGGCGGACTATGCAGACCATTTAGAATGTTTACAGACACCCAAGAGCCAATTAGCTTTTGAAATTTACAACCAATTAAAATGTTTCTTTGGTTTTGAATTTGTGTGTGATGAAGTTTCATTGGTTTTCTACTAATGAAATGGTTTTCTAATGAGAGGGAAACACAGCCATTTTGTGATAGTACTCTTTGAGGTACATTTGTGAGGAATTTTTGGTGTTCTATTTCTGGTGTGAAATTTAAACAGTACTAATTCTTCTACTGCTTTCTAAGAGGTGAGTTGTTAATTTGTAAGGGGAATTTAATACTTGATAAAGCTAGTTTAATATTATCTATTACTAAAAACGATAAATTAAAGTGATTTTTTTCTGCAATTTACAGCAAGAAATTTGAAAAGAATATGGATCTCAATGAGGACACCGTTAATATTAATTTTGAAATTTCTGCGACTTTTTATGAGGCGAGTTTTATTGAGGTCTTAAATTATCCTGTTGATAACACTATCCATGAAGAAGACCTTTTTTTGAGAGGAGATGGAATGAAGGATTTTAATGATGAGACTTTGGATGCTGAATTAATGGAATGTTTGGACTATATTGAGTTCCAGGAGTCATGTATGGAGACTTCTGATGAGGAGATTCCTGATCAGTTAATGTTAGAAGTTCTTCTAAATTATGAAAATTCTGAACAATAAATTTATATTTAGAAATTATAAATTGTTTGAGACATTTTTAAATATTGTACTTGTAATGTATGAGATAGTAGTGAAATGATTGTGGTATAAACTGAGACTTATAGTATAGAGTGCAACATTTCTGTGTTACATAGTAAGTTTACTCACAGTTACTTCCCTTCTCCCACTATATTTTCTCCAATGTGCATTTCACATCTCTTCTTCATCTCATCCCTTCTTTCTCTCACTGTCTCTCTCTAATTTACACTATCGCCGCCATTTTTTGTATTTTCAAAAGACAGTGAAATGTAATGCTCCAAAGGTGGAGTGCAATATCTGCCATACTGTACTTTCCAGAGGAGACCCCAGAAGGAAGTACAATTTTGGTAATCCAACTATGATTCAGCACGTGCAGAGGAGGCACCCCCAGAACTATGCCCGGGAGAGTGTCAGGGCTCTGGCACGAGAGGCTCCAAGAGATGGTGCCTCTACTTCAACTGGAGGAACAACTGCATCGGTGAGGGGGCGACCAGAGCAGCTGATCCCAAATATTCAGCCTGTTTTAAATGAGGCCTCCATCAAATGCAAAAATTGTGATGCCCTACTTTGTTACGGGGAACAAAGTATTATGATCATTGTTCGAGCATTAGAGAACCACCGCTGCCGTCCCCAGTCCTAATTTTAGTGAGAGAGGAAAGGAAAATGAGTGAGGGAGCAAAAAAAGGGACGAGAGGGGAAGGGAAGTGAAGTAGGGGGATTGAAAGAAGGTGAGTGTGTGAGTATAACTAAGTTATAGGGAGTGAGCGTGACAGAAGAGGAGTGAGAGACTAAAGAGACAGAGAGAATGAGACTAACAGAGAGTGAATGAGGTAAGGGGAGTGTAGAACTAAGAAGATAGAGGGAGTAAGACAAGTAATTAGTGAAGTGGATTAAGGAGAGTAAGGGAAGGGAAAACAGTGAAAGAGCGAAGGATGGGAAGAGAGAGGAAGGAATGTAAAGGAGAAGGTCTGAAAGAAGATGAGTGTGGGAGTATGGCTCAGTAATAGGGAGTGAGCATGATAGAAGAGGAGTGAGAGACTAAAAGGATGGAGAGAATGGGGGTAACACAGAGAGAGTGAGAACAGGGGAGTGAGTAAGTTAGAGGACAAAGGGATTGACAGAAGCAGTTACTGAACTGCAGAAAGAGGAGTAAGGGAAAGGAAAAGAGTGAAGGAGTGAAGGATGGGTAAAGAGAGGAAGGAAGGTAAAGGAGAAGGTCTGAAAGAAGGTGAGTGTAGGAGTTTGGCTGAGTTATAGGGAGTGAGCGTGATAGAAAAGGAGTGAGAGACTAAGAGGACAGAGAGAATGAGGCTAACAGAGAGAGAATGAGGGAAGGGGAGTGTACAAATAAGAGGACAGAAGGAGTAAGAGAAGGAGTTAGTACAGTGGAATAAGAAAGTAAGGGAAGAGAAAAGAGTGAAGGAGCAAAGTAAGGAAATAGAGAGGAAGCAAACTAAAGGAGAAGGTCTGACAGAAGGTGAGTGTGGGTGTATAGCTGAGTTATAGGCAGTGAGCGTGACAGAAGAGAAGTGAGAGACTGAGGGAATGGAGACAATGAGGCTAACAGAAAGAGATTGAGGGAAGGGGAGTGTATAAGTAAGAAGACAGAGAAAGAAAGAGAAGGAGTAAGTGAAGTGGAGTAAGGAGAATAAAAGAAGGGAAAAATATAAAACAATGAAGTGAGAGAAGAGAGAGGAAAGAAAATAAAGGAGAAGGCCTGTTTTTCCCTGTGGTGAGCTTCAGGGCCTCATTTATGAGGCCATGCGTCACTTTTACGCCGTTGGTACGTCACTTTTTGTGATGCACCAGTGGTGTAAAAATTGCACCTTGTTGAGTCATATTTACAAAGTGACGCATCTAGGTAGATGCGTCACTTTTTAAACCCCTGCGCCACATTATACCTGTACCAGGTATAATGTATGCAAAGGGGGCGTATTGACGCAAAGAAGGGTCGTACAAGTGACACAGTGAAATCTAAGAGATTTCACTGCGTCACTTTCAGGACGCCATTGTGTCAAAATCTTGCGCCTGCCTCACAGCAGGCCTAAGACTGACGCAGGCCCTTTCACATGGGGGTTACCCCATGTGAAAGGATGCATTGCTGGAAATTATTTTTTTACTATAATTTTTTACACTGTTTTTCTCTGTGGTGCGCTTCAGGGCCTCATTTATGAGGCCATGTGTCACTTTTACAACGCCGGTGCGTCACTTTTTGTGACGCACCAGTGGTGTAAAAATTGTACCTTGTTGAGTCATATTTACAAAGTGACACATCTAGGTAAGAGGAGTGTAGAAGGAAGAGGACAGAGGGAGAAAGACAAGGAATTAGTGAAGTGGAGTAAGGAGAGTAAGGGAAGGGAAAACAGTGAAGGAGCGAATGATGGAAAGACAGAGGAAGGAAAGTAAAGGAAAAGATCTGAAACAAGATGAGTGTAGGAGTATGGCTGAGTTATAGGGAGTGAGCATGATAGAAAAGGAGTGAGAGAATAAGAGGACAGAGAGAATGATGCTAGCAGAGAGAGAATGAGGTAAGGGGAGTGTACAATTAAGAGGACAGAAGGAGTAAGAGAAGGAGTTAGTACAGTGGAATAAGAAAGTAAGGGAAGACAAAAGAGTGAAGGAGGTAAGGAAGGAAAGATTGAGGAAGTAAACTATAGAAGAAGGTCTGAAAGAAGGTGAGTGTGGGAGTATGGCTGAGTTACAGGCAGTGAGCGTGACAGAAGAGAAGTGAGAGACTAAGGGAATGGAGACAATGAGGCTAACAGAAAGAGATTGAGGGAAGGGGAGTGTATAAGTAAGAAGACAGAGAAAGAAAGAGAAGGAGTAAGTGAAGTGGAGTAAGGAGAATAAAAGAAGGGAAAAATATAAAACAATGAAGTAAGAGAAGAGAGAGGAAAGAAAATAAAGGAGAAGGCCTGTTTTTCCCTGTGGTGAGCTCCAGGGCCTCATTTATGAGGCCATGCGTCACTTTTACGCCGTTGGTACGTCACTTTTTGTGATGCACCAGTGGTGTAAAAATTGCACCTTGTTGAGTCATATTTACAAAGTGACGCATCTAGGTAAATGCGTCACTTTTTAAACCCCTGCGCCACATTATACCTGCACCAGGTGTAATGTATGCAAAGGGGGCGTATTGACGCAAAGAAGGGTCGTACAAGTGACGCAGTGAAATCTAAGAGATTTCACTGCGTCACTTTCAGGACGCCATTGTGTCAAAATCTTGCGCCTGCCTCACAGCAGGCCTAAGACTGACGCAGGCCCTTTCACATGGGGCTTACCCCATGTGAAAGGATGCATTGCTGGAAATTATTTTTTTACTATAATTTTTTACACTGTTTTTCTCTGTGGTGCGCTTCAGGGCCTCATTTATGAGGCCATGTGTCACTTTTACGCCGCCGGTGCGTCACTTTTTGTGACGCACCAGTGGTGTAAAAATTGCACCTTGTTGAGTCATATTTACAAAGTGACACATCTAGGTAAGAGGAGTGTAGAAGGAAGAGGACAGAGGGAGAAAGACAAGGAATTAGTGAAGTGGAGTAAGGAGAGTAAGGGAAGGGAAAACAGTGAAGGAGCGAATGATGGAAAGACAGAGGAAGGAAAGTAAAGGAAAAGATCTGAAACAAGATGAGTGTAGGAGTATGGCTGAGTTATAGGGAGTGAGCATGATAGAAAAGGAGTGAGAGAATAAGAGGACAGAGAGAATGATGCTAGCAGAGAGAGAATGAGGTAAGGGGAGTGTACAATTAAGAGGACAGAAGGAGTAAGAGAAGGAGTTAGTACAGTGGAATAAGAAAGTAAGGGAAGACAAAAGAGTGAAGGAGGTAAGGAAGGAAAGATTGAGGAAGTAAACTAAAGAAGAAGGTCTGAAAGAAGGTGAGTGTGGGAGTATGGCTGAGTTATAGGCAGTGAGAGTGACAGAAGAGAATTGAGAGACTAAGGGGATGGAGAGAATAAAGCTAACAAAGAGATTGAGGGAAGGGGAGTGTAGAAGTAAGAAGACAGAGGGACTAAGAGAAGGAGTTAATGAAGTGGAGTAAGGAGAGTAAAGGAAGGGAAAAAAATAAAACAAAGAAGTAAGAGAAGAGAGAGGAAAGAAACTAAAAGAGAAGACCTGAAAGAAGGTGAGTGTAAGAGAAGAGTGTGAAAAAGGAGAGTAAATGTGGGGATTCAGAATAAGTGAGGCAAGCGCAATAAGGGAACAGAGGTGTGGGAATATCAAAGAAGAGTAGTGGGGTTATGGAAAACATTATAGAGAAAATAAATATTGTACATCAAACTTACCTTATAAGTAATGTCAATTTAGTTTAATATTTTCATTTAAATTTATATCTGTGAAAGACAAAACAAAATAAGTTACAATATTTATAATATATATTTTACAATACAAGAGACAAAGTAGGAGATTAACAAGGGTGAGGGAGGGTGAGTGAAGGGCAGGGAGGTTGATGAAAAAGGGAAAATAAAGAGAGGATAAAAGCAAGTGAGCTTGAGACAAAGGAAGTGAAGGAGTGAGAATATAGAGGTAGTGAAGGAAAGAGTGACAGAAAGGAACTGAGTAAGAGAGCAAAGAAAGGTAAGTAAGTAATTTTATTATTCTGCATGCATTTTCTGCTTGCACCCATGTGAAACTTTGCGCAAGAGTCTTGTAAATATGCCCCTCTTTATCTTATATTCCATCTCAATTGATACCATCACTGAAATACTTTATGCATCTCCCACACCATTTCATATGGTTTTCTATCTGCTATTCCTATCCCTCTCCATACATTCACTGCTTCCACCCATGCTAAAGGTTGCAGAAGGCGCTTCAAAAAAAGAGCATATTTACAAGTCCAATGAAACCATTAAACAATTTCTAAACCAGCATTGAATCCAAGCATAAAAAACGATTTATAAAGAAGTCTACTTTTTAAACACACAGCTATGTCAAAGATTGCGCACGCAGCTTGTAAATATGCCTATCTTTTTTTGTATATTCTATATCAATTTATGCCATTAAAAGAAACCTTTAAACATCTCTCACGGCATTTCATATTCTTGTCTGGGTGCCAATTGTATTATTCTGCATGCATTTTCAGCTTGCACCCATGTGAAACTTTGCGCAAAAGTCTTGTAAATATGCCCCTCTTTATCTTTTATTCCATCTCAATTGATACTATTAATGAAATACTTTATGCATCTCCCACACCATTTCATATGGTTTTCTATCTGCTATTTCTATCCCTCTCCATACATTCACTGCTTCCACCCATGCTAAAGGTTGCAGAAGGCGCTTCAAAAAAAGAGCATATTTACAAATCCAATAAAACCATTACACAATTTCTAAAACAGCATTGAATCCAAGCATAAAAAACAATTTATAAAAAAGTATACCTTTGTCCCGGGGGCTCCGGGATGGGAGGGGTCTCGACCACGGGATTGGTACTAACTAATGGAGTCTGGGTGAACAGAAACACAGGCGCCTTCAATAGGGGTTTCAGCGACGGCTTTATTGGGATATAAGTTTTTTTCATCTGAACAGGGGCTCGGTCTCTGTGAAGGGATGTACGGGTCAAAGCAAAGATAGCGTCCTCCTGCTGGGTCGGGGTCCGGGCGATCTTTGTCCTGGAGGGGATGTCTCTCAGCTCCTGATGCTCTCCGGTACCTCTTGAAGCCACGCCCCTCCCGTGGGTGCGTGGCGGGGCGAAGCGTCCAACCGTGGGCCTCCTGGCTTGTCGTCCTCGGTCTCTCGGATCTCTGGATACCGCCTTCCGTCCTCCTTGTTCTCCACAGCTTCCAGGGAATCGCCGTCTGTCCTTGATCCGCTACTTCCTTCTTTTGACGTCACGATGCTTGCGAGGGGCGGGGTTTCGTCCCTCGAGGCCGTTTCCTTAAAGGAGCCGAACGTCGTCTACTCGTCCGGCCATCCGGACTCAGGTTCCTCGTTCCATGTATCTGATGGGAGCTGTGGGGAAAACGTGTAAGGTGAGAGGGGGGTGGCGGACCACCAGTCCGAGGGGAGAGACCCTACCTGGCCGCCTGACCCGTCACAACCTTTTAAACACACAGCTAACATTATGGAAAAAGGTAAAAATATCATTCCTTAATTCACACAGACACTCACTATGATACTTGTCAAAAATCTTTAAGCTCTCTATCTTTTTTAAAACAATCATTACTCACCTTTAAAAATGCTTTGGAAGATGTAAAACAGTGTCAGTCACAGTCAACAGATATTCTTAAGCAGAATCTCTGAATACTGCTACCTTCACTGGAGCCTTTCAATAATGGCACAGATTCTTTCTCATTTCAGACCCATATTCTTGTACATAGCCAATAAAAATTGTTCTCACACAAATTCAAACCAAACTGCACATTTTAATTGGTTGTACATTTCAAGCCTTTGAAACTCACATAACATTCACCCATCCCCCCAGTGCTCATTTACCCTGTAACCATGGTAACTCCCTCTTAAACCAGCACACAGTTCACAAGTTCATCATACTATGTTGCAAAACAATCCTTCAAGGCTGTTTGACCTCTCAATCTACTAGCTAATGAAATGCAATGTTTCTTTAAATAACTTTTTCTCAACCATTGAAATGCTCTGCTCCACCACTGAAAGTTTGGAGGTGATTCGTGAAGCAGAGGCCGAGAAAAAAGGGGGTCCCAAAACATGGTTTCCCCATGCAATTTCCCATAGGATCTTTAGCCAGGGCTACAGCCCGAACGGCTGAACGGAATTACACCAAACTTGGCAAAAAGGTAGAGTTCTGTTCGCAGATCACGCTTTTTGTTGAATGGTGTAAATCCGTTCAGTAGTTCGTGAGAAAATCATAAGTAAAATCATAAGTATACCTATAGAAGCTTACCGTACTCTTTACTGTACTCTGTACAGTAAGCTTACGGTACGCGTACCTTCCCGAGCACGAGATGCATGCTAATTGGCTGTCAACTGTCTGTCAACACTCCAAACCAGAAAGTGTTGGCAGGCATCTTGTGCCTCGGTAGAACCGAGGCACAAGAAAGCTGAAAACAAATGCGCAAAACACGCAAAGGGGGCAGGGTAGACACACCCTGACCCCCTAGGCCTGCTCAGGGGGTCCCACAAGGACCCCCAAGGCCCTTGAAGAAAAAAAAAACCTGGTGTGCTTTTTTTAATATTAGCCCCCGGGGGGACCAAATCCCGGGGGCATATTTTATAAAAAGTGTGGGGGGGCCCAAACGCCCCCACACTGCCCCGGGGACCGCCACCCCCGGGGCTCTGTTGTTAGTGATGGGGGCCTCTAAGGCCCCCCAAGCCCCGGGGACCGCCACCCCCCAGGGCTTTTTTTCTAAGTATGCAGGTGGGCTCACGGCCCCCCCGCAGCCCCGGGGACCGCCACCCCCCGGGGATTCATTTTCTATAATAAAACTTGTGTGGGGGGCTCAAGCCCCCCCACACAAGTTTCCGCGTTTGCGGAGTGGTGCAGGGAGGGGGCGGGGCTTGAGGTGAGGATTGCACCACTCTGCAAACGCGCCCCCTGGCGCGTTTGCACAGGGGGAACTAATTCTCCCTGAATACTGGGGGTCCGTGGGGGCCAACTAGCCCACCAGGAACCTCCAGTATGCGCCAGGGGGCTGCATTGCAGAGAGGTGTAAAAAGGGGCAGGCCTCTTTACACGTCTCTGCAAGGCTGCCCCCTGGCGCATACTGGAGGTTACTGATCCCCTAGGCCTGCTCAGGGGGTCCCACAAGGACCCCCAAAAATATTTATTTTTTTAAGAAAAATTCCAGGATACGCATAGGGTACGCGTACCCTGTCGAGCCAAAAAAACAAAAAACATTAAGGCACCACTCTGCAAACGCGCCCTCTGGCCCATTTGCAGAGGGGGAAATAATTTCCCTTGAATACTGGGGGTCCCTGGGGGCAAAGTAGCCCACCAGGAACCTCCAGTTTGCGCCAGGGGGCTGCCTTGCAGAGAGGTGTAAAAAGGGGCATGGCCTCTTTACACATCTCTGCAAGGCAGCCCCCTGGCACATAGTGGAGGTTCCTGGTGGGCTACTTGGCCCCCAGGGACCCCAGTATTCAAGGGGAATTATTTCCCCCTCTGCAAATGCGCCAGGGGTGCGTTTGCAGAGCGGTGTAAAAAGGGGCGTGTCCTCATTACACCTCTCTGCAATGCAGCCCCCTGGTGCATACTGGAGGTTCCTGGTGGGCTAGTTGGCCCTCAGGGACCCCAGTATGTGAGAGGAATTACTTCCCCCTCTGCAAACGCGCCAGGGGGCTGCATTGCAGAGAGGTGTAAAAAGGGGCATGGCCTCATTACACCTCTCTGCAATGCAGCCCCCTGGCGCATGCTGGAGGTTCCTGGTGGGCTAGTTGGCTCCCTGGGACCTCCAGTATGCAAGGGGAATTAGTTCTTCCTCTGCAAACGCGCCAGGGGGCTGCGTTGCAGAGAGGTGTAATGAGGCCACGCCCTTTTTTACACCTCTCTGCAACGCAGCCCCCTGGCGCATACTGGAGGTTCCTGGTGTGCTAGTTGGCCCCCAGGGACCCCCAGTATGCAAGGGGACTTAATCCCCCAACTTAGAACGCGCTACGGGGCATGTTTGCACAGTGGTGAAGGTAGGGGGCGAGGCTTGAGGTGTCATGTGTGCAAACAAGCCCTGTGGCACATTTTAGGTTGGAGAATATATTCCTCTTCAATCCAGAGGTCCCCTAGGGGCCAACTAGTCCAACGGGTACCTCTAGTAAGTGCCACCGAGCTGCGTTGCAGAGTGTTGTAAAAAGGGGGCATGCCCTCTGAACACCTCACTACAACGCAGCTCTCTGGGGCAAACTGGAGGTACCTGATGGGCTAGTTGGGTCAAAAGTGACCTCAGGATTGAAGAGGAATATATTCCCCAATCTAAAACGTCCCACAGGGCATGTTTGCACACATGTGTCCTCAGGCCCGGCCCCCTTCGTTCACTATTGAGCAAAATATTCACAAGAGACGTCAGTGCTGCATCTTTGAGCCCAGGACGGACCCTGAAAAGTAAATGTAACCATACTTACAGTAACTTGAATTTCCTTCCATAGGCTAACATTGACATGTTTTACTTGGAAATTCTTCTAAGTGTGGCGTTTTGGAACTTAAAAAAATTCCTCTAAAATCAGCCGAACTACAAATTCCGATTTACTCACCTGTTATCAAGAGAGACCTCAGGGCTGCATCTTTCAGCCCACTACTGATCTTGAAAAGTAATTCTAATCGTAGTTACAGTAACTTGACTTTCCTTCCATAAGCTAACATTGACTGGTTTCACATGGAAATTTTTCTAAGTGCGGAGTTTTGGTAGTTTAAAAAATTCCTGTAAAATCAGCCGAACTACGAATTCCGATTTACTCACCTGTTATCGCGAGAGACTTCAGTGCTGCATCTTTGATCCAAGGACGGACCCTGGAAAGTAAATGTAACCATACTTACAGTAACTTGAATTTCCTTCCATAGGCTAACATTGACATGTTTTACTTGGAAATTCTTCTAAGTGTGGAGTTTTGGAACTTTAAAAAATTCCACTAAAATCAGCCGAACTACGAATTGCGATTTACTCACCTGTTATCAGGAGAGACCTCAGTGCCGCATCTTTTAGCCCACTACTGATCCTGAAAAAAGATTATAATCGTAGTTACAGTAACTTGAATGTCCTTCCATAGGCTAACATTGACTGGTTTCACTTAGAAATTTTTCTAAGTGTGGAGTTTTGGAACTTTAAAAAATTCCTCTAAAATCAGCCGAAGTAAGAATTCCGATTTACTCACCTGTTATCAGGAGAGACCGCATTGCTGCATCTTTTAGCCCACTACTGATCCTGAAAAGTAATTCTAATCCTAGTTACAGTAACTTGAATTTCCTTCCATAGGGTAACATTGACATGTTTCTCTTAGAAATTTTTCTAAGTGTGGAGTTTTGGAACTTTAAAAACTTCCTCAAAAATCAGCCGAACTACAAATTCCGATTTACTCAGCTGTTTTGAGGAGAGACCTCAGTGCTGCATCTTTCAGCTCACTACTGTTCCTGAAAAGTAAATTTAACTGTACTTACCAGTAACTTGAATTTTCTTTCGTAGGATATTATTGCCTGCTATATAAAATATATATAAATTAAAAAAATATAAAAAATAGATATATTACAATTTCAATATTTTTGAAAACATTTATTTTTCACTTTATATAAAAAATATGTAATGTAATTTAAAAAATAAAATATCTAAAAATAAATAATTTAAAATAATGTAGTAAATCAGTATAAAAAAATATAACAATTAATACATTTAAAAATTATCATTTACAAAACCTTTAAAATTCACTGAAAAAACCATAGGTTTCAGCCACATTATAGTTAAAAATTAGCATTTAAAAAACCTTAGAAATTCACTGAAAAAAACATAGGTTTCACCCGCGTTCTAGTTAAAAATTAGCATTTAAAAAACCTTAGAAATTCACTGAAAAAACCATAGGTTTCACACACGTTATAGTTAAAAATTAGCATTTAAAAAAACCTTAGAAATGCACTGAAAAACCATAGGTTTCACACATGTTACAGTTAGCTGGACATTTCACTCATACAAAACCATTGAAATTCCCCCGTTATAGTTAACTACAACTCGCGCGCCCGCAATGCACTGCTGATGATGTCACATATTACATCACTCATGACATGGTCAGTGACATCACTCATGACATCACTGATGACATCTCAAATGACATCACTGATGTATATCTAAAGGTCGATGGAAGAATAAATGGATATATAAGTGTCTAAACCTATGGTTTTTTCAGTGAAAAAAAAATATATATATTACAACCGACAGTCGTTCTCCTTTCTCTCCCAACAGAACGATATCCAGGCCACAAATCGATTCAAAAAGTGTTTTATTCACACACGCACTCGACGCGTTTCGAGAAACAAGTTCTCTTGTTCACGAGTGTTGGTGCAAAGTGACAGAGCAGTTTAAATGCAAATCATGTGACTTGTGAGTTTCAATAAACATTGAGAACAGACTACCGTATTAGAATTCTCAAACAAGGGTAGAATTAACGTTGTATCAAAACAAAACAAAACAAAAAAAGGGGCGAGATTCGAACCCCCAACCTCTGGACAGTCATACGAATGGGTGCACTACCATACTGTGCCACTACCATCTCAGTCGTAAGCTAGCCTCCGTGGGCTTTCAGGCATGACGTTTTCCAGTGCGCGAACTCAAAACAAATTGGTTATCATGCCCAAGTGGGCGTGCACTTAAGTAAAACGTACAGTTCCTTTCATTCTTCATCTTAACGCCGGAGGTGACTCATTAAATGAATTCTAATACTGTTTGCAAAGTTGAGAAGAACATAATGTATATTAATTAATTTTTGCTTGGATGTGCCTGCTGCAATGCAATGAGGTTCTCTTAGCTCCAGATATTACGGGATACGGTAGTCTGTTCTCAATGTTTATTGAAACTCACAAGTCACATGATTTGCATTTAAACTGCTCTGTCACTTTGCACCAACACTCGTGAACAAGAGAACTTGTTTCTCGAAACGCGTCGAGTGCGTGTGTGAATAAAACACTTTTTCAATCGATTTGTGGCCTGGATATCGTTCTGTTGGGAGAGAAAGGAGAACGACTGTCGGTTGTAATACGGGGGAGTGGCGATCCCGTCCCGGCCCGCCGCTGTTAGAGGCCATCACAGCTTCTTCGCCAAAAGACGGTGGATATATATATATATATATATATATCCAAATTAAGTCGGCGCTGAAATGGATGCCCTCCATGCATGCCGGGAGCGTGGATGAAAATTATTTTGCAGAGATTGCTTGGAAGAAGTGAAAAGCTTTTGATAATAAATACATGTGAACTGGCAGAGATTGTGCCTTGACGAGTCACCAAGTACACTACTGTATATATATATATATATATTACCTACTGGCGGTCGCCAGTAGGTAGTTATAGTTAGGATCGTTTTCCATAGGAAATCCGCAACATTCTATTGGGAATAACTTTGGCGCCGAATGAGGGATCTGCCTGTAATTTTCCTTAACTTTGCCTCGCTGCGCTCCGCTCCTTCCCTGAAAGTTTCGGGGGGATCCGTCAAGCGGAAGGCCGAGTTAAAAGGGGGGTCCCAAAACGTGTTTTCCCCATGTTAATTTCCATAGGGCGGTTGGACTCACTTTAGCCCGAACGGCTGAATGGATTTCCACCAAACTTGGCAAAATTGTAGGGACTGGTACCCCGATGTGCCTTTGCTATGTCTCAAGATATATGCTCCAGTGGTTTTTACGAAAATTAACTTTGAAAAAATATATATTGGGCTACATTGGGCAATATATATGTTAGAGCCCAAATGTAGCCCAATGTAGCCCAATGTAGCCCAAAGATGGCCACCAGAGACAAAAAAAAACAAAAGTAGCCCAAATATCAGCCAGATGTAGCTCAACTATAGCCCAATGACAGAATGTCCCAGAGTGTTCTAAAGAACAACTAGAGCGCTAACAGTCTTACTTATGACAAAAGTATGGCACACCTGATGTCATCTTGATTGGAATAAAGTGGTAACACTTAATACATTTAATTTGAAAAGGATAAAATGAGGGGTTTCATTTTGCCATAGAAAGTTTATATATATATATATATATATATATATATATATATATATATTCACTGAAAAAACCATAGGTTTCACACCAGTTATAGTTAGGAATTAGCATTTAAAAAACCTAGTAAATTCACTGAAAAAAACATAGGTTTCACACCAGCATGGGTTGGTGAGTAGCTACATGAGTGTGTATATGGGTTATTAGTTGTTTTTTTGAGTATCAGTATCAGTATCAGTGTCTGTATGGTTCGGTGGGGGATATTACTTAGAGCACAGATGCATGAATGAGTGACTCACTATTTGTATGTATTTTGAAGACAGCATGTGTGCAAGACTGTATGGGTGGATGATTGTGTGTATGGGTGGGTTAGTGAGTATGTGTTTTTATAATTGATTGTTTAAGAGAGTAAATATGTTTCCGTTTCTGTAGAAGTATGTGTAGTGGTGTGTATATAGCAGTATAATCAAGTAAATGTTTTTTTGATAGTTTATTTGCATGTGTGAATTTGTGTGTGAGTAACTATATGGATGAGTATTAGTGTGTAACAGGATGTATAGGTGTATGAGTACATATGATGAGTAAGTACATGCATGAGTGACTATATAGAACTGTTGGTGAATGAGTGGATGTGTATGTAGATGTTGGAATTACCTAATAAGTTGTTGTAATTGGTATTGGTTTCTCCTTTTTTAAGAAAATGTTAGTTTCTATTTTTGAATGTGTGTGTCAAAGGTTATTTTATGCTGATAGGAGGTCTGCCACTTTGTCACAAGGATGTTGTCATCAGTGATGTCATTTGAGATGTCATCAGTGATGTCATGAGTGATGTCACTGACCATGTCATGAGTGATGTAATATGTGACGTCATCAGCAGTGCATTGCACGCGCAAGTTATAGTGAGTCCAACTAACTATAACGTGGGAATTTCAATGGTTTTATGCGAGTAAAATTTCCAACTAACTATAACTGGTGTGAAACTTATGGTTTTTTTCAGTGAATATATATATATATATATATATATATATATATATATATATATATATATATATATATATATATAAAAAACCATAACTCAAAGCGTCCTGCACAGTGGGAGCACTATACCAGTTGGTGCCCGCGTCTAGACCAGGACAGGGCCTCGCAAATATTTCTCAAAAAATGATGTCGCGGCACTCCTCTCGATGATTTAAAGTTGCTTTATTTCAAAACCGTGTTTTTCTCCTACGCATTTCGAACCGTAGTTTCTGATCACGGCAGTATGTTACATTTTTCCTTTTTCTCTTTTGCTTTATATACATGCACCTTGATACCTCTCATGGTGCATTATGGGAGTGGTAGTTTATAATTACACTTTTTAACAAACTTTATTGCAATGCTGTATTTTAGCTGTCATATACTGATGCTTTGGTGTTGCTCAACAAAGGATGTTAAAGTTATAGCTATTACGTCCACGTTTCTGCCTCTTTCTAAAGTAGATACAAGGCACTTGTAATACATGGCTACGCCATGATTATATCAACCATACTTGCATTTTTTTAAAACAGTTGGTTGTGTGGACCGTAATGTTAGACTAAATGTCTAAGATAGGGTATAAGGCTAAGTGCCCTCATCCTTTGGTGCGGCATCCTAGCGTCGGAAATGAACAGATTGCTGTCTGTATTGACAAGGGGATTTTTAATATTTCAAAAAAAATTCTTAATTAATGCACCATTATCAATATTTGTAAGATAACAAAAAGATAACAGATATATTTACATTCCAATTGTTAGATTTTAGACCCGCAGTAGCAGATTATTCATGTTTCTCAGGTTCAGTCAATCCTTGGGCAACATATCTCATTATTCATGTAATTTTTTACTTTCTCATCAAAGAGCTGTTGATAGTGTAACAACAGTTCTGAAGCCCAGTCATTAATATTTGTGGAGCCTATAGATGAACATACATCTCCTCATCTCCGTTCAGCCCCATCGGATGTTTAGTTTTAAATATCATTATCATACGTGATTCCAGCCTCCACAGTTTTTGTGTACGGTTGCCACCACGTTCATGTGGAGGAACTGTTACCAGACCTGAATACCTGATGTCCAACCATGTTTTTCCTTTGTGTGTGTTCATGTGCTTTGCAATAGCATAGGCATTGTCCATATTTTGTATTGCGCTGGTGTGTTCCAATATGCGTTTCTTTAAGGGACACACTGTGCTTTCTATGTATTGTTTTCCACAAAAGCATTGTAGCATGTATACCAAAAATGTAGAATCACATGTTATAGTTTCCTTTATTTCAAATATCTTGCCGGCAGGGTCTTTTAGAATCTTCCAATTTTTGCTGATCCTACATGCTTTGCACGTGGTGCATTTTGAGAAGCCTTTTGATCTCGATTAGAGCCATGATTCTGCTTTCTTATATTCAAAATGATTTCTAACTAAATGGTCTGACCCATTTGGTGCTCTTCTGTAGGATACTAAAGGTTTTTCTCCTATGTCATTACCCATATCAGGATCTTTTTTCAAAATATTCCAATATTTTGTTAGTGTCTTTTGTATTTTGTGACTTTCCTTACTATAGGTGAGTATCAGTCGTGGTTGATCAGCATTGGCATTTCTTGTTACACTCCTGTTTTCTGTTTCATCATCATTTCCATTTCCTTTCTTTTCATCCTTCTCTTTTTTGCTTACTAATGTTTCTGCTCTTGTTTTCTGTCTCGCTTTTAATTCTCCTCTTTTGATATCTGCATAATTATATCGGCGTTGTAGAAAACGTGTTTTGGTCTCTTTGAATTTTTTATCCATTTCTTGATCCTCAGAACAATTTCTTTTCATCCGTAGTAGTTCTCCATACGGTATATATTTCTTGTGTTTGAGGATGAAAGCTCAGACCATGTAATAAGCTATTTGTAGCTGTTTTCTTCCTGTGTACTGTTGTATGCATGCGATTATCTTTTATACAGACCTTCGTATCAAGGAATTCGATCTCCTTGGGGCTTATATTGTATGTAAATTTCAGTCCCACATCATTTTCATTTAATGTTGCACAAAAAGCTTGAAATTCTGCATCAGTTCCTTTCCACAATAAAAATAGGTCATTGATGAAACGTAGCCAAAGGGCTACGTTCATCATGTGATGGTCGTTTTCTTCTCTCCATGCTATGCTCCTCTCCCACCACCCCATCATGAGGTTCGCATAGCTTGGAGAGAAGGAAACTCCCATTGCGGTACCACAGCATTGAACATAGATTTGTTTGTTGAAAAGAAAGACATTATTGTATAAACACATTGTTATCATGTCTATCAGCATCTTTGAATGTTCCATTCATTAATGGGTCTTTGTTTTAAAAAATATTAGATTGCATGTACCCCTTTATCATGGTCGATTGAGGTGTATAATGACACCATGTCAATCGTTACCAATAAGTAAGTTGGTTTCCATTCAGTGTCCATTAATATACGCAAAAAGTCTCCAGTGTCCTTTATGTAGGAACTCAGCGTTGGAACTACTGGTGCTAGAAAATGGTCCACGTATGTTGATACATTTTCATATAAACTTCCGCAGCTTGAAATAATAGGGCACCCTGGTGGCTTATTAAGTGTCTTGTGCACTTTCGCAGAAAAGTAAATTGTTGGCAAGATAGGATTCTCCACCATTAGGAACTTTTTCTCATCCTCCGTTATGAGTCCATTGGCTTGCCATATTTCCAGTTTTTTGCACAAATCAAGTGTGAGTTTGTTGATTGGATTTTTAGGTAGAACCTTATAGTTTTCCTCATCTCTTAATGGCGCATTGCTTCTTCTATGTACTGCTGTTTTTCTAGGACCCCAATGTTACGCCTTTGTCGGCCGATTTGATTTCGATCTCATTATTGTTTTTCAGTGTTTGCATGGCCATTCGTTCTGTTTTGGTTAGATTCTCCTTGATATTAGTGTTGGAGACATTTCGCATTGTTTATAGGTCGCCCATCACTAGGTCATAAAAGATATCAATCTTATTACCAGGATGCAGGGCAGGACAAAACTTGGATTTCTTTTTAAAATGAGTTGGTATTCGTTTGTCTGTTTGTACCCCCATTTCTTCCAAGATGTGAGTGTCTGTTTTTGGGAGGTACTTATTTCGTTTGCTTGTTCGTATGCCACGCGGAGAGTAGATATTTCCGCAATCTTGTATGTTTCTGAATTCTCCATGCTTGGTCCTTGATTTGGTTCATTTGTTGCTCTGGATGGTTGTTCGGCAAAGAGTTTTTTAAGTTTTAACTTTCTCACATATTTGTATAGGTCTATTTTTGTTTCTATCGGATCCTGATGAATCTCTGGACAAAAGGAAAGTCCTTTATTTAGGAGATCATTTTCTATAAATAAATAAATATATATATATATATATATATATATATATATATATATATATATATATATATATATATATATATATATATATATATATCAAATCCGAAGGTTGGCTCAATGAGGAGACGCCACACAACGAGACGTTTTCAGCTTTTATTTCGAGGAGCAACAGCATCAGCGGAAGGACAGTCTCTCCCTCATAATGAATAGCCCAACGCGTTTCATGCACTCCTGTGCTCTTGTTCACGGGCAATTACGAGGCTCAAAATTACGGCAGTTCAATAAGCCTTAATGAATGAAACAAGCTCCGCCCTTCTGGGCGTATGCCTCCTGGCATGCTGGAACTTGTGGTTCCTTTGCTAACTGTAAGCCTGAGTGGGCGCCGTTTTGCCTCTTCTTTTGCTTAAAAATTGTTCCCCCAGTGGGTTAGGCTGACACTGGCCTTTGCGCTGTGTTGTCCATAAACCTCCATCGATATGGCCCTCTCGTTCCGCAGTGATTGAATTTCAATTACCAGGTCCACATACTTCGTGGCAGAGTGTCTCCGCGACCTGAGCCCGGCCGCTAAACATCAAATCCGAAGGTTGGCTCAATGAGGAGACGCCACACAACGAGACGTTTTCACCTTTTATTTCGAGGAGCAACAGCATCAGCGGAAGGACAGTCTCTCCCTCATAATGAATAGCCCAACGCGTTTCATGCACTCCTGTGCTCTTGTTCACGGGCAATTACGAGGCTCAAAATTACGGCAGTTCAATAAGCCTTAATGAATGAAACAAGCTCCGCCCTTCTGGGCGTATGCCTCCTGGCATGCTGGAACTTGTGGTTCCTTTGCTAACTGTAAGCCTGAGTGGGCGCCGTTTTGCCTCTTCTTTTGCTTAAAAATTGTTCCCCCAGTGGGTTAGGCTGACACTGGCCTTTGCGCTGTGTTGTCCATAAACCTCCATCGATATGGCCCTCTCGTTCCGCAGTGATTGAATTTCAATTACCAGGTCCACATACTTCGTGGCAGAGTGTCTCCGCGACCTGAGCCCGGCCACAGTGCATGAAACGCGTTGGGCTATTCATTATGAGGGAGAGACTGTCCTTCCGCTGATGCTGTTGCTCCTCGAAATAAAAGGTGAAAACGTCTCGTTGTGTGGCGTCTCCTCATTGAGCCAACCTTCGGATTTGATGTTTAGCGGCCGGGCTCAGGTCGCGGAGACACTCTGCCACGAAGTATGTGGACCTGGTAATTGAAATTCAATCACTGCGGAACGAGAGGGCCATATCGATGGAGGTTTATGGACAACACAGCGCAAAGGCCAGTGTCAGCCTAACCCACTGGGGGAACAATTTTTAAGCAAAAGAAGAGGCAAAACGGCGCCCACTCAGGCTTACAGTTAGCAAAGGAACCACAAGTTCCAGCATGCCAGGAGGCATACGCCCAGAAGGGCGGAGCTTGTTTCAATCATTAAGGCTTATTGAACTGCCGTAATTTTGAGCCTCGTAATTGCCCGTGAACAAGAGCACAGGAGTGCATGAAACGCGTTGGGCTATTCATTATGAGGGAGAGACTGTCCTTCCGCCATGACGCGTTTTGGCCTAACGAGGCCTTGATCAAATGACACCGTCCTAGGGGCAGACTACCCGTTTTTAAAGTGCAAAGTGCCATTACTTCCTAGACATAGAGGACATACTCGCACAATAGTCACGTGGTATGTACTTAAGGCAGATAGGCACGTATCAATGCCGAATATAAGGCAATTTGCGCTCCTAACTTTGCACATACTTCAAAGTTCAATCGTAACAGCAATTCAGAATAATTATAAAAACACATAAATATATAAATATGTTTAAAATATAAATACTCAATTTCATTGCTGAAAACAAAAAAGTCATCCATAAAATTGTGTTGTAGAAAACGGCTAAAAGTGTACTAATATACACAACTAAGCCAGATTCATTAGAATGAGCTTACATGGATGCTTAAAACATTTCATTACATCTGATTGGGAAACAAATTCGATAATGCCCAAGTGGGCAAATCAATGTAAATGTGCAAAGTACTGCTGTGCAAGTCATATCATATAAATAATGGCAAAAATGAAATAAGTGCTACAGGTGATACAATATAAAACAAGTGACAGTAAAATCGTCAATTAATACATTCGGGTGTGGAGAGCAGCGATTGAATATATTTAAATCAGTACTCATACTTGAAGTTCATAATTCCTGTCTAATGCTGGTTTCACTTTTTGTTATAAATAAGTATAACAGTCCTCGCTTGCATTGAGACCATTCTGCATTTTGGTATCGAGCATTATGATATGTCGTGTTTCTAATTTGCGCAGTTGGGATTCTCGATCCCCTCCCCTCCTCTGAGGTGGTACTGTGTCGATGACATAGTATCTCAACTCAGTAGCATTTTTGCCATGACACTCCTCAAAGTGACGTGCAACGGGGTACGCCGCATCCGCATTGGTGATGGCCCTTAGATGTTGCAGGATCCGTTTGTATGCCTGTGGTCTGGTACTTCCCACGTATCGCAGACCACAGGGACATTCCAACACGTATACGGCGTACTCTGTCCTACAGTTCAATTTTTGTTTGATCTTAACAGGATTCATGTTGAACGGTGTCATATATTCTGTTTTGCTCACACCATTCCAGCAAGCCTTGCAGGTTGAGCATTTCAGAAAGCCCCTGCTGCTGTTTAGCCACGAGCCCTTGGTTCGAACTTCAGGGCTGCTAGAAACAAGGCTATCCTTCATGGCTTTTTTGTATGTTATGCTCGGTGTTCCAGTAACCAAATTGCCAACAACTGGGTCGCTAGTTATGAGTGACCAGTTGCGTTTCACAATCTTGTGAATAATCTGATGTTGGTTACTAAAGCCAAAGATAATTCGTGTCTCACTTGCTGCTGCAGGTTTAGAATTGTTTTTACTTAAGACAGCAGGAGTCAGGAGTTGCAGTCTATCATGGGAGTTGGCTCTATTCATTGCCCTGTCTATGATTTCGGTTTGATACCCTCTATTAATAACCTGGCTTTACATTCCATTTGCGCCAACCTACATTCTCGGTCACTACTGCATATTTTCCTGATACGGAGCATTTCCCCGTACGGGATGCTCGGTATCAGGTGCGCCGGATGGTGGCTGGCGGCATGCAAGATAATATTTCGCGCTGTTGGCTTGCAGTAGAGCCTTGTCTCTAAGTTTCCATTGTTAACAAAAATCTCTACATCCAGAAAGAAAATGGAAGTTGAGCTGATGCTGCTGGTGAACTCTAGATTAAAATTGTTCACGTTAAGCTCATTAATGAACTCAGCTGCTTCACTTTCTGACGCATCCCGGATCAGGAAAAGGTCATCTATTTACCTCAACCATTTTTTAACTTTTGAATTTAGGATGGCGCTAAAATTGGGTATGAGGACCTGCTTCTCCCAGTAGCCCATGTGCAGACAGGCATAACTGGGAGAGAAGCAGGCCCCCATAGCCACACCCCTGGTCTGTTGGAACAGCTGATTAGAAAACAAAAAGAAATTGTTATCAAGGCACATGTTAATCATAGAGACAATCATTCTGGAATGTTCATAGAAACAGGCTGGCCTTCTGTTCAGGAAATGCTGGACTGCCTTTGTGCCATCCCTTTGGAAAATACTTGTGTACAAGGATGTTACATCCAATGAGACAAGTAGGTAACTGGGTTCCCCCTGGAAGGTAGATAACTTCCTGAGCACATCCCCTGTATCCAAGACAAAGGAAGGCAAATTTTTGACATACTCCTATAAGAAATAATCAACATATTTACTTACATTCTCAAGAATGCTATTACGAGCGGAAATGATAGGTCTGCCTGGAGGGTTGAAGCTGTTTTTATGAATTTTTGGGATAAAGTATATTACAGGTGTTGTTGGATATTCGTTTTTCAAGTACTTATACTCATCCATGGTTAATAGACCCAAACTCCTCCAGGCCATTAATTTGGAATAAATGTCGTTCTTTGCCAACTGGACCTCATTTGCAGTAGTCCTTCTATAGCATTCAACTGGCTTAGTGCTACCTCCATATACATTTTGCGAGGCCATAGCACTATATTGCCGCCTTTATCCGATTGCCGAATTACGACGTTCTCATTGTCTTTCAACTTCTTGATCAGTTTGTGGTACTCCATGTCTCTATAATTGCGTCTCCTAGTGGCATTGGAGTTTTTTAAGAACAGGTCCTTCAGCTCTGAGGCTACTTTATCATGGAACAAATCCAAATTGTCCTTCAACATTAGAGGACAAAATTTCGATTTGGGTCTGAAAGGGGTGGTGGCTGACACTGATTCCAATCCCCAGCCGGGGACGGGCTGTGACAACAGTGCCTCTTCTTGAAGTTCCAGCAGCTCTTGGACCAACACTGATCCTGAGCTTGGTGGACTGAATGGCACTCTATTAAGCTCTGCCGGCAGTGTTGTATTGGATGTTTTGTGAAGACAGTGATACTTTTTGAGTTTTAACTTACGCACATATTTAAATAAGTCAATTTTAGTACCAGCGTAATCAAAGTCGCTCCTGGCACTGTATGTAAGTCCCAACGAGAGAGTAGATGTTTCACTAGGGGTGAGTACTATATCCGACAGGTTCACCACAGTCTGTGCATCAAATACTTTGGTACCTGATTTCGTTGCCATTTGCTCCGTTGTTTCCTTTGCCTTACGCCCGCATTTCCTGCGTTTGTTGCAGTATCTCCTTTCTGTGCGTTTCCAATTGTTGATTTGCTTGCGGCGGCACCCCGGGTACCAGAGCAAAGGGTCTGTTTTTGGTCTTGTTGGACCACTTCTAGCTCTTGTGCCAGGGTAAATTTGCGAAACCCCGACCGTTGGCCACGTTTTAACTCGTTTCAGATTCACTGCCCAAAACTGAGCTCCCATCGGAGATTGATGAGGCCTCCGCCGTTGCACTGCTAGTTGATTGTCCTGATGTTGCAGCGCTAACAGTGACTTTTTGCCGGGCTTTGAGGTTGTCATATTTTTTAGAGAATGTAAAGATTTGGCCATGTTCATAATCTAGCCTATCCCTTTGGAATTTAAAAGCTTTAGGTTTCATAATTACATCCTCTTCCCGCTTGAGCCTGGCAACCATTTCCTCCAGATATTTCACTGCTTGTGGAGTACTCGGTATTTTCTCAATTTCCTCATTTAGTCTATCTATTTCCGCCAAGAGTTTGATTCTATCGCTCTCCGCATACTTAATGAGGATTTCAATTAATCGACGGGATGAGTCTAGGTTGCATTGAGCCCAGTCTGAATGCATCCGGGGGTCAGGGTTCTCGTAGGAAGGGGCCAGCATTATTCTCAATCCCCTTGGCACTCTTCGGACCTCCAAATAACCCGTCAGAGAGCTGTGCTCCCACCACTTCGCTTGTTAGCTTTTACAACATTTTTCCAAAGATCTGAACAGTTCCTTTAAACTACTGTTTGGCTCCTGTGCTGAACTTGGTGTTCCAATGAGTACTTGTTCCCAGCTGGGAATCGGCAAACATGCCCTTCGCTGCCTCCACACGCCCTCTTAACGTGTCTGCGGACATGGTGTATATTTGAGCACAGTCAATGTTGAACGTTGTTCTGCCCTTCTAAAAAATGTAACAAAGGCGGCAACTTGCACACTCCACGCGGGACTTACTGCAGAGCTCCGACAGCGTCTCAGGTACTCGCGGTGCAGCTCCCGTCTTCGACCAGCCAACGCCGACCTCTGACCGGGAACCGCTCCAACACCTTCACCGTGTTGCAGTCCAAACTTCCGCTCTCCCAGACGCGAGGGCGCACGGACCTACTTTGCCTGATCACCACTTACCTGCTGGGAGTGCGACTCAACTGGGGGCAACTTCTTTCTTTCCACATATTGCGGCCTGCCCGGTCGCGATTTGACACCGCCGCGAGCAGTGGATCCGTTGCTGGGGGCTCACCCAGTAAAGATACGGAGCAGCAGGAAAATGACAGCACTGGGCAGAGTGTGGAGTCTGTGAGCCAAAAACGTTTTGCTAAAGACTGCAGCCGACCAACAGCCCACTTGGGAGGTAGTATCAAAGGACTTCCAGTCCCATAATGCAAAGAGATATGCACACCTGAGCGTGTTTATGTCCTTATTAAAGAGGAAAATTACTGGAAATCGAGAGTGTTGGTGGTTTTTTGCAGCTCCCTATGATTAAGAGCGCATGCTCGAAACGCGTCAGGACTGTTGCAGACGCGAGGGCGAACCGACATACTTTGCCTGATCACCACTTACCTGCTGGGAGTGCGACTCATCTGAGGGCAACTTCTTTCTTTCCATATACAACGTTTTCCAACTCCTAAGACACAAAATAACAAGCTTGTGTGAATGTTGCAGGTGGTTTATTTGGCTAAAGCTATGATGCCCAATGCGTTTTGGGGAAAGTTTCCCCTTGATCACGGGATAAAAGTTTGGAAAACAGCTCAAGCAGTCATTTAAAATGACAGTGCACATAAACATAAACAAAGGACTACAGTTAGGTGTAGAAAAGGTAATTACACAGGCACCCTTTTGAATGGTTACAAACTGTAAGGTTGCATACAGATAAAAATTATAAATCATCAACCATAAGTCAAGACCAATTATTCAATTTGTCATAAATTACAAACATTTTGCTTCACAGTTCTATTATGGAACTTCCACAAATGCATGCAAACATGTAACATGCAATGTTAAATGACACTTTGAAAAATGCCCTCTCTTTTACAATTAATGTAGTGAATACTATGTCTGGGTGGAGCTCACAGAGTTGTACTTCATGGAATTCCACACAGTTGAAAACAAGCATTGGCATAGCCAGTAGGTCTCGCCTTTGGGACCTTATACGTGTTTAGCCATGCGACACTTGATGTTGTTGCACCAAGGATACTGTGCTGGATAACTAAACACGTATACGTTCCCAAAGGCGAGACCTATTGGCTATGCCAATGCTTGTTTAGTTTGTGTGTGGAATGGATACAAGCTTTTTATATCCCAATTTTGCTCCAAGTGCAAACTAAACAAGCACTGGCAAAGCCAGTAGGCCTGGCATTGGCTACCAGTCTTTTGTCATCGTCTGTGCTTGTTTTGTTTTGTCATGGTTTTTACACAACTTTATTGTTCTGGAAGCTGAGGGGCCCTTGTCAGTGTAACAAAATCAAATAAACAATATTGGCATTGTAGACCGTTGCTATGAAGGGAACTACTTTGTGTGAGAATATGCCAATTGTGAAGGGGGAGAATGGCGGCTCTCACAGTGAAGCTAGCCAGGGGCTGAGAAGGCCTGACCCATTGCCCTTTGTGGTATGTGGTAGTGGGTGAAAGACGTACATGAATGACAGAAAGGCCAATGTTTGATGAAGTTTGGCTGGAATGTATATAATACATGTACTTTTGGTAAAATTGATAGGTCTGGGGTAACTCCAGACCTTAAGAGGCAGCATTCGCTTGATTCGCATTTCTTCATCCCCCCCCCTATCAGAGGAACTAGTCAGGCCAGGCCGCTCAGCCTGGGACGGTGACAATATCATCAAAGCATGGAACCTTCTGGAAAAAATAGGCCTTCAAATAAAGAAATTTTCACATCGGTGAGTACCACACTTAATAACTTTGAAGCAACGTAGATTGGCTGTAAAGTGATTACTGCAATACAAAACAAATAAATACACAGTTATTTACATATTTTCATAAGTTTGTTAGCTCGAGCTCTAATCTTTCCTTGATATGCCAGGGCTATTTAAATTTTTTTAAGACACGTACATGAAATGTGGGTACAGACGCACATTTTGAAAGTAGATATTGAAAGTGTAATATTGCAAATGGTAAAATGTCCTAGTTAAGAGGCTGCTGTGAGACCCGTGCGAGACAGATTCAGGTCACAGTGGAGTTAATTCTTCCTATCACCCCTCTGAGGTTGAGATTGTACTGCTAGTTGAGCTGGGTGGCTAGGAATACACTCCTAGCCAGGGAAGAGTAGGATGGATTCTGATACTGTCTCCATCAGTGAGTTACATTGCGTATGCACTACGCGCTGTGCACTTAACCACATCTTGCCACTGTCACTGTGTTTCGACAATTCTTTCCTTGCTAGTGACCACTAACAACTTAGTTAGGAAATGGGGGTACAGGGACATGTGGAAAGTGGAGGCCGTGGAATATTTGAGGAGCCTGGGAGCAGGGTCAAATAATGTGCAAAGTCTGAGGCCAGCAACCGGGCTGTGTGAGCGTCCTGGGACCCGTGAATTGATAGGGAGCTTTTGGTGGAGGAGTAGTTTAAGGAACGGGGGGTTTGAGTTGGAAGGCAATCTAGCAGGGCAACAGAAGCTCTCTTCTTACTCACCCAGTCTCTAGGTCCCCACTGGGTCTAGGGTGATCCTTTTTATGAAAATCCTTTTGCTAATCACATTGAAGACACTTTTGTTAAAACCGTAGTTCCAGCTAACCAGCATGATCTGTTGGTCAGTGTGTTTTTGTGTATTTTGGATAGAGGGCATTGATCATTTTTTGAGGTTGAGGCCTGCCTTTCCTTGCCATGGTCATGGGCAGGAAAAGAAATCATCCTTAAATTGGGTGCGCCTTTCGAGGTGCTCTGTGGGGATCCTTTGCGGTGGGTATTCTGCTGTGCCTTTCGATACTGACATCTGAAGCTGCGGTTCAGATATCTGGTGGTTCCTCCACCTTTTATTCAGGTAGTTGGGCCACGGGTTTGGTGGAATGGGTGCTCGCCGCTATAAAGTGGGGCTTTTGCTCTGAATTATTCAATCTCTGGTGATACAGTGTGTGAGCTTGGGTTTATGGACATACATTGTACTGCATTTAAGGCGCATGAGCAGACATTGTGAGAAGCTTAAGGAAGACACACAGTATGAGAAACTTGTAGCACATGGACAGACAATACCAGGAGCCTAATTAACACACTGTGCATAGTTGAGGCACGTAGATACTTACAGGACCAGTTAAGGCATGATCCGACAGAGCCGCCCTCACGGCTCTGGTAGAATATACCCCCCCCCCCCCCACCATGCTCTCTCCTCCTCCTCTGTTGGAGACAGGCACCCGGAGGAGAATCTGCTCAGAGTGTACCCTGGCTCAAAGCGCTGTCATACACCACCATGTGGTAATTGTTCGTGCTAAATAACATGGGAAATAGAACCTCGGGCTGTTATACGGAGGTCACAAACGAGTGTCCCCGGAGCCACATGACAAGTGGAGTCTTTACAGCCCTCCTTATGGGCGGTGTTCATCATTAAAAGAGTGTCTGTTGTGATAACAGAGATGGCTTTTGAAGTGATTAAGGTGGAGAGCATCTGACGACACTCCAAGTGAATTCTGAAGTTAGTGATGCAGGGTGATACTTACTATGTAAAGAAATAACAGAGAACATTGATTTTAAGGTACTCTTTGAAAATGCTCTTCTAAACGGTGTCTCCGCTTTAACTGTGCGGCATGCTTGCTTTGTTTTACAGTGGTAAGGTGAAAAGCACTACTGCGTGTCAGGTTTGTCTAAAAAGAGGGTATGCCCTAAGTCCACGCCAGATTGTCAAATTTTTATGTAACAACACTGAAAAAAAAGATTGTTTTGGGAAGCCATGATAACATTATTTCACATTAGGGCGCCGGCGCTTTAAAAAGTTTGAAGACCATTGTCACAGGTGGGCAAGAAGAGGAGGAGGGTGGAAGGTTAGAGGGACAGTAACGGGCAGTAGTGCAGATCTCTTAGTGAGGTGCGATCCAGTTCCAAAGGTAAGAGAGGTATTTGTTAACTATATGATGCATTTTAGATTACGGGTTATGCAGTAACTTCAAATAAAGGAAACCAGATACCTGTTCCAGATCCGACGATGTCCCTGGCAGGAGACTCGGACATGGCATCCGCCAGCCGCTCGTGGAGGCCGTCCGCACTGCTGTCAATGGAGGAGATGTGACGCAGTCCGAAACTCTTCGGCCAGCTGCCGCACACCTCCAACAAGATCACACTGCGGTCGTAGCCACCTGCAAACAGGAGGAAACAAGGTTCAACCTAATAAGCCGGTAACGTTTGTGTAAACAAAACGTGCGGCGCGAACGGGAGTTCTGTGCGAGCTCACGTGTCAAAGTGAAAGAGATCAGCAACAGAACTGAAACTGATCACGGTTCAGATGGCGCCTCGGATGGTGAAAGCTGGCAGCTGCACACGTGCACACGCGCGTAACCGCAAGCGCTAGGCCACCAAAAGCGTGGGCTAGCACTTTGAAAACCTCACTTACTAAATGTCTCGCAGAGCAGCACATGCACTGGCTCAGGCGAGACCTAGAAAACACAGTCCAATTCCGCAGAGTTCCGCTCACCAGTAGTTAGCCTCAATACATTGCCAATAAATGATATTCTTAGCGCTGGACTGCCTCAATAAAGTGCTGTTTTACACAATAGAAGCATTTGTAAGGCTTTGCACCATATTGCCAGATGCATTTTTCCCTGAGGCAGTTGGAAATGGGTCCACCGCATGGCAAAAAGGTTTTTTAAGACATCTTAAGCGGCGTTTCTAAGTTGCACATTCATCGAAACGAGTGCTACGCCTAATTCCTCTACTTTGCCAAGACATGCTGCACGCATGCGCACATGAGAGGAACAGCTTGTGGCTCTTTTGGCAGCCAGGTTTGACTTTTTTGCAGTAGTGAATTCATGCATGCACCCATATCCAGGGTACCACCATTTTGCATTACATCAGTTCTCTGGCAGTGGAGCCCAGAGAACAGGCAATAAACTGAGCGTTCTCACATCCCACGCCTCGAACTGCCCAGCCTTCCCATCTCAGGAGCTGTGAATTCAACATCTCCTTTCTACATATTCCAGTTGGTGAGGTAGCTCAGTAAGTTAATGTGGCTGCGGTAACATATATCGGTAAACTGCAGATCACCATTTCAAACAACACTCAGGAGGGCTCAATTTTACATCCTACTAAATGTGTTTAAAGGAGTGCCGCTGAGTAGGAATTCCAGTTACCATGCGTATGCCCCCTCCCGACTCACAAGCTATTTAAATCAAATTTTTGTTTTTATGATCACATACAATAAGTCAGCCCTGCCTTCCCGGCCCCTGATTCCAGCTTCCTTTGCCGTTATTACACCTACCTGTACTCATCTTCCAACTTCACCCAAACTTTTGCAGAACATTCCCTTGTTCAGACCATAGACCTCCTTACCCTGGGGGAACACTCACACTCGTTGAAGACTGTCAACCTAGCCGAAAAGTGCCTGGTTCAAAGAGGGCGAGACAGGGAGAGGGTCCTTGTCAACTAAGTCTCTGCTGGGGACAGGCTGTGAGGATGGATCCTTACGTCCCTAGCACTTGATACAAGGAAGGCGAGCTAGAGAGGTAATACATCTTCATCCACCCTTGCTCGGCTTTGGGCAATGCAGAGTGTTTGGGACCAGTGCGAAGTCTGTCAGGCCTGATGCTGCGTGGAACACACCTCAGCCGTTAGGCTGAGCAAGCATGCATGCCTCTATTCACAACAAGCAAATCAGGCAGAGAAACAAGGCAACAAAAAAACCCAACCCACAATAACATGAGCATGTTATATAAGTAACATCAAAAAAAGGGTGGGGCGCCGGTAAACTACACTGCGTGGAGAGTGGGAGACTTTTTGCAAAACTCTGCGCTCTAAGTAGAGCGCGGAGTTGCAAAACTTCATGTACTCCGTAGGCGGAGCAGAGTTTGCCACCCACCACTAGTAAATATATGCATAACATCAAACATAAAGAGGAATATATATATATATATATATATATATTACCTACTGGCGATAGCCAGTAGGTATATATAGTTAGGATTTTTTCTCTATGGGATTTCTGAAAATTCTATGTCTAATAACGTTGGCGTTTGTGGACGGAATTGGATGAAATTTTCAGGAAAATGGCACATTTTGTTTCTGAGCAGCCCCTGTAAATGTGGGGGGGTTTCGTCAAGGGGGGGACGAGAAAAAAGGGGGGTCCCAAAACGCGTTTTTCCCATTCATTTTTCCATAGGGCGGTTGGACTCACTTTTAGCTCGAACGGCTGAATGGATTTACATGAAACTTGGCAAAATTGTAGATATGGTTTGCCCGACGTGCCTTTGCTATGTCTCAATATATGTGCTCCAGTGGATTTTGAGAAAATAACGTTTAAAAAAATATATATATCTGTAACAGCGCTCCGGTTAGCTGATTGGCTCTCCGGTGTCTGTCAACATTCTAAACAGTCCGGAGCGGCCGCCATCTTGTCTCTCGGTAGGATCGAGAGACAAGATGTGGTGAAAAACGAAGGGGGAAATGAAGGAAAGGGGGCAAGGTAGACCCCTCCTGACCCCCTAGGATTGATGAGGGGAATAATGCCCCGCGGGGCAAAAAATAAAAAATAAAACATTTTTGCGATTTTTCGCCGTAGAGGCGCGTCCCGGTACGCGAACCGGGCAGCTAACCGGCAGCGTAACGGGAGTCTGCCATCTTGTGTTTTTGGAGCGTCCGGTTCGCGTACCGGGTAGCGTCCCGGTAAGCGTAACAAGGGGAAAACCAAGAGAAACAGTAAAAAAAAAATTAAGGGAATAGATTTCCAGCAAACTTGGCAAAATTGTAGGGACTGTTTGTTTGATGTGCCTTTGCAAGGCCTCAAGATATGTGCACGTGGGGATTTTGTCTAATTAAGGTTAAAAAAAATATATATATCTGTAAGCGTGCTCCGGCGCGCTTACGTTACGGGTTTTGTTTGCGCTGCAGAGCCGATACGTCACGGTTATGCGACGCGTCATGAGGCGTCTCACGTGGCTATGTGATACGTCATGTAATAAAGAATATATTTTACAGCTATAGATATTAGCTTTTAAAAAACCAATGAAATTCACTGAAAAAACCATAGGTTATAGACCATATATAGTTAGAAATTTGCATTTACAAAACCTTGAAAATTCACTGAAAAAACCATAGGTTAGAGACCATATATAGTTAGCTGGACATTTTATTGACATAAAACCAATGAAATTCCATATATAGTTAGTTGCACTAACTATATATCGCGCACCCGCAATCCACTGCTGATGATGTCACATATTACATCATTCATGACATGGTCAGTGACATCACTGATGACATCACTGATGACATCTCAAATGACATCACTGATGACATCATGACACACCAATACCAGTTACTACATACGCACTCACTGATTCCTACGTCTACACACACATTCACTCATTCACCCATACAATCACTCATACATACAGTCACTCATTATTACAACACTATCATATGCACTCATACACCTATGCAGACACTCACACACTGCCACTCATCCATGGAGTTACTCACACACCTAGTCAGTCCTGTAAAGAATCAATCACACTTCGATTTCCTCATCTATACAGTTAAACACAGAACACCATACTTCAGTGACATCACTGATGACATAAATGATGACATCTCAAATGACATCACTGATGACATCACTGATGACATCTCAAATGACATCACTGATGACATCATGACACACCAATACCAGTTACTACATACGCACTCACTGATTCCTATGTCTACACACACATTCACTCATTCACCCATACAATCACTCATACATACAGTCACTCATTATTACAACACTATCATATGCACTCATACACCTATGCAGACACTCACACACTGCCACTCATCCATGAGTTACTCACACACCTAGTCAGTCCTGTAAAGAATCAATCACACTTCGATTTCCTCATCTATACAGTTAAACACAGAACACCATACTTCAGTGACATCACTGATGACATCTCAAATGACATCACTGATGACATCACTGATGACATCTCAAATGACATCACTGATGACATCATGACACACCAATACCAGTTACTACATACGCACTCACTGATTCCTACGTCTACACACACATTCACTCATTCACCCATACAATCACTCATACATACAGTCACTCGTTATTACAACACTATCATATGCACTCATACACCTATGCAGACACTTACACACTGCCACTCATCCATGGAGTTACTCACACACCTAGTCAGTCCTGTAAAGAATCAATCACACTTCGATTTCCTCATCTATACAGTTAAACACAGAACACCATACTTCAGTGACATCACTGATGACATCAATGATGACATTTCAAATGACATCACTGATGACATCACTGATGACATCTCAAATGACATCACTGATGACATCATGACACACCAATACCAGTTACTACATACGCACTCACTGATTCCTACGTCTACACACACATTCACTCATTCACCCATACGATCACTCATACATACAGTCACTCATTTTTACAACACTATCATATGCACTCATACACCTATGCAGACACTCACACACTGCCACTCATCCATGGAGTTACTCACACACCTAGTCAGTCGTGTAAAGAATCAATCACACTTCGATTTCCTCATCTATACAGTTAAACACAGAACACCATACTTCAGTGACATCACTGATGACATCACTGATGACATCTCAAATGA